>NC_080758.1:51442656-52047955 GCF_020826845.1 Diceros bicornis minor
TCCCTTCTGTTGTGGCATGGTTGCTCTCCCTATAGGCGCCCAGGGAGGCCCAGTTATGCTCTTGGCCAGCTGTTGTAATGCTTAGCTGCTTGTAGTTGTTGTGGGCCCTTCAGTCCCTTTATCGGGTGTGGGAAGCCCCAGCACAGTTGGCTGCAAGTTCTAATACCACATTTGTGTTTCAGCATTTCTTTTAAGTGAGTAGGCCCCCAGCCTGGCAGGTTAGTAGGCTCAGGGGCTTACAGTTGCTATAAGCCTCCAGCCTTTTGGTCACTTGTCAGCTCTCTGAGGATTGCAGCTGGTGGGGCTGGCCTCAGGCACGAGAGCACCCAATTGTTTCAGGCTCTGGAAGGTGGGGCAAACCCCCATGTGGGTCTTTGAGAAGCACAAGTCTTCTGCAGCTGACACGCCCCACCGCCCACAGGTGGATGACCCCATCTGACTACAACTGCCTGAGACCCCAAGTGAGAACGGCCAGCCGAGCCAGTCAGCCCACAGACCAGGAAGGACACAGATCAAGGGTGCTAGAAGCTGCCAAGTCTGGGGGTGGTTTGCCACCCTGCAACACAGCACTAGGACGGGGGTTTCCAAAGGCTGGTGACTCATGCAGCACTCTGCTGGCCCATACTCCACTATCTAAGCTCCTGGGAAGCCCCCTCAGGGGCCACACCTGAGCTGCTCCCCTGCTAAGACCTGTCCAACCTGCCCAGCTCTCTGACCTCCTGGGCATTCCTCCTCAGAACTACCCACGGCCACGCCAGTGACACCACCAGCTCCCTCCCATGCGGCTCTATGCCCACCCTCACACAGTAAGACCTTAACTACCCTCTTCTCACTTCTGCAAATTTCATCAATGTGTTTTTTGGGGAGTCCTCCTCTAAATCACGAGAAAAGGGGAAGCCAGCTCCCGTCACAGCAGGACAGCTCAAGTAAGGCATCTTCTGCCTGTGATGATGGCTGACTCCTTAGCCTCAAGGGGCTCAAACTGGCCAAGGCAATTTCTTGAGGTTCCTTTTGGACTTAAGAACAGAGAAGGGACCCCCCAATACACAGAGGCACCTCTGGGAAAGTGTTTGCTTGTAGTGGGAAGGCTGAGAGCCCACAGGAGCCCCTGACAGCACATCCTAAGTCTCAGCTCAGGCTGACCCCTCCACAGCCTCTGGCATCTTGCCCTGTCACACAGGGCGACCACAGCCAAGTTCAGCTGTGGGGTCAGCGGCCAGTTGGGGAACCTGTAAGGCGGCTCAGCAGAGGAAGGTACACGGCTACCACACTCAAGTGAGGCCGGCGCTGGGCCTGAGGCCAGGCAGGTTAGAGACCCCTTCCACCCCATGCGCATGGCAGCCTCTCTTATGGCCCCTCTTTTCTACCCATAGCCCCCTGGCCCTCCAAGCACATCCACATCTGGGTCCACACTGGGCCTTTGGCCCTCAGGGCACCTCTCACTGTCACACACCTGCATTCTCTCCTCCTGCTCAAGCACCTACTCCCCCCAGGAAGAACCGGCTCCCCCTCTCTGTGTGCCTGTACCTCACACTGTCAGGGCACCCGAGGTCCATGCCCGGCCTGCCCTGCTCACGTCTGTTTGTCCCAGACTGTGAGCTCCCTGCCTCCTTGTCTCTGCACCACCCGAGCCTGGCGAGCGCTGGATAAATACCGGAGCAGGAGAGAAGGCGGGAGCCAGCAGGCGTGACACTCAGACATGTGCCATTCCAGTGCCTCACTGTGCACATCTGAATATGGATGAGTACAGCCACACATTGTTTTACTGCGCTACACTTTGCAGATACTGCGTTTTTTACAAATTAAAGGTTTGTGGCAACCCTGCATTGAGCAAGTCTATCAGCGCCATTTTTCCAAGTGCATTTGCTCACTTCGTGTCTCTGTGTCACATTTTGGTAATTCTTGCAATATTTCAAACTTTTTCATTATCATTATATTTGTTATGGTGATTTGTGATCAGTGACCTTTGACGTTACTATTGTCATTGTTTTGGGGCACCACGAACCAGGCCCATATGGCAAACTTAATCGATAAACATTGTGTGTGTTCTGACTGCTACACAGACTGGCCGTTCCCCCATCTCTCTCCCTCTCCTCGGGCCTCCCTGTTCCCTCAGACACGAGGATATCGAAATTAGGACAATTAATAACCCTACAACAGCCTGTAAGTGTTCAAGTGAAAGGAAGAGTCTCTCTCTCACTTTAAATCAAAAGCTAGAAATGATTAAGCTTAGTGAGGAAGGTATATTGAAAGCTGAGACAGACCGAAATCTGGGTCTCTTGTACCAATTAGCCACGCTGTGAATGCAAAGGAAAAGTTCTTGAAGGAAATTAAAAGTGCTCTCCAGTGAACACATGAATGATAAAAAAGCGAAACAGCCTTATTGCTGATATAGAGAAAGTTTTAATGGTCTGGATAGAAGATCAAACTAGCTACAACATTCCCTTAAGCCAAAGGCTAATCCAAAGCAAGGCCCCACCTCTCTTCAATTCTATGAAGCCTGAGCGAGGTGAGGAAGCTGCAGAAGAAAAGTCTGAAGCCAGCAGAGGTCGGTTCATGAGGTTTAAGGAACGGAGCCATCTCTATAATATAAAAGTGTAAGGTGAAGCAGCAAGTGCTGATGTAGAAGCTGCAGCAAGTTATCCAGAAGATCTAGCCAGAATAATTAATGAAGGTGGCTACACTAAACAACAGATTCTCAATGTAGATGGAACAGCCTTATATTGGAAGAAGATGCCATCTAGGACTTTCATAGCTAGAGAGGAGAAGTCAATGTCTGGCTTCAAAGCCTCAAAGGACAGGCCGACTCTCTTGTTAGGGGCTAATGTCGAAGCCAATGCTCATTTACCACTCCAAAAATCCTAGGGCCCTTAAGAATGATGCTAAATCTACTGTCTGTAATCGTCTGTTTACAACATGGTTTACTGAGTATTTTGAGCCCACTGTTGAGAACTACTGCTCAGAAACAAAAGATTCCTTTCAAAATATTACTGCTCATTGACAGTGCACCTGGTCACCCAAGAGCTCTGATGGAGATGTATAATGAGATTAATGTTGTTTTCATGTCTGCTTACACAACATTCTGCATCCCATGGATCAAGGAGTAATTTCAACTTTCAAGTCTTATTATTTAAGAAATACAGTTTGTAAGGCCATAGCTGCCATAGATAGTGATTCCTCTGATGGATCTGAGCAAAGTTAACTTGAAAATCTCTGGAAAGGATTCACTATTCTAGGTGCCATTAAGAATATTTGTGATTCGTGAGAAGAGGTCAAAATATCAAAATTAACAGGAGTTTGGAAGAAGTTGACTCCAACTCTCATGGATGACTTTGAGGGGTTCAAGACTTCAGTGGAGGAAGTTGCGGCAGATGTGGTGGAAATAGCAAGAGAACTAGAGTTAGAAGTGGAGCCTGAAGATGTGACTGAAGTGCTGCAATCTCATGATCAAACTTTAACGGATGAGGAGTTGCTTCTTATGGATGAACAGAGAAAGTGGTTTCTTTTTTTTTTTTTTTTTTTTTTGTGAGGAGATCAGCCCTGAGCTAACATCCGCCAATCCTCCTCTTTTTTTGCTGAGGAAGACGGCCCTGGGCTAACATCTGTGCCTATCTTCCTCCACTTTATATGGGACGCCGCCACAGCATGGCTTACCAAGCAGTGCGTCGGTGCGCGCCCGGGATCCGAACCAGCGAAGCCCGGGCCGCCGCAGCGGAGCGCGCGCACTTAACCGCTTGCGCCACCGGGCCGGCCCCGAGAAAGTGGTTTCTTGAGATGGAATCTACTCCTGGTGAAGATGCTGTGAAGGTTGTTGAAATGACAACAAACGATTTAGAATATTACATAAACTTAGTTGATAACACAGCGGCAGGGTTTGAGAAGATTGACTCCAATTTTGAAAGAAGTTTACCGTGGGTAAAAAGCTATCAAACAGCATCACAGTCTACAGAGAAATCGTTCAAGAAAGGAAGAGTCAATTGATGTGGCTAACTTCACTGCTGTCTTATTTTAAGAAAATGTCACAGCCACTCGACCTTCAGCATCACCACCCTGATCAGTCAGCAGCCATCAACATGGAGGCAAGACCCTCCACCAGCAAAAGATTACGACTCACTGAAAGCTTAGATGAAGGTTAGCATTTTTTGGCAATAAAGTATTTTTTAATTAAGGTACGTACATTGTTTTTTTAGATATAATACTATTGCACACTTAATAGACTACAGTATAGTGTAAACATAACTTTTATATGCACTGGGAAACCAAAAGATTCGTGTGACTCGCTTTATTGTGGTATTTGCTGTATTGTGGTGGTCTGGAACTGAACCCACAATATCTCTGAGGTCTGCTGTATAAGACGGGGGCACAGAGCTTGTTAAGCACAGGGACTACTCTGCCCCTGGGGCCTTGACCCTGCTGCCTTGGATCTGACACCACTTCCCCTCCACAGAGGCCACCGCAACACTTTCCTTTGGCTCTTCTGTTCTGTTGAGGGCACACCCAAAGGCACTGCTCACTGTCCTCCTTCCCTCATAAGTAAACTGAGGCACGGCTCTGCACATGGCTTGCTCAACACCAACCCAACCCTGGACTAGGCTCAACTTTAGTCCTGAGCCTGGTAAGTGCCTGACTAGCTGTGTGACCTCAGGCCACCCCAATAACCTCTCTGGGCCAGACTAGTCCAGCAAGGCTCTGTCAGGCTAAACTGCGTTGACTCTCCTCCAGCTGGGACCCAGCTCCAGCTGTCAGGCACACCCACCTGGTCTTGACTTTCAAGGGTCTCTCTCAGCTGTGACTGCAACAGTGTCAGGCTCTGACATTCTTGATTCACATGGTCAAGTTCAACTTCAAGTTTTTGGATTTGGTGATCCTGTTTTTAAAAAATCAATTTCACAAGAAATATCTTAGCAGTGTGAAACATGTTTAATGCAGAAAATTATAGAAAAGCAAAAATTACAAAATTGACATCACCCACAATCCCAGCAGCCTGAGGACCACACCTGGCACTGAGTGATCTGTGAGCCGCTCCTCTGCACACCCACGTTTCTGTCGGGCAGACGGGCATGGCCCGTAGGTGCTGCTTTCCTCCTCATGTCACCTTGGGCATCGCCCGTGACATTAGGTGTTATTTGGAAACATGACTGTTAATGGCTGCACCATAATTCATTGACTCATTCAGTATTGTTGATGATTCAAGCTGATTCGAATTCTGTTTAGCTATTATAAATACCACAGCAATTAAAATGCTTCCAGCTACGTCTCTCCACAGTGCTCAGGTACAAGTCTCCTAAGGAGAATTAGGAAGTCAGAGTCTACTGACATTCTTGAGGCTCTTGATATATACTTTGCCAAACAGTCCTCCGGAGAGGTCATACCAGTTTACTTTCCTACATCATGATTTAATCCCTTTCTGCAACTTTTTCTAGAAATCAGGGATTTGCAAAAGCTGCTGAAGTCTGCATATTTTCCAGGGCACGTTTGTTAAGTCCCTCGCTTTACCTGCAGGGTGGTGCCACCTCCAGGTGTTTTAGGGCTGCTCATGACCTGTTCTAGGCTTTCTCTCCTCCACTGGCCACTCACCTGCAGCCTCTCCCGGCGGCCACTCTCCTCCAGTCTCTGTGTTAAAAGCTGAATGGTGATGCAATTCTCATTTTGGGCCTGATGGGTAGAGGCCTCCTCTCCTAGCTGAAGGACCCTCTGGTTGAGCTGGGACAGTTCATCCTTGCATTTCTGACTCTAGAGCAAAAAAGGTTAAAACACAGATGAAAAGGTTATTTTTTTAAACCAACAGCTCAATTCAGATCATTCCAGTGGTTCCCAACCAGGGACGCTTTTGTTCCCCATGGGCCATCTGGCAATGTCTTGAGACGCTTTTGGTTACCACACCCAGGGGAGGGACTGCTACTGGCAACTAGTGGGTGAGGCGCTCAGCATCCTCCACTGCGGAGTGAGCCAGCCCCAAATGGCCATAGTCCCGAGGACGAGGAACCCTGCTCTGACCCCTAGAAGAAATGAGACCCATCTGGACTGCCAGAGGTGGTTAGATGCCACAAAATCTGAATCACTGTTCTGAAGACCCTTCATGTTTTTCTCATTTCTTCCACGGATATTTCTAACATTTTAAGCAATTTGAAGGAAAATACCCTAATTAAACTTGAGTTATATGAATTTCCTCTGAAATTCATACGAGTTATATGAAAATCTCCTGGGACCTTTGTCATTAAACACACAAACATAGTTTTCAGCAAGCGGTAGGTGTTGAATAAATTGTTTATTTTGCTTTTTCTCAGCAGCCACAAGCCAGCAGATGGTGGACGCCCAACAATGCTCACTGGACAGATGAGCAAATGCACTGGGAGTCGAAACAGCGACTAGAAAGTTGGCTCTACAGTCTTTCACCATGGAAATTCCAGTTATTTTCAACTGTTTATCAAGAACATCTTCCTATAAACCACATTTTTGCTAATTTGCTTTTTTCCACAGCAGTCAGTTGTCAAGGCCGAGGGTACGCAGCCTCAGGTGTCGTCAGAGGGGCGTCCCTGACCTGGCCCCAGCACTGCCAGCGCTGCACCCCCCCCCCCCCCGGCCAGGACTGTGCTAACAACCATTTCACTTTTCTGTTTCTGAGGGTTAGATAAGCACATAACGGACCTTGAAGTTGTTTTAACTTGGGTTATTCCAGCTTAGCTGTCTATACATTTTTCTCATGATGATTTCTCGTTTTCTTCCCTGTAAATTAATTGTCATCTTGTCCTTTCCCTGGAACCTCAGAACTGTGGGTAAAGAGGTGTTTCTGCCAAATCATACGCTCACGGCAGTTATGTCTGGGATAGAGCTCTCTTGTGTTTATTACACTTTACTGTGAAAATCAGAATTGTTGTTCAATACTGATACACATTCAGCTTGTCCTCTGAGAACAGCCTTGTTTTCATTAACAGCCAAAAATGGAATCTTCCTTCAACTCCTGGGATCAACACACTAGTTGATTTTCTTCTATTCATCTTTCCGATTTAAAGTCTTTGTTTGGGTATAGTTTCAAACTCACAGAACAGCTGCAAGGCTATTACAGAGCTCACCCCTGCACCCTTTCCCCAGGCTCCCTGGCTGACGGTGCTTCCCGCCCACGTTGCGTGGGTGTTCTCCGTGCATGCACACATGCACACACGCGTGCGGAGGTTTCTGGGCAACAGCCCCGCAGCGTGTTTCCTAAGAAGGGGTGTCTGCTCACATGGCTGCCACGCAGTTCTGGCTTCAGGACGTGAACCTCGATGCAAGACCCGTGGTCCAGTTTCGTCAACTACCCCATGCTGGCCTCTGGAGCGACCCCTGGCCCCTGACCAGGTAATGTCTTCACCCGTCAGGTCGTTTTGGCCTCTGTGAATGTGGAATCTATCCACAGCCCCTGTCTTTTATGACACTGATGTTGTGACAGATGCGGTCCCCCTCACTCCTCTCTCATAGTTCCTCATTTCAGGGTTCCCTGTGATTAGACTCAGGTGACTCAGTGCAGCCAGAGCACAGCTCAGGTGCCGCTGTGTCCTCCTCAGGGCATCACGTCAGAGGGGTGAGGTGCCATCTGCCTCTTGGTGTTCGCATCGATCGCCTCTTTAATTTCTAACTTGCATTCATCTGGGTTTTATTGCAGGAGACCATATGAGATGCTAGTAGCTATCTCCTGGGCCCATCTTAAGACAAATGGATATTTGTGCTAAATGTGTTTACTCTGAATCTGATCAAGCCTTTCGGCCTAATTTCCAGTTTATAAGAAAAACAAGGGACAGAGGACCACATTGAATGAATCAGGAAACAGCTGAACAGATTCAGAATGTGGGATGACCTATGAGACAACTGCCAGGTCTCTTCAAAAAGTCAGCGTCGTGGGGGAGAAACAGGTGTTCTAGATTAAAAAAGCTGAAGATATTGCAGCAGGCTGTATTTTCTAAAGATGTCTAAAGATGTCCTCAACAGCATCTCCCATCCCACATCACCTTCTGCAGTGTGACCTAGACATTTGCCCACCAAGAGGAGCCTACATCCCCTCCCTGGGGCTCTGCAGGGTGCTGGTGGGGGTGATACGGAGTGATTTCTGAGGTGGGCCAGAAGCCTTGCAGCTTCCACTGGGTGCCCCTGGAACACTTGCTGTCTGATGCCTCCCTCAGCACTCCCTCTAGGAGCCTAGCCCCACAGAAAGGATCCCCTAGATGATTCCGGCCCCAGCCATCTCAGTCACCCCAGCTGTCCAGTCTTCCCAGCCAAGGCCCTGATGCTGAGGAGCAGAGACAGGCCGTCTGCTGTGCCCTGTCTGAATCCCTGACCATAGGCTCCGTGAGCACAACAAAGTGACTGTTTTACGCCAGTAAATCTGGAACAGCATTGATAGCTCAAATAATGGGTCAGCCTCAACTGAATTTCCACAAAATTTACTATATAAAACATTTTTGAATAAGTGGAGAAATCCTTAGGTAATTATGGTGAAGTTTCTTAGGTGTGTAGCGGTACAGTGGTTAGGCAGAAGGTGTCCTAATGTTCAGGAGATGCAAACTGAAATATTTAGGAGCAGAATATTATTATACCTGTAACTTACTTTCAAATGGTTCAGAACACACACACACACACACACACACACACACACACACAGAAATAAAGAGACAAATATAAACAGATAACAAAAGCACAAACTGCAATGTTAACAACGATCAAATTAGGGTTGTGGTATGTGGGTGAACAGTGTGTACTGTTTCAACTTTTGTGTGTTTCAAGTTTTTCATAATAAAAAGCTGGGGGAAAGAAAACAAATGGATACCTATAATCCATTTCCAAATGTGTCCTAGAGATAAGCCAGGAAGGGGAGAAGTGAGGCGGCCATTCTGGGTCCAGGGAAGCCCCAGACAGGTCAATTACACAAGAAGCTGGTCCTCAGGCAAATGCAGAGTCTGAAGTTTTCACCTTAAATCAATCTATGAATTTTCCTCCTGATAGAGAAAGCCCAAGCAAGGCCACCACGTAGTTACACAGAAACGAACAACCAAACTTGGGAGCCAAGACGTGCCAGCCGCCCGCCAGTGGTCTGAGGCACTCTCCAGGGCAGACCCCGCTCTCATCAGCCCTGCGTGGGAAGAGGCAGTGCCAGGAGAGAAGAGCTGTAGGGACTTATCTTGGAACAGAGCCGGGGTTTGAGAAGCAGAAGGCAAAAAAAACCACTCCTGTGAGTGAGTTTAGCAAGGTGGCAGGATGCAAGATCAAGACACGAGAATTCAACTGTATTTCTGAGTCCTAATGGTGAACATGCAGAAATCCAAATTAAAAACATGATACTATTCGGGTTTCTGGTCTGGCATGTGAAGAGCTTCCAAGCCATCGCCCCCATCCTACCAACAAGAAAAAGGCTGAACAAGCTGAAAATCAACAACTCCTCTTAGCTCCATTAGAGAACTGAGGTCACAGGGCAAACCAACACCCTGAAAACTGGAGAGAGAGGCAGAGAGAATCACAGCTTCCCAGGAGCAGATGGCTGAAGCCTGAGACAGGAAGAGAACCTGGAACTTCAAGGAGAAGGAGGCTCCTTCAAGCCAAGCAGAGAGGTCTCAGAATGGAATCAACCCTGCTGACACCTTGATCTCAGACTTCTAACCTTGACAACTATGAGGAAATAAATTTCTGTTGCTTAAGCCACTCAGTCTGTGGTATTTTGTTATGGCAGCCCTAGCAAACTAATATAGGTATTATACTATAGTTCTGTAAAATGTTACCATTGGGGGAAACTGGGCAAAGCATATAAGGGATTTCTCTATAAGATATTTCTTACAACCACATATAAGTCTGCAATTATCAATAATAATTCCAATTGAAAAAACACAAAGATGACACATCACAGCTTGTGTGCTTCCTCCTCAATAATTTAGTCCAAAAGCCAGTAAATGAGACCAAGCACAGGTTTCTGTGTATGGTAGCAAAGGGAGGACCAATGTGGTGGTCAGCACTGAAACAGAGTGAGAAGGGCATTTATGCATGGGGTCAAGGGAACTTGATCAAATAATAAATAAATACATTGAAGATGATGGAAATCAGATTTCTCACTGTTAGAGGTACGAATTACAAATATGGAAAGGGAGAAAACTAGAATTATCCTGGTGATGTTGGGCAGGAACTGCAAATATGGGTCTGAATTCACTGTTTTCAATATAGAGGGATGTATAAATAAACACACTTGAAACCATGTGCATGTGATTGTATGTATGTGTATAAACACATTTATTCCCTAGCTCTATCCACTAATTGCTCCTGGAAGCAGGAAAGCCCAGGAGCAATGAGCACATCTAGTGCCCAGATCTTGGTCTCTAAACAGCATTATATACTAAAAGTAACGAAGGGCTTCTTGGACAAATGGCTGATTCCAGGGCTGGCGCAGGGGAAGTATTAGATGAACCTGGAACACCTTGGGGTACCAGAGTGTAAGGATGTGCTGAAAGAATGATCAGGACCTGTCCAAAAGACCCAGAAACCACCTTGAAGGGGCTCTCATTGGGCAAATCTGGGACAATGTGAGCATTAAAATAAATACTGATGTTAACATATAACCCATTGAATAAAACAGGAATCTAGGATAGTAATATGATGTAAATGAATAAATGAATGGGGAGAAGAGAAAGCCTTCCTTATACTAGAATAGCAATTAATAAATAAAAAGGAATGGTGGAATTAGTCACCATTTGGCTATTATCATAGTAATAGTTGATTCCACCAAGACACAAAAGATGCTACAAAAGTGAGTGAGCATTTGATGAAGAACAGGATATTTACATAGCATCAAAGTATCTATCCATAAAATACTCACTAATTACAAAGGGAAAAGTAATTTCACTGTGGAGAAGCATTGCCAACACCACCTAACCAAGAATCCAAGTTACCATCACAGTAATGGGACAAATCATCGCACCCTGGGACAGGATGAAATGAGAACACAGCATCCCTTTTGGGATATTCCTGCCAAAGATGCATAATGTAAATCTAATCACAAGGAAACATTAGACAAACCAAACTGAGGGACTTCCTACAAAATAACTGCCTGTCATCTTCAAAAGTGCTGAGGTCCTAAAAACCAAGGACAGACCCACCAAAGGAGACTAATGCCACACACGGTTCTGGACGGGGTAGGAGGCTCAGACGGCAGGCTCTACCCACACTGATTTGAGGGGTGTGATGAGTAGGCAACTCACTCTCAAATCTTTCAGGAAAAAGTTCTGTACTTCCTTTTTTTAAGTTTGAAATTATTTCAGAATAATGAAAAAAGGAGGGTGGCAGGAGTTTCACACCCGGTGTCAATACTCGACCTGTGTGCTGAGCGCTTCCATTTCAGAGCAGGCCTTTTCTTTGTCTCTCTTTAAAGCCTCAATTTCCTTCCTGTTGAAGAAGCAAAATTAACAATGTCACTCTGACCAACTAGCTTCTTTCTTTCCCAGTCGTCGCCCATTGCAACCACAGTGGCTTGGATTTGTACACCTGCTCCTGGTTCACTACAGCCACCACTGCTACTGTTCTACACTATTGCTGCTACTGACGATGGTGGTCCAATCCGGATCCCAACCCTCGGAACAAGAGTAACACTGCCAGTATCATAAGAACACACATCCTCTGTGACACTCCTCAATCACACACATTAATGTTTCCTCAGCAAAACACGCAACTGTTTACACCCAGCAGCATAAAGACCAAAACAGCCTCACATCCACTGAGGTCTGCTGTCAAAGGGGACACTGTTGTCAAACTTACGCAAAAAATGGTTTCCAAAGAGAAAAAAACCTAGATTTCAGAAATGCTGTAATGTAATAGCAATCACTTGTTGACTGCCTGCTTTGGATTCCATACTGTAATCGCCATGGCAATTCTATCAAATCAGCACCAGATTATCAGCATTTTAGAGCTGAGCTCATCTTAAACTTCACAGTTGAAAGAAAAAGGCCAAACAAACTGTCCTTGGATACGGCTAAAGTAGTGACAGCAGAAATCCACTGAGAGGTATTCCTTGCCCTCCTCTACCACACACAGTCTCCTGCCTCACGCTCAGGTCCCTGCCCCCTCCCTCTGGCTCTCACGGATGGGCATACCCCAGCCCCTCTCATGTCTCCCTTGTGCTCAGGTCCCTGCCCCTCCCCATTCCCACCCCACACCCATGACTCTGACTCACTGAAATCATAGATTAGAAACAACCTTCGGAGAAAAGCACAGCTGACACGATGATTAGGCCATAAACAGATTCTACTTAACCAGGAAGGCCCCAGGAGCACCTCTTACCACTACAGAAACACTTGCTGCCCCTCCACTTGGCGTGATGTGAAGTATTTCTGTAGGGGTGAGAAGCACTTGCCTGTCGACTTCAGAGATAAGCAGGCCTGTGCTGGAGCTGCTTGCTGCGGTGCTGACCACGCTGCAGCATGCACACTCTTGACCTCTTACTTCTGGCACCAAGGAGCTCAGGAATGAAGGTGGCTGCCAACATCTGGAAGGAGCCCTCCCATGCCTATCAAGGCTGGTCAGAGGTCAGCATGGCTCACCCATGGGATGTGGGGTTGATCTGTGAACGCTGCCCACTTTCTATAGCAATACCTTTACAGCTCATTCTACAAAGAGCAAAACGTTATCGTAGGTGCAAGATCTGGGTGGAACCACGGAGACAGGGCCCTTACCTCTGTGCATCATTTGTCTTTTCTGCAGCTTCAAGCTCTTGCTGCATCGTTCCCCGCTCATTTTTCAACAATGTGTTCTCTTCAGAAAGCCTCTCCAACTCAATTCTGCGTGAAAAATTGAAGAAGAGTGGGAACTCCTGAGCTGGCTGCCCTCCATAGCCCCCAAGTCTCGTCTTGCAGTTGGAAGTCATGGCGATCCTACAGTCTACCTTTCCCCTCCCTAGGTGACAGCACAGGGCACATTCCTCCTTTTCCTTTTCCTCTATCCAGGGTTAACACGCTATGGTTTGCATCTCCCAAGAGACAAGCTTCAGAAAACAAAGCTTTCTCAGCTTCTAAAAGTCACACCATCAATAACTCAGTAATGTATCCAGCACCTTGGTTCTGTTTACTTTGTGTTCACCGCTGACGTGTTCCTGTGTCTTATAACCTCTAACTGAAATATGTGTGTGCCCATGGTTGGTACCAACACAAAATGAGTCCTCAGGTTACTACAAAGGATATTCACCCCCACCAGTGGACTCCAACATGGAGCTAAGAAACACAAGGACTCAGAACACCAAAACACATGGCTGCATTCTCCTCTTTGGTGAGAGCCCCCACCCCATCCTACACTCTGAGGTCCGCACTAGGAGGAGAAACCTGGGAAGATGCCCACGTCAATTTATGTGGAGAGACCTGATGCAAGGTGTACCCTCCAATGGGAAAAAGCCAGTATGAACTGCTACTACGTGCACCTAGTCCGCCTGGAGCCGCCTCTGCTTTCTGACGACTCTCAGCAAGTCTCTGCTCAGGCAACAGCATCGATATACAACAAACAAGCAACTTACCAATAAAGATCATATGTGAGGCAGTTTCAAACCCACACTTGTTGCCCAGAGAATTTATTCTTAATACATGTTGGTCTGGCTGACATTTATTCCCCCCAATAAGGTCTCCATCTGCTATTAGCTTCTAATTTTTTCAATCTAAAAATACTCAAAGCCGTATGATCTCATCATGTTTATTTTATGTATTGTGCTTATAATATCAAGCATAAAGTATCTCCTTCATAAGCATAAGTATGACTTCATTTTATCTCATAAGGATCTAAAGAGAAAAATAAAGAAATAGAGGTCGTTGGAATTTTAAAAGCAACAAAGGGCTTCAAGCAGGGGAGTGAAACAAACAAGGTCTGTGGTTTGAAACTGTCACTCTGGCTCCAGGATGGGAAACAAATTGAGTCAAGTCAGCTGTGTGTGAGGGGGTGTTTTACTTCCAGCTTCCTGGTCCTCAGACAAGCTGATGGTTGCCCCACCCCATCCCCCACACTCACCAAACAACTAGAGCCTGTGTGATGCTGATCATATACAATGTGCGGTTGCCCTCACAGAAGGTAATGCAAACCACATAGGGCCCCCAAACAAAACAAAACTCTGGAAGCTGAAACCAAAGCTGTGGGCATTAAGCAACACAAAGATGGGGTTACCCTGAGGCCAATGCCCATGTCAACACTGCCATCAGCAGCATGGAGAAACTGCACTGTGGACACCTGCTCTAAGGCAGTGCCCTGGAAGGAGGTTAAAGTGGTCCCAGATTAGCAGGCCCTCAATTCTCTGAAAAAGAAATACACATCCTTTCTGCAGAAAGTAACCTCTACTACCGCTCCCACGAGTCCCAGAAATTACCATCAAGAAAACAAGAGCTCACAATCAAAGATCACCAAAACAAACATGAAGAAAAGCCACAGGAGAGTCAGCAGAAGCAAAAACAACACAATTAGATTCTGTATGACCCTCAGATATTGGAATTATCAGACACAAACTGAAGATAAATATTGTGAAATGTTTACATAAATAAAAGGTGGAAATAAAAAAATTAACAAGAAACTATCAAAAGTGATCAGACAGGGCCAAATACAATTTTTGGGAAAAAAAAGTCTGTGTCAAAATAAAAAACCACTGAATGAGTTAAACAGCAGATGAGACACAGCTGAAGAAAGAATTACTGACCTGGAACAAAGATATCAGAAAAGTACCCAGAATGTGACAGACAGAGAAAAGAAGATGGAAGATATGAAAGAAAAATTGAGAAATGGAAATGAAACGATCTAACATCATACCTCTAATTGGAGAGGATAATAAGGAGACAAGATTTTAAGAATAATGGCTGAGAGTTTGTCATAAGACACAAATCTATACATTCAATAGGCATGATATTTTCTAAGTAGGATAAGTAAAAGGAAAACCACACCTATTCCCTATAACCCAACAATTCCATCCAGGAACTTTCTTAGCAGTACTATCTGTGATAATCAATAAGTAAAAACTACTCAAATGCCCATCAACAAAATAATGAATAAACTGTGGTATAGTCGCACAATGGAATACTCCACAGCAAGGCAAATGGATGAACTATAGCTATAAGCAACAATATAGATGAATCTCACAAACATTCGTTAAGCCAAGAAAGCCAGACACAAAAGAGTACACATTGTGTGATTCCTTTATATAAAGTACAAAAACTGGCAAAATCAATCAGTGTTGTTAGAAGGATGGTGGTCACTCCTGGGGGACTTTGGGGAGTTCTAGTTCTTGTTCTGGATGCTGGTAACACAGATGTGTTCAATTTGTTGAAAATTCTTCTAATTGTACATGTATGTGTATTTTTCTTGTGTATATAGCACTTCAATAAAAAGTTAAACAGAAATATACAGCTAAACACACCAAAGAAAAACCACAAAAGATAGATGACCTACTATGGGAGGCAGAATAATGGTCTCTGAAAGATGTCCATGTGCTAGTCCCCAGAACCTGTGAATATGTTACATTGCATGGCAAAGGGGAATTAATGTAGCAAAGGAAATTAAGGTTGCTAATTAGCTGACCTTGGATGGAGAGAGTGTCCTTATTATCCAGGTGGGCCCAATGTAATCACAAGGGTCCTTAAATGTGGAAGAGAGCAGCACAAGAGTCTGTGTCAGAGTGATGTGATGTAAGGAGGACCGAGCAGCCACTGCCGGCCTTAAAGATGGAAGGGGGCCATGAACCAAGGAGAGGAGTAGCCGAGAAAAGCTGGAAAAGGCAAGAAAAGAGGCTCTCCTACACAGCCACCAGAAAGGAAGGCCACCTGGCCAACATCCTGATTTCAGTCCAGTCAAACTCATTTCAGACTTCTAAGCTCCAAAACTATAAAATCCTAAACTTGTTTTGTTTTAAGCCACTAAATTCGTAGTAATTTGTTACAGCAGCAATTGGAAACTAATGCACACATGAAGGAAAACAATTACAGTAACTACTCAATGTCAACAGTGGAATCTGGAAGATAGTGAGTATGTTCAAAGGGCAGAGGACAGCCCGTAACTGCTAACATAGATGTGTGTTCCTAGGAATACTATCTTTCAGAAATGGAGGAAAATTTGAGATTTTTTCAGATAAACAAACACTAAAGAATTTACTCCAAAGAGAGTTTCACTAAAGGAATTTCTAAAGGCTATACACTAAAAAGAAAATAGTCCTATAAAGAAGGCATGAGATACAAGAAGAAAGCTAATCATGGGAAAAATCAGGCATCCAAATTGAGGATCTTCTGCAAAACGCCTGGTCTTGATTCTTCAAAAATGTCAACGTCCTACCAAAACTGACTCGTGAAGAAACAGAAAATCTTAACAGACCTATAACTAGTAAGGAGATTGAACCAGGAAGCAAACACCTCACAACCAAGAAAAGCCCAGGAGCAGACAGCTTCCTGGTGAACTCTATCAAACATTTAAAGAATTAACATCAACCCCCAAAATCCTGGGGATGATGAAAGTTTTGGAGGTGGATGTGATGATGGTTGCACAACACTGAATGTTTAATGCTACTTACACACTTCAAAATGGTTAAAATTATCAATTTTATGTTATGCGTATATATATATATATTTTGTGTGTGTGTGTGTGTGTGTGTGTGTGTGTGAGGAAGATCAGCCCTGAGCTAACATCCGATGCCAATCTTCCTCTTTTTTCTGAGTAACATTGGCCCTGGGCTAACATCCATGCCCATCTTCCTCTACTTTATATGGGACGCTGCCAAAACATGGCTTGACAAGTGGTGCGTTGGTGCGCACCCAGGATCTGAACCTGCAAACCTCAGGATTCCGAAGCGGAGTGTGCGCACTTAACCACTAGGCCACTGGGGCTGGCCCCTATGTTATATATATTAAAAGTTAATGTCCATTAACAAAAAAATTAACTAATTAAAGACTGATACACTTAGATTAAAGGATATTAAAGAAATATCATAACTAAATACATAGCACGATCCTGGACTGGCCCTGGGGTGGGTGAACAATCTATAAAAAACATAGTGAAACAATTGGGAAATCTGAATGTGGGGTACAAATTAAAAAAACAGCATTGTATTCCTGTTAAATTTCGCATGTGTGATAATGATATTGTGGGAATGTGGAAGAATATCATTGTTCTTTCATAATAAGTGTCACCATGTCTGCAATTACCTCAAATGACTCAGAAAAAGAAAAGGAAGGGGCGTATGTGTGTGTGTAGAGCAAGAAGATGGCAAAGGTCACCGTGGACGAGGCCATATGGATATTCAGACCATTCGTGCTGTTCTCCAACTTGCTGGCAGAGGGGCCGGCCCTGTGGCTTAGTGGTTGAGTTTGGCGCACTCCGCTTAGGCGGCCCGGGTTTGGTTCCCAGGCATAGACCTACACCACTCGTCAGCCATGCTGTGGCAGCGACCCACAGACAAAATAGAGGAAGACTGGCACAGATGTTAGCTCAGGGCAAATCTTTCTCATCAAAAAATAAAAATAAATAAACTGCTGGTAGAGACTCTTTCACAATCCAAATCCACTCTGTCACTCTCTGGTCTGTGCTTTCTTTTACGAAAAAGGCCCAAATCCTCACCATGGCTTCCAAGATCCCGCAGGTCTGACCTTTGCCCAGCCTGGAGTCTTGCGGCTGTTATGGGTTTGGGGAGGCAGTCCCACGCGTTCATCTATAAGTGGCCACGAGGGCAACACGCTGGGAGTGTTGGCTGGCCCACCGGCTGGTGCTGGTGGCAGACCTACTCTCAAAGAGTGGGAGCCGGGGACTTAGGTCCAGCTTGGGGTAGGGGATGCTGGTGGGCTCCGGGGTGCCTGCATGTTGCTGAGTCCAGTAGACTCCTTCAGGCTGCAGGTCTCGGGGGAACTGGCCTCTCACTGGCTCCTCCCTCCTTACAGCAACCTTCCCTGAAAGACACCTCAGTTTTCCCTTCCTCTAGGGGCTCCTCCTTCCCTGTCTCTCCCTCTATGTCATTCTCAGCAGGGAACATTACCACAGGCTCCTCAGGTGTAAATGAATTCCCCATCTTCTCCCTGCATGGGAAGTGGCATTTCTGGGGAGTCCTCTGCTCCCCACTTCCAACCTCCCTGCCCATATCCCATCCACCTGTAACCCTTGTCAAAGCAGCCTTCAAACTCATGCCAGTCAACTTCTGGCACCTCTGTGGCCCTCACTCTCACCCCAGCCACCATCACCTCTTGCCTGGACAGCTGCAGTAGCCACCTCCCCCCCGCCTCCTCTTGTCCATCCCACCACCCTCCACCCATCTCCCCACTGCCTTCCACACATCCACCCCACAGCCCCTGCGATCTGCTCTTCCCGTGGCAGCCAGTCTTCCTGGCACCCCGTAAGCTACTTGTCAAAGTTGCCCTGGTCAGGCCTTGGGCAGCTTGCTCTTGGAAAACCCTCCCCATTCCCATGACAGCCAGTTCGCATCCACCTTCCCCTCTGCACTGCCTGTCTCATTCCCCAGATTCCTCTAATCTGGGCACACTCGGCCACCTTCGCCTGATGGGGGCTGCGCAGCCTCAAGGTCACTGCACCACATGGCCTTCCCAGACGGCCCAAACTGACCTGAACCCCCCTGCCCTCCCAGGAAACCAGCAGCTTCAATTTGGGTTGATCATTTCTATATATTCCCTTAGGCTTTCACCACACTTGTATGTATCCCTGGAAAATGTACATGGTTTGAGTGGCATGGCCTTTAAGAGTCCTCATCCTTAAAACGTGGTAGCACATTTCTTGCTAACACTGAGATGAGCACGAGGCGTGGCGCCTCCCCATCGGGGCTGAACGCTCCACACAGCTGTTTTGCTCGCTGCTGCAATCCCGAGCTGTGCTGGCACAGAGAAGGTGCCCAATGAACACCGTCAAACGAGGGAAGACCCTGCTGAGACTTGAACTGTGACTTTAGTGGTGGGGCCAACAGGCCGGGGAGTGCAGCGGGTCAGGAGGAGCAGACAGAGGACAAGGGCAGCCTTCCAGGACTCAGGTCGGTGTGCAGCAAACAACTAGGGGCTGGAGTGAAGGATCTGGATGGCACAGGTGTGGGCACACCTGTCTGTCCACTGGGAAGCATCCAGGAGGGACAGCAGAGTGGCATTCTAGTGCTGGGCTGCTTCTGTACCTGAGGACCCTGTGCGCCTGGAGCCTGCCGTGGACTCCCGCACAGAGCAGGTCCCCACGGTGTGTCTGCTGGCCAGAGACCAGTTTGTTTGTGGGAGGCTTACACTGAGCAGTGAGATTGTAAGCACACGTTCACACCTTCATCTTGTGCTCACCACACCCCTTTTGAGGCACGGCACCATCTCCACTACATGGATGAGAAAATTTAGAAATCAGACCACCACTAACAAGGTTCCACGTCATTCGGGAACAATCACATAAGAGGCAGGGGCATAAAGCAAAGTCCAGACAGCACTGAACAGCCCCTTCAGGACAGGCGCCTCCAGGAGGAGCAAGGAGGCCTGGGGAGGTGCCTGGAGCTTCCAGCTATGCTAATACTTTCTTTCTTAAGCTGGGTGGTACCTTGACATTTATTCCCTTTGAGTCATCATAAATCCCACATAATCTTTTTTTTTCAATGAAGCAATTTTCCCATAGTCACCCAGCTAGCAGGTGCTGGCGCCTAAGCTGGAATACAAGTTTCACCACACACCTGTAACCATGCTCTGTGACAGACCCACGTCTGCTGTGAGCCAGTGTCACCAACTTGCACGAGTGACACAGGACCTTGTGGAGCCTCTGTTTCTGCAGGAAGTGGGCACCTTGCAGGTGTGCTGTGTCAGGGTTAACGGGACCAAATGATACTGCAAGCAGGGCACTGACCACGTCACACAGCCATGCCTGGCCACATAAGTGCCTGTAACATCTCCCAGGGCAGCCCTCTGTCTCCCAAGGAGCCAGGAGAGAAACACCCACAGCCAACTCTGCAGCATCTGAAAAATCCCTTCTAGAACTCCGGGATTCTGAGCGTGTGCCACCCTGAGTCCCCCAGGGGAGCCTGAGGAGCAGGACAGCCTGGCTGCATACCTGGACACTCCCTGTGCCTTGCCTACAGACTGACATCTCTAGGCTGCCTCCCCACCTCGAGGTTTCCCTTGAAGGAGTCAGCTGCAGCTCCCTGGGTACTCCCAGGTGGTGCTCAGGCCTCCCAGAACACGGCGGCAGAGGGACCCTTCATGTGGACACTCCAACCACACAGGGACGTGCAATTCGAGGACAGGGCCTGGCACACGCCCTGGTGGGGTGCAGCAGTGGGTCCTGCTCCAAGGCAGCAGGAAGAGGGCTCAGATGTCCCAGGGCTGAAGTGGGGTCTCCAAGCACAGTCTGTCCTTGTCCTCATGAGACCAGCAAGAATTTCCTAAGGACAAAGGCAGGGGACACCAGAGCCAGCTGAGCTGCCCAGAAAGGCCTGCCTCTGCCCCCTCGCCCCCCCTGCTGAGCAGCTGGTGACCTGTGGGATGCCTGGGGTCTAGGGCTGGGCTTATGACCTCTGTGCAGGCACAAGGGGTACAGAACCAGTCCCGTCAGCGGCTGCGAGCTGGTTGGCTGGAGAGGCGCATGCCATGGTGGGGCCAGTAGGGAGAGAGATTACAGGGTTCAGCTCGGCATTCTAAGAACAGGTTAGAAACCACACCTGTTGTTCTCTCTTGAATCTGCTTTCTCAAGAGCCCGGATGACATCTTCCAGCTGCAGAAATTTGGTTTTGATGTCATTCTCTCTCTCCAGGGCTGTTTTGGCCTCTTCCTCCCCAAGGACTTCGAGCCATTCCTGCCTGGCCACCTGGGGGCCAGCAAGCCCAGGGTGGGCAAATGCAGCGCCCCTCCTGGAGGCCTCGTCCCCGCTGTACTGCAGCCCCTACTCCAGGGTCTTCTCGCCGCACTGGGCCTCCTCCTCCGAAGCCTGCCCCTGGCTCCCTGCAGGGGCCGGCTCCCCACTCAGGTTCCCAGCTGGCTCGAGAATGGCCTGCTGCTTCTTGGTCTCCCCACTGCCCACCATGTGGGGCTGAGCCAGCAAGGCACCTCCTTCCGTTCCCAAGAGAAGCTCCCAGGCTTCAGGCTGGCTCAGGCCAGCTGGGCCACAGGCAGGAGGCACCGGTTCCTCCACAGCCGCTGCCCCATCCACCCCAAATGGGTGTACGTGTGACCTCTCTGTGGCAGCAGAAACCACCTCCTTGGCATTGAGCATTCCCTGACCATTCTCTCTGTGGCCGAGCCTCTCAGACGGCCCTCTGGATACCAGAGCAGAGACTGAGGCTGGGCTCTGCCTGGTGTCTACACGGCAAGAGTGCTGGCCTGGCCTTCCTGCACCTGGCTTGCCCATGGCCAGGCCCCTCTCCCGGTTCCACCTTGGGCGGTGGCCATCCCCTCCTGCCTGCACAGAGGAGCATGGAGCCACCTGTACCCTCCTGCTCACCACCTGTTACTACTGGTCCATCCTTCAAGAGGGCCCACAGCATCTCTACTTCCTGGGCAAGCCTTTCCACTTGCTTCCTACAGGCAAGTTCTAACTTCTCCTTCTTGAGGGCAAATGACTTGCGAAGCTGCGCCTGCTCTTGGCTCATCAAATCCTGCAGCTGCTGCCTTCCACAGCGTGTGAGGACCTCCCTTTCCCTCTCCTCCCTGCGCTCCCTCTCCAGGCTGAGCTGCTCCGTCACCTCCCTCACGCGCAGCAGGCACTGCTGTAGCATCTCTTCCTGCTCCTGCTGGTGCTGCAGTGACAACTTCTCACAGCAGGTGGCTTGCTGGGCTTCCATCCATGAGAGCTTTTGGTTCAGCTCAACTTCTACCTCTTTCCTACAGAAAGAGAATGCATCCCAGGCACCATGGGCCGTGGCTCTAACCCCAGATCTTCCCTCAGGTCAGAGGGCCGCACAGGCTGTCTTAGTCCAAGGCAGAACTCCTCTCCATCTGCTGCTCATCCTCTCACGCCCATGCATCCTGGGCCTCCATCCACACCCTGGGACCCTCCTTAGAGAGCCTGCTGGAAGATCTGCCCTCAGTGGGGTTGGGTTCTACACACAGAAGCCAACACAGAAGCCACGTGCATGTGTGACTATTAAATGTAAGTTGATTAAAATTAAACAGAATTAAAATTCAATCCCTTAGTCACACAGGCCACATGTCCAGTGCTCAGCAGCCATACATGGCTGGCGGCTGCCATAATGGATAGAGCAGACACAGGGCATGTGATTCTTTGCAGAAAGTTCTAAGGACAGCATTGGACTCAAGTTTCAGTGAGACGGGTGAAACTCACCCATAGTCAAAACTGTCCTTGAAAATCTCATAAGCTGCTGGGACTGGGGCTGTAGCAGCCCCAGGAGAATGGAGTCGCAGCCAAGCTGAGGGCTGGATGAGCACTAGGGCTGGGATGGGCGTGTCCTCTGCTCCTGGCCAGTGCTGGCCTGAGCAAGGGAAACATGGCCGGATGCGGCTCTACCTCCAGGCTGAGCAGGAACCATGAGCAGCAAGGACAGCTCTTCCAGACAAGATGGCTCAGGTGAGCAAGAGGGGCTACCCTGCCCCTCTGCTGCCTTGTGGGGGTCTGAAGGGTGCTTTGGTCAAGTCCCTCATCACACAGCTCTTGGGTTTAAGAGAAAATAACTTAAAGCTCAGGGGAAGCATATGACTTAAAAACAACTTTTTATCTACCCTCTAGGAGAGTGACAGTAAGTTCCCGTGAGTCCCTGAGGGCCTAGGGCCGCTCCGTCGGTGTCATCTGGAGTGGAGGGAGGTCTGGTTCTTTCTCAGCACATCCCATGTGCTCAGGCTGCCCTCAATCCTTGAGCCAAGGAAGAGGAGAGCCTACCTCACCTGGGTCAGAGGGCATGACCTCAAAATGGAGGTTGCTTGACGTCGCTGCTATCAGTGTGGTGACCACGTCCACTCGGCTCCAACACTGGAACCCAACCAGCCCCAACACGGCGCCCCTCTGTGAGGTGTGTGGTGGGGCCCTCAGCTGTGAGCTGTCCGCTCAGCCCTGGGCCACCATGTGCTGGGTGCGCCCATCCTCTCCTGAGCTGGGGAAGGTCCAAGACTCCCTACGGGACAGGGAGGGGCTGGCTGACCAACGCTGTGCCTGCCATAACTAGTTACTTACTAAGTCAGAGCCGACAAAGAATGGGCACGTGGGTACTTCTCATGTTAATTCATGATACTTGGACACAATATACTATATTCTGGTTTTCCAAATAAGTCTTTTCTCTCCTTTGCTCATACATTTTAGCCTTTTTAAGCACCTCGCTAACCCAAATTAATTGTCTTTCCCATTGTTTTAGGGCTTTTAGACCTTTCATCCATCTCCCCATGTACTAGGACAGGTGTCCTAGAAAATCAGAATGAGACATTAAAAGATGAAGAACATATTGCCCTTTGCTACTAGGCAAGTCTGAAGAAGAAGGTAAAAAACAGAGTTAAAAATCTACAAAGCAAACTGCTTCACAGCCTAAGCTCTAATGAATACATACTTTTAACTAAAAGTAAAAATTCTCATATGATGACCTGCTCTTTCGGGACTTGCTCATGTGCCCGGAGAAAAACCACCCAGCTCACAGGTATTGTGATTCTGAGCAGTTTGCCTAAATTCGATTTCAAATTTTGGTTCTTGGTAAGAAACCCTAGACGTGAAATCGCAGAAGGACTGGCGCCCGGACCTGAGGTGCTGCAGCTCATTCTGATGCCTCTGGCGCAGCGCCACCTCCAGCTGGTCCTTCTCCTGTGCCAGCTGCCGGGCCAGGCCAGAGCGCGCCTGTGCGTAGTGCTGTTCCATCTCCAGCCTCTCCAGCTCCAGGCCATGGGCCACAGTCTGCAGCTGGTCCTGCAGGGCTCGGATGGCCTCCTGAGACTCCACGTGGAGTGTCTCCAGGTCTGCTTTCTGCTCCTCCAGCACACTGACCTCCAGCCTGAAAGCCTGCTCCACCTCCTTTCTCTCCTTTGCAAAGTCCCTTTTCATCATCTCAATTTCCCTTTCACAGTCATTTACCTGAGAAGAGAAACACGAGCAACGTCAATCAGGAGGGTCCCCAAAATGACTTACCTGACAATACAATGCAGAAACACAAGGCTGCCAGGCGAGACATCCAAATAGTGCGTGGCTCAATCTAACGAGGTGCAAGGGCCCGTGAAAGGGCCAGCCACACTAATGACACCCTAGGCTCCCAAGGGCCCAGGGTAGCCTTGCGCTTGTTACCCACACTAACTTTCCAACAGCCCTGGGAGGCAGGTCCAGCAGGTGGGGAAAGGAAGCTGCAGCCCAACTGGGCCAGGGCCTGGCCAGACAGCATGAGGAAGGCAGAGGGTACGACAACACTGAGAGAACTGGGGAGCCTTCAGGAGACCAGCAGGTGGCTCTGAACAGCCTGGAGGCCCCAGCGGGCAAGGTGACAGCAGGAGCTTCCAGCTAATGCATCTGCGGAGCCCACAGGCACAGCCAAGAGATGGAGGCGGCCCCACTACACTGCCACTCACTCTGAGGAATCTGATACCTAACAAGTCGTGGACACTGTCCCTTAACAAAACCCATCACAATCTAATAACAAAGCAGGAGACATGTTCATCCAAGACGGATTCTGCCAGGGTGGTTCTGGCCATGAAGACATAGAGTACCCAACCAGAGGCAAATCCCCCGATCATTTCAGCTTAGAACAAAGCCAGGAGCTGTGATTCCCTAACAGCTGGGTGAGCAGGGAAGTCTGGCCTCAGGGCGACCCTTGTGACACTCTGGATATGCATAACCCCGTTGCTAACCCCGTTGCCTTCCCATTATTAGTTATTCCTTATGTTTTGCCTCCTTCCAAAGAGGGCTTGAGGCAGAATGTCAATTTTATTTACACTTTCCTACAAACTTCCCTCCCCTGAGCAGGCAGAGGATACTAGGGCAGACGTGGGCACGAGGAAACATCAGCACAGCTGAGAGAAGCTTTCCAGCGTGCAGCAGGAAGCTCCCGTCCCCCTGACCTTGGTCTCCAGCTGGGTCTTGAGATCTTGGTAATGTTCCTTCACCTGCTCCACCCGGAGCTCCGTCTGTAGACTCACTGCAGTGGAATCACCCACCAAGGAGACGATGCCTGCAAACAAGAGGACGTTTCTGGTTACCTCCCACAGAGGACACCACGGGGTCTGTTCCCAACCTTCCAGTCTGACATTTGGATGCATTGAGGGTTCATCCCAGCTTTCCCCCACCACCCTTCCAACAAAGCACAACCTCCATAGGCACCTTCTGCAAGAGGAATGCAGGGGGGCAGGAAGGGGTGACCCTCGCAGGTTTCCCTGAATGGTCTGTATGGCATGTTCTCAAAGTTGGAGCTCTTTAGAAATCAGCATTTCGAGTCTTTGCCATAACAAAGATTACTCATAGATATAACTAGGAGGCTCCCTGCAAGAATTGTCAGGCCCTTTAATTCCCTAAAAGATGTCATACACAGCATATTTATTGCACCTAAATTCTGTTCCCTGACGATGCCAGGTGCATGGAGGAACTGGGAAGACTGAGCGACAAGTGTGACCTGCAGCACAGAGCAACCTCTCGGGCCGTCAGCATTTTACCATGAGGCAGGCAGGAGGCTTATTTCTTCATTTTCTCAGAGGCCCTCTATGACTGGTTATTACATCCTACAAATAATGCAGGGTCTCAACAAATAAGTCAGGCATACTAAATACTTGTGGAGTGAAGGCTCTGGCAGATCACAGGGAGGGGGACATGAGCAACCCCTTGTTCCAGAAGATTCTCCTCACGGATGACATCAGACGTGTCGGCGGCTTGTGTCAACATGGCGCCTGTGGACCCACAAGCACTGCCAGCCCTCCTGGGTGCCAGGAAGTCCCAATGTGTGTGTGGTGGGGGGGGCATGCCAAAGGGTTGACTCAGAATGTGGGTTATGGCCACTGCTAAGGTTTCATCTGTGCTGGTCCAGGGACCAGGAAAGTGAGGGGAAAAGACACATCCTCTAACTCTCATCATCTCCTTCCATTTCCCAAATTATTTTCCATGAGAAGTGAAGACTCAGGGACATCAGGGCCAAGAGAACTCAGGACAGGCACCTCTGGAAAGAAAGCATCCCATTGCCCTGGCAACTGGAAGCTGCCACCTGGGGCTGGCCCTTCAGGAGTGGCTCCAGTGGACTCGAGCCACAGCTCCCTGATAGCTCGGCAGACACAATCACACAGCCCTCCACCACAACCCTGCTGTTGTGACTGTCCCCTCTGGTGGCAGACATACTCCTCGTCCTTTGAAGGGGTAGACGGAACCTCTGCAGTCAGAGGAAGGGGGCAGAGGGGAAGAGAAAAGATTTCTTTGGTTTTATCAGTGACAACACGAAGCTTTGGGCTACCTTCCAGTGCCATAGCCCAAGGCCTTCTCGAGAAGGGCAACCAGGGCACAGAACCTCAGCTCCGCCGCTCCCTGGGCGATGAGTCAGTGGCTCTTGACAAGGGTCACACACTCTGTATAGCTCAGGCTCCTCCAGGGACAAAGAGAGGTAACAATCACCCCTTCCCTGTGGCCAGCTGTGCACCTCATCTGGGAATTTGGAAACATCCGATGTGCCAGCTGCACCCCAACACCTCCCAGCTGAGGGCAGTCAGTGCTGTGGGTCTCAGGAGCATCAGAGTCCACTGAAGAAGCTGCCGTGATGGGGTTCCTTTAGGGGCCAAGGAAGCTGGGCCCACACGCACAGAAAACCTGATCAGTTCCCTTGCGGGGTTCCCATGCTGGCTCTCTCAGGTATTAACTTTCTTCTGTTTTAGCAAGTAAATAACTTTAGGACAATATGGGAACTCTAAGTGCTCTCAGGGTTACAGATGGGAGCAAGATGTTCTCGGAGGGACTGCGGCTGCTGCGATGTGTGATCCACGGAGGCAGTTGTGCTGCTGGGGCTGGGGCAGTCCTGGTGGTCCCCACAGTCCCTTCGCCAGCAGCAGTGGGCATGGAGCCACGTGCCATCACGTGAACCGGCATGGGGCCTGCCCTGCACAACTGCCAGGAGGGGCAGCAACCAGCCAAACCCACCCTGTCCTCCAAAAGGACCACAGAAACCTCAAGGACAGCTGTGACATCTGAAGCCTCCACTCTGGTCTATAGAAGGAGCCAAGAACACAAACATGGGGCCCCCGGGCCTCTCAGCACTTGGAGTTCATCCAAACCCCACGGGCTGAGTTAGGAAGCACAAAGCCCTGGTCTTTCTTGGGTTACCCCTTCAGCATCAGCTCTGTGTGTAGGTGTGTGTGGGGGGGACTCTTCCCAGTGCCATGGCCCTACCGACCTCTGACCCGGAGAGTAACGTCTTCCACATCACCCATGTGGAGCAATAGACGTCAGGCCCTCTCAGCTTTGGTCCCCACGAGGCCTGTATGAATACCAGGAGTCCCTGACGCATTTCACACAATTTAGCACCTTTCCTTCGTAAGAGCTGGCAGACCCGAGACCAGCCTAGGCCAGACCTTGCACTGCGAGCAGGGCTGGGAGACCATCCCTGCTCACCCCCAGCCTCCCCTCTCCTCCCTTCTCTAGATGACCATCTGTGTCATATGTGTGTCCAGCTCATGCCGAACGCTCACCCTGGGGCCTCTCCCTGGATCCTCCCCACAACAGAGGAGTGTCACCTGGACAGGCCTGCCCTGAGGTCACAGCAAGGCCATCATAACTGTCACCATTTCTACCCAAATGGTGAAACCTTCACCCTCCTCTACCTCCCTTGAAGCTCTGCGTGTTGGGTAAACCCTTGGTCTTGGGTTACCAGGCCTTTCTCTCACACGTGGTGGTCTGAGGGGCTCATAACAACCTGGAGGCCCAGCTGAGCCCAGATGCGCTGTGCAGCTGGCCCACCTGCTGCCGAGCTCCTGGACTCAGGGAAAACCCAGGCAGCGGGCACAGGTGGACACCCATCACCACCAGCCCCACCCCCACCACCCAGCAGGAGCATGACCTGCCACCTCCCAGGACCAGGATCCTACCTGCTGGGCCATGACCAGGGAGCAGCTGTCCATCTGGCAGTGTCTGGAGCTGGCTGTGCCGACTCGGGGGCAGCCGTGCCTGCAGGCCTTCCAGTGCAGCCTGCAGCTCGTCATTGTGGTCCTGCAGGTCCTGGGGGACAGAGCCAGACGCCTCCTCCAGCCACGCAGCCACTTGGCCTGAGGAACAGCGTGGCACAGAGACAGGGCTGCCCAGGGAGTGCCTCCTCTGAGCTAAGCCTGCTGCTGGGCAGACAGGCGTCAGGGCCTGACTTAGAGTGCATGACACTTACACTGCATTCTAGGTTCCAAACTACAGGGCGAGCGAAACAAGAGCTGGGTCATTTCTTGACCCTCTCATGCCCTGTACCACCTTCCATGACAGGCTACACAGGAGGAGCTCAGAAAAAAGAGTGGAGTGGAAATTGAGGAGAAAGATAGAAAATATAGAGAATCATCAACATCTGAAGCTACAGGATTTTTGTTTAAAAGCAGTGATGCTGCGATGTGCTGTGAGGCAGCAATCTCCTGGGATGTGTCCTGAGACGTGACCTGGATTCCCTCCTCAGCTGCCATGGAATCTGCAAAAGGCTCTGCAGCTCTTAACTGCCAGACAGGAGACCACGTGCTGCACAGCAAAGGCCACACATTAAAGACGACCGTGCTGAAGAGAGCGGCTGGCGGTGGGTGGGCACACACGTGCTGGGGAGGGGGGACATCCGGGGGAGGGGGTGAAAGCCTAAGAGAAAGGGTCTGCATTTGCAACAAACGTTAACTTTGTCCACACTTGAATGAAATCTTAACAAGTAGATTCGGTCACCTGATTTTTAAGAGTGAGAAAGGGTAGCCTTTTCAGCCCACTGTCCTGACGGTCCCACAGCTGGCGCCACACACTTGTGCACATTGCCACGTTCATTCGTGACTGTGTCTGTGTCCTCCTCCCCCGGAACCCAGGCAGTGCTGTGACTGCCTGACCTACAGGACGGCAAGAGTGATGCCACATCTTCCAAGCGCGTGGCTGCTGCCTAGATTCTTCTTCTGGGGCACTCTCTCTGAGGGAAGCCCAAAGTAGCCACAGCCGCATGGACAGGACTCGGGCCCCCAGCCTGTGGCACACCCATAAAGCTCCACTTCTCTCTCTGATTTTTGAATCCTATTCGAGTTTCCTCTCCAGGAAGCTCTCATTGAATAAACCTAATCTTCCCAAAACTGTTCCTGGAGGCAGTGCCTGGCCTGTCACCACATCTTCCCTTGGAGGAATGGGCTCTCATTGGCAGTTCTAGGCCATGTGGGAGAAGGGACAGGTGCAGCAGATCTTTAAGCAGCACAGGTTCACGGAGGATCACTGTACCTCATTCAGGAACTCCTGCACAAAGACGCAAGTTTTCCCCATGGACAGGAGCAGCCCCATCCCAGGGGAAAGGGCAGGGCTAGAAAGCGAGAGCCGCCTGCGGAGTGCATGCCTGGTCCTACCCGGCCTGCACGCTCTGCTTCTCTAGCCCTTTGATGTCCAAGACAGCAGCGCTCACCACCCCGCCTGCTGACCTCAGGGGTGGCCAGTCTGAATCGAGACGTGCTGTAGCATAAAATCTACACCAGATTTCAAAGACTCACTCCAAAAAGGCATATATCTCACTAAAAATTTATTTATATTGATTGAAACGATAACACTGCAGATATACAGAATTAAATAAATTATTAAAATTAATGTCACCTACTTCTTTTTGATTTTTTTTTGGTGAGAAATATTCGCTCTGACCTAATATCTGTTGCTAATCTTCCACCTTTTTTGCTTGAGGAAGATTAGCCCTGAGCTAACACATGTGCCCATCTTCCTCTATTTTGTATGTGGGTCGAAGCCACAGCATGGCTGACAAGTGGTGTAGGTCTGCGCCCAGGATCTGAACCCGTGACCCCGGGGCCACTGAAGCGGAGCGTGCTGAACTTAACTACTACGCCATGGGCCTGGCCCCTTTTTACATTTTTTATGTGTCTACTAGAAAACTTAATTTGTGCATCATATGTGTGACGCATATTGTATTTTTACTGCACAGTGCTAATCTACAAAGTAACATCTACAGAAGCATTTCTATCCAAAGCCCTGCCCACTTTGTGATTCTGCTACCCCAAATGGGGTATTTTGAGAGCATACACAAGTCATGCAAATTGAGCAGTGCCAGAAAATGGGTTCTCTGGGGTGTTCTGTTGGGCATGGACTTCTCTGCTCTCAGAACACACAAGGGAGCAGAGCCAGTTCTACCTGAAGAGGGCGCCATGAGCCGTCCTGGGTACCCACCCTCAGGCCCAGTCTGTCCACAGGGGGCATCTGGTGGGGCTTGGGAGCCAGGCTACCCGTCCGTTTTCACGTGGGCTGCACATTTATTTGGGGCGCCTGTGGATGCCGAGGGTGGTTATGAGATGCTACCGCACCAGCCAGGAAAGGCGACAAGTCCACTGCTCACATTCTACAGCACTAAGGGTTGGAGGACTCTGAACCTGTTGAGGCTTTTCTTCTCTCCTCATCAGCAGGGAGAAGCAAGCCCATGACGCAAAGGAGGGGAGGGTGGGATTTCAACAGCAGCACTGGAAAGCACTTGAGAGGAAGGCCGTGCCAGCGGGCTGGCTAGGATGACAAGCTGGGCTGAGTAAGCTCCCCCGTAAAAGGGACTGAAGAACCGTCCAGAGACAGGCAATGATGGGATGGCTCTTAGGAGCTGGAGACTGTCTCAGTCCATTTGGGCTGCTATAACAAAAATACCACAGACTGGGGAGCTTATAAAGCACAGAAATGTAGTTCTCACAGTTCTGAAGACTGGACATCCATGACCAAGGTGCTGGCAGATTCAGTGTCTGGTGAGAGCTGCCCAGTTCATAGATGGCCACCTTTTCCTGTGTCATCACATGGCAGAAGGGGCAAGGGAGCTCTGTGGGGTCTCTATTATAAGGGCAGTAATCCCATTCATGAGGGCACCACCCTCATGACCCAATCACCTCCCAAAGAGCCCCCTCCTAACACCACCACACTGGGCTCTAGGATTTCAACATATGAATTTGGTGGGGGACACAAACATTCAGTCTACAGCATGTGGCAATGCTGAAAGTGAAAACCTGCATTTGGGGTTTCTGACCCAGGACATGCTACTACTCTATTACAGTGTCCACCAAGGCAACAGGAAAGACATGAAACCACAGAGAATCTCTAAGAGGATCCAGTTAACATTTCACACTACAATTTACCAAAGGTAGACTTACCAAGAAAACTGAGACTGACAGTTGAAAGAAAGAGAAAAAAGCTAACATGATGGTTAAATAGGAAGGGAATTCGGCAACAAAGGAAAGCATGGTTTCCTTGCTAACAAATATCCTGGTTACAAAGTACAGGGAAATGCCAAGCAGCGACTTTGGAAAGACTGGGTGATGCAGTGGGGAGGGTTCAAGGTTATCTCTACCTCTGGAGACTGACTATAAAAATGTCCTCAGCCAAGAGGCAGCAACCCCCCAGTAAAATGAGCACACCAAGCACCCAGATCTTGGTCTCTAAAACCATTCCCTTGTCAGAGAAATCAGGACGCCTGGGAGAAATGGCTGATCTAGGGCAAGTGTAGGTAAAGTACAAAGTGAGCCTGGAGCATCTTTTTATGCTAGAAAGTATGGAAGTACTCAACAAAACAAAACATGACACTGATATATCACAAAGACATGGCAGCCAGTTGGAAGACACTCCCACCGGCCAAATCTCGCACAATTGAGCACCAAAAAATTAGACATAGTAATCAATTACAAACTATTGGGGAAAAATGGGATTTCATGAGTCCATACTAATAATAGACAGATTAGGTAGACAGATAGATGAATGGATGGATAGATAGATAGGACTTCTCCAGCTTACAGTAGAATACCAAGAGCCATCTGATAGAATGGAGTGGCTGCTGGAGTTGGAAAATCATTTTGCAATCATCATGGTAAAAACTGGAGTGGGCAAGAATCATCAATGGATACTAAATCAGGATATTTGCATGGCCTTAAAGTGTTTTCCCACTAACTGCTTATTAGTTGCATGGGAGGGGGAAAAAAAATCCCCAGTAATTATACAGTGGGGTAATCAGGCAATACTTTGACCAGACAATCAAAACAAGCATCACACATGCTGTCTTCCAACTGAGAATGTATACCCTCAACTTTATCCAAAGGAAATATCAGAAAAACACAAAACGAGAAAGTTTCTATTAAAAAGGGGGGCCATATTCTCCAAAAAAATCAGAGTCAAAGACAAAGAAAAGCTAATGGAATGTGCTGTAGACTGAATGTTCGTGTCCCCCCCCCCCCAAATTCATATGTTACATCCTAGCGCCCAATGTCATGGCATTAGGAGGGGGGCCTTTGGGAGGTGATTAGGTTATAAGGGTGGAGCCCTCATGAAGGGGATTAACGCCCTTATAAAAGGGACCCCAGAGAGCTCCCTTGCCCTCTTCTGCCACGTGGGGACACAGTGAGAAGGCCAGCCATCTGCAACCAGGAAAAGGGCCCCCACCACACAACAAATCTGCTAGCACCCTGATCTTGGACTTCCAGGCTCCAAAACTGTGAGAAATAAATTTCTGTTGTTTATAAGCCATGCCCCCTGTCCAGTCTCTGGTATTTTTGTTATAATAGCCTGAACTAAGAATGTTTCAGATTAAAGAACATTAAATAGACATGACAACTAAAGGCAACACCTGGTCCTAGACTGGATCCTGTACTGGAGATAAAATGCTCTAAAGGACATTGCTAGGTTAGCTAACAAAACTGAAACACAGCCAGTGGGTTCAAGTATCACATCAATGGAAATCATGAGGTTAGTAGGTCCACAGTTATGTAGAATATTCTCATTCATCAGGGTGTTGGGAAGCTGGCTCTCCAGGAAGAAAAGTCCAGATCTGTAGCTTCTACACATTCCTGTGGTGTAAATAACTCTCACCACAGCCAATTCAAGCTATCAAAGGTTTAACAAGAAGCTATCAAAATTCCTGAATATTTTTAACAGTCAACTCTGGCGCACCTGCACACCACTCTGAGGTTAGTGGGATCAAGCCTGTTCTTAGGAAATGCACACTGATGTGCTCAGGGGTGAGGGCCCTGATGTATGTAACTTACCCTCAGATGTTCAGAAAATAACTATCTAGTACACACACTCACACCCCCCACACAGAGAGTGAGTGAGCATGCAGTGATGGAGAGAACAGGGTGAATCTGGGTACAGGGTATCCAGGTGTTCCTCTTGAAACTTTATGTAAGTTAGAAATAATTTTCAAATAAAAAAGTTTTTTTAGTGCTCTAAAGGTTAGTTTGAAACAGCAAAAAATATCCAAAAATGGAGGGGAAATTTCTAAATAAATAAATTAGCATTAAAATGTAAAATATTTCTGATGATATTTCAAAAAATAAAATTTCAAGAACCAAAACTAAAATGAGTAGCAGCCCTTTAAGTAACAGTCATGTTAAAGAAAGAAGGGGTTTATACTTGTTTGAGAAATCCAGCGCACTGCAGTAACGTGTTAATTGATGGTCAGTTATAGGTTCTGAGTCTACACAGGAAGCTTAAAGGGAAGAGAAAACACAGCACGTAATCCACCTCCTAGCAGAAAGTTGTGCAGCACATTCCACCTGCACGACAGCCCCCAATCCCGACCCCACACACACCAATCAGGTTCAGAGGGAGGGTGACACAGCTGACCACACCACAGGATTTTTCAAAGGGCAGCCCAGGATTCAGGGTCTAGAGTGGAGGAAAGAGCACAGGGTGGAAGCAGTGGGTCACGTCACATTCCAGAACAGCAAAGCTCACCTTTATCCTCTGGTGTTGCCAAAGCAATGTGTAGCAGGAACAAAGTCAATTCTTACTTTAATTTGGAAGGAAATCATTAAGAAGTGAATTGATAATAAACCCTTAACATTAAACAATGTTTTATCTGTTGGGTCCTCGATAATGTTAAGAGTATAACGGGGCCATGATATGTTTCAGCATCACTGACTTTGTTCACCTCCTCCGCCCAGCTCTGCAATGGACTGACACTGAGAGGTTCAGCCCAGGAAATCTAAACACTAAACAACAGAAAACAAGACAAAGCCCTACAAGGTGCCTGGAAACACGGAAGGGGCCTTCAGAACCGGTGCCAGTCTAGCAACCTTGGTCAGCTCATGTGGGGCCGAGCACAGTAACCAAGCAGGCAAGTCCCATCCCACCTCCTTTTGGAACACCAGGCTTGGAGGACCCCGTCGGCAGAACGCAGATTACAATCAGAGGTCTGCTTGTTCTGCTCAGAGAAGGGTGCTCCTGCCATCCCATGCTGGACCACCCTTCATGTGGAAGCAAGGAGTGTGGCCCGCTGGATTGTCAGGCCTCCCCCAGGCAGCAGGGGGAAGGACGAGGCCTGCACACCTCACCCAGGTCTGAGCCAGACAGGCCCTGAGGACCTGCAGTGCTGCCCGTCTCCTGCGCTCCAGCACCCCATTCTTAGCAGGCCTGGCCAGGAGAAGGCAGCGCAGCCTTACGGCCCAGGAGGTCCCCGGAGGACCAAGCTCTCAGAGAGAACCCTCCCCGGCACAGCCTGCCCCTCCCGGTGGGCTGGGGGTGTGGGGCAGGGGTGCATGATGACCCCGGTTCAAGACAGAGGAAACACAACTGCTTAGGACGGCAAAGGAGGCCGGAGACATACATACCTGGCACTTGAGTTCGTACTCCTTCAGGACCACCGCGAACCGCTCCTCCTGGGCCAGAAGTTCCGTGCTCTGAGGCTCCAGCTGAAAGAAAGACCCATGCAGGAAAATGGCAGATAGGACCTCAGGCCAGGTAGGGCATGTGCTGTCACCTCCTCAGTAGCTGCCTCCTCCCACTAGGCTCAGCATCTCCAGGTGCAGCTGTCTCGTCCTCCTCCTCCTCCTCTCCCTTGCCCTCCCCCACGATTAAAAGACCTAAAGGCAGAAGGATGTTCTGAATTTATGGAAGGCGGCCATGCTCCCACCTGGAACCTGGGCTGCATTCTGCCCGAACCCTGCCCCTGTGCAGCACCTCGCCACCTTCCCCTCCTCCTCCTAAGGGGATGCGCAGGGCCAGATAGAGGCCTCATGGTGGGCACTGAGCTCTAACCTTTGCTCCACGCCCCCACCACCAAGAACCCATCAATGGGGTCTGTGCAGATGGCTCTGGCTGGCCCTGGCCTTGTCACTAAAAGGCCAATGTGTAGGCAACGCCAGAGTATACAGGCACCCCTGCACTGTCACGGAGGGGAGGAAAACAGAGGGAAAGCCGCTATGCTAATTTTCTCTCCATTCTAGAATTTTAGTAGAAAAGAACTAAATTCAGTTGCCTATGTATTCTTTCTCAAGACACTTTTTACCCAGCACCCAAAGGCTCTCGTCTCTAAAGACTCAGAATCAGCAAAAGGACCTACCTTGTCCTTCAACACAAACTCCAGATCACTCTGCAGTTTCAGGACCAGCTTCTCTGATTCCGAAAGCTTCTCCACTACTTCGATTATCTCCTTCTGTAATCGACTGTTCTCCTACAAGACAGAGGCCTTGGGCTTGGGGAGCAGAGGAGGGGACTTCTGCTCAGCAGGGAAGACGCTTCCTGGAACCACAGGCATCTGGTGCTCGCTGCCTTGGCACGTGCAGAGGGGCTGTGCTGGGCTGACCCGCAGCTGCCCAGGGATGGCCCCCGGAGCCTCACCAACGCCTCTCCATGTGCTCTCCTGCCCTGAGGGCTCAAGAAGGTCATGAGTAACACAAGAAAAGGCTGGTGACACGTCCTTTCTGAGCGGTTTTCTAAATGAGGGATTTGAAATGGCGCCACTACAGCTCAGATGTCCGCTGGGGGAGGAAGGCAGCGTCTGCAGACATGGTGAGCGGTGAGGACACAGTGCGGCTGAGAGCCCCGGTTGCGGGGTGGGTCCCTTCGCACACCGCTGCCACTGTCAGAGGCTCCTGGGCATGCCCAGCTTCTCCGCCGGGGAGACAGAGACTGAGGGAGGCAGGGCAGATGTGGAAAGAATCCGCAGACTCTGAGTTAGGAAAGGAGGAGGAAGGTGGGAGCACAGGAGGGACCAAGGCACACGGGGGCAGGGGACACATCACTGGAACCAAATGCAGGGTGGGCACGAGTCATGGGACTCTCACCAAAGCCTAGAAAACCACATCTGCTCCAGGCCACACATCCAGGATTTGGGCTTTAGGGTTTGGTCTCTTGCTGACCCCACAGATGCTCTGGTCTCCAGGGGCTGCAGCAGAGTTGGCTGCTGCTGCTGACCCTCTGTAACCACAGGCCACCTGACCCGGAGCAGAGAGAAGGAGGGCAATGCCTCTCCTCGAAGAGCCACGTGCTCTCTGTGGCTACGCACACGCTCCTTAGTTAGAAACCCCAGGCACTTCCTGACCCTGCTAGGTAAATGTTAAGGCCACTGGGAGGGTGCAATCCTTGACTAGGAAAAAGGGGTGTGGGCAGATGGACACTCAGGCACCCTCGTTTCTGTCTTTTTGGGTGAGATGTCCTGGGGAGGCACCTCTTCCCTCCCGGCTACCTTCAGGGCCAGGGTCAGCTTCTCTCGGAGGCTGGCTTCCTTGGCCTGCAGGCGCTCCAGGTCCTTCTCCAGTGCCACCCTCTGCCTGCAGGCCTGCTCCCAGAACAGCTCGCGCTCCATTTCCACCTCAGACCGCAGGAGGCTCAGCCTTCCCCTGTACCCTTGCTCCAGGTGTCTGTAAGGCACACACAACACACGACAAGTCGGGCTCCCAAAGGGCACCGCCCAAGCACATGCGAGCCCCTGTCTCTCTGGGGACACCTTCTCAGGCCACTCGGCCTCTTCCTTCCCTGGAATCTCCCTGCCTGTAGCACTTGGCCACATGGTCTGGGACTCAATTGTCCTTGCTTGACAGATGGGGTCACCGTTCCTCAGCTACACTGCATGTGCTGTGAGGGCAGGGCTGGGGGGAGATCCTTGGATGCCCCTCTGCCTCTCCACCTCCTTTCACACCACAACAGCCATCAAATGCCTTTGCTAACCAAACGTGCACAAGAGTACGCCTCTCTCACCCAGGATACAGGCAATGTCAGACTGTGGACAATGATCCCACAGCAGTCAGAGGACAAGGAGGGGTATTTCCCCCTCAGATTCTACATTAATCTTCTGCAACAACCATTTCCCCCAGCAGGAAAAACAGTGCCAAATCTTAGTTTTATCACTGAAACAGCTGCTTAACAGGATTTCTCAAACCAAATCCATCTAGACTGGAGACGAGCGAAATTCTCACTTCAGCAGAGGGCTTGGCCACATGAGTACTTCAGTATAAGAAGAGAGCAGTGGGGCTCATCCTCCGGCCAACAGTCTAGACTTCAATCTCATCTCAGAGCTTTAGAGGAAGAATACCCAGAAGGGAAGGAGATGGAGGAAGGGCAGCTGTTACTTAGGGAAAACAGTATCAGCGAAATTAATTTAACACTCCACAAACCTTTGGAGTAGTCTGGAAAAATACATATTTGATCATATCACTCCACTCTAAAAACTTTTGAAATATTCAACAAAAGGGAAACTGTTAAATAAAATATGGCAGATGCACATAATGGGATGCTCTGGGCCATCAGAAAAGAATATACGGTACAAAACTATTTTGTAAATAATTATATACATGGAAAGAAGTGAAGGAGACATAAAAAAGGTTAGGAGTGTTGTTAACCTCCAGGAAGTGAGATTTCTGCTTTTATTTTTCCTTTTACTTGTATTTTCTAAATATTCTACAATAAACATCTATCATTTGTTACTTTTGTAAAAAGAAAAACCTAATGCAACCATAGAAGTTATTTCTAGAAACCTACTGATGATGCCCCATTGCCCATGGGGTGAAACGAAACACACCCAGCCCAGCCCTCAAGGCCTTCGTGTGTCCCTCACCAGATTCTGGGACAAGATACGGCCTCTGAGTTGCTAATTCTCTGACCCCAGAAAGACACATCACGAAATCCCTCCCAGGGGGCTGGGACAGAATCAAGCCTCACTCGCCGTGACTGACACACATCGGTTCTCAGTTACTCAATCCGAACGACTAAAATCAATTTTCATTTAGCTTTTGAACCCAACTGTTTAAAAAGGAGTTTTCCTCCTTGAACAACACTCCCCGAGGGCTAGGCGGTGGCCGTCCTGGACAGACAGGAAGGCCATGTGGAAGGTAGGCCGCTGGAGAGTCGAGAGAGGCCCCCGGGGACTCCTCGCCTCCCCCAGGGTCTCAATGAGGCAGCAACTTAAGGTCTCCTGGCACCAACCAGGATGGCCAGAATCAGCCCTGAGCCCACTCAGGTGGGATCCAATGTCTCTGCAGTCAGTGACGAGGCTGACCACAGCATGTGGTTACAAGGGCCATTTGGAGACAGGCAGCGGCGCTGAGAAAGAGGAAAAGACGTGCTAAATGGTTGTGCTGCTGGCTTCCTTCAGGATTCTTTCAGCTCCTAATTTTTTTTGTATGTGTGTGAGGAAGATCAGCCCTGAGCTAACATCCATGCTAATCCTCCTCTTTTTGCTGAGGAAGACTGGCTCTGAGCTAACATCTATGCCAATCCTCCTCCTTTTTTTCCCCCAAAGCCCCAGTAGATAGCTGCATGTCATAGTTGCACATCCTTCTAGTTGCTGTATGTGGGACGCGGCCTCAGCATGGCTGGAGAAGTGGTGCGTCAGTGCGCGCCTGGGATCCGAACCCGGGCCGCCAGTAGCAGAGCGCGCGCCCTTAACAGGGGCCGGCCCTCAGCTCCTAATTTTTAATAGTAGTTTCACTCTTTGGAAACCCACACTGACTACACCCTGTTTTGTGCAGTCAGGGAACTAACGAGACAATCTCAGATAAGCAGAGTTTAGCCTCTGTAGCTGCAAGAGTCAACATTAGAGTCGTTTTCTAATCCCACCTGCAGGAACTTGCTCAGCAAGAAGTGGTCAGTGGGGAGGCTTACGACTGGGTGTTTCAGGAGAAGCAGCTGCACAGAGACCGTCAAATGCTGACAAGAGCAGAAACAAAATCCAGTTACTTCCTAACTAAAGGCCCCTTTGTGATAAAATGCACGCGTTCTATACGGGCCGGGGAAGAGGGCTCAGCAAGGTCAAGGCCAGCGTGTCTCCTGACATCCCGGCTTCTGGGCCTTGCCAACAGCTCCTCAGAGTGAGGCCATGTTTATTATTATCTCAGCTTTGACTGGTACTAGTTTTTAAAGTTCGGTGACAGGATACTTAATTTTTAGCTTTCCTGATAATTACCACAATCCTGCAAGTCTTCCAGTACAGGAGCTGATGGAAGTGAATATGCATGTGTGCATGCACACACATACCATGCTTGCACACACTCAGCCACGCTCACACCCACCCACATTTTCTCTTACACACTCACACCCACACACACTCACGGCCCGTTGATGCCCACAGATGTCATCTCTTGCACACTCTTCCACACCACACAGAGGTAGGTGTGGACTCCGACTGGCGACCGGACCAGGATCTCAACTTGCTCCACTTGGCATTCCCCAGCCGCCCACAGGAAGGAAAAGTGGACCCAGGCCTTTGGGAATTGGGAGGCGCGTGGACTCGAATGTGAGGCCCCGCTCTGCCCAGAGCTTGCTCCCCAGTAGACTGTAATGCATGGAAGGTAGTGGACCCAGGGACAACAGGTCCCTCCCTCCGAACCCTGAGTACAAGGGTCATGTAGGGGGACTCACTGGGGCTCTCACCGAGTGGACCTGGTATGGAAGGTGTCTGACTCCAGGAAACCCCACCTGGGAAAGTGACGAGCTCTCGACGCCTTAGCGCCTCTCTTACTGAAGGGCTCGTTCTCTCACACTCCCCAGATAAAGCAGGCCAGGGCCTCACGCTATCTTAGAAATAGCATAAAACAAGGAGAGAAGAGACCTGGGTTTAAATTTCAGGCCACACTGGTTGTGTGATTGTGGGCAAGTTACTGCGCTACTCCAAGCCTCAGTTTCTTTGGCTGGAAAATAGGAATAAAATGGCCTATTCCAGGTTATGGTGAGGCGACGCCTAGTCTGTAACAGGAGCTCCCCAACACAACAGCAGTTTCACAGGCCGGAGGCTTCTTCCTGGAGACCTAAGACCCGTCTCCCAAACCTCCAGACCTCGGCTGCACAGCAAAGGTGCCTGGGGCATCCTTGGTGAAGAAGGAATGGGCTCCTTGGTTTAAACCCCGTTGTTTAGTTGGATACAATCAACTGGCACCATGTGGCTGCCTAGAGGGCCCTCAGGGGCTCACGCAAGCTGGCTGCACCCACGAGCTCCTCCAATTCCTCCCCCATTCTCTGCCCTGTGAGCCACGAGGCTAAAAAGCGAGGGCTTCGTAGCCATGACCGTGACAGTCCCCATGCATAGTTGGAAGCAAGCCTTTCTCAGGATCATAATTGAAAGCCTGCAGATAAGGCAGATGGGAGTGGGTAAAAGTCCCTGTGAAGTCCCTTACACTGCCCACCAGGACCATGTGGGGGGCTTTATGGACATCATGCTGTGACACCACACACCTTGCCAATAGGGCCATTCTAAGAAAAGTTTTACCTTCAATTGCCACAATCACACACAAGGGGGAGAGGCATGCATCCCAGAGGCACCAAAATGAGACAGCACATCACAAGCTCTCAGACATCTGCTCATTGAGAAGACGAGGGAGCGAGACCACCTAGGTCACCCAAATTGTTGCTTCTCTTTCTCGCTCCTCGTTTCACTGACACACAAGCACAGCTGACCCACGGAGTCAGATGTGCAGAGTGGCTGTGCACCAGGCGTCCCTCCCTGTGCAAGGGACAGTCTATCATCACTCCCATTGTTCAGACAAGGAACCTGCAGGGCTCCGTCCACCCAGGGTCACAGCAAAAGCGCAACGGACCCAGGACTCCAGCTCCTCTGTGCCTGCTCAGGCAGACCTCCCTGCCAGGGAGGGAGAACGAGGTGGGTGCGGCAGCGGCCCCTCTGCACGCCCACCAGGAGCACCGCTGAGAGCAGAGGCCAGGCCACCAGTTTCTCAGCAACGCACACCCCTAGCTATCCTTGAGGGGACACTTCTGGGTGACAAAAGCTTCAAGAAGGTGAACGGCCAGCTGAGCTCCTACAAGGGAGCCTCCGGCACAAACCGTTCCCCAAAGGGGGTGAACAAGCCCCTCTCTCCCTGCCACAGCTAGGAAATCCTCAGGGGCTGGATTTCCTCAAATGTTTTGGTTAATAAACCAGAGAGGCGGTTTTGTGTCCATAAAAAGGAAGGTCAGAAATCCTTGCCTCTGGTCTGTCCGGCCACCAGCCCAACCACTGGTGCAGACCACCCACCAGAGGTCTGCTCAGCCCACCATACGTCGTGCTGCCTGCAGTCTGCTTTCGAGCTCTGAGCTCCGTCCACCAGGGAAGGCTCCTTTCTGCTGAGCCAACAGGCTCCAAAGCCATTCATGGGCTCTCTCTCAAAATGTCCCTCTGTCTCACTAACCACAGGCACATACAGAGACTTGGCTGGAGTGGGACAGACCCTGATAAAGGAAGCAGAGGAGAGTGAGGGCAGTGGAGAGGAATCCTCCCCACAGCCTGCAGGCACACGTAGCTCGACGCTGCTGCACCACGCTCCCACATCATAAAAGAGCAAGAATCCTTTTTTAAATGCACTGCTCTTCTTTCAAGGGAGGACATCCCCAAAGATGCATCTTGTAGATTTCTACCAGCTCAGGTGAAATAAGAGGGTTTCAGCACCGCCATGATCATGACCACAGCTTCGGCTAGAGGCAGCCCCGCATCCACCATAGCCCTCAGCCAGGGCTGTGGAACTGCTGCTCTGGGCTTGGGCACCACTGGCGGGACCTACTTGATCTTCTTCTCCGTGAGCTGCTCCAGGGCAGAGTGGCAGTCATCTGTCTCTTTCACAAACTCCAGGTTCCTCTTCTCTGCTCTCTCCAGATCCTGCCTCGCCTTATCTCGCTCCCTCGCCATCTGCTCCACTTGCCCCCTGCAGCAGGAAGGAGACAAGGTCAAATGACGACACCTGTTCTGGGCCCCGTGAGCCCCATGTCTGCGTGAAGGATAAAAACAGCCAGCACTGACTGGGTGCTGAGCATGGGCCAGCGCTGTGCTTTGACCTCACTGTCACCACCAACCACCTCCTAAGGCGGTTTCTGCAATTACTATGCCCATTTTACAGATGCACATACTGAGGCTAAATGACTTGCAGAGGAAAGTTTCTAAGAGGTTTCTGAATCCAGGAAGTCTGAGCCTAGAGACTTGCAGTGTGCCACACCTTCAGATGGCCCCAGAACAGGTGAGAATTTATCAGTGCAGCCTCTTGTCTCCAGCTGGGCCTGAGCTCCAGGGATCCCCAGCACCTAAGCCAGGACTGGACGTGTGAAGGGGAGAAGGTTGGCCACCCATTATTCTGTCATAGCCTGCCACCTGCAGCCTGGAACCCAAGTGAGTGCAAGGTCACCCACTTGCACTGGGAGTCACCCAGAGCAGAAGGCAATTTGTGTGTGCAGGGCCCCCGGTGTCTGGTCGCCACAGGGCCAGCCTGAGGCTCTGTGCAAATCACCTCCGGACCCACTATTCTGGTGACTGTTTCTCCACTAAAGGAGCACCAAGCTTTTCTCCCTCCCCCTCCCAAGGCACAGCCTCTCTCTGGTCTTATTCACAGAGTGGCCTGAGGTCAGAAGGCTCATCTGTCAGTACCTAATGTATAAAATGTCAAGTCCTGAGGATGGAGAGATTTCTGCCAAGCTTTTCTGCAGCTTTGGAACATTAATAAAAACAAAAAAAAAATCCTTATGTCAATCTGCTGAGCAGACAGGCAGCCTGAATAGTCAGCTAAACCAAAGCTGAACCTGACTAAAATGCGATTGTGTTCTCGGCCCACCTGTCACAGCGTGCATTGGACCACGTTTGAAGAATACTTCTTTCTTCCCTTTCGCCAGCCAGACAAGCCTAGGAGCTCTCTGGCTGCTCCTGGAAGCACACCTTGGCCGACTAGAGGGTTTCTGCCTTGGTACCACGGAGCTCGAGCAGCAGCAGGATGAGTTTCAAAGCCAAACCCTTCTCTTTGGAACCTTGTAAAAGGGGCTACATGAGGACCTTGACATAGATTTCTAAGCTCCTCCCTCCTCAAGTGCGGGGGAAGGCCCGTGACCCTTTTATAATCTGGGGCCATAGAAACCCAAGCGGCAGCCACTGAACTTCCACTGGGTCCTCAGGCTCCGCTCCGACCACACACGTGGACGGCCCTCGTGGCACAGGGAGCCCTCACCATGCTCTCACCACTCAGCTCTCATTCCTTGTCCCACCACGAGCGCTGGCTGAAGGAAGGCCAGTGGGAAAGGTGATGCTGAGCCCCTTGTCCTCGGCGCTGGCCATTTGCGGGGGATAGGCCAGGGTGCCCGGTTTCCTCAGACTCCCCTTCAAGCCAGCCTGGCCAGCAGAAACCTCTGCCCACCCCTACCCCTCGAACCCCTGCCACATTGGGCTCTTACTGGCGGAAGCTCAGCTCCTGGCGGTAACAGGCCAAGGCCGCCTGCTGAGTGGCACCACTGACCATCATGAGCTCATTCTCAAGGGCCCAGGTCAGCTCTGAAAGGTTCACCTTCTCATCCACACGGAAGTCGAGGCTCTGAAACAGCAAGGCCCAGTAGGCATGACAGGATGAGTGGCTTCTCCAAACACTTCCTAGCTCTCCTACGGACGGTCCAGGCCCAGACCCACCCTGTCTTGTAGGCACCTGTCACTTTTCTATCTGCAAAGTCTCTGCCTCTCGGGTGTGCCCCCCTGACACACACCCAGCACCCCCTTCCCTGTCAACACTGGGGTCCCTCCCATCCCTGTCAACATCAAGGTCCCGTGTCCCTACTAACACCCAGGAGCCCCCCAATCCCTGCCTCAGGGGTGGGTGTGACCCAGGCTGGACAGAGTCCCACTCCCTGGACAAAGTGAAGGAAGCAGGCTTGCCTCAAGCAGAGGATGTGATGGGGACCGACGGGAGGCCGGAGGAGGGAAGCTTTTTTCACTGTAAAATCAGTCGTTATACAGACCATGTGGGCCTTTGGGAGCTGCATGAGGACACCTGACCAAGGCCAATGCCACCAGGAAGGAAGCAAGCAAGGGAGAGATGAAAGAGAGTCCTGATAGAACCCCAGAGTGCCAAGACCCTTGGTGCCCAACATCCCTCTCCCCGACAGCCTACTTATGTGAGCCCCTAACAACCTCTCTCTGCTTAAAACCATTCTGAGTTGTTTTTTTGCCATTTCAAACTAAAAGAATCCCGACTAATATGTCTCTATGAAATATATGGATGGACAGGTGGTTTTGTTGGTGGAAAACATTCTATCAGAGAGAGATGAGTCACAGCCAAGCATTCCAGAGAGTGGAGCATTCTTTTCCCCTCAAGATTTTGAAAACAAAAGAATAGAACAATTTATGTTATACATATTGTACCACAGTAAAAAAAGAATACAACAACATCCATGTGTCCCTCTGCTAACTGATCAATAGCTAATACTTTGCCACATCTGCTTTTTTAGCGTTGAGTATTCTTGACCCCTGTTTTCCTTCTATGATGCCTAAAAACTATAAACAGTTACACGCAAGTCCAGGGGCAAGCACCACCTCAGGGCTTGCAGAGAAAGAGGCACGGCAGCCCAGCTCCACATGGGAATGAGGTATGCTCCCTTTTTGTAACTGATGAAATAGAGACTGGAATTTCCACTGCTTCCTTACTTCCCAAAGTGCTTCTGAAGAGAAACGACATTAAAGGTGAAGCACATGGAGCGATTCAGGAAGTGCAAGCTGTTATGACACAACTGTAAACTTCCCAGCAATGGTATCACCGGGGTAGGGGTGGGGGGTGCGCAAAGAAATGACAGAAACAGGTCACAGTGGCAGCTTCCTGAGCAAGAAGAAAGAAGTCATCCAAAACCACAGGTGTGGGTGGGAGCCAGCCTCCAAGCTGGCCCCAGGGCTTCTCGCCTCCTGGCATTCACAGCTCTGTACTCTCTCCCACACTGAATAGGGTTGACCCGGATAACCCACAGGATCCTGAGGAAGTAACAGCATGTGACCTCCCAGGCTAGGGCACGGAAGCCCTGTGGACCCTCCTTGCTCTCTCTTGGATCTTGCTCTGCAGAAGCCAGCTGCCATGCTGTGAGGATGCTCAAGCAGCCCTGGGAGAGGCCCACGCGGCCAGGAATGGAGGTCTCCTGCCTACAGCAAACATCAACTTGCGATCCCGGAAGCGGATGCTCGGCCCCAGTTAGACCTTTGGAAGACTGCAGCATGTGCTGATGCCTCACAGGAGACGCTGGCTAGAACCACCCAGTCGCATAGCTCTCAAATTCCTGACCCACAGAAACTACATGAGACAAGAAATGTCGAATGCTGTAAGGCACAATTTAGTGGTAATTTGTTGAGGAGGGACAGATAATGGATCCAGGGCCTTCTCACAGAGCAGCACCAGAATGAGCAGTCCTCCCACTCTCGTGGGCTCAGTAAGAAGCAGCCTGAAGTGGCCAGGGGTCTTGAGAAGCTGCATGCATGATGCCAGCACATCCATGCTGAGGGCTTGCCCAGCTGGGCATTTCCTTCCCAAGCGAAAGGCCTTTTTCAGGCCAGCAGCATGCGGTCTTGACTGCCAGGGCCACAGGTAAGCAGTTATAGATAGCAACACAGGCAGGAAGGGCCCTGCTTTGTGCACCAGGACACCCCAACCGCCTCCCAGCTCACTGGTGCACCCGCCCTGGCTGTGTCTTCGGGCAGCCACCCACCTGTCAGGTGAGACTGAAACATCTGCAGGGCTGTGTGACCATTAAATAAAGTCACATGTGACAAGTCCTTGCTTGGTGCCGAGGTGCTGAGAGGAGTCCAGCAAACATCGCTGCCTTTCAATACAATGGAATCAAATCCTGATGCAACTGGTCAATTACAAACTGGTAAAGAAATAGAAATATTCTCTGATAGCAGGGTAAGCTATCAGAGTAAGCTCTGAAATGTCAGAGGCAAGGTTGAGAGTCACCACTCGTCACACTGTGATGGCAGCCAGCACGCCTCCAAGTGCCAGGGCACCAGGAGCAGGGCTTCAGGGGGAACTTCAACACTGTGAGCACCTTCAGCTCCTTGCTCTCCATCTGGGGGCAATTTTTGGCAATCCTGGCTCAGCCTCTGGATCTCAGAACAGCCCCAAGGGCCAGATGTCCACATCTGGCCTTGCCGTCCAGGCTCTACCTAGGCCCAGACTTGGGGTCTAGCCAAGGTGAGCCAGACAGACTGTTGCAAAGGCTGTGTTTGGTCTCCTTTGTGTACGGTTGGTTTGTGCTAATAAGGACATTTTTGGAGGCAACATGACAGAACTCATTGCGAGTTAAAATGTGTACCTTCAGGAATCTACTCTATAGAGAAGTACCAGCACAAAAGCAGGAGGATATACATGCATTACAGATGCCGAGATTTATAAGAGAGAAAACCTGGAAAACACCTACATGTCCAACAGCAGGAAAAAGGTAACATAAATTAGCAAGATATACAGTATGACAGGATATTTGTAAAAAAAACTTTTTTTATTTGGAATGTCTAAATATATATTTCTTTTCTGCACCAGAGAAGAGCTGTGCAGGATGCTCACCAGGCCATTAGCTATAACACCTCTGGAGACTAGGAACAAAGGGATAAAAGGCTTTTTTTTGTATTTTATAGATTTCTGTATAATTAGTTTTTTTTTTAACAATGGGAAATGAAATTTGGAAATGAAAATAATCAGTCTAGCTCACCAGACTTCCAGCAGCATTCTTCTCTCACCCAGGCTGGGCCCCTGGGCACACCTGACTTTGCCACCCCACCCAGAGCAGAGCTCCCTCAAAACCCCAAGGGGCTGACCCTGTGTCCTGGGGGACCAGTCAGCCTGCTCCCGGAAGAGGCCGGGCCCTGAGGACCGCCACCTGGAGGCTCCCAGGGGCGGCACGGGGCAGCGGGCAGGGCCTGTGCAGGGAGGAGAGCTCAAGCGCTGGCAGGCGGTTCTGGGCAGGACTCTGGTTCACTACGGAGCCCGTCCTCAACAGAGTGGAAATGCTCACACCTCGGTGACAGTGACATCCAGTAAGACGTCTCCACCACAGGCAAGGGGATGTCCTTCCCTCGTCTGGGGGCCTGACCTCCCTCATCCAGCTAAACAGATCATCTCCAGAGGATAACGTGCACTGGGGGGAAAGTCTAAGGTACTAAAACCTACCTTCATGTGCATTTGTTTCAGACTATCGTTTTCTCTGCTTTTTATTATCTTAAGTTAAAATTTCCTATACTTTAATAGCAAAAAAATTAAAGCAAAAAGTGATTCCAACTGGCCCTCCCTATATGAGGCTCTCTGCCCAGAGAGCATGACCTGTGTCTGTGGGGTATTCTGTCCAGCCTCTTCTGTGGGCACATGGCCCCTGAGTCCCCTGCCTGGCCCCAGACCGCCAGGCCATCTCCCGCTGGGGCAGCCGTGAGCAACCAGTTCCAAACCTGCAAGACCTCCCTGCCGTTCGGAATCCCCTCCTGGGCCCACAGAGTGATGAGCTCCTCAGGAAAGGCGAAGCCGCTGCCATCATCGACGCTGCAGAAAAGGCGCAGGCCTGAGCACACGGACACGAGGGACGACGTGGTGGTGGTCTGGCAGCCACCCTCCTCGGGGCCCTGCATGTGGGCAACAGGAAGACGTCCATGAGCACACGGGCCCCCTGAAGCCACATCTGCTTATCTGTAATGTTCTCTGACCTCGCCAGCCTGTACTGGGCTCTTCGCTGTCTCAGTGGCCCTTTGCTGTCTCATGGAGGCCTGATAGGAACAACCAACGTGGTTACTGCTAGCTCCGTTTCCTAGACCAGGAACCAAAGGCTGGCGTTGCTGCACGATTTGTCCAAGATTGCACAGCTTTGTAGGTGGCCGACTGGGGATTTGAACTCAGGGCTCCTGACACCCAGTCCAGTGCCCTCCCCTACCACCCACCCGAGGCCTCATGCATGGAATGTGTCCCAGTGCCTACGTGGCCTGACTGGTCAGCATGTGCTCCTTAGTGGGAGACACAAAGAACCTGGGTTTTAACATCTCGACCCCGAATTAGTAACAGTGTGAGCCTGGCGTCACAAAGGAAGAGCCCGAGAAGGTGTGTGCCAGTGGTAGGAAATCCAATCCGTAGAAGGAAACCCAAGACAGGCTTAAAAAGAAGAGGTGGGATGGCCCAAGCAAAGTTGCACATCTCCTCAGGACGCAGAAACACGTAGCTCATGGCTGACAGTCTGGCAGTTTTAAGATGAAGGTAAAAAAATCTCTTGGTGACAGTTGACCTGCTAGGTTTAGGTGCTGTAAGAATCCACACAGCAAGATTATTTTCCTTGCTATGTTTTCTGCCCCAGGCAGGGCCCTTCAGAACAAGCATATGCTGTCTGGAGCCACAGGACTGAGGAGCAGAAGCCCCTTTCTCAGGCCACCAGCGCTCCTGTCACACCTGCAGGGACACCCTCCTCAAGGGCACCGGTGTCTCCCTGCTCTTCCTGAAAATTCCAAGCCTGTGCTGTTGCCTCAAACACCTTCCCCCAAAGCTTCCATGGCTGGTCCCTTGCTCAGAGGCTCTGCTCAGACAGCACCCCTGGACCAGCCCACTCACTTCCTTAAATGGGTGCTCACCAGCTCACATGCCATCTGCCTCTCCTGTGGATGCAAGGTCCACAAGGCAGTGGCCACATGCCCCTGTCCATTCTCAGCTGGGTCCCTACCTCTCCATACTCAGTTACTGAAAGACTGGGTACTCACTAAGCTCTGCGGGGAGCTTTACAGCCCTACAAAGCAGGTGTTTTATTCTGTTTACAGAAGGGAATAGGGCAGCTCAAGAAGGCTCGGTAACGTGGCCGTGGTCACTGTGGAGAAGCTGCAACATCCAAATGCACCCGGACCACCACCATCTCCTTCCCAGCGCTTCCTCTCTGAGGACTGGGAGCTTGAGAACAGGTGCTGCCACACCAGGTTCCCCACACCGCCAGGCCACCTGCTTCCCCTAACATAGCAAGAGAAGGGCAGCGCTGGGGCAAACCTCCCTCTGGGGCACACATCCGAGGGCCCACCACCACCATGCCACGCCACAGAGTCCAAACGCACAGGATGTGACACCCTCCACCCCGCAGCCATGTCAGCTTGGGTCACTTTCTGGGCAGGCAGTTGTTGTTCTTTTTTTTTTTTTTTTGTGAGGGGATCAGCCCTGAGTTAACATCTGCCAATCTTCCTCTTTTTTTGCTGAGGAAGACTGGCCCTGGGCTAACATCCGTGCCCATCTTCCTCCACTTTATATGGGACACCGCCACGGCACGGCTTGCCAAGTGGTGCATCGGTGCGCGCCCGGGATCCGAACCGGCGAACCCTGGGCCACCGCAGCAGAGTGCGCGCACTTAACCACTTGCGCCACCGGACCGGCCCCAGGCAGTTGTTGTTCTGAGGGCCACCTGCCTCTGCCTGGCCTCCTTCCTGCACCCCGTGGCTTAGGCCCCTCTCCAGCTGTCCCTCCATATCAGGACACAGGAAAAGAGGTGGCTCCCCCTCAGAGAAGGCATCCTCCCTCCACAGGCTCTGAGCATGATGCAGTGGGACCTCACTGTGGTCTCTGACCTTATGCAGCCTGACACCTTCCCTCAACGCTCCTAGTTTCTTCTTCGTCTGTTCTCATTGATTTCAAATTCAGAAATCTGACTCTTAGATGTACCCAGGCCGGCAGAGAACAATGTTACTGTTCCTGCACCACTGCCTACAAACTACGGGATCAGCTCCGTCAGCAAAGAAGCATCAGCAAGAGCAACCAGGCCTGTGGTAGGAGGGGGCTTTACTGTCCTGGCAGTGAGAGAAATCAGATGCCAGGCCAACAGTCACTGAACAAAATCACAATCTAAACAACTGCCTGATGTCTGCTCTCCTCCAACCGCAGAGACCTGGTATTTGTACGAGAGATAAAATTCAGGAATATGGGACAGGGAGAGCCGGGTTAAGGAGCACCCGGAGGGCTAATTCTAGGGAAGGAATGGAATCATTCAGTAAACACTGCTCTCCCTGCACCACGATGGGGAGGAGACATATCGAGGATCCACCATGGAACCCTCATAAAACCCCGATGAGGTGTGCCCACTTCTTACAGATGAGGAGCCTGAGGCTCAGAGAAGGCGAGTAACTCACCCAGTGACACACAGCTAAGGAGGAGCAACGCCAGATCAGTTCCAAGGTATGTGTAGTTCTAGAGTCTAAGTCACATGGCCTCCCACTTACACATGTGCATGTACACGCCTGGACCAACTTCTGGGCAGCTCATTGTGGTGACACAGGCAGAGGGGTCAGGTCTGCGAAAGATGCTGGAGGCCAAAGAGTGACAGCAGTTACTGCTGTGGCTCAAGATTTAATTGTCCCATTTTACCTGGTAATGAGACCAGGACCTGCTCGGTTTGACAGGAGTGGAAGGTTCCAGAAGTAAAGTGGGCCCATAATTGAACAGGCCAAGCTGGAATTCCTCAAGACTCACTCTGCCGTCTCCGTCTTGATCCAGTTTGTTAAATAGGTCTTCGAGTTCCTAAACAAAAGCCACCACACCTCTGTTCAGAGGCTCCACCCACAAGCAGCTGCATGCGGGCACTGTCACCCAGGCCCGCCTACCCACCCCCGCTGCTCCCCACCCCTTCCCCAAGTAGGGCAGTTTGCTGGCCCTTATCCAAACTCAAACTGTCTGGGTCACACCTGGCCTCTCCAGTGCTAGCTTGTGAAATCTACACGCTTGGTCAGTTTCTATCCTGCTGTGAATGGGCACCACCTGAACTTCCTAAATCCCACAAACACCCATTCAGTGTCCACTGTGCCAGGAACTTGCTGGACTATGGGAAGAAGATGTACACACGAAGCATGGCCTGGGCCGCCAGTGGTTCAGGGTCTAGCAAGAGTGGCACGGCTGAGAACAACTTTAGCAAGGTTGGGCCTGTCCCAGCACCACTACCTGCCCCTCTGCCCCTCAGCCTAAGAAAGAGGAAAGGGGGGTGAATACAGCTGTTGGGGAGTGTAGCCAGGCTCTAAGGGCATCATATTTGGGCTGGGCATTAGAACTGGGCCGTAGAACTGGGCTGTGCAGGAAGGGGGAAAGGGCCTTCCAGGCAAAGGAAGGATCCTGAGTGAAGGTGCTTAGAAGTTGGCGCGGCTGGGGCCATGTGTGGTCAGAAATGGACCTGTGAGGGTGCAGACTTCAGCAGAAGCACTGGGAGTTGTCAAAGGATTTTAGACCAGAAAGGATACAATTGAATCAGTGTCTGAAGGGTGTAGGGATTTCCCAGACCCAACACCAACAATGATCATTACAAAGAACAAGCTATTCAGGGTGGTCCGTCCCAGCTCCTGGCTTACCGCCTTCTCAAGTCCCTGGAGCCCAATGGTCTGGCAGACCAGAGCCAGCTCCTGCTCGTTGAGGTGGCCGCTGCTGCCGACACCTAGCTCTTCCCAGATGCCCCGGACCTGGCTCTCGGGGGTGTCAAAAGAGGGGCTGCAGGACTTCTGAGGGTTCCTGAAGACCCTGGAACCCCAGGTTGGCAGCTGGCCTAAAGCAGGGGGAGTGACAGGTAAACGCAGTGCTCCAGGTGGAAGTGCCTGGGGGAAACACACCAATGCCAGTAATTTACTCTGAAATCAGATGGACTGATGGACAGATAGAGGGACGGACAGAGGGACACACATGAATATCAAAGCATCAAAGCCGGAATCTAGGTAATGGGTACATGGGTGTTCACAGCACAGTTCTTTCAACTTCATTCTATGAAACTTCTGCAAATTTTCATAATAAGATGTCAGGGAGAAATCTCTGCTCCACATGGGGAAAGCATTTTCTGAAGAAAACCTACTAAAGTCACACCATTCAAAGCACATAAAGAGGGCTGCATTATCTGTCTTTACAATAAAAAGATCAGTTTTTTTTTAAACTAATTTTTATAAGCTTTTCAAACCTACCCAAAGCCAAGAGCACCATCCAGGGAGCCCCCACGCACCTGTCACTCAGGCTGGGCGACGATCAGGACTTTGTCACCCTGGTCTCATCTATCCCCTTTTTGTGATTGCTGAAGCATTTGAAAGCAAATCCCAGATCTCAAGTTTCCACCCTTACATATTTGGTATGTCTTTCTAAAAAATACGGACATTTTCTTACAAAATCACAATATTACTATCACACCTAACAAATCAACAGTAATCTCCCAACTGTCTCAGAAAGTCTTCTTACAGTTGATTCGTTTGAATCAGCATCAAAACAGAACTGTTCCCTGACCCAGTGTACTTGGTTGTCATTTCTTCTAAGTCTTTCGATCACAAGCCCCTCTCCTGCCTCGCCCAGCACCGCCTTGTCTAAGACACTGATCAGCTGTTCTGCAGAATGTCCCCTGTCCAGGATTTGTTTGTATGCCTCCTCGTGGTGTCACGTCACTTGTTCCTCTATCCCTAATATTTCCTGTAAATCTGAAGTTAGCATCAAAGGCTAGTTTGGATTCAGGCTCAGTTTTTTCTTTTTAGTTTTTTTTTGGCAAAAACTCTCCACGAGTGGGGCTGTATACTCCATACCGCCTTACATCAAGAGGCACAGGTAACTCTGAGATACAAAGACTCATCAGTGGGTTTGGGTGACAGATGGCCGGTTTTCATAACTTTTCCACTTTAGCCAGTTGGCTTATTGATGTTTCTGAAGCTTTGCCAGAGAAACAACTGGAAGAGGACAGATGTTGGGGCTGACAGTGAGAAGCAATGCACAGATGAGCTATGCTTCAAACCAGACATCCCCTCCACATCCAGTCCACACCACCCACCCAGCACAGAGAGGGTCGCTTCCACCTAATTCAGACCTGAAATGACTTGGGTTCTATGTCAGTGGTCTGGATCTTTCTGGTAGATGAACTGCCTTGGCATTAATTACTTTGATAACCCAACTAATAATCAGAAAACCACTTTTCCCACTAAGCCCAGGGAAAGCCAGGCCTGCGTGCTCATGAATGACGCCGAAGGGTGGGTTGAGGAAAATGCCAGGAAAGGGCCACCTCCGAGATCCCTTCCAGCTTAGAATGGATATTTTAATTACATTAAAAGTAAAATTAAGTAAATTTCATTTGCTTAGAAATGAAATTCCTAAGTTAAAATGTAAAAGCAATTCTGACACTGGGGTTTATTTCTCAGGGATGGCAAAGAAGGTAAATAAATCCTTTGAGGTTTGACATGAGCATGCACTACTGTCAGTTATAACCTGGATAAAACGGTTCCTGTTCAATGCTGGGAAGAAGCCAACCTGTCCTCCAGGCAGAAAGCACCGACATCGCTCCGTGAATAACCTCCCCCCCCGGGAGCCCTTCCTTTCGCCACCCGAGACTCGGAGTCCAAGGAAATTAAGACGTGATGGCTTGTTTGCTCTTCCTGAAACAAAGGGGTCTGTCTGCTTTGTCTGGCAGCACAGGTGGACACCCAGGTCAGCTCCCTTGACATCCACCGAGGTAAACTTTGAACAATGGCCCGAGTGCTCAGTTCCAGCTGCTGAATTTTTACTTTAGCAGAAAGTCAAGGTCAACTCTGGCTTCTCCATCTCCAAGCCAAATTTCTGCACTTTCTGCCCTATGACAGCCTCGTGGCAGCATCTTTAAGGCACCCACAGACCCACGTGCCGATGTACTGCAATTTGCTTTTAAGTACACCTGCTGCTGCCTACTGGTTGCTACTGTAAGGCTCCTGGGGACCAGGACCACGTCTTACAGTCTATTTGGGGCACAGACAGGGTCCCTGGTGGGTGCCAAGGCTGCTTGCCCACAGCAGGGGAGAGGCTGTGCCCAGGACAGGTGCATCAGGGTGGGCCCTGTGAGCAACGGGTCTGAGACCCCAGGGCCTTGCCTGCCAGCCGGGATCACACTGGTCCTTGCAGACTGTGAATTGTGGCAGAACCACACTGCTGCTTTAGCCAGCAGCCTCTCTCCGAGGGTCTGACCTCAGGGGATGCTGAGGACCAAGTGACAGCCTCACACCTGGGACCACCCTTTGGAGAAGGGGCCCACCAGGGACACCACCCACCCTGCACTCTTCCCAGGAAATTATATTTGTCTGGCTCACTGTATAACGACCCAGCTCCTGGAGCTTTCAAAGCACTGGTCAAAGGCAGACAGCACCAAACAGGAGGCCGTGGCTTTACCTTGTGCTTCAAACAACTCATTCTGAGGTTCTTTAGCACTTTCAGCTTCTTCATCTGACTTAAGGCTCTGCGGAAAAACCAAAAAGAGAAGAACATGAATCCCCCAGTGGACAGAGCACCAAGAACAAACAGAACGGTGTGTTAAGGGGGCCGGGTAGGGGTGACTGAGGAAGAGGACCAACAGCTTGGTGAGATGCAACTCCTCCGAATAAAGCCCACCCCTGTAGGAGGCCTTCACAGCCAGGGCGTGAGGTCCCAGCCCAGACCAGCTCCATCTCACAGACACGGGGCTCCTCAACATAAACTAAAAATCATCGTAGTTCACAATGAAAGCACAATCAAGCACGCACACCCTAACAGGAGAGAAGAACACTCCCCAAACCAGCCGCTCTTCAAGAGGAGGGCCCTGGAGCCTGATCAAGGCTCCAGCACCAGACAGGCTCTGAGACGTGAACGTAGCCGCCTCCCTGCACCCTGTCCTCATCACCCACATCAGTTCAGCAAACAGCTGGAGAGACAGCAGGTCTCTCTGTCCCTCCAGGAGCTCTGGGGACAGCACGGTGTGTAGCAAGCACCTGACACCTCAGTGCCATTTGAAGCTAACCCCAAAGGGATTGGGCCACCAAGAAACACCTGACTCAAGTAACAACCTCACGTTTTCGTGACCAAGTCAGCTGACCACAAGGTCCAAGTCTGTGTCTGACAGTGCTGTGCGTCCTAGGACTGACTGGAAGGAATGCCAGGTTGACCAAGACTCAGCATTCCTCAGAGCCGGCACTGCACTGAGGTGGGAATCTGTGAGCCGGTGGGATGTCCCATTTTTCTAATGCATTCAACCCAACTGACAACCCTAAGGTTGAACCCCATGTTCTAGTTCTGGGGATCACAGATGGTTTCAAGAAGCAGAACGGCAGCACAGAGATGGAGCAGACTCACTGAGCCCTCCATCCCCAAGGGCCAAATTTAAAAAGAGAATAAAAAGCGAATGTCTGGGATGTGTTGGTGTTGCCCAGGTGGAGCACATCCCTCAGAGAAGAATCTCTAGGATTTAAATATGTATTTGCTCGTTTTTCCTGTTTGCCTCCACAAATGTTGAAAATATAAACAAATTAAATTGGGGGCCCAGAGCTGTCTTATTAAAGATAAGTCCCCAGAGAGCCCCATCTGACAAAGGGGACATCACAGACAGCAGGACCTAGGAACCTTTGGAAAGCCTTAAAAACAGGTCTAATGAGTCCACAAGTAACTCGCAGGCTATGTATCTGCCTCGTGGATACACTTCTTGACATGAAGGCTGCGAGGCCCAAGCAGCCTATCTCCTGCTCAGGGAACAGCTCAGGGAGACTGGGGGCCAGAATCTACTCTCAAGGCCCTAGGAGGCATCTGACACATACTCCCTGAGTCGTGAATGTGTGGGCCTCCAAATACCCTAAGTGTAAGTGTTCAAAGCAGGAGGGCCTGTGGGCTTGGAACATCCAATTCCTAACCTTGTAGCTGCATCAGAGAGGCAGCTGCCCTTTCCCACCCTCGGCCAACGAACATTTCACTCTAGTGGCCGTTAGGACAGCCTCCTTGCAGCACCGGGGAAGAAGTGGAAGAAGAGCAGGAATGTGTGTAGAAATTCTCCACTGCCCAATGTCTAATGGAACACATTCTGCAGCCAGAATTACCAATGAGACCAGGAGACACTTGAAAACAAAACGTCATTCTCCAAAGTGCACCCACACTTCTGGCAACAAGATGCCCAGGAATGCCCATCCCCCCCCACACCCATAGTCACGTCCCATGAGCACTGACTAAGTGCAAAGTTATTCCCCCGATACTGGGCAGCCTGAGGTGAGGAAGAGAGGATTCAACCCACCTCCACACTTTCCAGAGATGCAGAGCGTCGGAGCTGGCTTCTCATGGTGGCCCTGGCTTGTTCTGGTAAACATTTGGCTCTGGTCGTAGAGTCACACAGCTCAGGCAGGCTCCAACGGCCGTACCACTTAGAGCCACTCACATACTTTGGTGGCACAGCATGGGAGGCAGCTGGAAAGAAAATGGGACGTTTGATGGGGGTGGCCTTTAAAGCAGCCTCTGGGCCCATGCATGCCATGGAGATGCCCTTTAAGAAGGTGCACGTTCTGATGCAGAGTGTCTCTTTGGCGACGTGCACTTGTATGTGCACAGAAAACATGTGCAGGAACAGAGGGAGTGGTTACCAGTGGTCACCCTACTCCCAGGGTGGCGAGCTGAGAAAGCCAGGCTGGGAGATGGGACTTTCCACTCCAAATTCTACGTGCTGTTTAAATTTTTTCAAGCATATTTTGCTTTTGTTCGTGTAATAAAAAACTAACACAAAATCTAGCTTTTTACGCAAAGAAAAAAACTCTCCAAGAATCCAAGAATATACTGCTCTAGAGACTGGAAGGTCACCTCCCACTGTGCTCACTCCAGGACCCCACCTCAATGGGATGGAGGGTCCGGGCAGGTGTGGACCTCAGACACAGCTAGAGAGACTCAGACTCCCACTGCTCTCAAGTCTGGAGCAGGGGCAGGCGCAGACCTCAGTTCTGGAATTCATGAGAATCCCCTAAGCCCTAACAATCTCTTGCACTTCCTTCTTCCCACCTTACCTGTCCATGTCTGCATAGAGCAGCTGAAACCTCAGGCAGAGAAGAAATGATGCTGACTCTGTGTGGAATCCTAGGCAGGCAGGAGAGAGACAGGGGAAGGCAGCATGGGCAGCGGCCAGGATGGACACAGGTTCAGAGGGAAGCAACCAGAACGGGCCAGTTGGAGAGAAAGGAACAGGGCCCAATGAGGCCAGGCCATGCACTACTAAGGAGCATTTCATTGCAGATGTGTCTTGGGCTTCACCCCATAAGATATCACACTCCCTAAGGCCAAGTACCACCTAATTTCTTTCCTCCATGCCCCAAATGGCTGGTCCACAGCCCCTGACCTTGGGACCACTAGAGGAGGCTGGATCCAGTCTGGCTGACCAGAAGAATGGTGATGCCAGTGACAAACAGAAACCGGGGATGAGGTAGGAGTTTCAGAGAGGAGGATGCTGAGTTCCACAAGGGACATGCAGAATGTAAAATGACAGTGTGACATTTAAGGCAGCTAACAATATGCAGGATGACTATATAATTTCCTACCCTACTGGGACACTCTGAAGTCATCATGGGCACCACTACCAATCACCTGAGACAACAGGCATCGACAGGCCTGGTCCAGCAAACTCTCACCATGTGACAGAGCTCATGGGACATATTGAACGGAAGGCAAAGCGTCCAAGTCAGCAGAGAGAAAACAGGAGAATCTGTGAGTTGAGAAGGGGTGAACTACAAACATGGAGAAAGGCTCCAACAGAGAGCTGCTGAAAGGGTGAACGATGGACCAATGAGTAAAGGCTCTTCAGAGAGGCTGCTGGCTGGTTACTGTGGGTGGGGAGATCCTCCTCTTTCCACTCTGAGCTGGTGTAGGAAGAGGAAATTCATGTCAGGTGGCAAGTGGGAAGCTGTAGCACACTTGGGAAACCAGGTAACAGGAAAGTCAGAGGTGAGCCCTGGCATGCCCCCCGAGCCATCAGACCCCGCAGAAGCAGAGCCCTGGCCCCCACGCCTCCACTGGTGGCCACTTCCTGGGGCTCAGCTGGCTCGTTGGCACACCTGGAGATCCTGCAACCAGCACGTGTTCCTCCTTCCCAGGCTTGATTTTGCTTCCTTCCACTTCCCCTCCTCAGTTCACTCCCACGCCATGTCTCAAGTCCCACCCCTGTCCTGATGCTGGCCCCACTTCTTCATCACTGCCAGCCAGTCAGCACTTTCCTTAGAGGACAGAGCTGCCCAGAAAAACATATGACTTTTTCATAATATTCTCCAATGTTCTCGTAAGAACAGTCCAGATATCACCTCCCTGCCTCCAACAGAGAGAAATGCTACTCTAGAAAAGAGTGTCCCTGAGGCAAGTCACAACAGAAACAAGAAAGGCAGAGGAATGACAGTAAAAACGAATGGGGCAGCTTTCCACTACCCACAGAATCACAGGAGTCATACCCCCCTGGAGAGGGAAGGACGGTAAGTCACCCAGGCCTAGCATGTTTTCAGTGTGGGCACAGGCCAGTCCCCTATCCCCACCCCAGAGGGTCGCAGTGCCTGACAAGGCCCCTCGGGGGCCCTAGTGGACAGTACACCCGCCATCTCAAACTCTGGGCACCTGGCTGTGTCTTCTTGGTGTGCAAATTTATTTATAAGAAAAGAGTAACCAAGTCTAAAGATTAAAATACACTTGGTTATATATTCAACAATGGCCTTTCATGAAAGGAGCAGAAGGACCAGGAAACGGATATTCTTCAAAGTCCAGGGCATTTGGTCCACGACGACATGTCTATTCTTGCAGGATCAAAAGCACGTTTTCCGGATCACAGTGGGAGATGGTGGCAAACAGATCAGAAAGCAGGGAGTGGGTGATGCCACAAATGGAGCGGGGGAGGCACACAAGGCTCAGAGCCCTGAAGCAGCAGGGACAGAAGGGGCCCGAGGGAGGAGGAACCAAGGCCCAGGCCTGGCGGACAGGGGACAGGCAGGCAGGCCGGTGGGACAGGGACGGTGAGGCAGCGGTGGGAAGCTGAAATGAACACAATCCTGGAGGCCCAGGCGGGCTCGCTCTGACTCTTGAGGCACCCCATGGCTACAGGACCACCAATGCCCAGTCAAGCAGTGGGGGCCCAGCCTCTGCGGACGGGAGCTTGGAGACTGACACTGGGATGAATCCTGTCCACTCGCAGGAGAGGAGATGTCTCAGGCTGAGCATGTGCCCGGTTAATCGAGGAAAGCTTTGAAATCCGAAAGAAAAAACAAAACAAAACAAAACTGGAATCGGTGAGAAAAGCACAAATCCTAAAATAGCTTGCTGTCTCTTTGGAGGAACCGAGAACATGTTCCCCAGATAGCACAGTTCTAAGCTTAGAAGCACCACATGTTCTCCAGCGTGGGGAGGGGAACGCACAACGCAGTGACACCAGGCACTCTCCTTTCGTAAGACACATCTATATCCATGATCACACCGTCACTTCCAAAATCCTGTGAGTTAGGAAAGACATGTGGCCTTCTTCACATCCTAAAGAAGACAACTGTGAGACAGCAACCAAGGACTCCCCGAGCGTCACGCACACGGCTGCTGGGAGGCTGACTCTAACCCAGGTCTTCTCCTCCCACTTTGGGGCTCTTTACACTGTACCCAGGTGTCTCTGCAACCAGCAGGAGGAGGTGGAAGGGGGGCCGACCATCAGCACTTGGCGGAAGGAGCAGGTTCTGGCAACTGTCTGCAGACAAGGGCCCAGTGCTTAAAGCTGAAAAACCTGGGCTTGAATCATGGCCCCAACTTACTAGCTGTGGATCTGGGACAAATCCCTTCACACCTCAGGCCTCGGTTTCTTCACCTGAATAATGGGTATGATATTGCCACAGGACTTCGAGGGTTAAACGAGGTCTGTATAAAATGTACATAAAGCTCAGAGCCTGGCCTACGGAAGACACTCGATGTGAGTCCTCGTCCCTTTCCACTTTGTTCCCCCACCCTGTGCCCCTCCCACACTATCCCTGTATCCCACCGTCAGGCACCTGCTCCTGACCAAGGCCCCGCAGTGGCAGGGGCCTGCTGCCGGGCACAAGGAACAAAGCTCCCTCCTCAGTCCGCTAATCCATACCACCACCACCATCCTCAAATGTGCGGCCCCGTGGAAGAGGGAAAAGGGAAAGGACCCATTCTCATTTCATTCACCGTCCTGACACTCATCAGAGGTGGTACCATCAGTCCAAAGCACGTCAGGTGACTGCCATTCAGCCTGAGGCCCGATGGAGCAGGCACAACCAACAAGCGTGTTCGTCATCACCTTCCAACTCTCACCCCACAATCTACACGCCCCTAAGCAGACCTCCCTCCAAAACTCTCTCTCTACCTCCTGACCGTTACCAAAGCCAAGTGGCTTTCCCCCAAGGATGCCACTTCCACTTAGAAGTGCTATTTTGGTCCCACCAGCCCCATTTCGGTTACAGGACTCTCATAGGTCATATTAGCACAGTACAACCTTATTGTCTGAAACAAAAGATACACTGAGGTCTGTCTCTGGCTGACGGCGTCCCACCTGCTCTGCCAACCTGAGAGGTCTAGATGACAACTTATATCTGCACTATACTTTTAATTCTTGAAATCGCCAACTCCTTCACATCTGTTTTATCTTGTCAACACCCTATGCTATAAGGATAACACACCATATTATTTGACATTTATGATATTGTGATTTACAATAAATACATATTTGGTCTTCATCCCATCCCTGGCACAGAGCACCTAAAACCCTTGGAATTTCGTAAGTGATAAGAGCAACCACACCTGAGTTTATGTTAATGAGATGATTTTTGGAAAGCCCTTGAGGATGGGGGCTGGTTGCCAGGAGAACCAACCATGTGATTAGGGGGTTAGAACCTTCAGCCCCACCTCCTGACCTCCAGGGAGTGGCGAGGGGAAAGGGGATGGAGATTGAGTTCAATCACCCACGACCAGTGATTTTATGTCATGTCTATGTAATGAAGCCTCCACAAAAAACCAAAGGACAGGGTTCGGAGAGCTTCCAGGTTGGTGAACACGTGGAGATTCAGGGAGAGTGGTGCCCTGGAGAGGGCATGGAGTTCCCCGCCCCTTTCCCATACCTTGCCCTGTGCATCTCTTCCATCTGGATGTGTATCAATTTCTAATAAACCGGTGATCTAGTAACTACACTGTTTTCCTGAGTTCTGTGAGCCACTCAAGCAAACTAATCAAACCCGAGGAGGGGGTGGGTCTTGGGAACCTCTGATTTATAGCTGGTTGGTCAGAAGCTCAGGTGATAACCTGGGTTTGTGATTGGCATCTGAAGTGGGGGCAGCCTCACAGGACTGAGACTTTTAACCTGCGGGATCTGATGCTATCTCCAGGTAGAGCATGTCAGAACTGACTTGAATTGTAGGACACCCCGCTGGGGCCAGTAAATTGCCTGGTGTGAGCAAAACTATCACACCTTTGTTGACCAGACGTGCCAGAAGTATTCAGAAAGTACTGTGCGCAGTGGAAAGGAAAACAATAGAGTTTTTCCCTTACAACACTGTTTTACAAACAAGGAAACAAAAGAAAAAACCCAAATGTTTTGTCCCAGTCGACATAGCTTGGCAGTGATAGAGTGGGGTTAGAATTTAGTTCTCAGACCTGCTGAGTTCGTCAATCAGAATATCAATATTCCAGAAGGTAACAGATAAATAACGAAAAGCAACTAAAGGCAAGAAGAGGAAATTCTCTTACCTGATTCCAAGGAACTACTGTCTTCATCTGAGAGGCCAACACCAGCATCTGATGACAACACTGCCAGGAAACCTTCCTTAAATTCCTCAAAATTCACCTAGATGAATTTAAGAAAAGAGAGGTCAATGTTACTTTCAATAGATCACATACATAATATGTCAGCCTTTTTGTTTCTTTTTCTCAGATGGAAATATCTTATTGTTTCCTTTTGCACTGAGAACATTCATTTCACTTCTTCAAATACATACTCAAGATTTTTTAAAACAGAAGAGTCTAATAAGGAGAGTAACGGTGAACCATAAACCTGTTACCAAAAAAACTCTTAACACAATTTTATAGAAGTAAATCAGACAACATAATTAGAAAACAAACAGGGGCTGACCCCACAGTGTAGTGGTTAAGTTCCATGTGTTCTGCTTTGGTGGCCCAGGGTCGCGGGTTCGGATCCCAGGCGCGGACCTACACTACTCGTCAGCCATGCTGTGGGAGCATCCCACATACAAAATAGAAGAGGATTGGCATAGATGTTAGCTCAGGGCTAGTCTTCCTCAAGGAGAAAAAGATGAAGATTGGCAACAGATGTTCACTCAGGGCTAATCTTCCTCAACACCAACAACAAAAAATAAAAGTAATATTAAAAAAAAAAACAAATAGTGCAGAAAAGAGAGCTCTGATGGCCATAAAACATTAATTTCATAAAGAAAGCATCATGCTATCACCATCGCATCAAGAAACAGTACTTCTAGCACCTCAGAAGGCCATGGTCCCTATCCTGATTAAATTCCCTGCCCCACTACTCTGATTTTTATGAGAATAATGCCCTTGCTTTTAAACCTTGTTTGTATGCATCTCTAAACACTATGGTTTAGTTTTGCCTCTTTTTGAATTTGATATGAATAGAATCATATGTATATACTCTTTTATGTCTTGCTTCTTAGACTCAATACTATTTCTGTAATATTCCTCTAAGTAGCAATGCATAATTCATTCCTTTTCTCTGCTGTATAGTATTCCACTGTTAAGTAACTGTGTAAAAATTTATTAATCCAATCTCCTGCTGATGGATATTTCCATTGTTTCCAGTGTTTGATAATTAAAAAAAACTGCTTTGAACAGTGTTGCATATGTGTCCTTAGGAGTTTCTCTAGAGTATATACCTAAGAATGGGATTGCTGGGTCATAGAATATGCATTTAAATCCTCTGGGTGAAGTGAATCTTTTACCATTATAAAATGCTCACTCTCTTTATTCACTAATGCTTTTTTCCATAAAGACCATTTTCTTTTGTATCAAAAAACAACTCCAGCTTTCTTTTGATTAGTATTTACATGATATATCTTTTCCCAAACTTTTAATGTTAATTTTTTATATCTTTATATTTTAGATGTATCTCTTATGAATAGTATATAGTTGGATTTTTTCTTTTTCTTTATTTTTTATTATTATTTTTTTAATTTTTTGTTTATTGCAGTAACATTGGTTTATAACTGTATAAATTTCAGGTGTACATCATTATACTTCTATTTCTGCATAGATTACATCATGTTCACCACCCAAATACTAATTACAACCCATCACCACACGCATGTGCCGAATTATCCCTTTCACCCTCCTCCCTCCCCCCTTCCCCTCTGGTAACCGCCAATCCACTCTCTGTCTCTATGTGTTTGTTTATTGTTGTTGTTATCTACTACTTAATGAAGGAAATCATGCAGTATTTGACCTTCTCCCTCTGACTTATTTCACTTTGCATAATGCCCTCAATGTCCAACCATGTTGTCACCAATGGATGGATTTCATCGTTTCTTATGGCTGAGTAGTATTCCATTGTGTATATATACCACATCTTCTTTATCCATTCGTCCCTTGATGGGCAATTAGGTTGCTTCCAAGTCTTGGCTATTGTGAATAACGCTGCAATGTACACAGGGGTGCATGTATCTTTATGCATTGGTGTTTTCAAGTTCTTTGGATAAATACCCAGCAGTGGAATAGCTGGATCATATGGTAGTTCTAGCCTTGATTTTTTGAGGAATCTCCATACTGTTTTCCATAGTGACTGCACCAGTTTGCACTCCCACCAGCAGTGTATGAGAGTTCCCTTCTCTCCACATCCTCACCAACACATGTTGTTTCCTGTCTTGTTAATTATAGCCATTCTGACGGGTGTGAGGTGATATCTCATTGTACTTTTCATTTGCATTTCCCTGATAGTTAATGATTTTGAACATCTTTTCATGTGCCTGTTGGCTATCTGTATATCTTCTTTGCAGAAATGTCTGTTCAGGTCTTTTGCCCATTTTTTAATTGGGTTGTTAGTTTTTTTGTTGTTGAGATGCATCAGTTCTTTGTATATTTTGGAGATTAAGCCCTTATCAGATGTATGGTTTGCGAATATCTTCTCCCAATTGTTAGGTTGTCTTTTAGTTTTGTTGATGGATTCCTTTGCTGTGCAGAAGCTTTTTAGTTTGATGTAGTCCCATCTGTTTATTTTTTTCTATTGTTTCTCTTGCCTGGTCAGACATGGTGCTTGAAAATATGTTGCTAAGACGGATGTCGAAGAGCGTACTGCCTATATTTTCTTCTAGAAGTTTCATAGTTTCAGGTCTTACATTCAAGTCTTTAATCCATTTTGAGTTAGTTTTGTGTATGGTGTAAGGTAAGGGTCTACTTTCATTTTGTTGCCTGTGGCTGTTCAGTTTTCCCAACATCATTTGTTGAAGAGACTTTCTTTTCTCCATTGTATGTTCTTGGCTCCTTTGTCAAAGATTAGCTGTCCATAGATGTGTGGGTTTATTTCTGGGCTTTCGATTCTATTCCATTGATCTGTTTGTCTGTTTTTGTGTGAGTACCATGCTGTTTTGGTTACTATAGCTTTGTAGTATATTTTGAAATCAGGGAGTGTGATACCTCCAGCTTTGTTCTTTTTTCTCAGGATTCCTTTATTTATCTGGGGTCTTTTGTTGTTCCAAATAAATTTTAGGATTCTTTGTTCTATTTTTGTGAAAAATGTTGTTGAAACTTTGGTAGGGATTGCATTGAATCTATAGATGGCTTTAGGAAGTATGGAACATCTTAACTATGTTAATTCTTCCAATCCAAGAGCACGGAATATCTTTCCATTTCTTTATGTCTTCTTCAATTTCTTTCAGCAATGTTTTATAGATTTCCGTGTACAGGTCTTTCACCTCTTTGGTTAAGTTTATTCCGAGGTATTTTATTCTTTTTGCTGCAATTGTAAATGGGATGGTATTCTTAATTTCTCTTTCTGCTACTTCGTTGTTAGTGTATAGAAATGCAACTGATTTTTGTATGTTGATTTTGTATCCTGCAACTTTACCATATTCGTTTATTACTTCTAAAAGTTTTCTGGTGGATTCTTTAGGGTTTTCTATGTATAAAATCATGTCATCTGCAAATAGCGACAGTTTCACTTCTTCCTTTCCAATTTGGATCCCTTTTATTTCTTTCTCTTGCCTGATTGCTCTGGCTAGGACTTCCAGTACTATGTTAAACAGGAGTGGTGAGAGTGGGCATCCTTGTCTGGTTCCTGTTCTTAGAGGGATAGCTTTCAGTTTTTCACCATTGAGGATGATATTAGCTGTGGGTTTCTCATATATGGTCTTTATTATGTTGAGGTACTTTCCTTCTATACCCATGCTATTCAGAGTTTTTATCATAAATGCATGCTGTATCGTGTCAAATGCTTTCTCTGCATCTATTGAGATGATCATGTGATTTTTATTCTTCATTTTATTAATGTGGTGTATCACGTTGATTGATTTGCTAATGTTAAACCATCCCTGCACACCTGGAATAAATCCCACTTGATCATGGTGTATAATCTTTTTAACTTGTTGTTATATGCTATTTGCTAGTATTTTGTTGAGGATTTTTGCATCGATGTTCTTCAGTGATATTGCCCTGTAGTTTTCTTTTTTTGTGTTGTCCTTGTCTGGTTTTCGGATCAGGGTAATGTCGGCTTCATAGAAGGAGTTAGGGAGCTTCCCGCCCTCCTCAATTTTTTGGAAGAGTTTGAGAAGAAGAGGTATTAAGTCTTCTTTGAATGCTTGGTAGAATTCACCAGGGAAGCCATCAGATCCTGGACTTTTATTTTTGGGGAGGTTTTTGATTACTGTTTCGATCTCCTTACTGGTGATTGGTCCTTTCAAATTCTCTACTTCTTCTTGATCCCATTTTGGAAGGTTGTATGAGTCTAAGAATTTATCTATTTCTTCCAGATTGTCGAATTGGTTGGCATATAGCTTTTCATAGTATTCTCTTATAATGTTTTGTGTTTCTGAGGTGTCTGTTGTAATTTCTTCTCTTTCATTTCTCATTTTACTTATTTGTGCCTTTTCTCTTTTTTTCTTGGTGAGTCTAGCTAAAGGTTTGTCAATTTTGTTGATCTTTTCAAAGAACCAGCTCTTGGTTTTATTAATTTTTTCTATTATTTTTTTGGTCTCTATTTCATTTATTTCTGGTCTGATTTTTATTATTTCCCTTCTTCTACTGATTTTGGGCTTGGTTTGTTCTTCTTTTTCCAGTTCCTTTAGGTGCATTGTGAGATTGTTAATTTGAGATTTTTCTTGTTTGTTGAGATAGGCCTGTATTGCTACAACCTTCCCTCTTAGAACTGCTTTTGCTGTATCCCATAAATTCTGGCATGTTTTATTTTCATTTTCATTTGTCTCCAGGTATTTTTTGATTTCTTCTTTGATTTCTTCATTGACCCAGTCGTTGTTCAGTAGCATTTTGTTTCATCTCCATGTATTTGTGGCTTTTCTGATTTTCTTCCTATAGTTGATTTCTAGTTTCATACTGTTGTGGTCAGAAAAGATGCTTGGTATTATTTCAATCTTCTTAAATTTATGGAGACTTGTTTTGTGGCCTAATATGTGATCAATCCTGGAGAATGTTCCATGTGCATTTGAAAAGAACGTGTATTCTTCGGTTTTTGGATGGAGTGCTCTGTATATATCTACTAGGTCCATCTGTTCTAGTGTATCACTTAAGGCCAATGTTTCCCCATTAATCTTCTGTTTGGATGATCTATCCGTTGGTGTAAGTGGAGTGTTAAAGTCCCCTACTATTATTGTGTTACTGTCTACTTCTGTTTTTATGTCTATTAATAATTGTGTTATATATTTAGGTGCACCTACATTGGGTGCGTAGATATTTACAAGTGTTATATCCTCTTGTTGGATTGTTCCCTTGATCATTATGTAATGACCTTCTTTGTCTCTTTTTGCAGTTTTTGTTTTAAAGTCTATTTTGTCTGATATGAGTACTGCTACCTCGGCTTTCTTTTCATTGCCATTTGCATGGAGTATCTTTTTCCATCCCTTCACTTTCAGTTTGTGAGTGTCTTTAGGTCTGAAGTGTGTCTCTTGTATGCAGCATATATACGGGTCTTGTTTTTTTATCCAATCAGCCACCCTATGCCTTTTAATTGGAGCATTTAGTCCATTGACGTTTAAAGTAGCTATTGATAAGTATGTACTTACAGCCATTTTTTAACTTTTTTTTTCCTCAGTGTTTTAGCAGTCCTTCTCTGTTAATTCCTTCTTCTGTACAGAATTGATGGTCTCTTTAGTTTGACCTCTGTCTAAAAGCTCTACTCTTTAACTCTCCTCCTCCCTCCTTTTATGTTTTTGATATCATATCTAACTCTTTTTTGTGCATTTGTATCCATTCTCTCTTATCATGGAAATAGATAATTTTTCCTATTTGTGGTCTTCTCTTTTCCCCTTAAATCAGTCCCTTTAACATTTCTTGTAGCACTGGCTTCTTGGTGAGAAACTCCTTTAATTTTTGCTTGTCTGGGAAATTTTTGATCTCTCCTTCCATTTTGAATGATAACCTTGCTGGGTAGAGTATTCTTGGCTGTAAGTTTTTTGCTTTTAGCACTTTAAATATATGATGCCATTCTCTTCTAGCCTGTAAGGTTTCTGCTGAGAAGTCAGCTGATAGCCTTATGGGGTTTCCTTTGTATGTAACTTGTCTTTCTCTTGTTGCTTTTAGGATTCTCTCTTTATCTTTAATTCTGGACATTTTGATTATGATGTGTCTTGGTGTGGGCCTCTTTGGGTTTATCTTGTTTGGGGCTCTCTGTGCTTCCTGTACCTGGATGTCTGTTTCCTTCCTCAGATTCGGGAAATTTTCAACTGTTATTTCTTGAAATAGATTCTCTGCCCCTTTGTCTCACTCTTCTCCTTCCGGGACACCTATAACATGGATGTTAGTGTGCTTGATGTTGTCCCAGAGGTCCCTTAGACTGTCCTCACTCTTTTTAATTCTTTTCTCTTTTATCTGTTCAGCTTGGGTAATTTCTTCTAGTCTTTCGTCCAGCTCACAGATCCATTCTTCTGTATCCTCTACTTTGCTTTTGAGTCCCTGTAGTGAATTTTTCATTTCCAGTATTGTATTATTCATTTCTGATTGGTTCTTTTTTATATCTTCCATTTCTTTGTTGACATTCTCACTGAGTTCATCTATTCTTCTCCCCAGATCAGTGAGCATCCTTAACACTCTTTGTTTGAACTGTCGGGTAGATTGCTCATTTCTGTTTCACTTAGTTCCTTTTCTGGGGTTTTGTCCTGTTCCCTTACTTGGAATGTATTCCTTTGCCTCCTCATTTTGCCTCTTTCCCTGTGCTTGTGACTACATATTAGGTAGGTCAGCTAGGTCTCCTGCTCTTGGATAGGTGACCTTATGTAAGTGATGGCTTAGCAGTCCTGCTGTGTGCTTCCATCAGTTCTCAATGTTCCAGGGGTGACCCCTATGTGGGCTATGTGTGTCCTTCTGTTGTGGCCTGTTTGCTCTCCCTATAGGCGCCCAGGGAGGCCCAGTTATGCTCTTGGCCAGCTGTTGTAATGCTCACCTGCTTCTAGTTGTTGTGGGCCCTTCAGTCTTTTTATCAGGTGTGGGGAGCCCCAGCACAGTTGGCTGCAAGTTCTAATACCACATTTGCATTGTGTTGCAGTATTTCTTTTCAGTGAGTGGCAGGAGTGCTCCAGCGTGGCAGGTTGTTAGGCTCAGGGCCTTACAATTGCTACAAGCCTCCAGGCTTTAGGTCACTTGTCAGCTCTCTGAGGATTGCAGCTGGGTGGGGCTGGCCTCAGGCACTGGAGCACCCAATTGTTTCAGGCTTTGGAAGGTGGGGCAAACCTCTTATGTGGGTCTTTGAGAAGCACAAGTCTTCTGCAGCTGACAAGCCATGCCATCCACAGGTCCACACACACAGTCAACACAGTCCCGCACCATGTGAGTGCCCTGACCTCCCGAAGCAGACCCAGTCTCTACATGGTGGGAGCCCCACACACTCCACCACTGCTCCACACTCTCCACCTGCTCCTTGTGCACGCCCTGCCCCACTGAAGTCAGCTCCATTGCCAGGCTGCAGAGAATCCAGTCACCAATCTCTGCAGGCCCACATATTGCCTGAGGGCTTGTTGTTTGGTGGCGCCATTCTCTAGGTTGGGCTGCCTGCCCTGGCTGAGCTGAATTAAATTGGTGCTCTAGTGGGTGGGGCAGACCCTGGGCTAGCAGGCCCCAGGGAGAACTCCAATGGCGTCTGCGTCAGCAAGCCCACACCGGGCCACAACAATGGCTGCCGCCAATGTCCCAGTCCCTGGAGAGGTCTCACCTCTCACTGAGATGCACACAGGGCCTATCAGGTGAGTCTCTTTTCACCAAAGCACTGTGCACCTTTCTTTCTGGTGCTTTTAGGCTGCTTTCTGAAATGGGTGAGTTTGCGCGTGGGCCCTTTAAGAGCCGGTTTTAATTTCTTTGTGAACCAGCTTTTCTGGGGGTACTCCCCAATGTTTTAGTAGCAGGCAAAGTCAGATATTATGCCACTCGTCTTGATTGTGCTGGGTCCACAAAATGCCCACAGCGGGGGCGCTCCCCGGCTCAGGGCCCCGCACCTCCAGGGAGGGCTGCGTACCTGTAGGCTGCTCCCAGGCGGCCGTGATGCTGCCGGCTTGTGAAGGCAGCGTTTTTCTCTCCAGAAGGGAGTTTCTGCCTCTTCCACCTCAGTTAGGATTGTCCGTTGTTGCAGGAGTTGCTCTTATCCAGTTTTCAGTTCTATCTCAGGGGTAATTTTTCCCCGAGTAGTTGTAAATTGGCTGTGTCTGTGGGAGGAGGTGAGTTCAGAGTCTGCCTATGCCGCCATCTTGACTTCCTCCCCTGGATTTTTTTCTAATCTGACAATCTTTCTTTTAACTGAAACAGTCTATTTATATTTAATGTAATTACTGATATATGTTGACTTAAATCCACTATTTCATTTTGTGCTTTCAATTTGACCTGCTTGTTTTCTCCCTTTCTTTCCTCTCTTTGGATTCACTGACTTTTTTAGGACTTCATTTTTCCCTTTATTAATTTAGAATTTTTATAGTCTATTTCCATTCTCTCATTGTTTATCCTAAAAATTATAATACACATCCTTAGCTTAGTTTATTATTAACCTAAGTTTACTATTAAACTAGTTCATTATTTACCTCAGTTTATCAAAGTTTACTATTAATCAATACTTTTACTCTCTTCCACGACAATACAAAGCCTGTGTAATACTTTAATTCCATCTACCACAGTCTTGACTTTTATGCCTTTCTTATATATTTTAACTCTACTATTTTAAACCCCCACAAAATATTATTTTTTGCTTTATATAGTCAAAGTTTATCTAGAATTACCCAAATATTTACTACTTTGTTTTTCATTTCTTGCATTTCTGACCCTCTGTCTGGGATAATTTTCCATATATGTGAAGCACATCCTTTAGAATTCCATTGTTTTTAAGTATGCTGGTGCTAAACTCTTTTAGTTTAATTTTGTGATTGTTTTTCTTTCACTTTTATTCTTTTTTTAGCAGAAAAATAATTTATTTAAAGAATAGTGAGAATGATCCAGATGTGTATTTAAGTAGAATGGGTAAATAAATTGTGATATAGTCAGATAATGAAATATAACAATGGAAAAAAACCAAAGCACTGACAGAAACAACAAGGTAATTATATCTCACAGACTTAACCCTAAAGAAAAGAAGCCAGAAAGTATGTACTGAGCGTGTACTGGATATTTCCCTTCAAATAAAGTTCAGCAACAGGAAAAGCAAATCTATGATGTCAAACTATGGACAGTAGTGACCTGTGGTGGCAGAGGGACTGGAAGGGGAGGCGAGGAGCGACTCAGGCGCTGGCTGCCCATGTGTGCTCAGTGTGGAACACTCGTGCAGCTGTGCTCTCTGTATACGCTTCCCTAGAAGTCACAGAGGAAGAAATCAACAGAAGAGCCATGAGGCACGTCAAATGTCACCAGTAAGTAGTGCTGGAGAAGCAGGTTTGGGGCTGTAGGTCCACACCCCTTCCCAAATCTGGCACTACACACCAGAGAGCACACCTCTGTGCTGCCACTGACACTAGATGCTGGTGTTCGCTGGTGGGCGCCCCACCTGAGACACGCACATACACCGACCTGACGTTAGATTATGTGTGCATTCGTTTATTTTCTGTCTCCCCACTAGATGTGAGCTCACCACTGGCACACAACAGATACTCAACAAACAGTTACTGGAAGTGTTTCCTCTACATCCTTTCATAACGCAGCAGAATCCCTCTTCTCATGGATGCATTCTTTCACCCTTACCCTTAAAGGATGTTTGTGCTGAGTATGGAACTCAGGTTGGTAGTTGTCCTCTTCCAGCACATTGGAGGGAACTTTCCTCTGTCTTCTGGCTTCTATGGTCACATGTGAGAAGGCAGTTGTCAACGTAACTATAGCTCGTTTTCAGAATATGTCTTTTTGTCTCTGGCCGCTATTTAAAAATTATGAAACTTTTCATTTTGAGATAATTATAGATTCACATGCAGTTGTAGGAAAAATACAGAAATACTGTGTACTTATCTCTGGCTTCTTTTAACATGTTCTTTGTTTTCCTCCAGTTTTACAATAATGGGCAGGTGTGGACTTCTTTTGATTTATGCTACTTGGAATTCCAAGGGCTTTTGGAATCCCAAATCTGTTCTGGAAGTTTTTCAGCTACTATCTATTCACATACTGTCCCTCCCAATTCACTCGTTTCTTCTTGGGATTCCAACTAAAGGGATGTTGGACCTTCTCACTCTATCTTTACCTTCTCTTCTTTTTATATCTTCATGTTGCATTCCAGATGATTGCAGTTGATGAATGCTCTCTTCAGCTGTGTCTAATCTGCTGTTAAACTGTTCCATTTAATTTTTTTAATTGATGTTTCAATAGCTTATAACATTGTGAAACTTTGGGTTGTACATTTTTGTTTGTCCATCACCATACATATGTCTCCCTTTACCCCTTGTGCCCACCCCCCACCCCCATTGCCCCTGGTAACCAAAATACAGTTTTCTCTGTCCATTTGTTGGATTACATTCCACCTATGAGTGAGATCATACAGTGTTTGTCTTTCTCTTTCTGGCTTATTTCACTTAATACCCTCCAGGCCCATCCATGTTGTTGCAAATGGGACGATTTTGTCTTTTTTTATGGCTGAGTAGTATTCCATTGTATATATATACCACATCTTCTTGATCCAATCATCAGTCGAGGGACACTTAGATTGCTTCCACTTCTTGGTTATAGTGAATAATGCTGCAATGAACAGAAGGGTGCATAAGCCTCTTTGGATTGTTGATTTCAGGTTCGTTGGATAGACTCCCAGTAGTGGGATAGATAGATCACAGGGTATTTCTATTTTTAATTCTTTGAGGAATCCCCATACCGTTTTCCGTAGAGGCCGCACCACTTTGCATTCCCACCAGCTGTGTATGAGGGTTCCTGTTTCTCCACATCCCCTCCAACATTTGTTGGTTTTGTCTTGTGATTATAGCCATTCTAACGGGGGTGAGGTGATGTCTTAGTGTTGTTTTGCTTTGCAAAACAACAGGGAAACATCAGGGAACTTTTGCTTTGCATTTCCTTGATGATTAGTGATGTTGAACATCTTTTCATGTGCCTATTGGCCATGTGTGTATCTTCTTTGGAGAAGTGTCTGTTCATTTCCTCTGCCCATTTTTTGATCGGGTTTTTTTTTTGTTGTTCAGTTGTGTGAGTTCTTTATATATTATGGAGATTAACCCCTTGTCAGATATATGTTTTGCAAATATTTTCTCCCAGCTGGTGGGTTCTCTGTTCATCTTAATTCTGGTTTCATTTGTCTTGTAGAAGCTCTTTAATCTGATAAAGTCCCACTTGTTTATTTTTTCTTTAGTTTCCCTAGTCTGGGTAGGCATGTCATCCGAAAAGACTCCTTTATGACCAGTGTCAAATAGTGTGTTGCCTATATTTTCTTCTATGAGTTTTATAGTTTCAGATCTCACCTTCAGGTCTTTGATCCACTTTGAGTTAATTTTTTGTGAATGGTGATAGCAGATGGTCCACTTTCATTCTTTTGCATGTGGCTGTCCAGTTTTCCCAACACCATTTATTGAAGAGACTTTCCTTTCTCCATTGTATGTTCTTAGCTCCTTTGTCAAAAATTAGCTGTCTGTATATGTGTGGTTTTATTTCTGGGCTTTCAATTCTGTTCCATTGATCTGTGTGTCTGTTTTTGTACCAGTACCATGCTGTTTTGATTACTATTGATTTGTAGTATGTTTTGAAGTCAGGGATTGTGATGCCTCCAGCTTTGTTCTTTTTTCTTAGGATTGCTTTACCTATTCTAGGTCTTTTGTTGCCCCATATGAATTTTAGTATTCTTTTTTCTATTTCCGTGAAGAATGTCATTGGGATTCTGATTGGGATTGCATTGAATCTGTACATTGCTTTAGGTAATGTAGACATTTTAACTATGTTTATTCTTCCCATCCATGTGCATGGGATGTCTTTCCATTTCTTTACGTCATCATCGATTTCTTTCAATAATGTCTTGTAGTTTTCATCGTATAGGTCTTTCACCTCCTTGGTAAGATTTATTTCTAGATATTTTATTCTCTTTGCTGCAATTGTAAATGGTATTATCTTTTTGAGCTCTCTTTCTGTTAATTTGTTATTAGCATACAGAAATGCAACTGATTTTTGTAGATTGCTTTTGTTCCCTGCGACTCTGCTGTAGTTGTTGATTATTTCTAATAGTTTTCCAACGGAATCTTTATATATATATATATAAAATCATGTCATCTGAAAATAGTGAAACTTTCACTTCTTCATTGCCTATTTGGATTCCTTTTATTCCTTTTTCTTGTCTAATTGCTCTGGCCAAAACATCCAGTACTATGTTGAACAGGAGTGGTGAGAGTGGGCAGCCCTGCCTCGTTCCTGTTCTCAGAGGAATGGCTTTCAGTCTTTCCACATTGGGTATGATGTTGGCTGTGGGTGTGTCATAAACAGCCTTTATTATGTTGAGGTACTTTACTTCTATACCCATTTTCTGGAGAGTTTTTATCATAAATGGATGTTATATCTTGTCAAATGCCTTCTCCGCATCTATTGAGATGACCATGTGGTTTTTATTCTTTGTTTTGTTGATGTGGTGTATCAGGTTGATTGACTTGCGGATGTTGAACCATCCCTGCGTCGCTGGTATAAATCCCACTTTGTCATGGTATATGATCTTTTTAATGTATTGCTGTATTCGGTTTGCCAATATTTTGTTGAGGATTTTTGCATCTATGTTCATCAGCGATATTGGCCTGTAATTTTCCTTCTTTCTATTGTCTTTGTCTGGCTTTGGTATCAGGTTGATGTTGGCCTCATAGAATGAGTTAGGAAGTGTTCCAACTTCCTCTATTTTTAGGAATAGTTTGAGAAGGATGGGCATTAAATCTTCTTTTAATGTTTGGTAAAATTCACCGGAGAAGCCATCTGGTCCTGGACTTTTATTTTCGGGGAGGTTTTTGATTACTATTTCAATCTCTTTACTTGTGATTGGTCTATTCAGATTCTCCATTTCTTCTTGGTTCAGTTTTGGGAGGTTGTATAAGTCTAAGAATTTATCCATTTCTTCTGGATTGTCCAATTTGTTGGCATATAATTTCTCATAGTATTCTCTTATAATCCCTTTTATTTCCATGGTATCCGTTGTAATTTTCCTCTTTCATTTCTAATATTATTTACTTGAGCCTTTTCTCTTTTTTTCTTAGTAAGTCTGGCTACGGGTTTGTCAATTTTGTTTATCTTCTCAAAGAACCAACTCTTTGTTTCGTTAATCCTTTCTACTGTTTTTTTTGGTCTCAATTTCACGTATTTCTGCTCTGATTTTTATTATTTCTCTCCTTCTGCTGACTTTGGGCTTTGCTCTTCTTTTTCTAGTTCTGTTAGGTGTAATTTAAGGTTGCTCATTTTGGCTTTTTCTTGTTTAAGGTGGGCTTGTATCACTATGAGTTTCCCTCTCAGGACTGCTTTTGCTGCATCCCATATGATTTGGTATTGCATATTTTCATTTTCATTTGTTAACAAATACTTTTTCATTTCTCCTTTAATTTCATTAATGATCCACTGGTTGTTCAGTAGCATGTTGTTTAATCTCCACATTTTTGTCACTTTCTCCGTTTTTTTTTCGTGGTTGATTTCCAGTTTTATAGCATTATGGTCTGAAAAGATGCTTGTTATGATTTCAATCTTCTTAAATTTATTGAGGCTTGCTTTGTTTCCCAACATATGGTCTATCCTTGAGAATGTTCCATGTGCACTTGAGAAGAACATGTAGTCAGATGTTTTTGGATGGAGTGTTCTGTATATGTCTACAAGGTCCATCTCGTCCAGTTTTTCATTTAAGTCCACTGATTCTTTATTGACTTGTTGTCTGGATGATCTATCCATTGATGTAAGTGGGGTATTAAGATCCCCTACTATTATTGTGTTGTTGTTAATGTCTCCTTTTAGGTTTGTTAATAGTTGCTTTATGTAATTTGGTGCTCCTATGTTGGGTGCATATATATTTATAATTGATATGTCTTCTTGGTGGAGTGTCCCTTTTATCATTATATATTGCCCTTCTTTGTCCTTCTTAACCTGTTTTATCTTGAAGTCTACTTTCTCTGATATGAGTATGGCAACACCTGCTTTCGCTTGTTTGTCATTAGCTTGGAGTATTGTCTTCCATCCTTTCACTCTGAGCCTGTGCTTGTCTTTCGAGCTGAGATGTGTTTCCTGGAGGCAGCATATTGTTGGGTCTTGCTTTTTAAACCATCCTGCCACTCTGTATCTTTTGATTGGAGAGTTCAATCTATTTACATTTAGGGTAATTGTTGATATATGAGGGCTTAATGTTGCTGTTTTGTCACTTATTTTCCAGTTCTTTTGTGTTTCCTTTGTTTCATGTCCCATTTGTTTTGGACTGCCAATTCAGTTTGGTTGTTCTGTCTTATGACTCTTCTAGTTTTCTCTGTGTTTATCATATGTGATTTTGTTTTATTTGTTTAGTGGTTACCTTGAGGTTTGTATAAAACATATTGTGTATGAGATAGTCCACTATCTGATGGCCTCTTATTTCCTTATACTAAGTCAATTCAATCTCTTTCCTCTTCCCCTTCTATGTCGTTCCTGTTATACCTTATTCTACCTTGTGTTGTGGGTGTGTGTTTACAGTGATGAGGTTATATTTATTTTTGGTGAATTCCTTCCTTTGATCTTTGATTTTGGTATTTAAGTGGTTGCTAACCTATTCCAGTAAAGATCTACTATTTTTCTGACTTTGTCTACCTATTTTTCTCCTTGCTCCAAGCTTTGTATTCCCTTTCTCTTCTTTTTTTTCAGGCCTGAGGGCCTTCATGAGTATTTCTTGTAGTGGGGGTCTCGTGGCCATGAACTCCCTTAGCTTTTGTTTATCTGGGAAAGTTACTAGTTCTCCATCATATTTGAAGGATATTTTTGCTGGATAGAATATTCTTGGCTGAAAGTTTTTGTCTTTCAGTATTTTGAATATATCATTCCAGTCTCTCCTAGCCTGTAAAGTTTCTGTTGAGAAATCTGCTGAGAGCGTGATGGGAGATCCTTTGTACGTTATTTTTTGTTTTTGTCTAGCTGCCCTTAATATTGTTTCTTTGTCACTGACTTTAGCCAGGCTTACCACTATATGCCGTGGAGTGGGCCTTTGCCTGTTGACATATTTAGGCGACCTATTGGCTTCGCTTACTGGTATTTCCTGCTCTTTCCTCAGATTTGGGAAGTTCTCAGCTATTATTTCCTTGAATAGGCTCTCTGTTCCTCTTTCCCTCTTCTCCCTCAGGAATACCTATAATTCTTATGTTACATTTCCTAATAGAGTCAGATATTTCTCAGAGACTTTCTTCATTTGTTTTTAGTCTTAGTTCTCTCTCCTCTTCCATCTGCAGCATATCTGTATTCCTATCCTCTATAATGCTAATTCTTTCCTCCATGTTGTCAGCTCTGTTCTTTAAAGATTCCAGATTCTCCTTTATCTCCTCCATTTTCTTCATCTCCATCAGTACCGATTGGTTTTTCTTTATGATTTCAATCTCTTTTGTGAAGAAACTCCTAATCTCGTTGAATTGTTTGTCTGTGTTATCTCGTATTTCGTTGAGTTTTTTATGATAGCTATTTTGAAATCTCTGTCATTTAGGTTATGGATTTCTGTGTCTTCAGGGTTGGTTTCTGGGTGCTTGTCATTTTCCCTCTGGTCTGGTGATTTCATGTACCTTTGCACTGTGGTTCCTGTATTGGCTTTGTTTTTCCTCATCCTGGAAATATCTGGTTGCAATTTCCACCCGCCACCACCGTGTGGGGGTTAAGGGCTGTGTAATCTGAGCTCCGTGCTCTCTGCCCTGGCTGCTCACTGAGATCGGGTGGTCACTTGGTCTGGTCTGGTTGGCTGAGCTGCAGTGTCCGGCATGCAGGGAGGTGGGGGCGGCTCTCTCTTTTGCCTGCTGGGTCCCTTGCGTGGGGGGCTTCTGGCTCACCCCTCGTTATCCGCTCTCCTGGGGTGCTCAGATGTTGACGGTACCCCTGTAGAAGTTCTGAGTCCTCTGTGTCAGAGTTCCCCACTGCTGAGAGAGACTGAAGAGCCACAGTTTCCCTGCAGAGGGCTGCCCCTCCTCCCTCTCTGGGAGCCATGCAGATAGCTGACCTGATGGGGAGGGAGAGGAGTTCTCCTTACCTCTCCCCACTTCCTCCAGGGGCCCCAGCACGTTCCACTCTCAGATGTGCGGCAGTGTGGATCTGGATCTTTTCGATCTTCCTTTTCACTGACTAGGAGTCTGTTGTTGGTCTGTGACTGTTCCTTTTGTTGTATCTTATCAGGGCAAGAGTTTATGGGAAAGCTCACTCTGCCATGATGCTGATGTCACTCCTGGCAAGAACTACTTTTTGAACAAATCCACATTAATGCTAAAAACCTCATTATCTGAAGGTAAGCAGGAGGTCCTATGGATGAACAGTTCAGTCTTGCAGACTTCCCCAGAAGTCTGATGATCACCTTAGCTGAGACCTGAATTTAAGCTCCCGAGGTGCTCATTTCCTCTGACCTCTTCACACATCACACTTCAGCAAACAGTTGCCCCCATTCAAAGAAAGGATCAGGAGGCGACCACTGCAGCGGAGGAGGAGGAGGAGGTGATGACCTCCTCAGTCAGGTTTGGGACAGAGAAGGGGGCAGCTGGCCTCAGCCCTGAATCACAGCATAAGAAGACCCATTTAGTTTTTAATTTTGGTCATCATAATTTTCAGTTCTAGAAGTTTTACTTGGTTCTTTGTTCAGGTTTGTTATATATCACTTTTTAGAGGTCTCTCTTTCCTTTAAATATTTTCAAGTCTCTTCGTTCTTTATTTGGGCTGCATAAAATTTCATCATATGCATCTACCAGAATTTATTTAACCAATCTCCTATTGAAAAGGCTGTTTCCAATATTTTTCTGTTTGAATCAATACTAGAATGAATCACTTTGCACATATTTTATTTCACACCAAGAGAGAAATTTTATTTCTTTCATCTTTGCATCCCTAGCTTCTGGATGTTGCCCAGCACATAATAAGTGCACAAAAATAGATGTTGAATACATGGATGCATAATGAAATGGCAATTTTGCTTGATCTAATCACAGATTTCTTTCGTATCTCTGGTAATACTTATCGGCTGACTTTCTTCTATCCAAAACAATAGTTGGATCTGAAGGCCAAGGGTAGTGCCATATAGTCTGAGACCATTCTGACTGTGCCTGCATGTGTCCCTGTGTCCTCTTCCTGCATAGCTCACAGAAGAAGAACAACCCCACGGCATTCCAGTGCTTGACCTAATAGGACACACCATCATCTCTGTGTGATCTCGGACTCACTCATCACAAAAGGAAGGGGCTGGACCCTGTGATCTGGAGTCACTTTCAACTTTAACACTATTTTCAGTAACACTATATTAATAATTATTTTTTGTGCCGGCCCGGTGGCGCAGCAGTTAAGTTCGTGCGCTCCACTTTGGTGGCCCAGGGTTCACAGGTTCGGATGCCAGGCGCACTCCGACGCACTGCTTGTCCAGCCATGCTGTGGTGGCATCCCACATTAAGTAGAGGAAGATGGGCACGGCTGTTAGCCCAGGGCCAATCTTCCTCAGCATAAAGAGGAGGATTGGCAATGGATGTTAGCTCAGAGCTAATCTTCCTCACATGCGCACACACAAAAAGGAAAAAAATAATTATTTTTGAGAGAAAAATTCTCTCTCTGCCCAAATCTAAAATATTCGAGGTAAGATCCTCACCACTAGTAAAGAAACAAGAGAATATAACATAAAATGTGCATGGAAATTCCCCACAAATCACAGGAGTCTTAGGTAGGCTATATTAACTTTCTGGCTTGAAACCAGACTCTGATAATGTTTCTTTAACAAGAAAAAGGAATTAAAAACGAGCACACCCTCACAGCATTAAACAAATTACCTTGTTAATTCAAATATTATAATATGGTTTTTTCATTTATACAACTGGATTACTGTATCAATGACTAACATTTATATGGTGTCATATATGTTAGTTACTACAACGAAACTGGATATGTAGTATTGGAACTGAAAAGGCAATCCATTCTCCTAGATAAAGAATTTATCTTGATTTTCTTCAAAACTTCCTGAAATCTCCACCATTTGGTTTCTGGTTGTAGAAAATAGGGACAATTATCTGGATATTTCTGGATTGACATCGGCTTCCTCTAAAACCTCTACAGAATGTTGCACCTAAACGAAGGCTATGTGAACTCTGCCCTGTCTGTGGGAAGAAACAAAGGAGTAGTAGAAGTTCTGAAAACAAATAATCCAGCATGACCAGCCATCACTGAGGAAGCCGCATAAAATGATGGGGTGGAGGGAGACACGCAGGGCATCCTAAAGGCATTGGCTGGTGAGGGCAATGCTCTTGAAGTGTGACAGAGAAGGAAGAAAGAATAACTTCAGGTGAGACTCAAGAGCACTAATGGAAGCAAAGCTATTCCTTAATTTATCTAACACCTGACTTCCTTTTTGGGAACAGAAAACTATGGCTGTAAGAGAGAATGGAGTCGGGACAGAAGGATGAACACATAGAGAGCTCTGCCAAGAGCGAGTGTTAATCAGAAATGGCCAGGCTTGGGGCCGGCCCAGTGGTGTAGTGGTTAAGTTCACACACTCCACTTCAGTGGCCCGGGGTTCACTGGTTCAGATCCCGGGTGCAGACCTATACACCACTCATCAAGCCATGCTGAGGCAGCATCCCACATAGAGCAACTAGAAGGATGTACAACTATGACATACAACTATTTACTGGGGCTTTGGGGAGAAAAAAGGAAAAAAGGAGGAGGACCAGCAACAGATGTTAGCTAAGGGTCAAAATTCCTCGAAAAAAAAAATAAATAAAATAATAATTAAAAAAAAAAAAAAAGAAAGAAATTGCCAGGCTCCTGTCACTACCTATGAGTGTCTATCTCTCCTTCTAACATTCCTCCCCCTAAAGGTGTGAGGAGAAACTCTCAGCCTCTGGAAGGAATTACAACTCAGAGAAACTGCTGTTCAGGATGCAGGTGACGGGGGGAAGTTACAAATCTCAAACAACCCAAGTTCATTTTTCTCTTCACTGATGTTCCAATACTAATCTTTTTTTCCTGTTATAATTTGACGTTTCTAAATCTTATACTATTTCTGCACATACAAAGTGTAAAGTGGAGAAAGGCTTGGAAATGATATGGTTTCTCTGATCACCAGAGCCTGCAATCTGAATTTGGGCCCAAAAGTTATTCTTTTGGTTTTGATTTTTCCAAACTGACAAAAATAATCAAGAAAACCAGACCATCTGTTTATACTGCTTAAATAACCAGAGTGTGGATTTTCACAAGTGTGCCTTTTGCTCATCCAGGTCCCCAATACAATTCCGGGTGACATCAGGAGGGGCCAGAACATTATCTATCAAAAACACATCTGTTGGGGCCGGCTGGTGGCGTAGTGGTGAAGTGCGCGCGCTCCACTGCCGGCGGCCTGGGGTTTGCCCGTTCGGATCCCGGACACGCACAGACGCACTGCTTGGCAAGCCATGCTGTGGCGGCGTCCCATATAAAGTAGAAGAAGATGGGCATGGATGTTAGCCCAGGGCCAGTCTTCCTGAGCAAGAAGAGGAGGATTGGCAGATGTTAGCACAGGGCTGATTTTCCCCTCACACACACACACACACACACACACAAAAACAAAAAAACCCCACATCTGTTCTTAAGTCCATTAACAAAAAAGCAGGAACAGAATACAGAGACAGAGAAAGGGCATGGTTGGGGTGACTGCGGTGTAGTTCTCCACCAGGGAGTAACAGCGCCCTCCTGACAGGCAACAGCAACCCGCATAGGCGGAGCTTTGGAGCAGTAACCAGAGGTCCGACTCGCCTGGACTCTCTCCCTATGTCAGCAGTGAGTGGGTTTTGTTGTTTTTCTTCATTTGTTTTTGCCCAAGAGCCAATTTGGGTAAATTTATAGCCTGGATTTTTTTTCTCACTCAGAATGAAAAGAGTTTTATTGAGTCCCGTGGAAAAAATGCTCTTCCTTCAAAGTTAAGATGACCAACAAGATAACAGGCACTGTTTTTAGCACTAACATGTTAACATCTGGCCACATTTAAGAAGTAGAAACAAGGCAGAGGTGCTTTTTAGTGTATCTATCAGGAAAGCAGGTTGTGGTCTAAGTTCTAGATCACCATTCTAAATGACCTTGAACTTCCTAGAGAAAAAAACACTCTGAGTTCACATTTTCTATCTGGCCAAATGAAATCAAAGGACACCTCCGAACATAGGTATCCTTTGTTCCTGCAACAGCAGTGTGCAATTGTTTTGTCCAGCTGCTGCTACATGAATTTCAAGCTGTGTAATTTTATAAGACCATCTGTCCTCAAGGTACTTTGAAGCTGTCTGTCTCTAAATGATTTACCAGTGTGTGAGTTGCCCAAAGAACCACACGCCACCCACCCATACCAACCCCTCCCAACAAATCACCCAAACATCTTTCTGGAAAAACGAAACAAAACCAAACCTCTGGGAATTACTACACTAAAAAAAGTAATCTTAAGGAAACTCTTTCTACAAGGTAGGCATTACATAGAAGGAAACACAATCCATTTTCCAACAACTTTCCTTTGACGAGTACCTTTAGTCAACACTGGTATTTCTCAAATTCCGGAGTAGCCAACTATAGTACTCTGTGCTTTTCTTTATGAGAATGAAGTCAAATACCCACCCTGGCAAAGTTGTCATTTCCAAGAAGTGTTTTCATAAGGATGGGCAGCTGCTTTTCCATATGAAGCTTAAGGCAGAGTTGGGTCAGCTCCTCCCGGTCCAGAAAGCCTGTCCCCGTGGTGTCACAGCTGCTGTAGACTTCCCTGAGCTGTGAAACATAGTGGTTCTCTTCTTCGTCATCCATCCCATAGCAGGCTGCACGTGCCAGGGGAAAAAAGAAAAACAGCAGTACACTTTGACTGCCACACCTCACACATTCTCCCACTGCTCCCAGGAGCCCAGGCAGTGCAGCCCAGGCACAGGGCAGGAGCTGCGCATGTGAGGAAAAGGCACCCGGAGTCCCCTCAGGTCTAAGCGAGGCTGGGAGGAACCAGCCCCACCTTTGCTGAGAGATCAGAAACATGTTACTTAGGGAGGCAGTCATTGTTCACAAGAACCAGCATTTCTTTGTTCTGTAAAAAAAAATCTATTATAGAATAATCAGAAAAATAGAGATAAGTATAAGGAGAACTAAAATCGTCCAAAACTTCATCACCTAAAAAAATCATTATTAATATTTTGGCAAATATACATTCTAATTTTTCTCTATACATATATAGCTGTTCTTTTTCCTTACAAATACTAAAATAAGCAGTAAAAATTTTACTAAATAAAAGTGCTTATAATAAGAAAAAATGCAAACTCCAATAAAAATATACAGAGGACGTTAATAAATCACAAAGAAGAAGAATATATGGTTAATAACCATCTAAAAATGTTCACATTAGGCGCTGGCCCGGTGGCGCGGCGGTTAAGTACACGCACTCCACTTCGGTGGCCTGGGGTTCACAGGTTCGGATCCCAGGCGTGCAGTGACGCACCTCTTGTCAAGCCATGCTGTGGTGGCGTCCCATATAAGGTAGAGGAAGATGGGCACGGATGTTAGCCCAGGGTCAATCTTCCTCAGCAAAAAGAGGAGGATCGGCATCGGATGTTAGCTCACGGCTAATCTTCCTCACAATAAAAGAAATTAAAAAATAAAAATGTTCAAATTAGTCGAGGGACATTTAGGTTGCTTCCACTTCTTGGCTATAGTGAATAATGCTGCAATGAACATAGGGGTGCATAAGCCTCTTTGGATTGTTGATTTCAGGTTCCTCGACTAATGATTGGATCAAGAAGACGTGGTATATATATATACAATGGAATACTACTCAGCCATAAAAAAAGACAAAATCGTCCCATTTGCAACAACATGGATGGGCCTGGAGGGTATTATGTTAAGTGAAATAAACAAGAAAGAGAAAGACAAACACTATATGGTCTCACTCATATGTGGAATATAAACCAACACATGGTCAGAGAAAACTGTATTGTGGTTACCAGGGGCAATGGGGGTAGGGGGTGGGCACAAGGGGTGAAGGGAGACATATATATGGTGATGGACAAACAAAAATGTACAACCCAAAATTTCACAATGTTATAAACTATTAAAACATCAATAAAAAAATGCTCAAATTAAAACAGAGATACTATTTATGACTGTCAAATTATCAAGAATAAAAACCTTCAATATTGAGGCTACCATAAAAAGGAGAATCTCACACATTCCTGGAAGTGACAATCAGCAAATGTTTCTGGAGGATACTTTGTCTATATATCAAGAAATTTTAAAATATTTTAATTACCTGACCTAATTATTTCATATACATAAAATTCCTTACAGAAATTCCTTAACTTAAGGAAATAGAACTATAAACAAAGAAACGAGTTCATCAGAATATTATTTATATAAGGATAGAAAAGAAAATAACTATCCAACAAAAACTATCCTGAACTATCCAACAAAATAAAAATAGTTTGCTAAATTATTTACATGGCAGAAAATTAAATAGTCTTGAAAATCACATTTCTGAATAATATTTACTAGCATAGGAAGTGTAGTTGATAAAAATATCAAGGCAGAATAAAAACTGTTTATAATAATAATAACTAATATACTTGGTCACTTTACATATAATAATTCGTTTATGCCTTATAATAGTTCTATTAAGAAACTTCTGCAACTTCCTGGGGGAAAATACATTCCAAAAAAATGAAAAGAAGAAAATAAAAAATACACCAAAATGGTAAGGGATGATTTTATTTTATTACACATTTTTATTTCCTATTTTATATATTTTTATATTTCTCAAAAATTTATAACAAACAGAACACTTTAACAACTAGAATTAAAACATGGAAAATATCCAGCACCCCCACGGGGCAGGGAGGTCTGTGTCAGCACCAGAACTATACGAGGGACTGAAATCTGTTCACTTCAACCCCCAAATGGAAACCGCGCATGGGCATCCTCTTAGGAAAACAAGAGGACTAGTGAGATAAAAAACGGACATTGAGTAGAATCTTGACAGTGATATATCACTGCGATCATAGAAAGTTAGGAGGCCTCATCTGAGCTCTTAATTTAACACTTGCTGATCGGCTGTAACACCAGCCAATATCCACCCCAAGGATGAACAAACCGATTCATCGTCTCAGATTTCATGCAGGAGGAAAACGACAACAAACGTACTAAGCAATCAGTACAGGCCTGCTCTCTTGGCTCATCAAATGACTGTATTCATTCACTTCTCAGACAGGAACACGTGGAAGTTAAGAAAGGGCAAAGAGGGATGAAGCTGTGAATATCTGCCCCTCTCCCAGACTGTTTTCAGAAGGTAACTGTAGAAACATCAAGAATGAAAACGAACAGAAAAAAGAAAATTATAAACAGTAAATCAGAAAACAAACTAAATAACCTTTCTAAGTCAACATCTGGCAAACTTCTCATCTGAAGTCAGTCTGTCTCCTTACCTGGGAGCTCCACTCCTTTTGTAGACAAGAGCCATCTTTGGTGAGCTGCATGCAACTCCTGATATTTGCAAATGCTAATCTTTGATAAGCCAGAAGTAAACTGACAGGAGAACATGACAGCAAGGAAGACAAGTGGCAAACTTCAGGACCAGAAAGGCAGGGAATTAGGGCACGGAGGGTATGCAGTGATTAGGGCCCCACTGAAAGCTGATCACTTGCAAAGCCCCCACTGCGCCCGCCCCCCGGCCCTCCCTGCCGCCCTGCCTGCTCCACTGTCCACCCAGCAGGACTCACTAGCCCCTTTGGGCCTCCACGAATCATGAACAAATCCTGTTGTGAAAAATCCTCCATTTTTTTCTATTTTACCTTTAGTTATAACCAATTCAAGCAATCAGAAGTAGATCAAGTGAAAACAAAACACAACAAAAATGAAGCCCTGTCCCTCTAGCCCGACCTGACTCCCCAGAGGAAATCACTTGTCCCACGTCCACAGTGGATGGCCGCACAGACACATGTATGTACATAACACACAGAGACACACGTGGGTTTTTATGTAAGTGGAACACTGTAGATACTATTCTGCAACTTTTTTAGGCATGTATCTTATAGATCCTTCCATGCCTTCCTCATTTTTAAAAATGACTACAGGCTCCTGCAAGCAGGGATGTAACATCACGCGGACAGGACACTCTTAGAGATGCACTGGGCATCACCAGCGTTTTTCCTTACAAAACATTCCTCAGCAAACACCCCTGTTCATGCCTCTTTGTGAGTCCTGAAGGGGCTAACCCGACCTCTGTCTCCCACAAACCATGCCCGGCCGGAGTGTGCCTTTGGTCAGGACTGTCCCTGGACAAGGAGGCTTCGGAGAAGACTGAAGGAGCTGGGCTGTTTCCCCAAGGGCAGAGCGTGAGGAAAAGAAACCTCTTCCTCTCCCAGCTGTGGGCAAGTCCCACATCAAAGCTAGCAGTGGGTGCCCGGCCTCGAGTCTCCGTTCTCCCTCCAACATGTGTTCTTTTTATTTTCACAAGGGATGGCACAAAAGGGATTTAAAGTTCTTGCTGAAATGCACATTTCCCTTCTAAATAGAAGAGGGGGAAAGTCCAAAACTGGAGCCTGAGGTGCTCTGGCTGCACGGAAAGAGCAGGCTGTGTGGAGAGCCCACTGGTGGTGAGTCTCCCCAGGAGAGAAAGCCCACCACACCTCAGACCCTTTTTGGAACAAGGAGAGGCACAAAGGAATAAACAAACTGCTGAGCCTGCCGGGACTGCAGCAGCAACGAGACTTAAAAGGAAGGATGGCAGCTCCTGCCTCATCAACCACAACAGCTGTCTTCAACCTCATCTTCCAACACCTGCTAGCCCCCCAGGTCTGGGGCTGTATCAAGAACCCTCGCTGCTCCTACCTCGTTTCCTCTGGGACAAGATTCACATTTTTGAGGCTGAGCTGGGATTTCCAGAAAACAGGAGGAGCTTCAGTTCCCATATGACTGTGAGTAAAAAGAACACAGGAGGGGTTGCCCAGCAGGGCCCTGGCTTTGGGAAGAGAGTCTTTGACTAGCCCCTGCTCCCACAGGACCCAGTATGGTGTCCCTCTCGGGCCCCTGTCTGGGTCAACTCCTAGCAGAACACCCAGTATACCCAAATGTGTCTTGCTCCACGAGCAAGACTGCAAAGAAAACCTGACCTTGCTAAAACGCAAACAGATTCAAGTTCTGGAAAGATGGACCCCTCCCCAACCCTCCCACCCCTTGTAGGAGGCTGAGTGCACATCTCAGGTAAGCAGAACAAAGGGGCTGCCTCTGTCCACGGAGAGGCACGTACACAGCACCCAGCCCTCCCCCCGGGCTGCTCCCCATGTGCCTGATCATGACACAGTCTCTAGGGAACCTCCTCTGAGAGGACACATCCTCCTGGGAGGACACACACACCAGTAACAGGGCAACACGGCCAGTGAGTGCAAAGTAGGACCCTGGCAGGCGGGGGGTGGAGACAAGAAATTGTAAATGGGAAACGGGCTAAAACCTCAAACACTAGGATGCCTGCCATCTATGGACCCAAAGCCAGGAGGGAGTGACTGCCACGGTCCTCCAAGCCCCACATACCACCTCAGCCCTCTCAGCCGCGAGGCTCCTGCCAGTACCCTCCTCCATTCCCAGAGCCGACCTCAGTGCAGAAGGCTTGTCTGTGGTGTACTCTTTCAAATGCCTCAAATGGCAGAAATGTTTTGGATTTATTTGGATTTTTAAGCCTAATGTTTTATAACGAACCCATTTAAGCAATAGCAATACACCATGATGCAATTTAGCTACTTCAAAAGTAAGGTTAAGGCATTACGGGTCCATTTAATCTCAAGGCTGCTGCTCCCAGGACTCCCCGGATAGAGGTCTAGGCTGGGATGGGACAAGCAGGAGAAGAGTGGGGTATGGCATTCTAGGGCAGTTCACCTAAGAGGTGGGGGCATTCCCCGGGAGGCCAAGTAAGCTCAAGAACCTCTCAATATCTGCACTGTCACAGAGGAGAGATCTGGAAAACCAAGGCCCAGCAAACCTTCATGTGCTCCCACGTCACACAGGACCTGCTGGACGCATGGAACACCTGTTTGAAGCCCTGTCCCAGGATTCCAGAATTGGGCAGAACTCAGGTGCAGAGGCTGAAGGTTAAAAGGCACTGGAGGGGCCCTCCCAGGAGCAATGATGAGCCAGCTCTCCCTTGAGAGAACTTGCTGGTCTGCCCCACTGACACCATGCAAGGGCTGACGCAGGGGGAGGCCCGGCACACTCAGCCCTGTGTCACCTTGGTTACACCTAGCTTTGCTCAACTCCACAGAGTCGAGTTCCCGGTCATTCAGAAGCACTCCTTTCCTTTCCTTCCCCTCATCTTTGTGAACCTGCGACACTGCTCCAAGAAATCAAGTGCTATCCCGGTAAAAATGCCTCAAATGGCAGAAATGTTTTGTCACTTGTGTATTGTCACTCGAGCCTTTTTCTGGGACTCCTGAATCCTGGGGAAACTCATACCACGGCAGAATTGTGGAAGGTCTCAGAAACGGTGAAGAAGCCTGAATGGGGGCACAGAATTCCAATGTTCACACACACACACTCCATTCACTGGAATCTGGAGGCAGTGATTGGGGCAGGGGTGCGGGGGTACATGCGGGAGAGGAGAGGGGAGGGGAGTAAAGGTGATAGTAAACTCAAGACATACACGTGCACACACAGAGAAAAACTGATCTCCACAGAGAGATACAGGAAATTCATTAAAGTCATGAAACAAAATAGACTGCTGGAAAAAAGGAGTAAGACACCAAGGGAAGTTTCTTGGACACTGACATATTCTAGATGCATAAAAAATTCAATGGGAAGGCTGGAAGACAAAGACAAGGAAATCTTCTATAAAGTGGATCTAAACAATAAAGAGATTTAAAACATGAAGGAGAAAAGACAAGGAAATTAAAAATCAATCCCATATAGTAATCAAAACAGTGTGGCATAAAGACAGACACACAAACCAATGGAACACAACAGAGAGCCCAGAAATAAACCCTCACATATACAGTCAAATGATCTTCTACGACACAACAAGGAAAAGAGAGTCTCTTCAACAAATGGTGCTGGAAAACTGGAGATCCACATGCAAAAGAATGAAGTTTGACCCCTACTATATACACAAAAATTATACATTATTTACCACATACAAAAAGAAATATATGCCATATACCAAAATTAACACCATATGCAAAAATTAATCCACATTGAATTCAAGATCTAAATGTAAGACCTAAAACTATAAAGCTCTTAGAAGAAAACATAGGGGAAAAGCTTTATGATGTTAGATTTGGCAGTAATTTCTTGGATATGACACCAAAAGCACAGGCTACAAAAGCAAAAATAGAAAAATGGCACTAAGAACTTCTGCACAAAGAAAATAATCAACAGAGTGAAAAGGCAAGTTACGTACTGAATGGAAGAAAACAATTGCAAATAACATATCTGATAACAATAAGGGGTTAACAGCCAGAACATATAAAGAACTCCTACAACTCAACAAAAACAAGTAACCTGATTAAAAAATGGGCAAAGACATTTCTCCAAAGATATACAAATGGCCAACCAGCATATGAAAAGACGCTCAACATTACTAATCATCAGAGAAATGCATATCAAAACATCATGAGATACTATCTCATACCCATTAAAATGGCCACTATTAAAAAAAAAAACTGTTGTATACGATGTAGAGAAACTGGAACACTTGTACACTGTTGGTGGGAAGGTAAAATGGTGCAACTGCTACAGCAACAGTATGGAGGTTCCTCAAAAAACTAAAAATATAATAACCTTATGATCCAGCTATCCCACTTCTGGGTATATATCCAAAAGAATTGAAAGTAGAATCGCAAAGAGATATTTGCACTCCCATGTTCACTGCAGCATTATTTCAATAGCCAAGAGGTGGAAACAGTCTAAATGTCCATCAACAAATGAATGGCTTAAAAAAAAATCTTGTATACACAGACAATGGAGTATTATTCAGCCTTAAAAAAGGAAGGAAATCTTGTCACACGCTACAACATGGATGAAGTTTGAGGATGTTAGGTGAAATAAGCTAGTCACAAAAGGACAAATACTATATGATTCCACTTATATGAGATATCTAGAGCAGTCAAAATCATGAAAGTAGAATGGTGGTTGCCAGGGGCTGTGGGGCAGGGAGAATGGGAGGAGTTGTTCAATCGAGTTTCAGTTCTACAAGATGAGAAAGTTCTAGAGATCTGTTACACAGCAATGTGAATATAGTTAACACTACTGAATTGTATATTTAAAAATGGTTAAGAGGATAAATTTTATATTATGTGTTTTTTTTTTTTACCACAACTGAGAATTTAAAAATAAGAAATAAAAATTTTTTTTAAAAGTTCAAAATTTGGTGGCTTGCTTTCTGAAATTGCCTGGCTCTGTTCTATGGCACGTTTATCTGGATTTTCTCTTCTCTTCAGGAAAAAGTCAACCCCCAAACTCCAGGCATCCTCTAGAAGCCCAGGAAGGGAACCAGTGGAAGGGATGGGGATTACCGGATAATACAAGACTTGAACAAGCAGGCAGATGGTACAGTCCCACCACTCAGGACAACAAATAATAAATAAATAAATAAATAAATAAATAAAATAATAAACAGCCACACCAAGCACACCCTCATGAAATGTCAGAACAAACAAAACAAACAAGTCCTCAAAGTACACAGAGAGAAAAGAGCAACTCCACACTCACAGTGCCAGGCAAGGCACAGCCCCCACGGACACTGAGCAGCAAGACTGGGAGGTAGAGGACTGAAAGGAAGCCTCCAACATCCGGAGGGAAGACTGCTTTTCACCTCATCTGGAAGCTCCCAGAACATGTACTTCAGCAAAATGAGGGATTAACCAAGAAAGAGGAAGACACAGGATCTAGGATCTGGGTCCCACACAAATGGTGGAGGCTGTTGTAGGAGGGCAGCCCTGGGGCAGGGCCAGAGGACAAATCATGCAAAGCCGACAACTGGGGACCGAAAAGTCCCGCGTGCGTCTGACCATCTGGAAAATAGTACAGATAGCTTCCTGACAGAGCTGAAGGAGCATCTGGAAAAAAATAAGGACAAATACATTAAAAAGCAAATAAGTAAAACTCAAGAAAACATTAACCTCTATAAAGCCAAACTTGGCACAAAAATGGAAATGTAATTGTGCCCCACACGCATGTGGTGTGGCAGACAGGCAGCACCACGCTCCATGGGGTGACAGGGAAGCCTCTGGTGGAGGTGCCATCTGAGGTTACAGCCCTGGGCTGTTGCAGGGGTGGGGGGTTTTGGGGAGGAAACAGGGACAGCGACATGCTTTACGAAGTTCAGGAGAGACACGGGCACCTCAGCACCTCTGCCCTTTATGGCCCAGAGTAGTATCTCACAGGCCTCCGTGAAACAACCCCAGACAGGAGTGAAACAAGCCTCTGTCACTACTGTTTCTGCATGTGCTCTCCCTCCCTTTCTTTCCCCCCCCCCTCCCCCCCTCCCTCCCTCTCTCGGAGAACTGGCGTCTACCCCCCACATGGTGAAGTTCTGGGGCAGGTGTTAGGGTTATCTGAGCAAAGATGCCCTGACTTGAGACCCTGGTGACTGGCCTGCACTGGGGCGAGCTCTGGCCCACCCAAACCCTGCAAGATCAACTGCAGCACAAACATGGGTCACCATCCAAAACGGGAGTACAGAGCAGGGTGGATCTGTGTGGCCTGCCCACCTTGGGCACTGTCCTCTAAGTAGGAGGATCGCTCAGGGGAGGGAACTTGGTGTTTTTGTTTGGTTTTCTTCCTCCGAAAGGAGAAGCTAAACCTCGAGAGAACCCCCAGCCCACTTTTGCTCTTGCTACGACATTCTGAAAAGGCCTCATGCCAGCAGACTTGGTGACCCCCAAAAGGGGGCAGGCCTGTTATCCCAGGTTTGAGTATCAACTGCTGCCATCTGATTTCCTGATCACAGAGACCTACCTCTTGTAAAAATGCTACAGAGCATATTTTTATTTTCCCCACAAAATGAGCTACACTCCATTTGCTTCCCGAGTTCTCTCAGTTTGCCCAAGTTTCCTCTGGGTGAAGAATGCCAAGCATGCCCTGACCTGGTGCAGACGGTAAATGGCACATGGCCCATGGGCATGTCTAGCAGGACAGTCAGTTGCTCGGCCTGTCCACCTGTGGCTGGCCCACTGGGGGCGGCTGTCTGGGCAGGGGCGCTGCAGGCTCAGACCCAAGGGTGATGACAGAAGATGCCCACAGGCAGAGGTCCTCAGAGCACGTCACCTGCTGCTGCACAATCCCTTCGCACTGGGTTTCAGTATTGAATCAAACGATGTGAGCTTTGCCTTTCGGTGTCTGGTGGGTACTTAATACATGTTATCAAAAAGGACACTGAAACGAACTGGTCAGGGGTCAATTCTCCTAGGGGAGTGCTGAAGCCCCAGTCTGAACCTCAAGCCTCTAAGCACCTCATTGCCCTGGAAACCCTGCTATCTGCATGTTAACCACAGCGCAGGGTGAGGGGTCCAAGGAGCAGCCACGGCCCCCTATGCGGTAAACAGAGAGGGGGCAAGGGTCTCACGTGAACATTTTAAAGCATCAGAATCTCTCTGATCTATGCAAAGGCAGCTCTAAGTGAAGTGAGACGCTGGCAAGGCCGCCTTCACAGCTCAGGCGAGCAGTGCCCTTTCCCCACACCTGTTGGCAGCTGCAGAACCCCAGCCTGGCAAGGCTCCGGCAAGTGACAGCTTCTGTCAAATTGGGTCTTGAACACCTCCTTTGCTGGGCTGCTGAGGGGACGGGAAAGGGTGTAGAAAATGCCAGGTACTAGCTACATAGGAACTGCTACTTATCCTTAGTGGTCATTACAACACCATCAGTGATGACACCAGAATTACTGTTACCACACACACGTTCCCAGGCTTCCAGTCTTCACGCTGCTCAAATCCTATTTCTAGAAAAGCCTCACCGTACAACTGCCCCTTCCTCCATCCTTCTCTGGAAAAGCAGTCAACCTAAATTACAGGACACCCAGATGAGAAGCCCATCCCTGGCCAGCAGGGAGCCTAGAGGGTGTGAACCACGGGAGTCTTCTGTTTAGACTTCCAAGGCCTGTGCCTGAGGGCAGAGGCGAGAACACCCCCTCCCCTGTAATCCTTCCACAGGCCCTGGGAAGGAGAAAAGAAACAGAGGGAGCCTTCCCTGAACTCTCAGGAGGGGCTTGGAGTGGCCCCACAGGGACCCATTTGTCTAGCACCACCCACCTGGTGCCCAGCTTGCTCCCGGTGGCCCCCAGGCCTACTCACATGCCGAGTGCAGGCCTCACAGCAAAGTGGTTGTGATAAATAATAAGCACTCCAGGGGTTCAAGGGACTCTTCCTTTTCCTCTTCAACCAAACTGAATTATTTAAGCCTCTTCAGCATTCCACAGATGCATAAAATGTTTGCACATCAAGACCACTGGAAAACCTGGCCAACATCTGCTGACTGCAGAACAGGTAGCAATATTCCAGATAAGGAGGAGGACTTAGTTTCTCATGGTTTTATTCTTTTGAAATTGGGATGAGTAGAATCTTAATAATTTTAATGCTATAAAGCTTAATTCAAAATATGAGCATTAACTTCGCTACCAGGTGAAGCAAAACCCTGTTTTCATCCTGGGGAGAAAAACCTGGCCCAAAACAAACTGGATACTGGCTCGGAGACGCTGCCGCTGGCCGGCACTCTGAGGACAGTGCAGCCCTCTGAAGGCCTACAGAGCAAGGTATTGGTTTGCATTTAATTGATGAGGGAATTTAATCTGTGCCCCCAGAAACCTGCTGGGTACTGAGCACAGGGAAGAGAATCATGGTCTCTCAGAAGCTAGGTATGCTGATGGTTGCAGACCCACAGCATCCCCACAAGGGGAAACAATTCCCAACAAAGCCCTGCCTGTGAAACCTGCTCACCCAGAATGAACAGGACCAAGGGGAGCCACTCCAGATCAGCTCACTATCTATTTGGAAAGATGTTCCAACCCTGATAAAATATTGAAGCCAGTCCTTGGGTTCCAGCAGAGCAGACGTTGGTGCCACTTTAAATAGCCTTGCAGTTAGTAACCAACCTGCATACTTCAGCAGCTCTGAACTTTTAGGATTAATTTCTGCATTAACTATTTTCATGGCTTTTTCTTATTTTTCAAAATTTATGCTATTTATTTACCTTGCCGACGTAGGCCCTAAATATCTCAGCAATGAGGCTTGAGAAGCTATCTTTTTTTATCAAAGGGATTTTCCAGTCCCAACAATATAAAAATAAGCTGATACCCCACTTAATTAGCAATTATAATATTTGCTTTTCCTAAAAAGTAGATATTTGGACTAGAAATTACAAGGATATCAAATTCTAAAACTGCCATAGAAAACCTACTTTTCTGGGGTCTACTAAAGACATCGTGGTACATAATGATGGCAGGCTCTAGTGTCAGAGTTTCCACAGTTTTAATATGGGCACTTTCCAGCTCTGTGACTTTGGACAAGTTACTTCAACTCTCTGTGCCTCAGTATTTCACAGGATATTGTGAGAATTAAAGAAGTTATTGTTAAGCATGTAAACACGTTAAGTACTGAGACCAGCATCCGGCACTTGGTAGGGACTGAATAAACACTGGCATCTCCACTGTTATACAAGCACATGTGCCTAGGGTGCACACATGTCTGTAATCCTACAAAACTAGGTAGGTGTTCATAGCTTTCAAGATAAAACAACTATAGATAATCTTGTAAACTCCTATTATATGTCGATATATGTAAATCAAGATTTTTAATTTTTTATGTTTAATGTGTATAAGATGATTTGATATACACAGTGAAATGATTACTATAGCCAAGCTAATTAACATCTTATCCTCACAGTTACCTTATTTTTTTGTGATGTAAGCACCTGAAATCTACTGAGTAAATTTTCACTATTCAAAACAGTATTATTAACTGTAGTCACCATGCTTACATTAGATCTCTAGACCTACTCATCTTACGTAACAGCTGTGTACCCTTTAACCAGTATTCTTACATTTCCTAAAGACTTTTATAACCACATGTACTTATGTCTGTGCTAGGACTATAGTTATAGACCCAAAAGGGGTGTGTTCACCATTCAGAAGCCCCGTGGTTCTGAAACATCTATAAAATTCTTTAGTTAGACACACACAAGGTTATCCACATATGGTTCTAGGCATACAAAATGGGCTTTCTCTATATATATCATTTCATTACACATATTCAAATACAAAAAAACCTTACTCTCAGGATCAACTTTTAACTTAAATTCAACTAGAAAATTCTACCATAAAGAAAGCAATAGTTTCTCTTCTTTATTAGAAAAAGCAAATAACAATGTAGAAGAAATGACAGAACTGGAAAACCACAATTTTTGAACACCCATTGTGACAGCTGATAGGGCAAGGACCATCAATGTATGATTAAGAATAGTGGGGAGGAGCGACGTCATGCAGAATGGTGGAGGAAGAAGCTCCAGAGGTCAGCCTCTCCATCAAAGCAACACTGGGCCAGAAAGAGTGACTGGAATCAACTGTTTCAGAACTCTGGAGCCAGACTGGACACTTACAAAGATGTAATGAAAGTAGAGGCTGCAGATCTTTGTAATAATGGCATGCACAAGCCAGCTACCATCCCCAACTCCTCAGCCATACTAGAGCTGTGAGGATAGCAGCCCACGTTCTACAGCATCTGCCTGGTGCCAGAGTAGGAAGTGGGGTCCCTGCCCTCCAAAATCTGGGGTTGTGTGCTTTGGTTGGTCTGAGGGTTCCCTGAGGGACTGGAGCAGATAGTAGCCTTGGTTTGGGCCTTCTTGGGCTGATGCAGCTTCCCTCAGAGGCATCTATCAGAAGACTTAAAGGGGCAGGAAGACTTTTTTTTTGGAAACCTTTGTCAGGTCACTGGCTGACTGCAGTTCAGAAAGGAACAGAGAGTTCAGTTACCACATACAATAAAGAATATACACTGCAAAAATAGCTTTTGAAAAACAGCTAGAATATTTGGATAACCACATGCAAAAGAATGAAGTTGGACGCCTACCTACCTCACATCATATAGAAAAATTAACTCAAAATGGATCAAAGACCCAAATGTAAGAGCTAAACCCATAAAACTCGTAGAAGAAAACACAGGAGTAAATCTTCATGACCTTCGATTAGGCAATGCCATAGCTTCAATTACATATGATACCAAAAGCACAAGCAATGAAAGAAAAAAAACAGAGGGGGCCAACCAGGTGGTGTAGTGGTTAAGTTTGCGCTCTCCTCTTCAGCAGCCTGGGGTTTGCGGGTTTGGATCCTGGGTGCGGACCTATGCCCTGCTTATCAAGCCATGCTGTGGCAGGCGTCCCACAAATAAAGTAGAGGAAGATGGGCACAGATGTTAGCCTAGGGCCACTCTTCCTCAGCAAAAAGAGGAGATTGGCAATGAATGTTAGCTCAGGGCTAATCTTCCTCACCAAAAAAAAAAAAAAAAAACACGAAGAAAGAAAAAGAAAAAAACAGATAAATTGGACTTCATCAAAATTTACATCTTTTTTACTGCAAAGGACACTATCAAGAAAATGAAAAGAAAGGGAGAAAATATGTGCAAATTCTATATCTGATAAGAGACTTGTATATAGAATATATAAAGAACTCTTGGGGGCCAGCCCGGTGGTGCAGTGGTTAAGTTCGTGCACTCTGCTTTGGCGGACTGGGGTTCACAGGTTTGGATCCCAGGTACGGACCTACGCACCACTCATCAAGCCATGCTGTGATGGTGTCCCACATACAAAATAGAAGAAGACTGGTATGAATGTTAGCTCAGGGACAATATTCCTCAAGCAAAAAGAAGATGATTGGCAACAGATGTTAGCTCAGGGAAGCTCTGCCTCACCAAAAAAAAATAAAAATAAAAATAAATAACTCTTATAGCTCCATAATAAAAGCAAAACTAACCCAATTAAATAACAGGCAAAGGATCTAAATAGATATTTCTCCAAAGAAGATATCAAATGGCGAAAGATGCTCAGCCTCATTGGCCATCAGGGAAATGCAAATCAAACATGAGATACCACTTCACTCCCACTAGGCTGGCTATAATAAAAAAGACAGGTAATAGCACATGCTAGGGAGGATGTGGAAAAACTGGAAACCTCACACACTGCTGGTGGCAATGTAAAATAGTGCAGCCACAGTGGAAAACAGTGTGGCACTTCATGAAAAAGTTAAACACAGAGTTATCATGTGACCCAGTAACTCCATTACTAGGTATATATCCAAAAGAAATGAAAACGTATGTCCACACAAAAACTTGTATACCATTGTTCATAGCAGCATCATTCATTATAGCCCCGAAGTGGAAATAACCCGAATGTCCATCAACTGAATAGATAAGTAAAATATGGTATAGCCATACAATGGAATATTATTTGGAAATTTAAAAAATGAATTACTGATACTGCTACAACATGGATGAACCTCACAAACATGCTAAGTGAAATAAGTCACAACAGACCCCATACTGTATGATTCCATGTAAATGAAAAGTCCAGAATAGGCAAATCTACATAGAGAGAAAGTAAATTAGTGATCACCTGAGGCTGGGGCAGTCGGGGAGAAAGGGAGAGTGACTGCTAATGGACATGGAGTATCATTTTGGGGTGATATAAATGTTCTAAAATTGACTGTGGTGATGGCTACACAATTCTGTGAATTGTATGCTGTGGGTGAATTGTTATCATATACAAATAGTATCTCAATAAAGGTGTTACAATAAAAAAGTTAGCGGATGACAAGAGGGATGTGTGTGAACACAAAATGGCAGGTAGCATAAGACAGTTCTTTCGTGGTGATAGAACAGTTCTGTATCTTGACTATGGTGGTAATTACATGAATCTATACATGGGATACGACTGTACAGAACTAAATACACTAAATACACACACACGCACACAAAGACTGCATGTAAAAAATGGTGAAAACTGATCAGGTTTCTTTTTTCTTATTTGAGGAAGATTAGCCCTGAGCTAACATCTGTGCCCATCTTCATCTACTTTATATGTGGGATGCCGGCACAGCATGGCTTGATAAGCAGTGCGTAGGTCCGAGCCCAGGATCCAAACCCATAAACCCCAGGAGGCTGAAGCATAGCGCACGAACTTGACCACTACGCCACCGGGCCAGCCCCTGACCAGGTTTCTGTAGTCTATTTAATCCTGGACCTATGTCAACATCCAGGTTCTGATGTTGTACTACAGCTATATAAGACGTCCCACTGGGAGAAGCTGGGTGATGGCCAATGGGAATCCAGGCACCATCTCTGCAACACACTGTGAGTTTATAATTATAGCAAAATAAACCGCTGTTAGAAAGTTATGGGCAGGGAGTATCAGTAAGAACTACAAATGAAACTCTGAGAGCAAATGCAACATTTCCAGGTGTGACAGTTCAGCTACCCAAGACTGCAAGGACCCTCTTCCTGGGGTCAGTGTGAGTGCCCTCGCTGGCTGCATATTCTGGAAAACTATAAAGCAATGGTAAGAAAGGAACTACATGACCACAACCTGAATCTCAAAAAGATAATGAAAGAAGCCAGACATATTGCATGATTCCATTTACATTCAATTCAAAAGCAGGAAAAATTAATCTGTGGTGTTAGGAGTTAAGATAGTGAAGAGCAGAGAGGAGATAATGAACAAGAACATGCACATGGGGGGTTTCTGGGGTTCCAGTAATATTCTATTTTTGACTGGATGTTGGTCACACAGGTGTGTTCACTCTGTGACAATTCATTATTATCTGTGCACTTTTCTTATGTACGTTACACTTCAAGTTCACACAGCTAAGAGGGAAAGCATTAGAAATACTGACCTGCCACACTCGCCTTACTGAACCATGGTATGTTAAGTATCCGTTTTTTGGTGGATTCCTGTAGGCATGATGGGGTTTGAAGAAAGACATTTCCCAAAAGAGTAAATAAAATAAACGGCCTGGGGCCGGCCTGGTAGCGTAGCAGTTAAGTGCGTGCTCCACTGTGGCAGCCCGGGGTTCACAGGTTCGGATCCCGGGCGCGGACTGATGCACCGCTTGTCAGGCCATGCTGTGGCAGTGTCCCATATAAAGTGGAGGAAGATTGGCACGGATATTAGCCCAGGGTCAATCTTCCTCAGCAAAAAGAGAAGGATTGGCATCCGATATTAGCTCAGGGCTGATCTTCCTCTCACACACACACAAAAATAATAAAATAAAATAAAAGGCCTAGTAGAGAAAAAAGGCAGCCTTGGAAGCATTTAGGAAAAAACAAAACCAACTGCAAACTTTTTTCCCAAAGCCACATCTTTTGCCCCTCCCCAAGATGACTTCTAACACCACACATCACGAGTATTTTATGTAAAACTGTCTATCAAGATCCAGTAGCTTTGGCTCCTTCACATGCCCCAGCTATTTTGCTGACAAAACAAAGAACGTGAAAGCCCCATGTTCATGCTGGATAAACACAGTCACACATCACTCAGCCTGAACTTGCTTCTCAAAGACACTACAAAGTTGGACACTGTCCAAAAGAGGGGGGAAAAATGAAAGACATTTAACAAAACATCTAAAAATGAATTATATTTTAGCTGTAATCTTCATGGAAAAATAAAAAGAATAAAAGTGACTCTGAAATACCCTAATTAAACTCAACAGAATGCTATGGGCTTGTCCTTACAAGTCTTCTAAAAACCCAAGAAAGCTCTTGAGGAAACTGTAATAATTAAGAATATTAAAATAGCCTGCATGTGACGAACAGTGTATTTGGGGACAGTATCTTTCAGGTTCAACTGTCTTCCTAAAGATTCTAAATCGAATTTCTTCAGCCATCACCATATGTGACCTACACCATGCACTTTTATAAAAAATGCTTACCACGTAAAGTGGATAAGATATTATTATGAATTGAATGTTTGTGTCCCCCCAGAAATCTATATGTTAAAGCCCTAACCCCTAATGTGGCTATATTTGGAGATGGGGCCTTTAGGGAGGTAATTAAAGTGCAATGAGGTCATAAGTGTGGGGCCCTAATCTGATACGATTAATGTCCTTATGAGAAGAGACATCAGAGAGCTCTCTCTCCACACGTGTGCAAAGGAGAGTCATGTGAGCACATGGCAAGAAGGCAGCTGTCTGCAACCCAAGGGGACAGCCCTCACCAGAAACCAACCACGCTGACCCCTTGATTTCAGACTTCCAATCTCCAAAACAGTGAGAAAATAAACTTCTCTTGTTTAAGCCACCCAGTCTGTGGTACTTTGTTATGGCAGCCCAAGCTGACCAATACAGGTTAATAGTTTTTGAGAATGTGTATTTCATCCTTTATGTATGCAAGAAAATAAAGTAAAAGATTTTATTAAGAAAGATTTATGCAACAAACATTTCCTAAGCTTCTACTAGAAGCCAGGTTCTAGATGCTGCCCTCTTGAAACTAATATTTTAGTAGCAAGGATTTTGCCACCAAGATTCCAAGGCAGAAATAAATGTAAATGAGGAAAGCACTGAAAATATAATTTGACTTGACACAGGACTTGGTGTGGAGATGACGCTGCCAGCAGCGAGAGGCCCCAGCCGTGTTCAGGTAGGGAACCTGGTCTAGTCCGGAGACTTCCAGTTTGTGCAGCAGTGAGAGTCTGGTTGGGTATGAAAATATAGTCAATCAAAAGGAAAACTGACTTGTGAACTGGTACACATGTTTGACTTAGTCCAGGTGAATCATTATTTTTAGAAATCCATGAAGACATAAAGATGAAAACTATCAGATAAGTAGAAACTGCTCCTAGTAATACATATCTCCAAAAATAAGGTTGGTATTCATGAGTATTTGAGGTATTTTACCCCCTGTAGAGCTTGTTTTGGAAATGCGTGCTTTTTATACCTATGTGTCATTATGGGACTGAGTTCCATAATGGGGCAAAGTATAACACTGTTGGCCCAGCTTCTTCCCACTGAAGCTGCAGAGCTCTATGCTGGAACAGGCTGGGGAGTGGAGACACCCGCCACATCCTCCTCAGCACTGTCTGCGATGGAACTTCACATAATACTAGAATAATGTCACTTACCTACATTAAGAACGGGGAGGGGCAATGCAGATGACGTGGAAGCTCAAGACTCCCCAGTGACCCCAGCCTGTCAGTCCCACTTATTTCTTCTTGTTAAGTTTCTGAGAGTCTTCACGATCTGATTAACAACGAACACTGCCAGACTCCCCAGAGCTCTGCAATTCATTGCTATCCTATTTGTTGCAAACATTTTTAAAAGATTCAAATTTATTAGCAAATGTTTTATTATCTGAATGAAAACTATTTGCTAATCTGACTGGGTATAAAATTAATAAAAAAAATCAACAGTCTTCACTCCTATAGTCAAATAGTAACCAGTTAGCGGATATAATGAAGAAAAATCCTGTTTATATTAAAAATAAATACACAGAAATAAGCTTACGAAATGTGCAAGATCTATATGAAGAAATTTTTTAATGTTTCAGAAAGCCACACACAAAAGACTTTAACAAATGGGAAGATGTACCATGTTCCTGCATAGGGAGGCTCATTATAGAAACATCAAGTCTCCTTCACCTATACATTTAAGGTGTATCCAATAAAAATACCAATGGGATATTTTGGCATAATAAACAAATTGATTCCAAGGTTCGAATGGTATGTAAGCAGAATAGCCAGGATACTTCTGAAAAAGAGGAATAAGAGGGTACTAACCTTACCAAATATTAAAACAATTATAAAGCTATAGTAATGTAAAAAAAAAGTAATATTGGTATAAGTCTGGAGAAAACGAGCCATCTAACAGAAACAGAACAGAAAATATCTAAAAAGTAGATAAAGATATACACAGGAATCTAGCATATGATAAAGGAGAAATTTCTTTAATTCATAAAGAAAATGCTGTCAAAAAAATTGATTAGCCATATGTAACAAAATAAACTTGGATACCTATCTTATTCTTTTCAGCAAAGTAAATTCCAGAAGAATCAAAAATTTAAACCAAGAAAAAGTCCATAAAAGAACTAGAATAAAATGTAGCTTTTGCATTATCCTTAAAAGAGTGGACAGTTTGATTATATAAAAGTCAAAATTTCTACGTAGGAAAGAATAAAGTCAGAAGATAAATGGCAAATAAAAAAAATTTAATGCAAATCACAGACAAAAGGCTAATTCCCTTAATAAAGAGCTCCTAAAATCAATAATGAAAAAGACTTACATCCTAAGTAATCTAGCAAAGGAACCAGATTATGTACCAGAAAATACAGATGGCTCTTAAACGTGTGAAGAAATGCTTAACTGTACTCGTCACAAGAGAAATACAAACTGAAAGTACAATGACATATGACTTTTTCACTTATCAGACTGTGCATCAGTTTGCTACTTCCACAACGTACCACAGACTGGCGGCTTAAACAACCGAAATTTACTTTCTCACAGTTCTGGACGCTGAGTCCAAGATCAAGGTGTCAGCACGGGGAGTTTCTTCTGAGGTCTCTCTCCTTGGCTTACAGATAGCTGTCTTCTCCTATATCCTCACATGATCTTCCCTCTGTGTGTGTCTGTACCCTCATCTCCTCTTCTTATAAGGACACCAGTCATATCGGATTAGGGCCCACCCATATGACCTCATTTTAACTTAATTATCTCTTTAGAGGCCTTATCTCCAAATACAGTTACATTCTGAGGTACTAGGGGGTTAGAGCTTCAACATAGGAATTTTGGGGGATAACAGATTGGCGCACTGTTGAAAACAGGTCTTCATAGAGTGCTCAAGGAAATATATATTGGGGCAGCCTCTACAGACAGTAATTTATCAGTATCAAAATTTTAACATATTTCATCAAAGAAGATATATTAATAGACTATAAGCACATGAAAAGATGCTCAACATCATGAGTCATTAGGGAAATGCAAATAAAATGACAATGAGATACCACTTTACCACTAGAGTGGCTACACTCAAGAAGACAGACAATAACAAGCAATGGAGAGGACGTGGAGAAATTGGAACCCTCACACAGTCATGTGTCACTTAACGACAAGGATATGTTCTGAGAAATGTGTCGTCAGGAGATTTCATCGTTGTGTGAAAAACAGAGTGTACTTACACAAACCCAGATGGTATGGCCTACTACACACCTGGGTTAAATGATATAGCCTATTGCTCCTAGGCTACAAATCTGTACAGCATGTTACTGTACTGAATAATGTAGGCCATTGTAAACCAACGCTAAGTATTTGTGTATCTAAACATAGAAAAAGTACAGTAAAAATATGGTAGAAAAGATAAAAAATGGTACACCTGTGTAGGGCACTGAGCATGAGTGGAGCCTGAAGGATTGGAAGTGGCTCTAGGTGAGTCAGCAAGTGAGTGGTGAAGGAATGTGAAGGCCTAGGACGTTACTGGACACTGCTGTAGACTTGATAAACACTGTACACTTAGGCTACACTAAGTTTATAAAAAATATTTTTATTTCTTCAGTAATAAATTAACCATAGCTTACTGTAACTTTTTTACTTTACTAACTTTTCAATCTTTTAACTTTTTGACTTTTGCAATAACACTTAGCTTAAAACACAAACACACTCTACAGTTCTACAAAAAGTATTTTCCTTTATATCCTTATTCTATAAGCTTTTTTCTATTTAAAAATTTTTTCTTATATTTTAAACTTTTTTGTTAAAAACTAAGACACAAACACACACATTAGCCTGGCCTACACAGGGTGAGGATCATCAATATCACTGTCTTCCACCTCCACATTTTGTTGCACTGGGAAAGGTCTTCAGGATCAATAACATGCATGGAGCTGACATCTCCTATGACAACAATGCCTTCTTCTGGAACACCTCCTGAAGGACCTGCCTGAGGCTCATCTTGAGGAGATGTCACTCTTTTCAGAAATACGCCCATGGTGGTTTGCTTGGTTTGTTTCTTTTTTTCTATGTCATCATAGATTCGCTTGTAAACAGATAATGCACAATGAACATTAATGAAAACCTCTCTGTTAATGAAAACCTTTTGGTGTTGGAGTCCATGTTTTCAAACTATTTAAGGAGCTTGTTGAGGTCTGTAAAAGCTTCTGCTAAACCCTTTACTGTGAATTTTCTTGGAAGTTCTTCTTTCCCTCTCTTACAGTTTTCTTTTCCCTTGCTTCTTCTTTTTTATTTTTTATTCATTTTTCTTTTTCATTTTTTCTTTTTTTTTTGGTGAGGAAGATTGGCCCTGAGCTAACATCTGTTGGCAACCCTTCTCTTTTTGCTGAGGAAGACTGGCCCTGGGCTAACACCCGTGACCATCTTCCTCTACTTTATATGTGGGACGCCTGCCACAGCATGGCTTGATAAGCAGTGCAAAGGTCCACGCCCGAGTTCCAAACCCGGGACCACCAAAGCAGAGAGCATTAACTTAACCACTATGCCACCGGGCCGGCCCTGCTTCTTCTTCAGCAATGTGTTCCTGTTCCAGTTCCAACAACTCACTAGTCATTCCTCAGGAACCACCACTAGGAGCTCCTCAATGTCATCTTCAGCCACATCCAGGTTCAAGTTGTTTGCCATCTCAACCACAGCCTTGTTGATTTTTGCAACCTCCTCATCCTTGTCAAATCCTTTGAAGTCATGGACGAAACTCTTGAGTGTCTTCTTCCAGATGCTATTCATACACTCCTTGGTGAAATCACTCCATGCCCAAGCAAGGTTCTTGATGCAGTCACAGATGTTGTAATCCTTCCAGAATTGCATCAGTGTCTTCCTCAGTTGCAGCAATAGCCTTGGCAAAGATCCTCCTCACATAGTAGGCCTTAAAAGCTGCTACAACTCCTTGATCCATTGGTTGGATCAAAGAGGTGGTATTTGGAGGAGAAACACCACTTTGATATTGGGATGAAGATCACCAATAAAAGGAAGATGTCTAGGAGTATTATCAACAATAAACAAAATCTTGAAAGGTATGTTATTCTCCAAACAGTACGTCTCCATTTCAAACAGTACGTCTCCATTTCGCTGGTACAGCAATTCAGGAGGGTGTCTTGGACGAGGAGCTGGGTCATCCATGACTTCTTATGGCTTCTGCAGTACACTGGCAGTGTGTGCTTACTGATATGCTTGAAAGCCCTGGGGTTCTCACTGTGCCAGATCACAAAGGGTTTCAATTTGTAGCCTGCAACATTGCCCCCAAGCAAGACTGTTATCCTGTCCTTAAAAGCCCTGGCATTGACTTGGCCTCCTTATGGATGAAAGTCCTTCAGGCATTCGTTTCCAGAATAGGGAGGTTTTATCCACATTGAATATTTGCTCTGGCAAGTAATTTCCCTCCACAATCAGCTTATCTAGAGTTTCCAAAAATTCTTAGCTGCCTTCACATCAGCACTCGCAGACTCACCACTCACTTTCACATTACATAATGAATAAGATTCTTTAATCATTTAAAACACCCAGAGCTAGCAGTAAATTCAACACTGTGGCCAGGTCCAGCCTTTTCTTTTAACATCACAAACAAACTTTTTGTTTTGGCCATGATCATCATGGTGCTGAGAGGGATACGCTCCTGTGTCTGATCTTCAATCCAGGTCTTCAGAAGTTTCTCCACGTCTGATATAGGCCCTTCTCAAATTTTTGTTGATCTCACCTTCAACGAAGCACCCTTTAACAGATTCTGTCACTTTGTCCTTGTTCTTCAAGATCACAGCCATGGTGGAATGGGACATGGTCTGACTGCCGAGCAAGAGCCATCACTGATTCTCCACCTTCATAGTCCTTATTCACTTTTAATTTCATTTCCAGGTCAATCACTCGACATGACCTCTCACTGGCAACATTAGCAGTGTACTTGGTATGCTTAGGGCCCATGATGAATAAAACAACATGAGGTTAAATGAAGCACAAGAGAAATGATGCAATCAAGAGATGCAATAAACAGATGTATGAGTCTGCTGCTGGCATATTGTTTTACAGTAAATTTTTCCTTTTTATAAGTACAAAAAGCACACTCTAAGATAATGATAAAAACTATAGTAAATACATAAGCCAGTAACATAGTCATTTATTATCATTATCAAGTATTATGTACTGTACATATTTGTATGTGCTATACTTTTATACGACTGGCAGCACAGTAGGTTTGTTTACACCAGCATCACCACAAACACATGAGTGATGAGTTGCACTACAATGTTACTATGGCTACGTCATCACATCACTTGGCGATAGGAATCTTTCGGCTCCATTATAATCTTATGGGTGGTCCATCACTATGTAGTCTTATATGTGGTCCATTATTAATCAAAACCTCATTGTGTGGCGCACGATTATAAATATAAAAACAGAATCAATGTAGACACACATGATCTAAACACCATTGACCATCTTGTCTAAAAATAAATATGCCAAGTATAATAAGCAGTGGTTAAGCATTCATTTAATAACAACTTTTTATCTCCTTGGAACTTATAATGATTTTTCAGTGGTCAAGTCTTCTTAAAGAAGCTGACCAAGATAATTTGCACCGATGCCTTTTTCCTTCTGAACAAAGTTTCCCAAGCATGGAGACTCATTCAAAACCATTCCATTTTCCCCAAGCACAGTCATCTTCTTCTATACTCTTAGATTTTTAAATTTTCTACTCCCTAGAACCAAAGTGGTTACTGATGAGAAGCCCTGGTTCCCTTCAGCAATGTGTGTACGGCCAACCACAAGTGGACACCCAAAGGTAAAAGTATCCAAGTATAGATGTTTTTTGAGTGCTGCAAATAACGCAGTAAAAAGTGGAGATCCTCTGTGTCGCCATTTCATACACACAGCAGCAGACACTTGGAAAGTCATTTGCTCATTTCCTAACATCAAGCAGCAGAGGCAAGACAAAAGCTTGCATCTTCTGCTTTTCCCACGAGGTTGTTTTGCTGCCAAAACCTTGTGATGTTCTCCAGGGTTTTATGTGTTTTGTAACACTGTTATTTTTCAGCAATTACCTGCAAGGTTCTGTCCCTCTCAAGAGACCTGTACAATCTTGTTCGATAAAAGTGATTATCATGGGGCCAGCCTGGTGGCATAGTGGTTACGTTTGCGAGCTCTGCTTCGGCAGCCTGGGGTTTGCAGGTTCAGATCCCAGGTGCGGACCTACACCACTCATCAAGCCATGATGTGGCGTCCCACATACAAAACAGAGGATCGGCACGGATGTTAGCTCAGGGCCAATCTTCCTCGGCAAAAAGAGGAAAGACTGGCAACAGACGTTAGCTCAGGGCCAATCTTCCTCACACACACACACAAAAGTGTATCATGTAATGACCTTCATGAGGCCTGAAAGGACAAGGCCTGTGTTAGGAGGCATCTGCACACTCAGAGAGCCTCACTCATGTGAACAAGCCACATCAGAGGCTTTGTGCTCCTCCACCCTAAAGGTGCAGGGCCCCAGAGCACGTTCACTCCCGCCAGGCCATCCACAGGTAACACCACGCTCTCTGCTTGGCTGTGGGAGCACAGGAAGATCAGGATTAGGCTGAGACTGCAGACACTGCATTAAGAGAGGAGGTACCTGGTGCATCTACATATGCCATGGGAGCAGGTCAAGGACAGCTTATTCTTAAAAAGAAAGAAAAGCAAGTATCAAAGCCCTATTCATTCACTCAACAAATATGTACGGAGTACCCACTTTGTGCCTCCCACCATTCCAGGCCCTTGGGATTCTGCAACAAATAATTGACAAAATCTCTCTTGGCTTACATTCTATTGGGGGTAGACAAATAAATACAATAAATTCGCAAATTATATCCTAGATGGTGATAAGTGGTATGGAGAGAAATAAAGCAGGAGGGGGTTGGGGAGACAGCTTGCAATTTTAAACGGGGTGGACTGGGAAGACCTCATGGAGAAGGTGGCCTTTCTGCATGCATGAAGGTGCCCTCCACTGGTCTGCATATACACGCTTGTGTATGCAGAGAAAACCTCTGGAAGGATGCATCACTCCCGTCCTGAAGGAGCTCAACAAGGTGCCTTCAGAACCAGCCAAGTTGGCCTCAACTGATTTTAGGGGGACCCTGAACCCCCACCCTCCTGCGTATTCCCCTGCTTCCTTTCTAAAGCCTGAAATTCCTTTAATGAGAGAGAAAAAAAAAACTATTTAATACAATACTATCCGAGAGAAATATCTGATGGTTTCGGAAAAGCTAGCACACAGTGCTCCAGTGTCACCAGGATCATGGAAGCACGTGGGTGATGACTGAGTTTTGCTCAGTACAGGAGAAGGGGGCATAAATTCCAAGAAGACACAGGGTCACCGAGTCAGGAGGAGCAAAGGCAGATACTGAGTGAGCAGGAACAAAGGCAGATAGAGATGAGAGGCAAACTTCTACGACTACACTCGTCCAGGCTCAGCTAACTACAAATGGTGCAGGATACGAGAGCACTGTCTCATGTGCAGTGTTAATATCGTGTGGCTAAAACACAGGCAACTCCAGTACACCAACGTTATGAAGTTTATACAAAATAATTTAAGAGTGACTGAACTCCCTGGAAATTCACCAATCGTGGCAGCAATTATGCTGAATCCTTGCTCTCTCACCTATCCACACCAATGTGGGAAGTGGACCTACAGAACAGGGTTTCTCAAACCCGAGGCTCCCACATTCTCAGGCCTCACAGTGATCTTTTATGTGAAGGTAGATTACTTTTTCGATCTGTAATCACCTTTCAACAGAGTTCTGCCTCAAAAATTCAGTGCTAGTGTTGGCATTTGAGTAATGAATAAGTTAGCACCAAGCAGTTCTATTTTAGTTTCATGGCTAATAAGGAAAGACCAGAGGCAAAGTTAATTCATAAATCACACACTTTGAACATCAAGTGACATCATGGCCCGCGGTGCGAAGGTTTTGCCATAGTCCAAAGAGAACAGAGGTGGGAGACATGAGCAACCACATGGCACATGGTGGTGGAGGCACCTGGCAGTGGTGGCAAAGACATGCCAAACCCAGAGCACCAATACCACAGCAGTCAGGAAAGGTTCATGTGCACTGTGATTTTGTTCTGGCAGAAAACACTATTTATTACATTAAATTAATGCTGCTAATTTTAATGGTTTTGTAGTTTCATTGGTACTTAAACTGTAACTATATTTTGACTGCAAAGTTGTATGATAGACATGAAATCTATTCTACAAACTTAAGCATGTGAAAAATGCTAGTGTTTTAACTAAGCTAAACCTGACCCTGGGCTCCATCCCACTGGAACAGCAGCAAACTGATCTCTGTTTTACTGGGATCCTCCATCCTCATTCCAGGTTGTGCAAAGGTTAGAACATTAGGGTAGGCCCTTCTCCTCTTCGATCTACTTGGTTGCCACTGATTGGTTCAGACGTGTGGGCTACTTAGATTTGGCTGCAAACAAACAGAAGCAGCATTTGTACCAGGAAAGTTCAGGCTGGGGTGGCTGGCTTGGTTTCTTATCAGGAAACCTGTTCTTTGAAGGCAGATGCTAAAAAATCTAGACAGCATAGTAAAAAGTCAGAAATCAATATTTATAGGTGAAATTAGCAGGCTGCTGATTGGTTAATAATGTTATAATGGGATTCTCACTGGCAAAATTATAAGTTTCCAGATATGCGGATTTATGTTAGAGCTACCCTTTCCCCGTGGAGGATTAGAATCCAAGAGGCCAGTGGCTTGATTCCTAAACACCCTGTGTCTAGCCATCGGTTAGAGAATTTCAGGCTGCTTGATGATAATTATAATATAACCCAGCCTCAGGAAAGTTACGGCATCTTTTCTGAGTGAAGCTTTTGTGCAAAGTGGTGGTCAGCTCACGAGAAAAGATGCAAGCGTGGACTCCACGGAGATCACGGAAGAGACTGGATATACAGTTTTTTGGCCTGACTGCTATTAAATGCTGTTTAATCAACGCTGGTATAATTGACAGAATTTGGTCCGAGATTCCCATTCCTTATCAGCAGAAAGCAAGGCTATAATGAGGGAGAGTAACTAACCCTCACTCCCATGTGGCTAACATCCTCTAGCAAAAGGAACCTAAAATTTGTACATGATCAAATTATCTTATGTCAGTAGGTAGCCTGAGACCCTGGAATTCAGGTGGCCCTCATATCTGTGCCAAAATGGGCACAAGAATTTTTGCTGAGCCGAGGCCTGGGGCATGGCATGCCTGGGTGTTCCATCAGGTGTTAATCTCCCCCTCTGAGAATCTGTTCTTCCCCAAGATCTTCAAGAGACTGGACTGAAGGCCTCTTCTTCTCCAGGAACTACAGCCCCCTGTACCTTTCCTAGTCTTTGGGCATCTCTCTCATGGAGTTAATGCCCCTTCCACAGTACTCGCTGTCTCCTCTCCCCTAATGCGGCCCCTCAAGGAAAGTGGAGTCCTAAAACAGTAAACAGGGAAGGGAGCAGTTATGTGAGGAGAGTAGCAGCAATAATCTCTCTCAAGAATGAAGGTGAAAGAAAGGCATTCGCAGGCCTCAAGGAAACTGGAGTCCTAAAACAGCAGACAGGGAAGGGAGCAGTTATCTGAGGAGAGTAGCAGCAAAAATCTCTCTCAAGAATGAAGGTGAAAGAAAGGCATTCGCAGGCCTCAAGGAAACTGGAGTCCTAAAACAGCAGGGAAGGGAGCAGTTATCTGAGGAGAGTAGCAGCAAAAATCTCTCTCAAGAATGAAGGTGAAAGAAAGGCATTCGCAGGTGAAGAAAAACTAAGAAAATCTGTCACCAACAGACCTGCTCTAAAAGAAATGCTAAAGAAAATTCTTCAGCTGGAAGGGAAATAATGCCAGAGGGAAAACTGGAATTTCAGAAACAAAGGAGGAGCAACAGAAATGGCAAACAGTTATGTAAATATGAGACTATTTTTCTCCTCCTGAGTTCTTTAAAACATGTATGATAACAGAAAGCAAAACTTACAACACTGAAGCAGTTTTCAATGTATGAAGATGTAATATATAGGTAAAGTAACCTACATGGTGGTATGGTTTCTATATTCCAAGGGAAGTGGCACAATCTCATTTCCAAGTAGACAGAGAAAAGTTCAATATGAATACTGTAATCTCTAGAGCAACCACTAAAATAACTATACAAAGTACATAGTCAAAAAAGTCAATAGATTGATTAAAATGGAATAGTAAGAAACATAAGAAACATTCAAGTAATCCAGGAAAGAGAAAGAGAGAAATAGAAACATACAGACAAAAAAAAAACAAATCATAAAATGATAGACCTATACCCAAGCATATTAATAGTTACATTAAATGTAAGTGGTCTAAACACACCAATTAAAAGAGACTATCTGATTAAATTTTTTTAAAAAAAGACTCAAATATATGCTATCTACAAGAAATCCACTTCCAATATAAACAGAAGTATGGGAAAAATAAACCATGCAAATAATAATTTTTTAAAAATGTGGAATGGCTAGATTAATATCAGAAAAAGCAGACTTTGGAGTAAGGAAAATTACCAAAGATAAAGACATTAAATCATGATTTATAAAGTCCACTCACCAAGAAGAAATAACAATCCTAAATGTCAATGCACCTAAAAATAGAGCAACAGGAGGCTGGCCTGGTGGTGCAGTGGTTAAGTTCCCGCGCTCTGTTCCAGCAGCCTGGAGTTCGCTGGTTCAGATCCCGGGTGCGGATCTAGGCACCACTCATCAAGCCATGTTATGGCGGCATCCCACATTAAAGTAGAGCAAGACTGGCATGGATGTTAGCTCTGGGCTAATCTTTCTCACCAAAAGAAAAAAAATAAATAAACCAACAAAATACTTGAAGCAAAAACTGACAGAACTAACTTCCTATTTGTTGCAACATGCAAATAGCTTGGAAAGGAGTGATTCCAGTCCTCTCCACAAGAAAAAAGCTGAACAAAATGAAAATCAACTTTTTTTCAGATCCATCAAAGAATGAGATCACAAGGAAAACTGCTGCCCCAAACTAGAGAGACGGACAGGTAGAATACAGAGAATCACAACTTTACTGGAGCAGAAGCCTCTGAAGTCAGTAACTGGTAGAAACATGTAAACGGTAATTGACAACTGCTGGAGGGTTTAAAATTCCTGGGGCTTAAAACTCATGAGGCTGTCTTGAGAGGAAACAGGGAGGAACACACTTTAATGAGTTTTACCTCTAGGGGCCCCACCAGGTTCTTATGGTAAAGATTGGAGAAAAAAATCCCTCATGCTTTAGACAGGGGGAGAGGAACACTAACCATTTTGAAATGCACCCAGAGAAAAGCAACCATTTTGAAAACCTCCCATAACAAAGACCTTACCCCAAGGGAAACTATTTTATCAGAGCCTTATCTGACCTAGGGGAAGGGCAACTTGACAGCTGGAATCTCCTCTATCCTTCCTGTCTCACAGAGGGAAGAAAAAAAAAAAAAAAAGGAAAGGCTTAGAAACTCTTCTGGAGGGCAGAGTCCAGGGCTGCAGACACACAACACTGAGATTGACTCAGGATTCCAGAATGCTCTCCTCAGCCAATCACCACCTCACCACCACATCAACAGGGCTCCAGGGTAACAGTGGATTACAACTGAGAGAGCTGTCAGATACTGATTCCACTTCAGACGCAGTTTCTGGGGAAACTCAAGGACAATAGGGAGACAAAAAAGGATGCTTGAAGAATTGGAAGCCTCTTACATCTATAACTATAGCAAACATCAAACACAGTGACTTCTAGCCAGATAAACATAAAACCTCACACTCAAGGTCTATTTACTTTAGTTCCTATTACCTGATACATCAAGTTTGGCTTTCAACAAAAAATTATAAGGTGTGCTAAAGGCAAGAAAAAAACACAGTCTGAGACCAAGCAACCATGAGACCTTGACTCAGATATGGCAAAGATTTTGCAATTATCAGACTGAGTTTAAAATACCTATGATTAGAGCTAGGGCTCTAATGACAAAAAGTGAACAACATACAAAAACAGATGGGTAATGTAAGCAGAGAGATGGAAACTCTAGGAAAGAATCAGGGAAATGCTAGAAACCAAAGACACCATAACACAAATGAAGAATGCCTTTGATGGGCTCATCAGTAGACTGGACTTGGTAGAGGAAAGAACCAGTGAGCTTGAAGATATGTCAACAGAAACTTCCCAAACTGAGAAAAAAAGAAAAAAGAATGGGGAAGAGACAAGGAAGATTTTCAATGTGAGTAGTCTAAATATACCAATCAAAAGACAGACTGTCAAAATGCATTTTAAAAAAAAAAAGAAAGACTCAACTACATGTTGTTACAAGAAATCCACTTTAAATACAAAGACATATAGATTAAAAGTAAAGAGACAGAGAAAGATATACCATGCTAACACTAATCAAAAGAAAGCTAGCATAGCTGTATTAATTTCTGTCATCTGATTGGTGTATTTTGACCACTGGCATTGAAAGTGATTATTGATATAGTTGGATTAATAGCTACCATATCTGTAACTGTCTTTTATTTTTTACACTTTTTTTTTTTAGTATCTCCCTCTTTTTCTACCTTCTCTGGTTTTAACTGAGCATTTTATGATTCCATTTTCTCTTTTCTCTTAGCATATCAAAATTTCAACGTCCATTCATGATAAAAACTCTCAGCAAATTTTGAATAGAATGGAACTTCCTTAAGCTGATAAAGAGCATCTACCGACAGCTAACATCACACTTAATAGCAAAACACTGAATGTTTCTCCGTAAGATGGGGAACAAGGCAACACTGTCCCGTCTCACCACTCCTAACTCAGCATCATATTAGAAGTCCTGCTCAGTGTGATGAAGGAAAAGGAAATAAAAGGCATAGAGATTGGAAAGGGAGAAATAAAACTGTTCCTATTTGCAGACGACCTAATTGTTTATGTAAAAATTCCCAAGGAATCTACAAAAAAATCTCCTAGAATATGTGAGTTTATTAGCAAAATCATAGAATACATGCTCAATATGCAAAAATCAATATTTCTGTGGACTAGAAACTGAAATTTATAAAATAATATTATTTACAACATCTCTGCAAAAAAAAAGTGAATACTTGGGTACAATTCTAACAAAATGTGCAGATCTGGATGCTGAAAACTACAAAGCACTAATGAAAGAAATCAAAGGAAATCTAAATAAATGGAGAGACATACCACATTCATGGATTGAAAGACTCAAGAGAGTGACAATGTCAATTCTCCCCAAACTGAGCTACAGATTTAACATAATTCCAATAGGAATCCCAGCAGAATTTTTTGATATAGACAAGCTGGCTCTAAAATGCATATGGAAAGGCAAAGGAACTAGAATAGCCAAAACTATTTTGAAAAAAAGAAAGTTGAAGGATTCCAACTTTAGGTTAAAATTACCTGATTTTAAGACTTATTTTAAAGCCCACACGTAATCAAGACAATGTGAAGGGATAAAAAAAATTGCTGAAGTGATAAACACACATACACACACATATATCAATGGAACAGAATCCAAAGAATCCAGAAATAGACTCACAATATTGCCATTTGATGTCTGACAAAGTTGCAAAAGCAATTCAACAGAATAAGAATAGTTTTTTCAACAAGTGGTGCTGGAACAATCAAACATCAATATGACCAAAAAAAAACACACAAATCTCAACCTAAACCTCACACCTTATATAAAAATTAACTCAAAATTTATCATCGATCTAAATATAAAACATACAACTAGGGGCCGGCCCCAGGGTGTAGTGGTTGAGTTTGGCGTGCTCCACTTTGGCAGCTCAGGTTTGTGGGTTTGGATCCCAGGCGCAGACCTATGCAGCTTGTCAGCCACACTGTGGCAGCGAACTCATATGTAAAGTGGAGGAAGACTGGCACAGGTGTTAGCTCAGGGCTAATCTTCCTCAAGCAAAAAGAAAGAGAAAGATTGGCAACAGATGTTAGCTCAGGGTTGCTCTTCCTCAGCAAAAAAAAAAACAAAACAAAAAAAAGTAGAACTGCAATACTTTTAGAAGAAAACATGGGGAGATATCTTGATGACCTCAAGTTAGATGAGTTCTTAGATGAGATACGAAAAGTAAAATCCATACAAGACACATCAATAAATTGGATTTCAGCAAAATTAAAACCTTTCACTGTATGAAGGGTACTGGTCAGAGAAGGAGAAGACAAACCAGACTGGGAAAATCTTGCAAACCACCTATTCAACAAAGGACTTGCAGAGACAAAAAGAACTACTAAAGCTAAACAGTTAGAAAACAACCCAATTTGTTTAAAAACACTTCAAAAGATTGGAACAGACACACTTCCAAAGAAGATGTATGGATGGCAAATAAGCACATGAAAAGATGCTCAACATCATGAAAACCTGTTCCTGGTGGTCCCCACAAGCATCCAGGCTAAAAACCAACCCCACCCTGACCCACCCAGGAACTCGACCTGTTGACCCAAATAATCCATAACCAATCTATAAATCAAAATTGGGGTGAGTTTATTATGAGCCAGATTTGAGGACCATATAGCCTGGGGCCTTAAGGAAGGCACCAAAAAAGTGGGGTGTACAGAGTGGTTATATACTGTCAAAGAGCATGTATCACATATGATTGCAATGTCCCTTTTACAATAGTCTCAAGATTGCCCTGTCGGCACAACAACTGATGGACACAGAGCAGGTAGCAGGTCTGCTGTCTCGATGAGCACGGCAGTTAGCAGATCTGTGGTCTCGAGCTGGGTAGTCACAGAGTGAGCACAGCAATCAATTCCTAGCCTAGGGAGAGATGCTTATCCTTAAGGAAATGCTGTTGTGGGGGAAGTTACATTTTTATCTTAAGGGCATTTGTTCTTGTCATTGGGACATGGTAAATGCTTAAAGCAGATATACAATGCACGCTCAATGGCCAAGTCAGGTTCTTTTGGAAAAACAAGATCAGGCCGAATTAGTTTTACACCAAATGGCTTCCTCGTATGCTCCAGTGTATCCTATTGCTTGCCATTTATTTATCAGACTCATCACAGGAAAGAAATCTGGGAGGAAGTGCTGAGAGGCAGGAAGCAGAGGAGCCTGGCTACACACCTGTCCTTCACTGACACACGAACTTAGTCATCTGTTTAACGGGTTGAATGATTCTAGCACAAAAATCTTTTTAAAAATCTCTCCTATTTTAAGTCAGAGAATTTCAAAGTTTCATGGTACTTTAAGATGCTTTGTCCATTAACTTAATGGACTTGGGAAAACCATTCTCACTTGACAAACAGGGAAAATGAGGCACACACATTTGGAGCCCAAAGACACTTTAAGACTTAAACAGGCAGTCCTAAAACTATCTATACAGAGACAAGACTGGGTCAGGGCCTCATACCCACCCCATCTCCCTTATGCACACCTGGACAGTTCTCTACACTCCTCCCATAAGGACATTCTGGAGCCATCACTGGCTAAAAATCAGGTTTCCACTCCCTGAGACAGGAAACACAGAGGAAGAGCAGTTTGTGTTGGTAGAGGTGAAGACAGAAATCCAGTCTGGAATATGTTGAGTTTGAAACATCTAGGAGGCATGGAGGTGGAAATGAGCAAAGGTAGATGGGGCATCTGGCCTGAAGAGTTGATGTGAGCAGGAGAGACCAAAAGAATTTTACATATGAAGTTATCAGGACTGTCTTCTTTTTTCCCACCTCTTCAGACAACAGAGCCAAGAGAAAATACCATGTTTCATCAAATCCAAGATGCTACTGTTTCTAAGAGAAATGACTAAGAAAGAAAAACTGCTGTCAAGATCTGACACAATGCTAAGACAGTAATGATTTTAAGATGCACCTCAAATTCAGAAATGTTATAAGATGGAAAAAAAGATGCATTTTAGAATAGATGAAATACAATAAGCCTTTTTATTGGTAGAAGGTAGTTAGATTGCAGTGAATACAGGGTAGACATTCACTTTTGTAAATTTTTGTTCTGATATAATTTCAAAGTTATAGGAATGTTGCAAGAACAGTACAAAGAATTCTTGACAATCCTTTGCCATTTAACTGTTTTCACTTAGCCTCATTTATCATGCCCATTTTATCATTTTATCTCCCTTTCTCTCTCTCCTTCCCCAAATTTCTGATTAAGTTTCAGACTTTGTGCCCTCTGCTCCCTAAAAACTTCAAAAAGCATTTACTAAACTCAAGGTCATAGTCACAGTACAGTGATCAAACTGAGGAAATTTGACATTGATATACTACTATTATCTAATCCACCATTCACATTCAAATTTTGTCCAGTGTCCCAATAATATCCTTTATAGCTATCTTCGCCCCCACACCCAGCATCAAGCACTGTATACAGTTGTCAGGTTCCTTCAGTCCTCTTTCCTCTGGAAGGGTTCCTCAGTCTTTCTTTGTGTTTCTTGCTCTTGAAATTTTTGAAGAATACAGAGGCCAGTTATTTTGTACAGTGTCGCACTAATGGCATTTGCCTGATGTCTCCACACACTGAGATCCAGGTTATGAGGGGAATATGCCCGGGTAAGCTTGTGTCCTTCTCAGTGCCTCTTATCAGGAGGCACGTGACGTCTCCTCACTGAAGACGTTAACTTTGATCACTTAGTTAAGATGGCATCTACAGCACAGCAGTCACCTTTCGTGAGAATTTGAATTACAATAATTTTAAGTAGTAAAAGCTTCAAATATCAAAGTCTTATTTTATGTGTAAAATGTGAAATAATGAAAATTCAAAAAGAATTTAAAATGTATCAAGAACGGCTTAATTTTAATGCCAGGCAGCAATGTGAACTATCAACTATATTCTATTCTTTTGCCACAGAGCAGGGCCTGCCTAAGTTTGAATTATGCAGGGCCCATACAAACAGCCTGTTTGAAGCAGTTTTCCGAACAGTGCTACCAGCAGTGAGAAGAGGCCATTGGCATAGATTGTGGGGTTTAGAAATTGGGCATCCATGTTTCTGGCTGAGTGGTGGATAGGGGGACAAACTTGCCTTGCCACTTCCCTTCATCTGGGTCCTTGGAGAGCAGTGACCTCACAGAAGCCCGACCACAAAAACAGTCACCTGATCCCAGGGAGCTAACTGGCCAAGCTGCAGTTAGCCTTTAGAAATTGGCTTCCCTGGGGCAGAAGGCACCATCCTCCCTTTTATCACAGAGACAATGAGTTCTCAGTTTCATTCTCTATCCACAGGGGGGCACACATCCCCCCCCCGAGTGTGTGGGGTAGAATCTCATCTGTTCAAGGTTCTCTTGTCTCTCTCAAGCTAGGAAAGTGGGGATGCTACCCACTTTTGCCTGGTTTTGTCCACTTCCATGAACACAGCCAAAAGCCCAGAGGCCAGGTGGATGGCCAGGCCAAGCACATCCCTCCTCAGGCCACCTGAGTATAAGGCAGGCATCTGGATACCATGAGCTCTCCTGGGGGGTATGACGATCTGCCCATCAAAACTGAGCAGACTGCCTTGGTGATTTTTAAATAATGTATAACTATTTACAAAATTCCTGTGCCCATAAAGCTAAACTCCAAATCAGGGATCGTTTCATTATGTTACTTGATGCTGGTTCTTACGTTTACGGCTTGATGCCATCTGTGACCCTGAGGGAGACCCCGCAGGCCCCCGGTTTGAATGGCAATCCTAGGAGGTCCGCACTAGCAGGACCAGTCCACCATCCCTCTACGTGGTAACTAGCGGGGGTCAGGGTTTGTTACATACACAAGCCCAGCATCAGACTCATTTTTAAAAAACGTTATTTCCACAGGCACACACAGCTACAAAGCCCATAGGAGGGAAAGCGTGACTCATTAAGCCATTGATACTCTTGCCTATAAATGGAATTTGAGGGGCCGGCCCGGTGGCGCAAGTGGTTAAGTGCACGCGCCCCGCTGCGGCAGCCGGGGGTTTGCCGGTTTGGATCCTGGGCGTGCACCGATGCACTGCTTGTCGAGCCATGCAGTGGCGGCATCCCATATAAAGTGGAGGAAGATGGGCACAATGTTAGCTCAGGGCCAGTCTTCCTCAGGAAAAAAAAAAAAGAGAATTGGCATCAGATGTTAGCTCAGGGCTGATCTTCCTCACACACACACACACACACACACACACAAAAATAAATAAATAAATGGAATTTGAGTTGACAATTCCCCTATCAACCCCTCACCTCACATGTCTAGGAAGATCATGTAAGTCACAGCTTTTTATCAGCCCTGAAAACTCATCATTTTCTTCTTAAGGTACAGAAATAATCTAGTCACTGAAGCATTGAGAACCCCACGTGGTGGGAGGCCTGGAATTTGCGGAGAGCCTGTCCAGATCCTGGCATACCCCTTAGCATCGCGTGACCCTAAGCACAGCTAATATCAATCCCAGTCTGCAAGATGGGGCTGTGGGAGATCAAAATTGACCACCTCAAAACATGTCTGTTTACCTTGATTATTTTCTCTGAAGGACATGTGACCTTCCTCCAAACTGCCTAGAAGCGACAGACTGGGAGGGTCCTTGCTAAACCCATTCTTATCAAAGCTCTGTTTAAGGCAAATCTTCATTGTAAAGGTATCTCCCTCTCTGTACCAGGAAAAAGGGGGGATGACCTTATGTCTAGAAACTCTTATCAGCTTAGAAGGTGAGGACTTAAACCTGCACACTCTTGAGCACTGTGCTTTCTGGTCGTCTCCCATAGCCGACTCCCCCACCCCCAACATCCTCCTTTGTCTCCCTGAATGTGCTATTTAAGATGAAAACCTCCGCCATTTGTCGAGAAACTCAGCTTCCCTGGTTTCTCCTATGTGTACATGTTATAAAGCTTTGTTTGATTTTCTCCTGCTATTTGGTATTATGTCAATTTAATTTGTAGCCCAGCCAGAAAGGACCCAGAGTGGGCAGAGGATAGTCTCTCTCCCCTTCAGGGACAACAGCACGCCACAGCTCAGCAAACTGCTATTAGCACTACATGAAAGAATTTATGGAAAGCACTAAGAATAGAGCCTGGCATGCAGTGAGTGCTCAATCAAAACTTAAAAACAAAACACCAAGAGACAGGGGCTCCATTTCTAACAGCACCACGGCTGGTGCACGAGCTATTTATAGTGCCCAGGTACAGGGGACACGTTATCTGTGTGGCGAACCACTCAAGCCCACCAGTGACCAAGCACCCAAAGCCCTCTCCCAGCCCCCACAAACCCTGTCTCTGTGGATAGCAGCAGGGAAGTGTGGGGCCTGTGGCAGATCAAGTGGGGAGCCTTCTCCCAGCTGGTGGGTGACTGGTTCAAATGGCCCGGAGGCCACCAGGTGTGTTACTTCTCATTCTTAAAGAGAGCCACGGAAGCCAACCTCCTTCTCCCTCCAGATGTGAGCGAGACAGCCATCACCAACATGACACGATGCACAAGAGGAGGAACCAGGGCCCCTACAAGCTGGTTCAGCCACTGGAACAACCCATCCTGAAGCCCTGTACTTTCCTTGTGGGACCTCCCTATTCATTTAAGCCAAGACTCAGTTGGGTTTTCCATCACTGGCAGCTAAAAACATTCTTTTTTTTTTGTGAGAAAGATCACCCCTGAGCTAACATCCATGCTAATCCTCCTCTTTTTGCTGAGGAAGACCAGCTCTGAGCTAACATCTATTGCCTATCCTCCTCCTTTCCACCCCCCCCCCCAAAGCCCCAGTAGATAGTTGTATGTCATAGTTGCACATCCTTCTAGCTGCTGTATGTGGGACGCGGCCTCAGCACGGCCGGAGAAGCCGTGCATCGGTGTACGCCCGGGATTTAAAGGCGAGGAAGGTGTTGGGGGTGGGTAGTGGTCTGGGACTTCAGAGGGCAAGATGACAATTCTTTTCAGGGTATCTATAGATAACGTGGTCAGGGAGAGAGAGAGTTTTTTTGACAAAAGGGGCTTGGTGCCCCTCCCATTGTAACATCTATTTTACATTATCATTACAGCCATCATGATAGAAGATCTGTTCCAGGAAGGAGCCACCATGTCAAATTCTTTAGGTAGTTAGTGGGGGAGGTCAAATGTCCCTCAGAGAAAACAATCAAGGTAAAGAGATATATTTCAGGGTGGCCAAATCTTGATCTCCCACAGTCCCGCCTTTGAAACTAAAAGTTTCACAGTCCTTTTGAAACTTAAAGAAGTTTCATAGTCCAGAAGCTGAGTTGGTAGATTGTTTCATCTCACTGAACACATTTCTTAGTCCTGATAATAGATCAGTTCAATTAAACTCATTTTAGAGGGTCGTGATGCAGGTGGGCTCTCAAGGTTACGCCTATATTGTGGAAGCAAGCAATCAAGTATTTAATGGAAGCATTTCTATGTAAACAAAAGAAAAACAAGGTTAATGGTTGGAGCAAGTTGTAAAGCAGTTTCTGAGTTTAGAGGACAGCCAGTTAAGAAGATTCTTACATGTCAGCGTCAAAGCATCTTTTGCAGTTTAAAATGTCTCTGATGATGTCATCAGGTCATCTCAAGTTTTAATTTTTTTTTCTTCCCCCCCACAAAAGCCCCAGTAGATTGTTGTATGTCATAGCTGCACATCCTTCTAGTTGCTGTATGTGCGACGTGGTCTCAGCATGGCCGGAGAAGCGGTGCGTCAGTGCGCGCCTGGGATCCAAACCTGGGCCTGAGGCAGCAGAGCGTGCACACTTAACCACTAAGCCACGGGCCGGCCCCTCTCTTAAGTTTATATCAAGTCCATCAGCTTCAGTTTGTAAGGCTTCAGGAAAAAGGGCAGGTTCAGTTTTCAGTGATTCCAAATGAAAATGATGGAAAAAATGAAAAACATTAATTTGGATATCTGTAGTCAGATATTTCAGGAGACTAGAAGAAATCAGGATCCAGTCCAGTCAACAGATATAAAACAAAAACCTCAAAAGACAATTAACAAAACTAGGATCTAATATCCGCAAACGTATACTATAGTTTTTACTGAAATATAATTTTTCTAAAATCACCCTCATTTTTATCAAAGATAGCCAAATTAAAACTAACTAGTTTGTAAAATGTCTAGTTCCAATAAAGTTGGCCCAATTATTTACATAAGTACAGCAAGAATAGCAATTGATCACATAAGCTCTTTTACATCTGCTTTGCTGGAACTTTTTATAAGGAATCTCAGATTGAACTTTAAAGGCCTCTCGAGGCCAGGAAAGCCAAGCCAAGGATTTTGTCATCAGACTTCGCCTGTAATACCTACAGATTTGGGTGAATTCCTCTCTTCCGAGGTTCCCCCAAAATATTTCGAGGTTCCTCGTACCTGCCAGATAAGTGACATTCTTTACTTATCCTGCTAAGTGCTGCTTGGAACGTAAGGTACCAGGCCAATATTTCCACGTGGCTTTATTCCATAAAGTCCAATCTTCATTCCTCAAAAGCTGTATGGTTATATGGCAAATATGATGTTCCAGTCACAGCCTTAGTAATATAACCAGTGTTTCCAATTGTGTCCTGTCATAAGGAGAACAGATTCTTACCGAACTTATGCAAATAACTATATTGCCATGAAAACAACAATACTCACTTACTAAGAGTTTCCAAATTCGAGAGATCAGATAGAAAAAGATAAATATTCCAATTTTACTTACAAAAATATCATTTACCAAATTGCTATAAGTCATAGCTAGCTCAGGAGAAAAGAGAAAAAGTTTTCCTTAAATCTGAAAAACCAAAACATTAAAAATTCAGCAATACTTCAAATGAAAAATCATAAAAATTATGATCATCCTTCTCAGTTCATTTAGTCCTGTGTAATCCATTCTTGATCACAATCTTTTTGTTAGCAGCTTCATGAAGTCATTGGTTTCTCCATCAGATTTCTGTAATTTCTTACCAAGTTCAGTTTTATGATCAGAAAGTTTGTCAGAAATCTGTATTCCAGTCTAAAGGTCAGAGTCCTTTCCATGAATTTTTCTGAAGGTGAAACATATTTTGCAAAAGCATTAGAGCCAAGAAATGAATCTGTAAACAACAAGACCTCAAAACGGCAACTGACAAAGCAATTTGGTTAATTTTGTGACATACAACACTTTAAAATAATAATAACCAGAATTATGACTGATAACCAGGACAGATCAGAATTTCAGTAATGTTATACAATTTTAAAACACCTATATCAATAACATTTACCCACAAAATATCACCTAAGCAGGCTTATCATCACTTGTCTGACAATGCTTCCCATGTAATTTAACATACTGAATAACCCTAATAAGTTTAGTATCTTCCTCTGTATAGGAAGAGAGCAAATTTCTTTGAGAAGTTTCAGGGCCGTTTGAAAATTCCCAAAGAAAAAAAGTAAAAAAAAAAGACTTTATTTAAGATATGAATTTTGGAGAGCTTGTCAAATATATAAAAAGTCAAGGCAAACAGAGCATTAACAGTCCAAAAAGCCTTAACAGAGAGACCTCAGTCCTTTTGAACACAGATTTTTTTGTCTTTTAGGTAGACTTACTCAAAGGTAAAGAAAAATCTTTTATAACCTCTTGATCAAGTTCAAGAAAATTATCCTTTTAAGAGAAATAAGACCAAATTATAATTTTGTACCAGCTTACTTCTGATATTAAAACTCATTTACTTAATGAAATTCATTTTAATCTTAGCCAACTTGACCACGCATAAAACTCCTTTTCCAGAATTCCTTCCACAAACCTTCTATAACTTTCTTTTTACATTCAGAATTTGTCCTATGCCTTTCTTTTCCCTCCTAGTACTTGAGGACAAATTTATCTTTCTTAATCAACCAAACAAAATATTTCCATTCTTTGTACCTTCTTTATACAACTTACTTTCCTTGTACACAGACATATTTTTCTTAATTTTTAGTAGCTTCAATCACATCTACTAATTTGAAATTTTAACCCTTAGAAACCTTAATTTGTAAGTAAAAACTAAGTAAACAATTATAAAATTTTTTTACATTAGTATCTTGTGGCTTGGAAAATTTACAAACACTTCATAACGTTTAGAAATATGTTACTTTATAGTACAATCTTTCAATAAAACACATGTTTACCAATAGTCCGAAAACACCTTTTAGTTTTCCTGTAATGAAAAGCCAAAAGTAGACAAATGTACATTTAGCAATCAATGTCTAATATCTTATCTTATTTGGAAATGATACTCAGTGAATTTTTATCATAAAATTTAGCAAAACTCTAAAGTTTTAAGTCACCAAAAAGAGTTTGGAAGCTATAACCACCATAGCACATAATTATTGTTTAAAGTTCACCCAACATTCATCTTTTTCACAACTATTTAGTTACTTATTCCCAATAATTACTTAGATTGCCTACAAGACTTCATAAGACCTCAGATAAAATTAGCCATCATTTAAATTACTATTTTTGTTAACCAGTTCTGTAATAGAAATAACATCAGTTTTTTCTACAAAATTTCATGTAAATTTCATCACCTCTTATACCTCTAAACATAGTTATCATTAAGATTTTTATCAATAGGTCTTGGTCTTCTAATTTTGGACAAGGGAAGCATTCCCAGTCAGACATTTTAAAACATACTCAGGCAAAGTTGATGTAACCTGTTTATATAAAATTAGCTCAAACATTCCAACCTTTATAATCTTATCAACACTTACACTTTTATATGTTCTCAATTCAATTGTAACCTGAGTTAAGGTCTTAAGGCTAGTCAAATTTTTCCCTTTCTGTTTCTGGCCTTTTTTTAGGTACCAATTAAACAATTGTGTGAGAGCTCTCAAAGCATTTTTTCCCCCCAATTTAGAAGTTTTTCCAATTCAAAGGATCTGTCGTCTGGCCATTGACGAGTGGGATCTTCATTTGTATATTTATTCCAATAGTGACTGGATCCAATATGCCTTTTTAAGGAAAGACCCGGAGGTAACTTTCCACGCTTAGAATAAATCTTTACCACGGACGCAAGAGGCATCCCTGGTGAGGGCACAGATGATGTAGCCCCCATGATCCACAGAATTCACTCCCAAAGATATTCAGAGAAAGTAAAGACCTTCGTTGCACAGGCAGTAAGGATGGTGTAGTGAAAACGGTGTCTCCGGTCTCCCACAATAGTGTGGGACGCCTCCAGTCACAGACCCGCTAATCTGTGACACCGGGCGGGCGATACTGGAATGGGATTTTTCCAGCACTAACAAGCAATGAAGGTTAAGACGACAAAAGCCCTTATGGACTGGGCCCTGTATGACAAACTCCCCTGAGAGCTTGGCACAGCCGGACAAAGACAGTTCGGAACCCCAGTTTACTCAACTGGCCACCAAGGGGCACCCCGGTAAATGTACCTTCTGTATGGTGGAGACCAAGGAGAATATTCTCACTGGTCACAAAGCCAAATTCTCAGGACACAGAACAAGGCAGAGACTACTTGGGAGGAAAAGGGATCAAGATCAAAACCAAGAGTACTCTACCAAATTTACCAGAGTCACTAAAAGCACAAGAAACTAGTTTCCCAAATATTGTCTCCTGCCAATCTAAATTTAGAAAAAGAAAAAAATTCTCACTGCTTGCTTCCACCGGACCCCGCAGATAGAGATTCCGGGAGCCTGACGTGGTAAGAAATCTTACCTTTTGCCGGCTTTCGTCAGGTGTTCCCATATCTCATCATCTGCAGTAGTCCAGGCAGAAGGCAGTTCTTCCAGAGAAGGCAACTTGCCAGCCAGTGGGGATCCTGCCAGCTACGCCAAAACTGTGGGGAGAGAGGGAGAATCCCCCTCTGCCTTTTCCCTTAAGGGTCTTATGGCTGGCCAAATAATCAACAAGACAGATTAGCAGGAGAAAATAATACCAAGTTTAATAACATGTATACATGGGAGAAACTCAGAAATGAGCAACTTGTCCCTCTGTCTAAGCTGCTTGCTTAAGCATTGTAGCTAAATGCGAGGAAGGTGTTGGGTGTGGGTAGTGGTCTGGGACTTCAGAGGGCAAGATGACAATTCTTTTCAGGGTCATCTATAGATAATGTGGTCAGGGAGAGAGAGAGATTTTTTGATAAAAGGGGCTTGGTGCCCCTCCCATTGTAACATCTATTTTACATTATCATTACAGCCATCATGATAGAAGATCTGTTCCAGGAAGGAGCCACCATGTCAAATTCTTTAGGCAGTTAGTGGGGGAGGTCAAATGTCCCTCAGAGAAAACAATCAAAGTAAAGAGATATATTTCAGGGTGGCCAAATCTTGATCTCCCACACAGTCAACACACACGCTGGCAGATACCAGTGCTTTTCAAGACAGAATGCAGCAGAATTACCTGGAGGGCTTTGGTTTACTGGAGAAGCAAATGATTTCAACTCAATGGAGACTATTCAACAATCTTCGAGAAACAAGAAGCCATTATCCCTTGAAGTCTAAGGAATGACAATCCAGGGTTGAGAGAGACAGAAAAGTGCAACCAAGCAGCACCAGATGCATGCTCCCACTTTCATCAAAAGAGGTTAAAAATACAGAACATGCTCCAAAAGACTCCTGTGTTCCACAGTTCACAGACAATGACAGTCGGAATCCTTTGGTGAACTCTAAGCAGGAGGCTCAAGGTTACCCCAAGGATGGAGGAAGGAAAGCCTTCTGCTACCACCACTCTCCAAATAGCTCCAGGTAGAGTCTGACCCAAAGTTTTGGCCTCCTGCTTGTGATTAACCAAATCTCTGGCCTTGAGCCTAAATTCCTAATTTGTAGTGGAGGCCAAGGACTAAGCTAAACCCAAATCTAAAGTCCAGCAACAGCCACTGCCACTCAACCTTTTACAGAATGACCACGGAATCAGACAGCAAAGTGGCCGAAGCGCTGGAGGTGCCCTTCCAGGCCACAGGGCATGATTCCCTCTTTCAGGAGCCACTCCACGACCTCAACTCCAGCTCCAAAACTAAAAGTTCAAGGTGTGAGGTCAAGACACTGTTTCCATCCTTCCAGACCTCTCTAGAGCCAGGGAAGGAGAGATACCTAGCAGTCACCTGTTCATGGCAAGATCCAAAGGTAAATATCCAAGGCAGAAAGAACATGATTAGAGGGATCTCTCACATGGCCCAAGTCTCAAATGCCATCCAAGAAAAAAAGAACCATCCATCAACCAGCATCTAAAGCCACTCACCATACACTGGCAAAATCTGAACACTTGGAATACTTAGGTTTAAAACTTTGCAACTCTTGTATTACTCTATTTTCCACCACCAAAAATGTTATTAAGAATGCAGAATAAAGGATACGCTAATACTAGGGGATATACAACATGCTGTTAGCAAATGACTGTGCCAGTTCACTCTCCTCGGAGCAGCCCTGCAAACCACACGTATGGGATGAATATGAGTTAGAGAAAAAGGTTTCCATCAAAGTTTATATAAACTCGAAATTTAAAGAATGTTAAAATCCTAACTTTTCCTCTATAAAGTGTTCTTTTCCTAATGTGATGGTGTTAAATGTTATCTGAAGTTTAGGTTCTTTGGAGAAAGCTTGTTATTTTCTAATTCTGCAAAACCCATTATCCTGTATTTTTTATTGAATCTGAACTATATATAAACACATGCCCCACTTTTATTTGCCAATAGAGATCAGTTAAGTTTGTAATAGTTTAAACCCCTAATAGATGATGTGAAAATCAAACAGAAAACGGACAGCAGGGCGGTAGACTGCTTCACTAACCGCCTTCACATTTTTCTTTTAATATACACGTACTCTGGCACACAGTTCGTTAAACTGCGAGGCTGTGTTCTGCTTAACACACCAGTTTTAACTATCTTTAATTTTTTTTTAATATTCTGCTTTTAGAAGTATTCTAAGTCCAATGCGAAAAACCTGGAAATCACAGCAAAGGCCTCTAAAAAGAAACTCCCCTCGCTCCTATTGACAGTGTTGGCGGTGGGATCTTCAGCACCACTTGCCCTTCTCAAAGCCCTCCAGCGTCACAGTTCCTTCTCCGAAGCTCCTCCCTGCTCCACAGCTGGGCCTAAGGCTCCTAGAGCAGAAGGGAACCGAGCGACCCTTCCCTTTCACCCTGCGAAAACACGCAGCCCTCCACGAGCTCCCAACAAGGCAGCGTTAATTCCAGGGCACGATGGATGAGTGTGAAATACGCAAGACACGGACAGACTCCTACATGGGATTGTGAACGGCACACTGATGGGAAGAAAGGGGCGATTCTGCCAAACAGCTAGCACAGCAGGTAAAACTCCAACAGACATTTCTGCCCCAGAGAGTGGCCGTCTTACCTCAAACAATTTTTCCCAGTGTAAACTCGCAATACAATCAAGGAAGCAGGCAAGTCTTTATGCGTTTCTGCGCAATGTTATTAATCTTACCAACAGAAGACGATTCTGTGGAAAAACTCGACTGCTCAGAGACCTGGGCCTCGCGTTTTGCAGATGACAGGAGAAACGTGAGGGAAATGGCGGCGCGTGGGGGACATTCCGCCGTGCGGTACCCACGACCGCCGCACTCCCGGCCGACCGCCCGGCCTCCACGTCACCGATGAAAACCACCCCTCGGACCCCGGGTCGCACGCCAGGAGCTTAGCGTCCATGTCAGCCCAGGGCGAAAAGTGCCAACTCCGTTCCAGGTCACCGACACCGCAGAAGCAGCCGCCGTCGTCGGACTGGTTTTAAAGGCGCGGTCAGGCGCCGGGGGCTAGGCCCCAGCCGGCACGTGGTTTTAAAGTGCCTCCCCCCCCAGGGAGACGGACAAGGCGGGACACAGTCGGACTTGCGACCTGTGGGGGCGGGGGAAGGACGGGGCGCGGGGGGCGGGCGGCGCAAGCTTCTCACCCAACGCCCCAGACTCGCGCGGCCCCGCACACGCGCGCCCACCTGCCGACTCCCGGGGCGCAGCTGGCCCCAACCGCACGTGCGGCAGCGGGGAGGGCGCGGCCCGGCCCCGGCCCCGGCCCCGGCCCCGGCCCCGGCCCCCGCTCACCTGGGCAGCGGGCGTCTCCGGTCTCCGCCCCCGCTATGCACAGGGACGCGGGCCAAGAGCGCTGGGCGTGCGCCAGCCTCCCACCCCACGTCCCGCCGGCCGCTCTTTGTGACTGGAGGGCGGACGCCGCCCTCCTCCCGGCGCCAGGCACCGCCCCCGCGCCCTCTCGGCGCCGGGCTCGGCAGGCATTCCGGGGTGGGGGCAGGGTGGCGAGGGCGGCGAACTGTTCGGGGATGAGGCGGCGAGCTGCGCCGGGGACTCCTCTGCAGCCTCTCGGGCGTCTCCGGAAAGTTTAGAGCCCCAGGGAGTGAACCCTGGAGCTGACCTCGCTGATTTCTATAAGCGGTGGCTGTGGGATTTGGCTGTTCACAGCTTTTGGTTTAGCATCTTCTCCTGGAAAACAGTCAGAGGAGGTAGGCCAGGAAAAGGTAATACCCCGAAATCGCAGTTGAGGAAACCGGGAGACATAGAACTTACGGTTACTTTCTTTCTACATATATTCAATAATAAATATTTATTGAGTACCTACTAGTGCCAGGCATTGTCCTAGGGGCTGAGATAGAGCAGTGACAAAACGGAGGAAGTGGTGCAAAAAAAAAATGAAGCTTAAGAGGTTAAATAACGTGCTGGGATTCATACAGTTCCCAGGTGCCAAGATCTGACCCCAGAACCTGCATGCGCTCTGGCTGCCCAGTGGGTCGCTGAGCAAAGACCTGGGGCTGCGTCATCCTTCCACCTGCTCTCCACACTCAGTGTCAGTGACTTCCTCCTTCTACTCCCTACACTGCAATGAAACTGCTCTTGTGTCCCCGTTACCTCCCAGTGATCAAATCCAGAGGTTTGTCTTCATACCTTATCTTCGTGGCTCCAGGGCCTGAGCAGCTCCACTCTGGCTCCCCTGACACAGCCCTCCTGGCTGTCCTGTGGCTTCTCTGACTATTCCTTCTCAACACCTCATTGTGGTCCTCCTTTCCCATTCCCTAAATATTTTCATTCAAAACGGTTCTAGACTTGCCTCTCTGCTCTCTTTTCCAGTCTTTGGGTGATTCCATCCTGTCCCCTGTCTTAGTCAACAACCTCCTGCGCACTGCCCTGTCTCAGTATTCCTAGTCCTGCTCTCACCCTAGTTCTCATGCACTTTCTCTCTTAAAGCCCCAAACATCCAACTGCCAACTGCATATTCCACTTCCATGTCCCACAAACAGTTCAAACTCAATTAGTCAACAAGTCTCAAACTGAAATATTTGGGGCCGGCCTGGTGGCGTAGTGGTTAAGTTTGCGTGCTCCCCTTTGGTAGCCTGGCATTCGCAGGTTTGGATCCTGGGCGCAGACCTAGGCACTGCTTATCAAGCCATGCTGTGGCAGCATCCCACATATAAAGTAGAGGAAGATGGGCACGGATGTTACTACAGGGCCAGTCTTCCTTAGCAAAAAGAGGAGGATTGGCAACAGATGTTAGTTCAGGGCTAATCTTCCACACACACACACACACAAAATGAAATATTTATCTTTCCCCTAAAACGTGCTTCTTGTTTTTGTAAATTCTCCATCTTGTTTAAGGTCCCAGCCCTTCCATCTCCTCTTCATGCTTACTCAGTTGCCAAGTCCCATAGATGTCTGTGTCCGCTCTCTCTCAAATCCCAGCCACACACCATCCTTCTGTCAGGCCCTCTGGATCGCTCCCAAGGCTTGCTAAAGCGCTAAAGACCACTGTCTGTGCTTTTTTGTGCTTGCCACCTCCGGCAGGGGCCAGGTGTACTTTCTAAAACATACACCTGTGTCGTCTCTTTCCTGCCTAAAGCTCTTCAAGGGCTCGTTGTGAAATGGTTTAGCAGGTCCTTCCTTCCAGACCTGACCTTGTCACCTTTCTAGCCTCACTCCCCCCTCCCCCACCAGTCCGTTCCTATCCAGCCTTCAGGCCATTGGGGCCTCCCCAGAGTTTTCTGAAAGGGGGACAGATTGTGGTCTCTGTTTCCTCCAAGGCTTTGCAAAACCCCTCTACCTCTCAATCAGCTTTCAGGACTAAACACAGAACCTCCTCACCATGTGTTTGCTGCCTTTCCTCCATTGTTCCACGACATCGGTGTTCACTTCTGTCCAGACTTGTATCACTCTGTGCTTTGATAATCTCCTTGCTAAATTGCTCTTCTGCTACTTTTTGAGCTCCCCATGGAGCTCTGTCCCCCTCCTTTTATTATCTTTTATCTCTGCCCCTCCCCCCAGGATCCAGCAAGTGCTGTTTGTGTTTGCTAAACCATAGCATGGGCTACTGATGCCCTCTCCCCCTTTGATCTCCCTGACTGATTTTCTTCGTCCCTTTGCTCCTTCCTTTCACCCCTGACGTGGCAAGGGAAGTCTTGCATAACAATACATCAAAATGATGAAATGAGCTGCGATGCGATCTAGCATGAGGAAGGTGGATATATTTTGTAGGGATTCCACTTTAAAGGCTGTGAGGATCTGGGGCAAAATGACTGGTGGGGGGGGAGGAGGAAAGATGAAAGCTCAGCTCTGGGCGCACAGGGTAGGAGAAGGATGGGGGAAGGGACCAAGGGAACTGAAACTTCAAGTGCCTGCAAGTGGCAAACTCAATACAGAGTGCAAGGCAACAGGAGAGGACTGGTGAAGAGGTGCTTACACCGTGCTGTGGGCTGTGGTTTTCCTGACCTGCTCTGCTGGAGCCCTTCTGCTATGTGCGTGACTCTCCCCAGCCAGTGAGGGGCACAGTGGCAGGCCACAGCCTGCAGAGGTGGTCTAGCTGTGGCTAGCAAAGCCAAGACCCTGACTGATTCCAGTTTATAATACTAAGTCCCCAGGGGTGCATACTGCCAGAGTAAAGAATTTCTTTCTCTAATGTTCCTTACTGTCTGCTTGGGGTTTCACTCACCAGTTGGAGAATGAATCTGGTATTAGATGTGAGTCATGGTGCCAGTTACTGGCTATTTGACTGTGGGCCACCCAGTCATTTCACCTCTGGACCCTCAGTTTCCTCATCTGAAAGTGGAAATTAAAAACATAACCACTGCACAAGAGTGTACCAAGTTTAAATGAGCTAATCAATGGATCCTATATGAGGGGAGCAGGGACACCAGGAATTCTCCATCTGGGCTATTTAAGCATCTGAATACCAGTGCCTGGGTCCTACTCCCAGAGAATTGGATTCCGTTTGCTCAGGAAAGAACCTCTGAGTTGATCTTGACTCTCTCTCTTATACCCTACATTCAATACATCATCACATCCATGTGGCTCTCCTTTTTTAAAACGTTTTCTTTTGAATTAACATTATATTTATAGAAAATTTGCAAAAGTAGTATAGAGAGTTTCCATATACTTCTCACCCAGGTTCCCCGAATATTAACATATTACAGGGGCTGGCCCAGTGGCATGGTTAAATTCACTTGCTCTGCTTCAGTGGCCCAGGGGTCGCATGTTCAGATCCCAGGCGCGGACCTACGCACTGCATATCAAGCTGTGTTGTGGCAGGTGTCCCACATAAAATAGAAGAAGATGGGCACAGATGTTAGCTCAGGGCCAATCTTCCTCAGCAAAAAGAGGAGGATTGGCGACAGATGTTAGCTCAGAGCTAATCTTCCTCACAAAAAAAAAAATTAAAAAAAATCTTACATAACCATGGTATAGTTATCAGCACCAGGAATTTATCATCGGTACACTACTGTTAACTAAAGACTTTATTCAAATTTCACCAATTTTTCTAATGTCTTTTTTTTTGATTCCAGAATCCCACCATTGCTACCAAGCTGCCATCATTTCCAGCCTGGGTAAGAGCCTCCTAGCCATTCTCTTTGCTTCTACTTTTGCCTTTCTCCATCCTATTTAAGCTTTGTTCTTTCTTAATTATTGGTTAGTTTTGTAATGGTGTAGCGTTGGTCTTCAATTTTTTTCTTAAGTCTGCAGTTTTCCTTTGATCTCATGCCGCTATTCTGTCCATTTGTCTTTGAGCTCTTGTTTATGAGCTAACATTCCGTTCTTCTTAAGACGTAGAGTCTGAAGCACTTGTGGGGAATTTCTTTTTGTTCCTTGGGCTATACTTTCTTCTAGGTTTGGTTCATCATGTTTTGCATTCTTGCTTCTCTTTTTCCTTTGGGACGGAGGGAGAGAGGAGCTGTAGCACGTTTGTGTGGGTTCCACTGTGTTCTTACCCAAATAGCCCCCTTCAAAACCTCTTTTTGCGCTGACATGTTGTGAATGACTTCTCCCTCTCCTGCCCACTGTATCTGACATCAGTTGGATTTGCCTGATGAGCCAGTTGTTTGAGGGCTGGGTATTTTGTGATCTTTTTATATTTCTGGTAGTCTGGTAGCCAGACGGCATGGCTGGGACAGGGATGGCGCAGAGTGAGAGGTCAGCTGAGGGGGATACAGTCTTGTTAGAATATCTGGGCTCTGTTCTCCCTTAGAAGGTTTGAGGGAGGGGCCGGCCCAGTGGCACAGTGGTTAAGTGTGCACGCTCCGCTTCGGCGGCCCAAGGGTTTGCAGGCGCGCACCGACGCACCACTTGTCAAGCCATGCTCTGGCAGCATCCCATATAAAGTACAGGAAGATGGACATGATGTTAGCCCAGGGCCAGTCTTCCTCAGAAAAAAACAGGAGGATTGGCATCGGATGTTAGCTCAGGGCTGATTTTCCTCACAAAAAAACAAACAACAAAAAAGAAGGTTTGAGGGATATCCTGTACCATTTCTCTGTACTGTTTCCCTCGGCCCAGAGAGGGTGATTCTGTCCCTTTAGAGGGGACACTCGGGCTTCAGAGCTACCTACCAATGCAGCATTTTTCACTTCGCATGTTTCACACTTTTCTCCTTAGTAGACATTTCCAGTCTCCTAGTCAGAAGAAAAAGGGAAAAGATGAAGACAGCCACCTGGGTTGATTTTGTCCCTTTTGGAGTATATTAGTGAAAACTGTGTATTTGCTGAAGTGTAGGGGTGGAATTAGGAATTTCAACAAATTGCATAGCAATAGGGTCTTTATTCAGAGTGGCCAAGTGCCCAGGTAAATATTCTAGAACCCTAAGGAGAAAGAAAATGAATAACTGGGATCAACTAGCAGTCTTTGACACAATTATATATGAATACTCAGGTCTCTTATTTTATTTTAAGCCTCACAGCCATTAAACTTATTTTCCTTAGGTTGTGTAAAGCAGGCTGCTAAGCGTGCTCCTCTCCCTCTCTTACCTGCTGCTGCCCTGGGCCAACGGCACAGCTCCACCTGCCCTCAGAGCTGAATCTCCTTCCCTAACCGTGGCAACCATCACCATCCACTTTCCAGATATGAGAAGTGTTCTGCACACTTGAAAAGGTCTTTGAGGCCAGAGAAAAATGAGAGGACCCAAACTGAGGTGGCTGGGACTAGATGAGACAAATAAAGAAAATAGGGAAGGGAAAAGTGGGCTCAAGATGCCAGCAGTAAAGTCACCTGGAAAAAACAGGCAGGAAGTGACCAGATCTGATATTTTAGCTGAGAAAGTGGCCAAAGGGGCAGATATGGCTGACATATAAAAAGAAGTGGTAGCTATGAACCAAATGGTGGGGTGAGAGGCAAAGAGAGATGAAAACCAAAAATGTCTCCAAGGTATCTTGCTTAGGTGGAAGGTGAAGTTGCAATGTTGCCCAATGCTTTAGACAGAAGTTAAGTACTCTATCTTCACCATGACTTGCTAGTGGAACATTAAGTTGTAATGGTCTTATAAATTGAGTATTGTGTCAAATTTATCAGAGATGGGGCTCAGAGGTAAATTCCAGTGCCCTCATTTAGAAGCATATCATCTTACCCACAGCCTGGATTTAGAAGAAAAATCGACAGCAATAGGTCAATAACTGAGGCTGGAAAAATCCTATTGCATAGTTTGTCTTATCATATAGGAAACACTTACCAGTCTCTTGTCACTTCTAGTCACTCTGTCTCTAGAGCATGCTTGATGTCTGGAGAGATTAATGATGCAAGAGAAAGAAGAAATATTACCTATTCAGGATACAGGGGGGTCAATGTAACCTTGAGATATGAGAGAGAGAAGCCATGGCTCCAGAGTTCTGAAGACCACTCATAACATAAGATGAGCCTTACCAGGTTAAACCCACAGCCCCTGCCTCCCAAATGTTTCTCCTTTCATCTTTCTATGTGCTATGACAAAATGAACTTAATCTTCCTCCAAATCTGCTTTAATCACATATTCCTTTCCTCAAGGCCTTTGATGACTCCACATTTACTAGATGGTGGATCCTGACATCCCCTGCACATTATTGGTGATGTCTGTCTTGGTCATTTGATTCAGGTTGTGTTTGCTAGATCTGTCCACTGCAAAGTTTCAATTTTCCTCATCCATACTCTGTTCTTTTAAAGGAAATTACTAAGTCCAGCCTACACTCAAGAAGGGAAGGAGTAAATTCCACCTCCTGGAGGGGGAAGTATCCACATATACTATTTAGAATTATTTATAAGGAAGATCTGTCTCCTCTTTCTTGCTTGCTTGCTTTCTTGCTTTCCTTCTTTCCTTCCTTCCTTCCTTTTCAATCATTTATTTATATTAGTAGGGACTCATGTATATGTATTTTATACTCTCAGTTATAATCCAATGCTGTTATTTATTTTGTTGCTCAAATTTTCCCAGCTTTGGCCATTGGGAACTCTTTCAGATTAGCTTCGGTGTCTCTTTGACATGCTCCCATCCTTTTGCTTTTGGAGCACTTCCTCAGCTTCTGGCACCATAAGATGTTCCAGGTTCAGCTTATACTTTCCTTTCCCAGCCCTGGTATCAGCCATGTTTCCAAGGAGCCCTGGTTCCTTTCATTGGAGAATGGTATTTATAAACCAAGATCTTGATGAGAGTGTGCTCATTGCTATGGGGGATGTCACTGATTCTTAGCACAGCTTCAGGAAATATATGTATGTATACTGACCCATGGATATACACATAGTTATAAATATCTGTCTGTCTGTCTGTTTATCTATCTACCTACCTACCTACCTACCTATTAAACCAAACACGAGTTCATACTGATATCTCCAACTTAAATCCAACACCATAAGCTTCATTCTAGCATTCCCCCCTTGTTTCTTTGATGGTAGGAAACCTGGCTCCTCTTATCTACCATTTATTTACTTATTTGTTCAACTGTAGTATTGTTGTAAAGTACTTTCAGAATTGTTAACTCCTGTAAGAAACAAATTTACAAGCTAGAATATAGTGTTTATATACAGTTCTTTAGCCTTACAGTTTCCAGTCAAAATACTAGTTTTCGAAGTTATTTGGGTCAGCTCCTTTTTTTCCCCACCCCCTTCAATGAGGTTATAGCATACATTTATAATACAGTTAGATTCATTTGTCACAGTCTGTTTTCCATGTTTCGCTCAACATCCTAGTTGTTTTTTATTTGCATACAGTAAAACTTGTGCTGTGTGAAATTGACAAGTGTATAGTGTCATATATCTACCACCCCAGTGCCATACATAACAGTTCCATCACCCTAAAAGTCCCTCTGTGTGTCCCTTTTGCAGTTAACTGCCTAATACCTGGCAACCACTGATTTGTTTTCCGTCCCTATACAGTCATGCACCACATGTTTCAATCAATGACTGACTGCTTATACGATGGTAATCCCAAAAGATTAGTATCATAGAGCCTAGGTGTGTAGTAGGCTATACCATCTAGGGTTGTGTAAGTATACTCTATGATGTTCACATAACAACAAAATAACCTAATGACACATTTCTCAGAATGTGTCCCTGTCATTAAGCGATGAACAACTATAATTTTGATTTTTCCAAAATTTCATATGAATGGAACCATATAATACATATGCTTTGGGGTTTGGCTTCATTCACTTAGCAGAATGAGTTTAAGATCCATCCATGTTGTTGCATGTATCAGTAGCTCATTCCTTTTAATTGCTAAGTAGTATTCCATCATATGAATGTTCCACAATTTATCCATTAACCAGTACGTCTTGGTTACTTCCAGCTTTTTGTGATTATGAATAGAGCTACTTATAAGCATTTCCATACAATTTTTTGTTGTTGTTTGAATATAAGTTTTCTATTCACTTTGATAAATACCTATGAGTGGGGTTGCTAGGTTGTATGGCAAGCCTCTGTTTAACTGTATATGATGGTACCAAACTGTTTTCCAAAGTGGCTATACCGTTTTGCATTCCCCACCAGCAATGAATGTGTTTCTGTTCCTCTGCATCCTTGTCAGCATTTGGTGGTGTCAGTTTACTTTATTTTAGCCATTCCAGTAGGGTCTGCTTTCTTTATGAGGGCAGACTTGTTTTGGTAAAAACATTAGGTGTTATTAACATTCACCTAGCTAACAGAAGTCTGATGAGGGTTTTTATAGTGTTAAATTAATTAAAAAAGGAGGCCATTAGAGGTGGTTCTAATGCCCTAGCAGCCTACGTAAGCAAACCAAAATCTAAGCCTGAAATGCCTCAAGGTTAAGAAATCAAAACCTAGAGGCCGGCCTGGTGGCATAGTGGTTAAGTTCGCATGCTCTGCTTCAGCGGTCCGGGGTTCACGGGTTCGGATCCCAGGCATGGACCTACATACTGCTCATCAAGCCATGCTGTGGTGGTGTCTCACATACAAAATAGAGGAAGATTGGCACAGATGTTAGCTCAGGGATAATCTTCCTCACACGAAAAAAAAAAAAAGAAATCAAAACCTAAGGGCAACCAATCACAAACAGGCAACTAGGATTTTCCAAATAAGGCAACCACTTAAGTGATAGCCAATCAAATAATTTTTAAATTTCTTTGGTTAAAGAAATTTAAATAAAAGTCTTTCCCCCAGCTCCTGTCAGTGGAGTGCTCCTAACCACTTCCAGTTTGGTGCTGCCCAATTTGAATAAATTTTTGTTCAAATAAACTCTTAACATTTTTAATATGCCTCAGTTCATCTTTTAACAACAGTAAGTCAAAGTGTAGATTACTCTTATCATCTTGAATCAAAATGCTGTTGATTGAAGAAAATTCATTTTAGAAATTACTGCAATTTGAAGGTGTTCTGGTAACCAGATTAGGCCCAAGATAGAGTTGCTCATACTGTGCCCATGTCAGCAAGCCAAAACTTAACTGAGTTTCTATGCTCAGCTCTCCCAGAAAAGGAGGGACCAGGTCAACCAATCAGTGCTTGCCTGCTCAACACAAGTTACCTGACCCAGCTCCAAGACTTCCCTTTGCTCCATATAGGGAAAGTAATCCTATTTTAACCAATTGGAAAATGCCCAATATAACTTGTTTGGTCTATAAAAATCTCTCACCTTGTACAGCTCTTCGGAGCTCCTTTCTATCTGCTAGATTGGATACTGCCTGATTCATAAATCATTGAAGAAAGCCAATAAGATCTTTAAAAATTACTCAGTTGAATTTTGTTTTTTAACTGTTTTAGTGATGAGGATGGGATCCAAAGGAGACTACTGATGGGTTTGGGGACAATGAGAAACACAGTTATATGTTCCTGCTGATCCCCTTGTGTTCCCTGTCTTTCTTGAAGTTTCCAAGGGCCATGGGTAAGTTCCTCTTGTATTTGAGCTCTGCTCTTTTTGTATTTGAGCTCCTGATCTAATTGGCTTTTCCAGTCTAGAGTTTAGCAGGTCAGCTTGAGCTGACAGATGGTTCCACCTGGAGCCTGAAGTCCACAGTCCCAATTTGTTGGGTTCTTCTGGCTCAGTCAGTAGTTCCACTTTGGAAACTGCTGGTTTTGTTGGTCCACACCTAAGATAAGAGTGACAAATTTGTCTAACAGAAACTAGGGAGAAATGGGATGCTCAAGTTATAAAGAATCTAGTGTTCCACCTTCTGGTGCCCCAGCTCTTTATATGTTTAAAAACTGTGGTTCTGGTATTTGCATATATTTGCAAAAATGGTGAGATCTCAGTAAGGGTAATTTTGAATTATAGTGGCCACAGTAGGAAATTTTAACCTAGATAAGTTTATCCATTTACAAGGTGCCCTAGAGGAAAAGGGGTCTCAGCCAAGAACCCACTGTAAAGTGGAGTGGGAAGGTCATTTTTCCTTCTCTACAGTTTCTGGCAACCCAGATGGAACCTGCTAGGACACCCCACTCACCCCAGAGCCTGCAGATGGGATCCTGGGAAAACTGGCAGAGGCTGGTGAAGGGTGAGAATTCTTACTAGAATCAGCTCTGTTGGATCTCACTCTGTAGTGCCTGGTCAAGAGAGGAAGGTAAAATTGCACATTGTCCCTTCCTTTCCAAATTAAAACTCTTGCAAATTTGGTTTTGGGGTGCACATGGGTTATCAATCCTTTTTCTCCCAGGTACAGTGTTGCTTTCTTGTTTGTCTCATTTTGTGTCCTGAGAATTTGGCTTGGTTTTCTGCCTTCCTGGTGTCGGGGGAAGAGGGAGAATCTCCCTCTGCCCTTTCCCTTAAGGTTCTTATGGCTGGCCAAATAATCAACAAGACAGGTTAGCAGGAGAAAATAATACCAAGTTTAATAACATGTATACATGGGAGAAACTCAGAAATGAGCAACTCGTCCCTCTGTCTAAGCTGCTTGCTTAAGTATTGCAGCTGAAGGCGAGGAGTGTGTTGGGGGTGGGTAGTGGCCTGGGACTTCAGAGGGCAGGAGGACAATTCTTTTCAGGGTCATCTATAGATAATGTGGTCAGGGAGAGATAGAGTTTTTTGATAAAGGGGCTTGGTGCCCCTCCCATTGTAACATCTATTTTACATTATCATTACAGCCATCATGATAGAAGATCTGTTCCAGGAAGGAGCCACCATGTCAAATTCTTTAGGCAGTTAGTGGGGGAGGTCAAATGTCCCTCAGAGAAAACAATCAAGGTAAAGAGATATATTTCAGGGTGGCCAAATCTTGATCTCCTACACTGGAGCAGGCAGGTTATTGATTCTTATTCAGCTGTCAGGTTGGGAGCACTGAGAATATGGCCAGACAGAAATGTGGGTTGCACTCCATTTGCAGCTAGGATCCAACCAACTATTGCCAGCTTTTAGGGGAACTGTCTAAGTCTTTCTTTCTTTTGGCTATCTCTGGCAGTGGTTCTGGATCTGAGAGGGCTACATCTTTTGCACCCTCTTTGGGAATGCCTCTTGCGTACATGGATAAGTCATAAAAGGCTTATTGGTTTTTGTTGAGTCACTTGATAGGTATACCTTTGGCTTAAAAGAGGAAAAAAGTGTGTGGGTTGGAGGGGCAGTTAAATACTGCCAAGAGTATTTTTACTGTTTGTCATGGCTGAATGAAACCTGACGAGGTATCTGAAGGAATTCTTTTAAGAAGATCTATAGTCAGAAGTTGGCCACATTGGAAGCTGATATTCAGCGCCTGATAGGAACCATTTTTAGGTCTTCTCCCCTAAGCTAAAATGAAACTATGAACCCAAAGGGAAAAAAGAACATTCTGAAGCCACTGTGGAAGGATTTAGTAAAATCTTCCAAAGACATATACTTCTAAATCTTGAACATAGGAATCTTTTGATTTTCAACTTACTTGAAAATCTTCTCCCTGATATAAAGAAGCAAATTGAAGAAAATGTAGTTGGATGGGTGAGTTAGCCCCTTGATATCATTCAGGTTGCAACCCAATTCTCTGAGGAATTAAAAATAACTGTGCTTGTCTTACAAATTGAATTTTTACAAGAACAGAAATGCAGCTCTGGAAGCAATTCAAAGCCCACCTATCCTTTTTGTCAATCCTCAGACTTCCCCTCTTCATCTCAAAAGGCTTGTAGATATTTTAAAAGATCTGGATTTAGGAAACAAATTCCTTCTTGGAGAAACTTACATTCTTTCTCTGTGCCTTTGATATGTAAATGTTTTTTCTGGTCTTCTCTAAAGGAACCAAGGGCCATCTCTTTGAAATGCAAACTTCAGGGAGGTAATTCTAATCAGAAGAACAAAAAAAGCTATTTGGAAACTAAGCTTATGAAAAATTTTAAAAGTCTTCTCCACAAATATTAGTGAAAAGCTTACGGCATCTAAGCAGATAATCTTAACTAATGCCATCTGCCAGAAACACAGTTTAGATCCAACTGTCCTTCTATAACCTAGTCAATTTTGCATTATCATACCTATCTCATGGCTAAAATTTTAAAATGAAAGCTATAAGATCTCTGTTTGCATCTTTCTGTATGTTTATGTATGTCCATATATATATATGTTATAGATGTGTGATATTTTTTCTACCTCTGGATTGTATTACCAAAATTAATTTGTAAAGAGCTCTATTTAATTGGCCTAAAGAAAATTAAGCATTTATATAAATCAAGTATAGTCTTAGAAATGTAGAAACTAACCCAAATGTTTTTCAAGTTCATGTGATCTAGGATAATCTTCAGTAAATAAAAGCTAGTTTAAATTTGTCAGTTTAATTAAAATAGGCTTGTCTTTAAAGTCATCAGCATTAAATATAATACTTTTATTCTACCTAGCTTTACTAGATGTCAAATAAGCTCACGTTATGTCTGTTACAGAATTTGTCAGCAAAAAAGATAACTTAAGATGATGGTTAGCTGTTTAATGTCTTGTGAAATTTTAATGACTAATCTAAACATAAGTGTTAAGAACAAGGAAATTAAATAGATATAAGATAAAAGTTAATAAATGAACTTTTCAACAATAATTATGCTTTATGGTATGTCCACTTGAAAATAGTTTCCAAAATCTTTTTGGTAACCTGAAACCTTAAAGTTATACTGAGATAAGTTAAATGATGGATATTTATTGAATATCTAGATCATTTCCAAATAAGATAAAATACTGAAACATTAATTACTGAACATTATCTACTTTTGGCTTCTTATTATAGAGGAACTGTGGATATTTGGGTCTATTAGTAAATATGTTTTGTGCCACATTGAAAAAGTTACTATGAGCAAGAATATACTTCTAGAAATTATAAAATGTATTTGTAAACTTGCCAAGCCACAGAATACTAGTATAACAGACAGTCTCCAATTGCTTACTTCTTTGTTCTCAATAGGAATTGAGGATTCTAAGTGTTAAGAATTCTAATCAACATATGTAATTAATACTACTTAGAAATAATAAGGGAGAAAGGCAACAACTGTGTATGAAAAGTAGGTAAGGAAAGTAGAATGTGTTTTTGGGTAAAAACAGGTATGAGGTATGGTGATACATTTTTGTTAAGGGAAAAAGTAATTTTATCTTAAGGTAGAAGTCTGGTTGTTTCAGGAGAAAGAGGAAAATAAGGTCAAAGCCTGAATGGATATAAAAAAGCGGTAGATGGTTTGTGGAAAATGAATCTTGGGAAAGGATTTTTATGTGTGATCAAGATGGCTAAGATTGGAATGAATTTTTTAAAGTTTTTAAAGCATGAGTTTTAATATCAAAGGTACACTGGTGCAAAATTAGAATTTGGTTTTCTCTCTATTAAATGGAAAGAGTGTTCTTGGACTATTGGTCTGCTCTTGAAAAGAGATTTTGTAAGGTTTTTCTTTACCTTTTGGGTAATCTACCTGGAAAGCAAAGATTCTGTGTTTTATCAAAATGTCCTGTGCTTCATTTGTCTTTATCATTTCTTTGATTACTTGGGAGAACTGGGTCTTCTCCAAATTAAAAGAGTTAAGTTTTGTTCACAACTATGTAACCTTCTGCATTTGCCTTTAAAATATTCTATTGTCACTTTGGTTAAATAGATAATTAACTATAATTTCATAACGATCTGTGATCCTATTTAATCTAATGTTCAAAGCTTTTGACGTTTTTGATAATTTTCCAAAATCAAATAAAAATAAAGAGGCTCATGGAAAGGATTCTACCAAGTGCTCTTCACCACGGACACTGCTGCTAAATTATAAGGTGTCAAACCTTGGGTGCATATTCTACAACTGAAGAAGGCTCCACCTGACATCTGGTCCTGTGCTAATGCTGGAGACCTCAAAATCAAATTGATCAGAAAGAGAAGCAGCTGACATCACAAGGTAGATTCCTGCCTCCCGAGATGTCAGATCAAGAACATTTCTTTCCATTTCTCCTCCCCCTCTGACCATCTTTTTCCTAATTCTTGCCTTAATTTTTACACCATAAAGGTCTTTATGATTCTTTTTTTTTTTTTTGTGAGGAAGATCGGCCCTGAGCTAACCTCTGCCAATCCTTCTCTTTTTGCTGAGGAAGACCGGCCGTGGGCTAACATCCATGCCCATCTTCCTCCACTTTATATGGGACGCCGCCACAGCATGGCTTGCCAAGCGGTGCGTCGGGGCGCGCCCGGGATCCGAACCGGGGAACCACAGGCTGCCACAGTGGAGCGAACGCACCTAACCGCTTATGACACCGGGCCGGCCCCTTTATGATTCTTTTTTGATTCTCATTTACCCTTTTAAAAAAGAGTTCATTCAACAGGAGCGGAATGTGCTGAGTTCACAAACCAGGAATGACATGGCTTTGCCTCTGACCTGTTTTGCTTCGTTTGATGCTCAGGGCCTTCCTATGGGCACTCCCCCTGGGTTTGCCATGACCACACCACTTTTCTGCCCTCACCCTAGCCCACTTGGCTCATCCTCATGTTGGTCTGGCCCCCATGGGCATTCATGACTGTAACCCCTAAACCAGAGTCTCTGAGTCCCAAATTGTGGGAAGAATACAACCTGCACAGTTGGGTCACTTGGCAGCTGCCAACTGACCAGCCAGAGAAGTTCAGAGAAGAGGCCAAGGACAGGAACTCCTCTAAGCAGGAGCTTTGGGGGTTCAGAGGAAATGACTGGCAGAGAAATGATTGACATCCCTAGTCCGCATATTAAAGGAGATTCCCAGCCTTTCTATGTCTCTCTCTGACCCAGGCAAGTTTTAACCCAATAAAGGAACCATCTGTTTTTCACATTGTTCTTATTGGGCCACCACTACACACACACACTGTATTAACACAACAGCACTACATGCACTGACACCCAACCACTCACACACACACTAAGCACACACACACACCCCACTAGGCACACCCCATGCCACCTACACACCCCACTATACACAATCCCACTATAAAGAAAGTGCATACTCACTACTCACACTTACACATGCAATCCCACTCCTCACGCAAACAACCCCACTCCATACAGACCCCACCATTCACACATAATTCCACTAAACACCTCCCACTACATATATACCTCACTACTCAAAAACATCCATTAATCACATACACATTCACATACATATACTGCAGTACTCAACACACATAGTATTCACACACACAACCCTAGAAAAATTCTCAGTACTTACACACAACCTCACTACATAAGCACACAAACCTCCCCTACACATACACACCATTATACACACCCCACTACTCACATATACATATGCACACAGCCCACTACACACACTTGCAAACACTCACCCACACAACACTCTACACTCACTCCCTACCACTCAAACACATCCCACCACACACAGACCTCACTATGCACACATATATACACCTCTTCTACACATATGCGCACACACCCTATACATACACAACCTACTTCACATATACACACCTCTACATACACTCTCACATATATACTTTCACTGCACTATTCACATCCCCCATACCACATGTACTCATGCATCTCATTACACACATGCACACAAGCCCATAAACACATAAACATAAGCTCTACCTGCTTCTTTTCTACAATGTTGATGACAATTTTCTCCATACCCCTGAGCCTCATATTCACAGCCTGCTTTTGACTGTCCATCCTACCTGTCCAAATTACATTTCTCACCATCCCCTACTCAGATCCCTTTCTTCAACCAGGCTGATAACTTTCCTTGTTTGGAGACTGTGAACTCCTCCAGATTGCTTAGCACTCAGTGCCTGGCACTCAGTAGGGCTCCAGTAAATTTGTGTTGCATTGAATTCTCTTTCTGCAGATGTTCTATCCCTTCTTTGCCCCAATCAAATCTTTCTCTTCCTTCAATACCCAGCTTAAGATTCACATCCTCAATGAAGCCACTGCACAGCAGCTCCCTTACTGACATTCTTTTAGGAAGTGTTCATTTATTTTGTACCATACTCTTTCTTGCTTGTGTACCAGGATGTCAAAATTGAAACTGAGATCTAAGTCAGTAGATATCAGATATCAAAGTTAGTGTGAAACTCCCTAGAAGAGTTTTCAAGGTAGTTACTCAAGAACTTGTTTCCTAACTTTTGAGCTCCCTCACCCATTTCACAAATAGGAGTTGAGAAAGTGGAGATGGAGGTGGAAGGGAATTTATGGTATTTCTCTGGAGAGAGCTACTGCAGCCTGAGAATCCCATCCCCTTGAGGAGTGGTAGAGAAACTACCTCTTTGACCTCAAACCTAGAAAATGGGATCCAATGGTAAAACTCTAAGAGGTTGACATGCATTTCCTGCAGAAAGAATCCAAGTTCAAGGGGCCTGTGGCAGGGGAGTCAGGGACAATGGAGGGCTGTGGGTTGGGTGTAACTTGCTTCTCATTGATGGGGCAAGACATGGGAGAAAGGCTGATCTGGAGCCATTTAGAGTCCTTTCCAAGCGGACTGCCTGGAAGAGAAAGGGGATCCCACTGATGAGAGTCAGTGGTAGAGAGGCCTGCTAGAACTGAGGCCAGAGGGGCAGCCTGCTGGAGAAGGGACGCAGAAGCAGAAGCAGCAGCTGGAAGAGTCTAGCAGGGCCTCTAAAGAGCCCCCAGAAGTGCCCACAAGGTAGTCAGGTATGAAAACGTCTTGGGCCTGCAGGCTCTAGAGCTAACTCATGAGAGTAACAGGCTCCAACCAAATGAGAACCTCCCTGTCCACCCTCCCACCCCTCCCCTTAGCTCGCAAGGAAGAGATGAGTATGGAAGAAAACCATACTTCATGCCCATAGGGAGGCCCCAGGAAGCACAGGCCTTGTGGGGGGACAGGCAGGGTGCTGGGCAGTCCTGTTCTTGAACAAAGATTGAAGTATGGACTCATCTGTTGGCCTGGACCCTTTACGTGTCTGAATCAAGACTGCGTTCATGACTTAAAGTGATCATAGGACTATTACTTAGGAATGAGTGGAAGGGCTGGAGTTTTCATCTAGCCTTCTTGCATTGACAGGGAGAAAGCTTCCCCCGCCTGAGTCAACATTAAAGGAACAATAGGTGACAGGAAAGTTTCATTTTGATTATATCCCAGTTTCATCCTTGTTTGGCACCCCAGTTACATGCGTGTTTCCTATTAAGTTGTTTAGTTTTTATATCTGACTATCTGGTGTTCCAAATCTGATCCTTGCATTTTCTTTAACCTACAACAATGTCCAACACTTCTTTGGGGTGTTAACACATGCTGGGGCAAGCAGAGAATCTGGTAGACCTAGTGAGAGTAGGACTGGCTGTGGCCAGGCTCTCGTACTGTGGGGCCTTGACAAGCATTTCAGGAGCTTCACTGGCATTGAATGGACTGACTGTTCTCTAGCTCCATGATGTTTGTCATTCTTAGAAGGAGTCGCCCACTGAATTCCCACAAAACTTGCTCATTCCAAGGAGTTAAATATAACAACAGAGCTGTTTTTAGAGGAGCACTGTAAATATCTTATTTTACCAACATCTGCTTGACACTCAGTGAAGCACTGTATGTGTGATTTTCAAAGTGTGTTTTACTAACTGCTACTTTATTTACTTCATTAAGTTTTCAAGCTTGGGAGATGTACAAATAGATTAAATACATATCTCTAATTATTAGGAACCCCGCAAGTGGAATATGGGTGATGAACACCAACAAATAAACCATAATAAAATTTAACTTTTAAATCATTTAAAATTATACAATTTAAAACTGGAAAATTGGACAGCCACATGCAAAAGAATGAAACTGGACTGGTATCTTACACCATACACAAAAATTAACTCAGAATGGATTAAAGACTTGAACACAAGATCTGAACACATAAAACTCCTAGAAAGAAACATAGGTGGTAAACTCCTTGACATGGGTCTTGGCGATGATTTTTAAAATCTGACCCAAAAAGCAAAAGCAACAAAAGCAAAAATAAACCAGTGGGACTACATCAAAATGAAAGGCAACTTATGGAATGGGAGAAAATATTTGCAAATCATACATCTGATAAGGGGCTAATATCCAAAATATATAAAGAACTCAATAGCAAAAAAAACCCCAAAAACAAAACAATCTGATTAAAAAATGGACAGAAGATCTGAATAGACATTTTTCCAAGAAGACACACAGATGGCCAACAGGTGCATGAAAAGATGCTCAACATCACTAATCATCAGGGAAATACAAATAAAAACCACAATGAGCTATCACCTCATACCTATTAGATGGCTATTATCAAAAAGACGAGAGATAACAAGTGTTGGCGAGGATGTGGAGAAAAGGGAACCCTTGTGCACTGTTGTTGGGATTGCAAATTGGTGCGGCCACTATGGAAAACAGTATGGAGGTTTCCTCAAAAAATTAAAAAGAGAACTACCATATAATCCAGCAATTCCACTTCTGGGTATTTATTTAAAGAAAACAAAAACACTAATTTGAAAAGATATATGATGCCGGCCTCATGGCTTGGAGGTTAAGTGCGTGCGCTCTGCTACTGGCGGCCTGGGTTCGGATCCTGGGTGCGCACCGACGCACCACTTCTCCGGCCATGTTGAGGCCACGTCCCACATACAGCAACTAGAAGGATGTGCAACTACAACATACAACTATCTACTGGGGCTTTGGGGGGGCAAAAAAAAAAGAGGAGGATTGGCAATAGATGTTAGCTCAGAGCCGGTCTTCCTCAGCAAAAAGAGGAGGATTAGCATGGATGTTAGCTCAGGGCTGATCTTCCTCACAAAAAAAAAAAAAAAAAGATATATGCACCCCCATGTCCGCTGCAGCATTATTTACAATAGCCAAGATACAGAAACAACCTAAGTGTCCATCGAGGGATGAATGGATAAAGAAATTGTGGTATACATACCATGGAATATTATTCAACCAGAAAAAGAATGAAATCTTGCCATTTGTGACAAAATGGATGGACCTTGAGGGCATTATGCAAAGTGAAATAAGTCAGAGAAAGACAAATACCAAATGATCTCTCATATATGTGGAATTAAAAAAAAAACCCAAAAACTGAGCTCATAGACACAGACAACAGATTGACAGATTGGTGGCTGCCAGAGGCAGGGGGTGGAGGGTGGGAGAAATGGGTGACCTGTGTTTATGTATTTTTTTAGTTTAAATAAATTAAATAAAAATTAAAAAAAAAAAAAACGAATTAAGAATCAAAATCTACATTACCACCAGGAAAAAGAAAAGGAAAACTAGTGGTCCGATGGGATATGGTAAAAGAAGGAATCTGAAAAAACGGTAGTTTGATAGAACTTGGTAGCTGTTTTTCTTAAAATGAAACAAAGAACTTAAGGAAATGTGGTGTTGCACTTTGACCTTCACCACCCCTCAAGTTCCATACACTGAAAAATCTGTTCTCTTAATTTTGAACTTCATCTTCAAGATGCAGTCGCCTCCCAGGACTTTGTTTTATGCATAAAGTTATCATCCCCTTTTGTATCAGGTCTGTTGTAAATGTCCATTATAATCACTGCTGCTTAATTTAGCAGATGATTGAAACCGAACAGTTCTTCTCAGAGGAATTAAGTGTAGTTACATCATTTCCCAAGTTGATTTAAAAGAAGTAATTTGAGATCAAATAATGTTTCCGTTTCAGTGTTAGCTCACAATCATTGTCACAGATGTTTTCTCTTCTCTGCTTCTATAATTTTGAATATCTGTGATGAACTGTGTTAGTCTTCCAATGTTTTAGCTCTTGATGTTCTTCAATAAAGAAATAAAGATGCATAAATCATTGTACCTCCCCCCAAAATTAAAATTAAAATTGTACAATTTAGGGGCATTAAGTACATTTACAATGCTGTGAAACCATCACCACTATCTAGTTCCAGAACATTTTCATCACCCCAAAAGGAAACCCTGTACTCATTAAGCAGTCACTTTTCATTCTCGTTTCAATAACTTGATAAACATAATTTCTTTAAGCCATTTTATCTTCTGTCACTTTATAAAAGTTTGGTTTGAGGATCTTATCCATAGGTCAGGCTGAAGCCCCAGAAAAAGAAAATAATGACACCTTCCATGAAATCCAGTGGAAATAACTGTATTGTTATATATGTCATAACTGGTTAAAAAAATAGTTTTATTCTGGCAAAATTTTAGCTCATTGCTAGGAGTAAGTTAACTTTTTTAAAGTATAAATTCAATATCCCCCACTCAGAAAGATTTTAATTAAAAAGAAATGGAAGACAGTGTAACTATCTTAGAAGTGATCATAGGAACTGAGTTGTCAATCAAAACAGGTATTTATATCCAAGCAATGTTGAAAATTCAGGAACAAAGGACAATGAGACCCACTATCATGATGAGAGTCAAGCCAAAGAATGTCATAAATAAGAATATAAAGAAAAAGAAAGTTGAAGAGATCTTAAGAAATAAGCTGTATATATAATTCAAAACAACAACAACAAAAAAGCTGCAGGCATGCTATAAATCTCCACTTCAAATGAGCGGCTGTGGGTAGTGACTATAGGGCACAGGATTGGTTTTGTGGTCTTAACCTACATTGAACACAAAATAGAAAAGAACAGTGTCCATATTAAGGTGATAGAAGGAAGTACACAGCTAATATTGTTTCTACCCCAAACCCACCTAGAGTAAAGGAATTTACACACACACACGAGCCAGGAAAACAGGCAACAAGAAAATTTTGGAAGCTGGAAAGCATGTAGACAAATGGCAAATAATTTAGTAGACCCAAGAAAGCTGAGTCTAGACTAGCAGTCATAAAAGCTGAGGAATGCTGAGGTACACAGCAAGACTCCTCCAAAGATCCAGGCACTGACACCACCAGATACCTCAGTCTTGAAGGAGAAGGGGTAGTTGAATTAAGGAGGATGGGGTAAAAGGTGTTCAAAATACAATCCCTGCCCCCACTCCAACCTGAAGTCCTCACTCAACAGAATTTGGGGTGCTGCTCTGGAGAGAGTAAAACAGAGGGTCTCTAAACTGGGGGATACCACACATAATTGGACTCAGGTACAACCAGAAACAGAGAGATTATGTGACCATATGCATACCCCGTCCCACCCCACCTCATTCCCATGCAGCTCCCCGGTGCTGACATCAGACCTCCCCGCTCCAGTCAGGAGATGGAGATTCTTCTCTAGAAAACCAGACCAAAGGGAAAGACCTTAAGACACTGACCTCAGGGGTTCTCCAACTAACAGCCTACCCAGATACCCTATAGTCAAGGAAGCTCTGAGTTGACAGGATCCAGCCACTTGTGCAGAGCTTCCAATCAGCATTTCCATCCCTCCTCTTATTCATGAATAACCAAGAATTACAGGGCATTTAAGGAAAGACTCTAATATGAACAGATAGATTCAAATAAACAGATTACAGCAAATTTGAAGAAATAGTGGATTCTGTGGATTTTTCAAAAACTTAAAAAAATGTTTGGAAGATAATATTACACTCAGAACAAAAACAGAATGTTATTAAAAAGAAACATCTAGAAAAATCAAAAAAAGCTCTTGGAAATTAAAAAATAGGATGGCAGGCAGGAAAAAAAATCAATAGGATTAGGGCCGGCCCCGTGGCTTAGCGGTTAAGTGCGCGCGCTCCGCTGCTGGCGGCCCGGGTTCGGATCCCGGGCGCGCACAGACGCACCGCTTCTCCGGCCATGCTGGGGCCGCGTCCCACATACAGCAACTAGAAGGCTGTGCAACTATGACATACAACTATCTACTGGGGCTTTGGGGGGAAAATAAATAAATAAATAAAATCTTTAAAAAAAAAAAATCAATAGGATTAGAAGATAAAGTTGAAGAAACCTCCCAAAAACAAAATAACAGAGATGGAAAAACAGGAGAGAAAAGATTAAACAAAGTGGAAGGTTGGTAGAGAAGGTCCAACATCTGAATAGTAGGAGTTCCAGAAAAAGAAAGAAAAAACAGTGGGGAAGCAATTATCAATGAAGTAATTACATTTTCCAGGACTGAAGATCATAAGATTTTAATTGGCAGGGTTCAAAGAGGGCCAAGCACATGGGATGAAAACATACCATCACTAAGGTACATCATCATGGACTACTGTGGGGAAACTAAAGTTTAACAGCTTCAAGAGAGAAAAAGACACTGGTCACATAAAAATGGCTGCTAGAAGACTGTAGAGCAATGCCTTTGAAATTCTGAATGAAAATGACATCCAACTGCATGCTGTCAAACTATTGACAATGGGAGAAGAGAATAAAGGCATTTTCAGACACTTAACCGTCTTAAAATTTTTACCTCACAAATTTACAGGGAACCTAATCAAGGGTGCATGGCACCAAAAAGGGGGAATAAAAAATGGGAATATGTAGGACACAGAAAACAGGAAATCCAACGTAAGAGGCAAAGGGAATTATGAGGATGGTGAGATGCACCAAGTGGAGGGAAACTAGTCAGATTGGAGCAGGCACAAGGGCTCCATAGCTGTACTGACCTTCCCCTCAAAATGAACAATAGGCATAGAGAAAGTGGAACATGGAAACATCACCTTTACTGACAAGATCAACGAGGATAGTAGATGGCCAAGAACCATAAAGATATATGTTCCTAACAGAAATGGCTTCAACAGAAGCTTCATGATTCTTTTTCAATCAATATCTTAGCAAGAGCAGTTTCCTAAAACTTAAAAGCAGAAATAAAAAATCTGCTTCAACTAAAGGAATTCTGTATGGTCATACATACCTATATATACAGATGCACAGGAAGCTGCTAACAGCAGTGGTCTTAAGGGGTCTTAAGACTTGAGAAAGAGATAAGGAGACTTTCTGCCATTCACCCTTTTTTATTCTTTTGACCTGTGTACCACAAATAGTACTTGTTCAAAAATAAATAAAATATATTTTATTTTATATATTCCCTAATTTAAAAAAAAAAGAGGATGGGCCCATAGTGGCTCAGTTTGTCTGCTCTGGTTCGGCAGCCTGGGGTTCGCAGGTTTGGATCCTGGGTGTGGACCTACACACTGCTCAAGCCATGCTATGGCAGCATCCCACATACACAATAGAGGAAGACTGGCACAGATGTTAGCTCAGCAACAATCTTCATCAAGCAAGAGGAGGAGGGTTGGCAACGGATGTTAGCTCAGGGCCAATCTTCCTCATAAAAAAAAAAAGATGAAAAAACTCTTGAGCATCATGTATAGCAAGGAAGTAGTTTTATGAAACTTGCATCAGGTAAACATATAAAACTGTATTTAATATACATATTAATATATATTAATATGTTCACTATAAATAACTTTAACGGATTGTAATGGAAAAATGTTTCTTATTGTGGGTTGCAAAGAAGTCTGAAAGTGCTAAACCAAGTACCTCTGTAACTAAAAAACTCTTTCAGATCAGCCCCAGTGGCCTAGTGGTTAAGTTTGGTGCACTCCACTTTGGTGGCCCGGGTTCAGTTCCCAGGCGCAGACCTACACCACTCTTCTGTTAGTGGCCATGCTGTGCTAGGGGGAAGGGGGGCAGTGGATGTTAGCTCAGGGCAAATCTTCCTCAGCAAAAACAAAACGAAACGGAACAACTGTCTTTTCTATAATACCTCCTGAGCACCCACTGGGTCCTGGGCACTACCAGGTCTAAGACGTTCACGTACCAGTGGGTGGTGCATATGTGGAATCAGAAAACAAATATCTTTGTTTCAGTATTCCAGGTGGAACACCCACTTTTGTCTACTCTAGGCTTTCCTCTGTAATACAGTGTTTTGGAGAGCCTCTGGACAATTGAGAATTTATGGCTTTGTATGAGCATACCACTACGGGGAAACTATGAAAAAAATAAAGACGACAGGACACTACTGTTACATCATCTTTTAATTTTAAGGAATATTATTCTAAGACAAAAACATTAATAAAATCATAGGTCTATTCCAAGATTTCTTAATATATTCTGTAACATTCCACTCAGAAGGTAGAAAACCACAAAGTTCTTCCCTAGGGAAGGGTGCAAATGGAATGTAATATTGCATCACTGCACTGTACAAAATACAGACTGTGAAGACAAGGAAACTCAATTATTTCATTCCCTTCCCCCTAGGGTCACTTTTGCTGAAGAACTGCTCACTTAACATCCTAGGAGCTATCTTGTTGATATCTGCCACCATGATCCAGCAGTGATGAACCTTCTCCAGTTAACATAATGAATGTAATGTTGCCTACATCCACCCTGTGAGAGAGCTAAAAGGACAAACCTTCAGCATCACACATCAATCTATTGGAGAAATCATGAACATAATTATTTTTCTGTCAAGATCCTCTAACTTAACAATTTTTAAACAGCTAAAATATAATCTGGGTCACATCAGCACCATACCTGGAACTACACACAAACATACCCTTTCACAAATGTTCAGTTTCATAGCAACAGCACCTGTGACACTCAAGGGCACAATCACATTTTAAAAAATTGAGTGAGAAGTAAACACAACAGGGCATTTGCACAATGGCAGAAAATCCTGTTCTTGGTAGCAGATGGGAAATGACTGGCTAAAGAAATAGGTTTATGGATAGGTATAATCTAGAATCTGATTCTAAGTATCACAATCAGGATACTTGAAGGAGTCATAGCTGTACATAGCCTACAGTCTAACATTTTATATTAGTAGTTTCTTATACAAAAGTTAAAAACCTACCAAAAAATAACCCACATCATTTCTTTTTTCCTTAATTAACCATTTTACTCCCAAGTTTGTTAAGGAACTCATGAGACAGTCTAGCCTAATGGTCTAGAGAAATTTTTCTAGTTCCAAGATGCCTTGCTATGGAGTCATTAATTAGTAGGCTTAAAGTGAACCCTGAATTGGATACAGAAATTTGTGAAACAATGATACATTTCCCAAAATTTGAAAAACAGGAGACTTAAGGCAGATGTTAACACCAAGAAAAGCCACTCAAGTATTAAAATGGCATCCTGGAATGGTTCATAACAAAACCTAATTTTCTATTAGTTTTCATCATCTGGTTGAAACTATTCAGTCAGTAGAGAACAGAGGGGGTGCTGCATGATTAGGCTGCACCAAGGCTAATTCCCTCTGATGTATCCACATAAGGGAAGTGACCTGTACCATATGGCTTGCATTTATCCCCAGCAAGACATTCTGGTCCTCTCAACTGTATTGTGTACCTGGGAAAAGATAGTAAAAATACTTCCATAAGAGGTAAAGACTAAGAGGAGCCTACAAGCTCACTCTGGAAGATGTAAAAATGTCGTAGAAGAGGAGCACCACATGCTGATTTTAAGTGTTTTTTTTACTGGAGGAATCTATTTGTCATGTATACACCATAGGAAAAGTGCCCCCGCCCCCAAAAAAAAGTAATGCAGAAAAGTTAGATTCATAAGAGAACTAAACATTCAAAGCAGGCAAAAATATGGTGTGTATGTTTTAAAAAAAGAAAATAAAAAAATAATTTCACTACGAAATGCCTTGATTTGCATGTGACTTAGTACTTATTTCATGTTAACTGGATCCAATTGTTCTGATATATCTCTATTATATATCTGTTTCAGACTACTAATTTTTTAAAAATATCTGTTTTTAAGCCAGAACATAAACCTATATCTGTCCATACACGTTAAGCTATCCTGCTTTGTATCTTCATGGATCCAAAATACTAAAAGATTAATAAAATAATTTTTTAAAAACCTCAAGTCACAGATTAACAAATATATTTCCACAAGTTTTCTGGATTACACTACTCGAAGTAACTTGTGTCAATATATTCTGGATTTCCAGATATAAATACCAGTCAATGGTTGGTTGGCCATTAAATCAAAAGTAAAATTATTCTTAGAACTAGGTCATAGTATATGGAATGCCTTAACTTTTCTTAGTTCAAATCCTATAATTTGACCCTAAAATATATAATCATGCCCCTTTATGTGCTTTAAGCTGACATATTGACTTTGCAGTCTATGCTTTGTAAGAGAGCAGGTAACTCTAGCACAGAGGAAATTATATAATGTGGCACAGGGTATGACTTCAGTGGCACTATTCCATTTTTATTTATCCAGACTGTTGCTTTCAGCCCTGCATTGATGCCTCCTTGTATATCGGTTTCTAGTGTGTCACCAACCATCACACAGTCCCCAGGCTGTACTCCAAGGAGATCACAGGAGTAATAAAATATGGAAGGTGCTGGTTTCTCTTCTTTCTGCTCTCCCCCTACAACAACAGCGTCAAAATAGGACTGACAGGCACAAGCCTCGATCTTCTCCCTCTGGGTCTGTCTGTCTCCATTTGTTAGTAAAAGTAGGCGGACCTCCTTTCGAAGTTCGGTGAGCATGGTTTTGACATCTTCTGCTAGCGTCATATGCTGCAAACGTGTAGATTTCCACAGGAAATAACATTCTTCAGCCAATTTCCTATTGGCTGTACCACCCTTTGTTTCCTGGATTGCTTCTTCCCAGTGTGAAGTCCTTAGATCAGTAATGCATGTACTGGAAGGATGAAAACATTCCTTGCTGAGTTTGACTTGAACTTTGTCACAGATAATTTCAGCCTCTTCTTTGTAATGGTATTTTGATTGTAAGAGCTTTATCACCTAAATAAAGGAAAATAACTCCATCAACACACTTCATGTCTTTAATAGCCATGCCTTGAGAAGCTGTGATCCTATAAACTCAGAGATTCTAACTCCAATCATTTTGTCTTAAAGCAGCTCTATTACCACACCATTTTTGGTGGGAGTTGGTTTTATTTTTAAAGAACACCAGAATGAAGATCTCCCAACTTCTCTAGACAACTCATTCATATTTTTTACCAATTTCTATTTTAAGAAGAGTCTTCATATATAGCTAATAAAAATATTTTATTTGGCAGTTTAAGTCCACCACCTTTCATTCTGGTCATGAAGACATGAAAATAAAACTTGTGTTTATATTTAGTAAAACATTTTAAATTTCTAACAACCGTTATTTAGACTCTTCCTAGAAATAACACTAGTTCATCTAACCTTTTCTCATCTATAGTCATTTTACATTTTGAAGGCCTAAATTGAGCACCATATAAAATGGGACCCAATTCTATACTTTAGCTCTAATGAAATCAAGCATATTCTGTGGGTTGAGCAGTTTAATGACCCAGTGCCTTTTCCAAATCTAGTTTTCCAGAAAAAAAATTCAAGTAGTTCAAACTCACCCTTTGTTATGCTGGTTCTAAATCTCTCATCAGAATTAAGCACTCTCATGTGTTCCTACAGCTCTTTATTTTGGCTTTTATTACATTAGGTTCTTATTTTGGCCTGTCGTCTAACATTTACTAAGACTTAATGAGGCAAGCATTATACTCAATGCTCACGCACATTATTTCTAACCTTTTCTACAACTCTGCAAGGGAGTTCTCTTTTTGAGACGAGGAAATGGAAGTTCAGAACTGTTAAGTAACTTGCCCAAGCTGGGATTTAAACCCATGCTTGCCTTTACACTACTGTACCAGGCACTGGAGACCAGGGTCCCCTGTCTTCATGACATTAGCTGGTAGGGAAAATAAGCAGTATGCAACCACCACTAATGCTGGGTTGACTGCCATGACAGTCAGGTGAACAACTGTGGAAATAAAGTGGAAGGAGCAATTCATTCCACAGGGTTGTTGCCTAAGGTTTGGCAGACGAAATAACATTTAAATGAAGGAGTTACCAAGCCCATAAGGTGTAGATGGGAAGAGGATAAGATCGTTCTAGATAGAAGGACCAGCATGAACAAAGAGACAGAGCTTGGAATTTTGTGAACTGGGAATGGCAAGAAGCTAAGTTCAGCTGAAATGGAAGGCATGTGAGGGAGGATGCTAAGAGATGAGGCTGGAGAGACTGGAATCAGTTTGCAAAGGGCCTTGAATCCCAGGCTGTAGCAGGTGCTACCCAATTCCCTTGGCACACACTATTCCCATACATGCCAATGGCTTCAGACTGTTAAGTACCTGAGTTTCTCTGCCTGAGGGCTTTATTTGGCTACAGGGGCACCCATGCACATAGGCTGGGACCGAAGTGTTGCCCTGGGCAGGCCTCAACCAATGAGGGGTAGAAATTGGTGGATAAATATCACAGCTTTCTGGCCCCTTGGGAGGGACAAGTGAAGCATGTTCTGCATATTGTCTCCCAGATTCCCCAACTGTCACAGCAGTAACACGCTCACTCACACAGCCCTGAATTACATTCCTTCCCCATCTTACTCCCCACTCCTTGACAGTACCACCTGGGATTACCTCCCAAATGAACAACCCTCACTGGAAGTCCGTGTCTTAGGGACATCTGAGGAAAGTCAACCTTGCCAAGATAATTTTGGATCTTTGAGAATGAGTGCAATGCACATAGCTGGGACTAAACATTGCTGTTGAAGCAAAGAGGTCAAACAAGCCCTAACTATACAGGGAATGAGTGGTATGCTACTCACAGCAGACATTCAATTCACCTACTAAAAGAGAGAAAAGAGATGAATAGACACATTCTTCTTCCTTCAGAGTATAAGAATCACACCAAAAGTAAAGGAAGTACTTCTCAGGCTACTTGTGCTCATCAGAAATGGAAATAGTTAAGAAAAGTCTTATTACTGCAAGAAAAATATACCATCCCTAAGAACTTTAGGTGAAGGCAAAACACTGAAAATTTTTGCCTTATAAAGTTAAATTTCAGGGGCCGGCCCCGTGGCTTAGCGGTTGAGTGCGCACACTCCGCTACTGGCGGCCCGGGTTCGGATCCTGGCCGCGCACCGGCCCACCACTTGTTGGGCCATGCTGAGGTGGCATCCCACATACAGCAACTAGCAGGATGTGCAACTATAACATACAGCTGTCTACTAGGGCTTTGGGTAGAAAAAGGGGAAGAAAAAGGAGGAGGATTGGCAATAGATGTTAGCTCGGGGCCAGTCTTCCTCAGCAAAAAGAGGAGGATGGGCATGGATGTTAGCTCAGGGCTGGTCTTCCTCACAGAAAAAAAAAAAAAAGTTAAATTTCAATCAACAAATCAAACTTTTTCAACCTCCATGGTATGTCACCATCTTTTCTAACAGTGTCAATTGAATCACTCTTGAACTATGATTGAAGGTCCCTCTAAAGTTTTAGCAACCTTATTGCTACACAATAAAGGACACAGGCCCCGAGGACTCCTCAGTGCTTGAGCTTAAATAGGAGCTGGCTCATAGTTAATAAATACAGAGTTCCCAATAAAGATCCAACTTCCTGTTACTGCAACTGGCAATTCATTAAGCACATTCTTGGGGCTCTGAAAAAGAATTACTTCACCTTAAAGGGGAGATTCTTATAAAGGAATAGCATACTGCTCCCAAGTTTCAAAATTTCTTCCCATTACATCCCCTGAATTAACTTTCTCATTTTGTCACACAGCAACTAATTACAGATTCACTTGGGATAACAAGTAGCATTTTAATGTTAACATCTTTTGGAAAAAATTTTATCAGTCATTCACATGTTAATTAGTTCTATTAGTTAATATTAGAAATAACACCTAAGTTGAATTAGTACATGTTATTATGAGTACAAACTCTCCTAACACCTGCCCTGAGAAAACAGAAGTTTTGATTGAATTGATGGTGGAGAAAAAAGATCTCTAACTTGGATGTGTGATGATATTTTGCGTAAGGGGTAAGGGCAGGCTTGAAAAGGATTCTGAGTAGTATAAGCCCACCAGGCACCAATAGGCCTGAAGAAAGGGGCCCTAAGATAGTGGGGGTGGGGATTAATTTGTAAACATAATATAAACTCAAACTTCATCTACTTCAAAACTCTATTTCAGGCTCTATCTTAACACATACAAAAAGGAAACTCTCTTCTTCCAGGTCCTGTTCTCTGGACCCAGAATTAAAGTTAATACCATCAGTACTAGTGTTTAGCTAATTGTGATTTAAAAAGACTTTTCTAGGGCTACTGTAGGAACCATATAAGACTTTATAACACTATGATTAAGATATGAATGCCAAATAAAACTAAGTTAAAAATCATGCTCACAAAATATGACTGCCTGCACACAGCCTAGCAATTCAAGCAGCCCTCCTGTTATTTTTCGTTCTGTTCTTTGCTCAAACATCATCTACTTAATGTGGCCCAATCTGACCAACGTATTTAAAATCGCAATTTGGGGCCGGCCCCGTGGCTTAGCAGTTAAGTGCGCGCGCTCCGCTACTGGCAGCCCGGGTTCGGATCCTGGGTGCACACCGACACACTGCTTCTCCGGCCATGGTGAGGCCACTGCCCACATACAGCAACTAGAAGGATGTGCAACTATGACATACAACCATCTACTGGGGCTTTGGGGGAAAAAAAAGGAGGAGGATTGGCAATAGATGTTAGCTCAGAGCCGGTCTTCCTCAGCAAAAAGAGGAGGATTAGTATGGATGTTAGCTCAGGGCTGATCTTCCTCACAAAAAAATAAAAAATAAAAAAATAAAATCGCAATTTGTCCCTCCCTTCACTGTTTCTAATACACTTATAAATACATTGGATGTGTTATGTTCATTGTCATCAACACAGGAACATAAACTCACAAGTGCAGAAATCTTTTCTGCTTTGTTCACCAAGAAACCCCAAATTACTGTAGAAGCCTTCCTCTTGAGTAGTGACACTGAAAGAGAGGCCTGAAGAGGGTGGAAAGAAATAACTTTCCCAAAAGATTAAAAAAAAATTAAAGTTGATATAGTCAGTATATGAGCACAAGGCAATGGCTAGACCTTTCCCCCTTCCTCCTTTCATGAGTCATTCAGAGTGATTTATGAAAGCTGGCATGTTACTTTTGAATAGACCAACATTTATTAGTGTTGTATTCTTGTGTGATAAAGCATTCCTTGTATAGTTAAAAGCACACAGTTGAATTCTGCTCATTTCATAGAATATTTATAAAGGAAGTGGCAACAGAACCAAGTCTGAAGTTTATCCATCCACCCAGCATTCATTCAACATTTACCATGTCTCAAACTAAGATGACTAAGGCAGTTTGCTCCCTCTTAAGAGGCTCACTATTTAGTTGTGGGCATCTGAGTTGCAAAAACTAATTGTAATACCCTTTGACAAGTGCATTAAGAGATATATGAACAAAATACAGTGCTGGTACAAGAGAGGGTGTAAAGACCAGGGAGAAATACAATCTCACTTTTGTTTCAGAAATTTCACTGTGGCAGGAATGTGGAGGATGAACTGGATGCAGTAAGCATGGAGACGAGACCACAATGACAGTTTATACAGGAGCGAGTCCAGCTTTAACTAAGACAAGGGCAGGGGGGATGTGAAGGAGGAAATGGACTGGGTGACAGGGTGGATGGTGGTACAATACATTAAGTGAACACTGGACGGTAAGCACTACCCATGCATTATGTTAAACCTACCTGATAGGGTTATTTAGGACTAATACCATTTTCAGCTAGGTATTGGAAGAGCTGTGCTTCAAAATCAAGTCTCATTTTAAAGCCTGAACTCTTGGCCTACAGCACCATTTGGCCTAAAACAAGAATTTAATTGCAACACACTGGCCTTTGCCTGCCAAGAACACACAGGTAAATACGTAGTGAGGGCTGGTAGAGATATTAGAGGCGATGTAGCACAGGGTCATGACTCTGAGGTCGAGGTCAAGGGTATGAAGATGGAAGGAACAGTCAATAGTGTGGAACGCCTCAGCAAAGTCTTTAAGACAGACTTAAAATGTCCACTGATTCTGGCAGGTGCCTATTGGGAAGCGCCTAATGACCTGGCAAATCTATTTCATTCCAGTTGCAAAGACAAAGGCTACACTGCAATGGATTTAGGAATAAATAAGAGGTAGAGACATGGAGATAATGGATATAACTTGTTCTTGAAAAATATGACTGTCCAGAGAGATAGGTAGCATCTAGTGGAGGAAGAAGGCTCCAAGGGAGGTGCTTTTTTTTTTTTTTAAAGTATGGGACAGACTTGAATATGTAGGAATGGAATGCACCAAGAAAGAGGATGAAGATCCAGGGAAACAAAACCTAAGGAAAGATGAAAAAGACAGGACACTCAGGGTTGGAGAGATTAACTTCTGAAAGCGGGTTTTTCGCATCTGGTTATTCTTGGTTTTCTCCTTAAGGCTGAAGGCAGAGGAAAGCAGCAGGGGTGGATTAGGGGCTTGAAGAGTAAGGGAAAGGCCTGATACAGCATCTGTGGGTGTAGAATGGAGAGGCTGCTGCTGAGCAATGCCTAGCGAAAGGAATGCGGTACAGCGGGGACTTCTGCTTTGGGTGTCACCTCAGAAATCTACAAAGGGTTACGCCCACAGCAGGGAGACCGGAGGGGAGTTTCCGCGGAGAAAATTCTCTGGAGTCGATTAAGTCCAGGGCTGCCACTGATAGCTGTGTAACTTCTCGGGTCTCCTCAAATATCCACTGAAGACCACGCTGTAGGGGGTCGATCCTTCCCCGAGGTCAATCATGGAAAGCCCGGCGCGCGCACTCGTCCAGACTGGTCCCAACCTGTCCTGGCACAACGCCAGGTGTCTCGCGGCACGGCGTGACCATCTGTCTCTTTGCGGGCGGCTCTGCCACCGCGGCAGTTTTAACGACATCCTTCCAGGCCCCAAAGTGCTGGAATCAGCTTCAAGAGCCCAGCTTCCCAGAGACTGGGGCCAGCCAGGCAGGTAACCCAGACAGCCACCTCCCCAAGCCAGTCCCCCCGGCCCACTCGCCCTTTCTCCCGATCCTTCCGGCACGGGGGTCTCAAGGACGAAGGCCAGTGCCCCCGGGGCGCTCCCAGATGCCCGGCCACGGCGCGGTGTAAGAGACTAGAGCTGGACGGCGGGGGTGGGTGGGGAGGAAGCCGAGGGGAGGGGGAAGCGCGCGGGACGACGTGGGGCGCGCTGACCCCGCCCACAGTACAGCCGCGGGAGCCGAGACGTTACCTCCAACATGCCTTTCCTACTCGCCCCGGCCGTGTCGATAAGCGTGTTGTCCAGATCAAAGAAAACGGCCCGGACCCGGCTCAGCCCCATCTCGCCAGCCGCCCGCGCGAGGGGGAAACTTGTAGCCGCCTCCCACGCACGAGTGAGGCGGGCCGGCGGCGGACAAGGAAGACGTGGGCGGAGCCGGGAGGTCACCTGACCCTCCCGGGCCGCCGGCGGAATTCCCGCGAGGTGTCTCAATTCTTGAGCGCGTGAGACGAGTGAGATCTCGCGAGACTCCGGAATCCTGGTCGGTAGAGTGCGAGGGAAGCGCGCGCCGCCAGTGGTTGTGTGAGCAGTTTGTGGAGGGTGATTAGAAGCGCGGTTTTCGTGTTTTATAACGTATGTCTGCTTGTGTTTTTTTCTCGTTTTGCCCTTCTTGCATGAGGAGGACGTTATAACCGCCTTAGGGAGGTTTTCTGCGCCATTTGGCGCCTGGGAAGGAGACTGAGAAGCTGGCTTTTCCGGTTAGCCGTGTGTTACCGCTTGGGGAGCTGCTGGCGGCTCCGAAAGGTTTCCGGTCTTCTTGTCTCAAGTAGCAGTGTGAGTGTGTGTTTAGTATCCTAAGTCTGCGGTTACGAGACGGACACTGTCAGTAGCAGGAGCACCACAGGGATGCAAGGGTGTGATAGCCAGTGTTTTAAAATTTTAACAGCTTATTACGCATGCTGTGTTCTCCACGCTGGGAAACCGCCCACGTGGGTCTTGATGTATTTATCCTACTAGATTATAGTAGCTGTGTTGGAACTGAGCCCTCACCAGCACGGTTTTGAAAAGTGTAACCTGGATTTCTCAGAGCCCTTGTTTAAAGGCTGTGCACGAAGACGGGGAAGGCTCTGTAGTGTCTGCTCGCTGTTTTGTTCACATTGATTGCTTTTCCTGAAGCCTTGCATTTCCAGGCCTCTAGGTGCCTTCTAGAACTGGATGGTTTTCAGGTGTAGCAAGAGGCAGAGGGACCTAGACAGTCTATTAAACTTCCAGAGGGGCAATAACAACTGTTTGCCTTTATCAGCTTTAAAATAGCCAGTTATTTTACTGGCAAAATGAGTTTATTTGGGAATAACAAAGAATTGTAATTCAGGACGTGCAAACTGGTGAAACACAGCCAAGTCCGGAGAAGACGGAGGGGAGCTTGCTTATATAGAGAAAAAGGGGGAGTTGTGAGGCGCTGTTCTAAATGAAAGTTCATTGGAGGGGAGTAAGAGTTCAGGGTGGCTGTGGCTCCTCATTGGCAAGGCAGCTTTGGCATTTTCCATTGGCTGGGCTTTTTGCTGGGCGAGAAGAAAACCTTCCTTCTGCTGGGGTAAAGTAGTAGCTCACTTCCTGTTGGAGATCCAAGGTATGTCTCTTCCTGTTTGGGGTAATTGACCACGAGTGGCAAGGGGTGAAAGCTCCCTCTGCAGGCCTTCCCTACTCCAACTGTAGTTGAAGTTTCCTTTATTAATTTTCACACCTACTGTTAGCAGAACAAGAATCTTGAAACTAATTTCTAATCTCTTGTCTAAGTTGTTTCTACTGGGTAACTACCAAAATTTGGATATGTGGTCATCATCAAGTGACCAGAAATTGTCTATCAGGTAGGACAGAGCTGCAGGCCACCAGATTTTGTTGGATCTGTGAACTAAGAGTTTTTTACGTTTTTTAAAATGATTGAAAAAAATCGAAGAGTATTCATGACATCTGAAAATTATATGAAATTCAAATTTTAGTGTCCATAAGTAGTTTTATTGGGGCACAGCCACATTCATTCATTGATATTTTGTCTTTTGCCACTTTTACCCTACAGTGGCAGAGTTGAATAGTTACAAGCAAGACCGTATGGTCTGCAAAGCCTAAAATACTTACTATCTGGCACTTTATAGAAAAGAATTGCCCACCCCTGAGGTACATGATTAAGAGTTGGGCTGCTGATGTTCAGTAGATCAATTGTCTTATCCTTATGTTCATGGATTTTTCTTCTGCAGTGGCAGACTATAGTTTCTATATGTTTTGGACCAGAATCACAGTTGACCTCTCCTTGCTGCTGTGAAAAATAAATATATATCCCTTCCTCAAAAACATGACTCTGTGGTTACCCTGTTGGTGTGCAGGGCTAGTCTGTCAGTTTTGTTCATTTAGATTAGCAATCACCCCAAGTTATGAGTGCATTAGTTGGAGTTACCTTATTTAGTTGTCTGAAATGTCAGAATAAATTTAGCATAAAAGTGCTTATGGGCACATGAAGCTTATAGGATGGGAGCAGTTTTGTTTTGTTTTCCTGATGTGCATATAGAGTTTGACTTAGGCACAAATCCAAACTCAGAGGAGGTATAGCAGCCTGTATAATCAGTCCTCTTGCTTTAATGGGTGGGGGTGTTTGACAGGTTTCCCTTTGTGAGAAGTAGTCTAATGACCTGTTTAACTTTGCTACTTAAAGAAAAGTGATGGCCAGATACCGTCCATCCTGATAACTTTAATTCCTTCTAATTAAGTGTCTCAAGGCTTCAGGATACTGTAGTTAATGCTTGTGAACCAATGAGTTTTCCTGTAGCATTTTAAGGTAGTGAGATGTACAGGCTCCTCATTATAGATGGGCCTCAGGTTATTAAATACAGTATTTAATCTGGTCAGCTTGACAGATTTAACACTAGTAGCTAGAGGAAGTCTTCATATGTGCAGGAAACAAGGTCTAAGTAAAAGATTGGTAATCGAGAGAATTGATGTAGGCACAAAGAAAGTGAAAACTAAGCTGGAACTGTGCTTCATCAGCGTTCTGCACTGCACGTGATGGCACCGTCGTCGTGCAGCTGCTGCTGCCCAGCTTTGATCCTGCCTGTTCCTGCCTTAGGGAAAGTCTCTCCCAGGCCCTTCCCCACCAGCCTTCCCTGTACAAGTTCATTACAACTCCATGACCTCAAAAGAGAGATTTGCCTTCTGGTTTCAAGTTTTCTCAGAATGGAGTATTGCTAAGTTGATAGGGATAAAATAGAAGCAACCAGAAGAGAATCTCACGGGCTCCCACTATGTTTACCCAGCTATTATCAGCTGTACCCACCCACCCTGCCTGAGAACCTTAAATGAACCATCCCTCCTGCCTTCTGGGGCCAGCCCTTTCAGTTGTTCCCTATGTCCTCACCCCTATTTAGGGACATCTCTTCAGCAATTCTTTCTTCCTCTTTTGCATCATCAAAATTTCCCCAACTGTTGAATCTACTCCAGTCAGCCTCTCACTCACCTTATTCCATTGAAACTACTCTTGCCAAGTCACCAGTGACCTTCACCTTGCTAAATCCAATAGCCATTCTCTGGCCGCGTTGTATTTGTCCTGTCAGCAGAGAGCACACTCGGGTTGATAACAATTCACCAACAGTGCTGCCAGAGTATTATTAGAATACTGAAAGCTGTTACCCAGGAAAAACACCACTCAGGGTTTACATATATTCAGAATTCTACAATCCTGCCTTCTGTACTCTCCAAATATCTTAGTCATTCAGGAGACAATAACAGAAGTACAAAAAAGGATCTGTCTTTCTCATAGTAAATACAGAATTATCATCTTAAAGCCTGGAGTTGTAGTATTGAAACTGCTATTCATTTTATTCTTCAGATTGATGCTTCACGTTGATTTTATTGATTCTTTAGATTAATTCCAATTCCATATATTTTCTTTACCATTAAAACTAATTATTTAAGAATATAATATACCCTTAACCTGTGTTATCTTTTACTAGACTTTTATTTTGTTATTGTTGCTTGGTTGGATTTAAGTCAAACATTTATTTGTCTGATCATGAAAAACAGAATTTGGGCTGTCTTATCTCTATGGTCAAAACCCTCACTGCGGAGAGAAATACCAGTGTGTCCCAGAGACCAGCAAGGTTTGTCAGTCTTCACTTTGAGTCATCGATACGCTTATAAGGGAGGAGGTTCCACTGCCTGTGATAAGCCAGGTCCCTCATTTCCAGCAGCCTCATTCCTCTCCCTCTCAGCCCATTAGGTGCCCTGGCCTTGTCCTTCAGAGGTCTCTGTGTGCTGCACACAGCTCCCTCTGGTTAGCTGCTTGTATGAACCTCTGGAGTCCAGTGCCTGTCCTAGGATTCCAGGTTCTATTCCCTTGCTAGGAGGAAGCAGCGATTTTTTTTTTTTGAAGTTACAATTATGTAACTATTTATAGCCAGAGATGGTGATTGATTGGATTACTTTTCTCTCCCACTACACAGTCAGTAAGCCCAGTGAAGGCAGAGACGGTCAATTTTACTCACCATTGTATCCTCGGAGACTAGCACTCTACAAAGCACGTAGTAGGTCTTCAATAAATATATATTTTTAAATGAATGAATGGCAGCTTCTCCAGCCCCTACATCTATCCTCTCATAAACAGCCACCTCTTCCCTTTCCTTCCCTCCTCTACCTCCCATCCAGACCAGAGTGTGACTAGATCCATTTTATTTCTTCCTCCACCTTACCTGTTGTGGAGAGAGACGGGGGGTAAACAGGAGTGTGTGTAGGTGGAGGGATTAAAGAAATGGGGTTGGGAAAAGCTAAACTTCAAGAAGCTAAACTATGTAGAGAGGAAAAAAGTCTAAGAAACATACAGCACATTGACCTCCCGTGCCTGACCGTTGTGATTTAGAAGAACTTGGCTCTAGGGTTTTGTATTATACTTGCAATATGTGTGGCTTGTGTTTACCCATCTGCTTCCCCGTCTAGACTGCAGTCTGCAAACGAGCTGTCACCTGTCACTGAAAACTCAGTGATGACCTGACTCAAACCCTAACCTGACTTAAAAGACATTTTATGCTCCTGCTCAATGTCACCATCTCCTGTCTGGCAACTCCCCCGACTTCCCAGCCCTTAAGTCTGCAGCCAAGCTGACTTGCTCAGGACTTCCACTGCTTCACGTTTGTTATCTTCCACCCATAGCTGGTACGTGTCACTAGGGATACTTCCCCCTTCCCTTCATCTGTCAGTTGACTACTTTCCACTCCTTCAAATGTGAACCTGGACTCCAGGAGCTATGCGAGTCTCCTAACTGCCCCTGCATGAGCACAGAAACACACATACCCACACTGGTGGTTAGGTGGCTCTTGCTGCCCTTATCATAGCATTTAGCACTCTGCAATTTAACAACTTGTTTGCCTGTTCTGTGAGTTAAGAGCTCCACCTTTAACTACTGAATCCACAGGGCTCTAGGAGCTTAAAAAAACATTCATTAAGAAGATGAAAGGAATTTTAATTAAATTAATGATTATTGTGGTAAAATATACATAACAAAATTTACCATTTTACCATTTTTAAGTGTACAGTTCTGTGGTATTAAGTACATTCACGTAGTTCTGCAACTATCACCTCCATCCATCTCAAAACTTTTTCATCTTCCCCAGCTGAAGCTCTACTCAAACAACTTCCTATTCTTCTCTTCCAGTAGCCTAGGCAACCATCATTCTACTCTCTGTCTTATGAATTTGACTACTCTACTTCATGTAAGTGGAGTCATACAGTATTTGACCTTTTGTGACATAATGTCCTCAAGGTTCATCCATGTTGTAGCATGTTTCAAAATTTCCTTCCTGTTTAAGGCTGAATGATATTCTCTATTTATGTGTATACAATGTTTTGTTTATCCATTTATCCATCAGTGGACATTTGAGTTGCTTCCACCTTTTGGTTGTCGTGAATAATGCTGCTAAAAACATGGCTGTACAAATAACTCTTTGAACCCTACTTTCAATTCTTTTGGGTATATACCCAGAGATGGCACTGATGGATTGTATGGTAATTCTGTGTTTAATTTTTGTTTTTGTTTTATTTTTTTGCTAAGGAAGATTTGCCCTGAGCTAACATCTGTGCCAGTCTTCCTCTATTTTGTATGTGGGTTGCTGCCACAGCATGGCTGCTGACGAGTGGTGTAGATCCGCGCCCAGGAACTGAACCCGGACTGCTGCAGCAGAGTGCGCTGAACTTAACCACTATGCCACAGGGCCGGCCCCTCTATGTTTAATTTTTCAAGGAACCACTCCACATCAGCTATCCTCCTCATCAGCTGCACCAATTTTACATTCACACAAGCAATGCACAGAGTCCCAATTTCTCCACATCCTCACTAACACTTTTTTTTTTCTGTTCTTTTTTCCCTTTTCTAAATCATAGCCATCCTTAAGGGTGTAAAATGGTATCGCATTGTGACTTTGATTTGCATTACCCTAGTGATTAGTGATGTTAAAGATCTTTTCATGTGCTTATTGGCCGTTTGTTTTTTTTTTTTTTTTTTTGAGAAAGGTCGATCAAGTCCTTTGCTCATTTTTTTTTGTACATAAATGTTATAGCAGTATTATTCATAATAGCCAAAAAAGTGGAAACAACTGAAATGTCCACCAACTGATGAATGGACAAACAAAATGTGGCATTTTCATATAATTGAATATTATTTGGCCATAAACAGAAATGACGTACTGATCTGTACTACAACGTAGATGAAACTTGAAAACATTGTGTTAAATGAAAACAACCAGACACAAGAGGCTGCATACTGTGTGATTCTATTTACATTAAAAGTCCAGGATAGGCAAATTTTTTGAGACGGAAAGTAGATTCATGGTTGACTACTTCCCCAACTGGGGAAGCTTGGGTGGAAATGAGGAGTAACTACTAATGGGTATGAGATTTCTTTTTGGGCTGATGAAAACGTTCTAAAATTGATTGTGGTGATGGTTGCATAGTTCTTATTAAAAACCATTGAATTGTATACATAACTGGGTAAATTGTATGTGAATTATATCTCAATAAAACTTAAAAAAACTAAATGGGGTAGTTACATGAATATATACATGTGATAAAATTGCGTAGAATACTGCACACACACATCTCATGTGTAAGAACTGGTGAAATCTGAATAATATCTATTGACTGTACCAATGTCAGTTTCTCTGTTTTTATGTTATACTGTAGCAAAGTAAGATGTTGTCATTGGAAGAAGCTAGATAGAGGATACACATGACCTCTCTACTATTTTTGCAAAATTAGTGGCTATATTAATATTAGAAAAAGTAGACTTCAGAGCAAAAATTACTATCAGGTATAGACTCACTTAATAATGATAAATGGATCAATTGAGCATGAAGACATAATAGTCCTAAATGTGTATACTTATAACAGAGCTTCAAAATACATGAATCAAAAGTTGATACAGTTGTAATGAGAAATAGACAAACTCACAATTAAAATAGGATATTTTAACACCCCTCTGTTGATAATTGATAGAGTAGACAAAAAATGAGTACAGATGAAGACTTGCACAGTATTACCAACCAACTTAACCTAATTCACATTTATAGACCACTCCACCTAACTACACCAGAATACACACTCTTCAAGTGCACACAGAATTTTTACCAAGGTAGACCACCTTCTGGGCCATAATACAAGTCTCGATAAATTTACAAAGATTCCCAGTCATACAAACTATATTCTAGGGCCACACTGGAATTAAGTTAGAAATGAATAGCAGAAAGGCATCTAGAAAATCCCCCAATATTTTTTATTTTATTGAGGTCATAATAGCTTATAACATTGTAAAATTGCAGTTGTACAGTATTATTTGTCAGTCACCGTATATATGTGCCCATTTACTCCTTATGCCTACCCCACCAACCCCCTTCCCCTCTGGTAACCACTAATCTGTTCTCTTTGTCCATGTGTTTATCTTCCACTTATGAGTGAAATCATATGGTGTTTGTCTTTGGTTTATATCACTTAGTATAATACCCTCAAGGTCCATCCATGTTGTTGCAAATGGGATGGTTTTGTCTTTTTTTATGGCTGAGTGGTATTCCGTTGTCTATATATACCACATCTTCTTTATCCATTCAATCAATGGGCACTTGGGTTGCTTACACATGTTGGCTGTTGTGAATAATGCTGCAATGAACATAGGGGTGCATAAGTCTCTGAATTGTTGATTTCAAGTTCTTTGGATAAATACCTAGTAGTGGGATAGCTGGGTCGTATGGTAGTTCTATTTTTAATTTTTTGAGAAATCTCCGTACTATTTTCCATAGTGGCTGCACCGCTTTGCATTCCCGCCAGCAGTGTGTGAGGGTTCCCTTTTCTGCATATCCTCTCCAACATTTGTTATTTTTTGTCTTGGTAATTATAGCCATTCTAACAGGTGTAAGGTGATATCTCAATGTTTTTTTGGTTTGCATTTCCCTGATGACTAGTGATGTTGAATGTCTTTTCATGTGCCTGTTGGCCATCTGTGTATCTTCTTTGGAAAAATGTCTGTTCATATCCTCTGCCCATTTTTTGATCAGGTTGTTTGGTTTTTGTTGTTCAGTTGTGTGTGTTCTTTATATATTTTGGAGATTAACCCAACCCCTTGTTGGATATACGATTTGCAAATATTTTCTCTCAGTTGGTGGGTTGTCTTTTCCTTTTCTTCCTGGTTTCCTTTGCCTTGCAGAAGCTCTTTAGTCTGATGAAGTCTATTTGTTTATTTTTTCTTTATTTTTTCTTTTGTTTCCCTTGCCTGAATAGACATGGTATTTGCCTTTGCTCATTATTTAAATTGGGCTATTTGTTTTCTTGTTGTCAAGTTGTAAGCTTTCTTAATATATTCTGGACATATATGATTTATCATATATATGATTTTCAAATATTTCTCCCATTCTGTGGATTGCTGTTTCACTCTGTTGATAGTGTCTTTGATGCACAAAGGTTTTAAATTTTGACGTAGTCCTATTTATCTACTTTTCTTTTGTTGCCTGTGCTTTTGGTGTAATATCCAAGAAATCATTGCCAAATCCCATGTCCTGAAGTTTTCCTCCCATGTTTTCTTCTCAAAGCTTTATAGTTTTAGGTCTTTGATTCATTTTGAGTTAATTTTTGTATTTGGCATAAGGTAACAGTCCAAATTCATTCTTTTGCAAGTGGATATCCAGTTTTCTCCAACACCATTTGTTGAAAAGACTGTCTGTTTCTCCTTGAATGGTCTTGGCACCATTGTCAAAAATCATTTGAACATTATTTCTGGGTCCTCTAGTCTATTTCATTGGTCTAAATATCTGTGTTTATGCCAGTACCAAACTATTTTGATTACTGTGTCTTTGGAGTAAGTTTTGAAAATTGTGAGTCCTCCAGCTTTGTTGTTCTTTTTCAAGATTGTTTTGGCTATTTCCTGTCCCTTGAGATTTCATATGAACTTTAGGATGGGTTTTTCTATTTCTGCAAAAAAAGTCCTTGGGATTTTGATAGGAATTGCATTAAATCTGTAGAACGTTTGGGTAGTATGTACATCTTAACAATAATAAGTCTTCAAATGTATAAACATCAATGTGTTTCCTTTTGTTTATATCTTCTTTAATTTTTTACAGCAGTATCTTGTAGTTTTCATTATACAAATCTTTCATCCCCTTGGTTAAGTTAATTTCTAATTATTTTATTCTTTTAGATGGTATTGTGAATGGAATTTTTTAAATAATTTCCATTTCAGATTGTTCATTGTTACTGTATAGAAATGCAACTGCTTTTTGTGAGTTGATTTTGTATCATGTTACTTTGCTGAATTCGCTTATTAGTTCTAACAGTTTTTTTGTGGACTCTTCAGAGGTTTCTACGTATAAGGTCATATCATCTGTTAACAGAGATAATGCTTCTTCCTTTCCAAATATGATGTGTTTTATTTCTTTTTCTAATGTAATTTCTCTGGATAAAACTTCCAGTACTGTGTTGAATAGAAGCAGTGAAAGTGGGGATCCTTGCCTTGGTCCTGATTGTACACAAAAAACTTTTAGCCTTTCACCTTAGAGTATGATGTGCACTGCGTTTTTTTCATGTATGGCTTTGATTATGTAGAGGTAGTTTGCTTCTACTCCTAATTTTTTTTTTAAATGTGGCTCATGTTTATATATATTTGTGTGTGTATAAACTCCATTTCCATTGCCATTTTTTTCCTTTTTTTTTCTCGGTGTTTTATTAGTTCTTCTCTGTTCCTTTCTTCTTCTCTTGCTCTCTTCCCTTGTGGTTTGATGGCTTTCTTTAGTGTTATGTTTGTGTTCCTTTCTCTTAGTTCTTTGTGTGTGTATTATAGGTTTCTGGGTGGTGATTACCATGAGGTTCGTGTATAATAACCTGTGTATATAGCAATCTATATTAAGTTGATGGTCTCTTTAGTTTGACCTCTATCTGAAAGCTCTACTCTTATGTGCCCCTCCTCCCACATTTTATGTTTTTGATATCATATCTAACCTCGTGTTTGTGTGTTTGTATCTATTACGTTCTTATCATGGAAATAGATAATTTTTCCTATTTGTGGTCTTCTCTTTTCCCCTTAACTATGTCCTTTTAGCATTTCTTGTATGACTGTTTTCTTGGTGATAAACTCCTTTAATTTTTGCTTGTCCTGGAAACTGTTTATCTCTCCTCCTATTCTGAATGATAACCTTGCTGGGTAGAGTATTCTTGGCTATAGGTTTTTTTCCTTTTAGCACTTTAAATATGTTGTGCCACTCTCTTCTAGCCTGTAAGGTTTCTGCTGAGAAGTCAGCTGATAGCCTTATGGGGTTTCCTTTGTATGTAACTTGTTGCCTTTCTCCTGTGGCTTTTAGGATTCTCTCTTTATTTTTAATTCTGGACATTTTAATTATGATGTGTCTTGGTGTGGGTCTCTTTGGGTTTATCTTGTTTGGTGCTCTCTGTGCTTCCTGTACCTGGATGCCTGTTTCCTTCCTTAGGTTAGGGAAGTTTTCAGCTATTATTTCTTCAAATAGATTCTCTGCCCCTTTGTGTCTCTCTTCTTCTTCTGGGACACCTATAACACGGATGTTAGGGTATTTGATGTTGTCACAGAGGTCCCTTAGACTGTCCTTGTTCTTTTTAATTCTTTTTTCTTTTATCTGTTCAGCTTGGGTGATTTCCTCTAGTCTTTCGTCCAGTTCACTGATCCATTCCTCTATATCCTCTACTCTGCTTTTAAGTGCCTCTAGTGAATTTTTCATTTCCAGTGTTGTATTCTTCATTTCTCATTTGTTCTTTTTTATATCTTCCATTTCTTTTTTGGAATTGACACTGAGTTCATCCATTCTTCTCCCAAGATCAGTGAGCATCTTTATGAGTCTTTGTTTGAACTCTCTGCCGGGAGGTTGCTCATTTCTGTTTCATTTATTTCCTTTTCTGGGATTTTGTCCTCTTCCCTTACTTGGAATGTATTCCTTTGCTTCCTCATTTTGCCTCTTTTCCTGTGCTTGTGTCTAAGTATTAGGTAGGTCAGCTACGTCTTCTGATCTTGGAGAGGTGACCTTATATAAGTGATGCCTTATGAGGCCCAGCAGTGTACTTCCCTCTCATCACTAGATCCAAATGTTCCAGGTGTGACCCCCATGTGGGCCACCTGTGTCCTTCTGTTGTGGCAGGGTTGCTCTTGCCATAGGTGCCCAGGGAGGCTGAGCTGTCCCCCTGGCTGGCAGGTTGTAATGCTTAGCTCCTATGTAGTTGTTGTGGCCCCTTCAGTCTCTTTATTGGGTGTGGGGAGCCCCAGTACAGTTGGCTGCAAGGTCTAATAGCACATTCCTGTTGCAGTTTTTATGTTAAGTGACTTGGCCCCCAGCGTGGCTGCTTGTTAGGCTCCGGGGCTTACAATTGCTATAAGCCTCTAGCCCATAAGGCTCTTGTCAGCTCTCTGAGGATTGTAGCTTGGTGGGGATGGCCTGAGGCATGGGAGCACCCAGTTGTTTCAGGCTTTGGAAGGTGGGGCTGATCCCTTATGTGGGTGTTTGAGAAACACAAGTCTTCTGCAGCTGACAAGCCCTGCTGCCCACAGGGCCACACACACAGTAAACACAGTCCTGCCCCATGCATGCACCCCAACCCCCTGGAGTGGACCCAGTCTCTCCCAGGCAGAGACCCCACTCACTCCACCAACACCCCGCACTCTGCACCAGCTCCTCGTGCATGCCCTGCCCCACAGAGGTGGTCCCACTCACCAGGCTGCAGAGAATCTAGGCAGCTTGCTTAGCAGGCCCACAGGTTGCCTGAGGGCTTGTTGTTGGGTGGAGCCAGTCCCTAGGGTGGGCTGATTGCCTTGGCTGAGTTAAATTAAATCTGTGCTCTAGTGGGTGGGGCCGACCCTGGGCTAGCATGCCGCAGGGAGAACTCCAATGGCATCTGCCAGCATCTGTTAGCATGCCCACACCAGGTCACAACAATGGCTGCCGCCAATGTCCCAGTCCCTGGAGAGGTCTCACCTCTCACCAAGATGCACCCAGAGTCTATCAGGTGAGTTGCTTTTCACCAAAGGATTGTGCACCTTTCTTGCTGGTGATTTTAGGTTGCTTTCCGAAACGGGTGAGTTTCTGTGTAGACCCTTTAAGAGCCGGCTTTAATTTTTTTGTGTCCCAGCTTTTCTGGGGGTATTCCCCGTTGTTAGTCGCCAGCCAAGCCAGATATTATGCCACTCATCTTGGTTGTGCTCGGTCCAAAAAATGCCGATAGCGTGAACGCTTCCCACCTCGGGTCCTCCATTGCTCCAGGGAAGGCTGTGTACCTTTAGGTTGCTCCTGGGCGGTTGTGAAGCATTGCAGTTTGTGAAGGTGGCATTTTTTCTTTACAGAAGGGAAGTTTTGCCTTTTCCACCTCAATTAGGATTGTTGTTTGTTGCAGGGGTTTCTCTTATCCAGTTTTCAGTTGTCTCTCAGGGGAATTTTTCCAAGGGTAGCTGTAAATTCACTGTGTCAGTGGGAGTCTGCCTACGCTGCCATCTTGACTTCTCTACTCCTAATTTCTTATTGTATTTTTTTTTATCATAAATGGATGTTGAAATTATTCAAGTGCTTTTTCTGCATCAATTGAGATAATCATGTGGATTTTTTTCCCTTCACTCTTTTAATGTGGTATATTACATCGATTGATTTTCTTATGTTGAACCATCCTTGCATTCCAGGAATAAAGCCCACTTGGCTATGATCTATAATCCTTTTAATATGCTGCTGAATTACGTTTGTTAGTATTTTGTTGAGGACTTTTGCATTGATGTTCGTAAGAGATCTTGAGCTGTAGTTTTCTTGTAGTGTCTGTCTGGCTTTGGTATCGGTAATGCTGGCCTCACAGAATGAATTAGGAAATGTCGCTTCCTTTTCAATTCTTTGGAAAAGTTTGAGGAGGATTGATATTAGTCCTTCTTTTTTTTTTTTTGGCTGAGGAAGATTAGCTTTGAGCTAACATATGCTGCCAATCTTCCTCTTTTTTGATGTGAGCTGCCACCACAGCATGGCCACTGACAGGCGAGTGGTGTAGGTCTGTGACCAGGAACTGAACCTGGGCTGCTGAAGCGGAGCATGCCGAACTTAACCACTAGGCCACTGGGGCTGGCCTGACACTAGTCCTTCTTTAATGTTTGGTAGAATTCACCAGTGAAGTCATCAGGTCCAGGGCTTTTATTTGCCAGACTTTTAATTACTGATTCAATCTCCTTAGTAGTTATAAGTCTATTCAAATTTTCTATTTCATCACAATTTAGTCTTTTAGGTTTTGTGTTTCTCAGAATTTGACCATTTCATCTAGGTTATCCAATTTGTTGTCCTACAATTGTTGCTAGTACTCTCTTATAATTCTTTTCATTTCTGTAGAAATGGTAGTAATGTCCACACTTTAATTTCTGATTTCAGTAATTTGAGTCTTCTTTCTTCTTAATCTATCTAGCTAAAGATTTGTCAATTTTGTTGATTTTTCTTAAGAACCAATTTTTGATTTCATTGATTTTCTCTATTTCTGTTCTCTATTTCATTTATCTCTCCATTAATCTTTATTTTTTCCTTTCTTTTGCTTGCTTTGAGGTTAGTTTGTTGTTCCTCTTCTAGTACCTCAAGTTGTAAAGTTAATTTGTTGATTTGAAATCTTTCTTGTTTTTGTTTTTTTATTTTTTGGCTGGGAAGACTTGCCCTGAGCTAACATCTGTTGCCAGTCTTCCTCTTTTTCTTATTCCTTCCCCAAAGCCCCAGTGCACAGTTGTATATTCTGGTTGGAAGTCCTTCTAGTTCTTCCATGTGAGCTGCCACAACAGCATGGCAACTGACAGATGAGTGGTGTGGTTCTACGACCAGGAAACAAACTCAGGCCACCGAAGCGGTGAGAGTGCTGAACTTTAACCACTAGGCCATCAGTGCTGGCTCTCTTGTTTGTTTGTTTTGTGAGGAAGATCAGCCCTGAGCTAACATCCATGCCAATCCTCCTCTTTTTTGCTGAGGAAGACTTGGCCCTGGGCTAACATCCGTGCCCATCTTCCTCCACTTTATATGGGATGCCACGACAGCATGGCCTGACAAGCAGTGCATCGGAGCGCACCTGGGATTCAAACCTGGGCCGCCAGCAGCGGAGCGCGCACACTTAACCGCTATGCCGTGGGGTTGGCCCCATCTTGTTTTTTAATGTAAGCATTTAAAGCTGTAAATTTCCCTTTTAGCACAGCTTTTCCTTTATTCCATTACTTTTGGTATGTTATGTTTTGTTTTCATTTGTCTCTAAATATTTTGTAATTTGTTTTGTGATTTCTTTGATCCATTGGCTGGTTTAAGAGTGTGCTGTTTAATTTCCACAAATTTGTGAATTTTATCGTTTAACTTCTGTAGTTGATTTCTAACATCATCCTATTGTGGTCTGAGAAGATATTTTATGATATCTATATTTTAAAATCTATTGACATTTAATTTGTGGCATAACATAGATCTGTCTTGGAAAATATTCCATGTGCACTTGAGAAAAATCTGTATACTGTTGTTGGGTACAGTGATCTGTATATATCTGTTAGATCTAATTGGTTTATTGTGTTGTTTGTCTTCTATTTCATTACTTCTGTCTAATTGTTCTACCCACTGTTGAGAGTGGGGTGTTGAAATCTCAAGCTATTATTGTAAAACTTCCTATTTCACTTTTCTATTCTGTCAGTTTTTGCTTCCTATATTTTGATGCTCTGTTATTAGATATGTAAATTTTTATACTTGTTATATCTTCTTGCTGTATTGAACTTTTTATTAATATATAGTGTCCTGTTTGTCTCTTGTAAACTTTTTTGATTTAAAGTCTATTTTGTCTGCTGTTATTAGAGCCACCTGCTCTCTTTTGGTTCCTAGTTGCATGGAATATCTTTTTCCATTCTCTTACTTTCAATCTATTTGTATCTTTGGATCTAAAGTGAATCTTTTATAGACAGCATATGGTTGGATCATTTGTTTTTTGTCTGTTCTGCAAATCTCTGTCTTTTGATTGGAAAGTTTAATCTGTTTACATTAAAGAATTATCAATAAAGAGAAACTTCTTTCATTTTGCTATTTGTTTTCTATATGCCTTATAGGTTTTGCCTCTCATTTTCTGCATTGCTATCTTCTTTTGTGTTTATCTGATTTTTTGTAGTGAAGTGTTTAAATTACATTCTCATTTCCTTTTGTGTATATTTTTTAGCTATTTTCTTTGTGGTTACCATGGAAATTACATTTAACTTTCTATAGTTATAACACTAATTCGAATTTATACCAGCTTAACTTCAATAATATACAAAAACTCTGCTCCTTTACAGCTTCATCCCCACTTCTTTCAGTTTTGATGTCACCAAATTACACCTTTATACAATGCCCCAAAACATAGACTAATAATTCTTTTAAATGCAGTAGTCCTTTATTTTTATTTTTATTTTTTTTTTTTTATAATTTTATTTATTTATTTATTTTTCCCCCAAAGCTCCGGTAGATAGTTGTATGTCATAGCTGCACATCCCTCTAGTTGCTGTATGTGGGACGCGGCCTCAACATGGCCGGAGAAGCAGTGCATCAGTGCGTGCCCAGGATCCAAACCCGGGCTGCCAGTAGCAGAGCGCGTGCACTTAACCACTAAGCCACGGGGCTGGCCCATTAGTAGTCCTTTAAATTATGTAGAAAACAAAATGTGGACTTACAAGCCAAGATTACAATAATGCTAGCTTTTAGACTAATAATTGTTTATTAATATATGAGTCTCTTAAATCATGTAGAAAGCTAAAAGTGGAGTCAAAACTGCCGTTTCACTATTACTACATTTTGTAATTGCACATGTATTTACCTTTGTTGAGATCTTTATTTGTTCATGGCTTCTGCTTACTATCTAGTATCCTTTCATTTCACCCTGCAGGACTCCCTTGACCATTTCTTGCAGGGCAAATCTAGTGGAACTTTCTCAGCTTTGGTTTATCTGGGAATGTTAAGACATCTATCCCTCACATTTGAAGGGCAGTTTTGCCAGATATTGGACTCTTGGTTGACATTTTTTTCTTTTAGAACTTTGAATATATGGGCCCACTGCCTTCTGGCTTTCAAAGTTTCTGATGAGAAATCTGGTGAATCTTTTTGAGGTTTCCCTGTATGATGAGTTGCTTCTCTTGCTGATTTCAAGATTCTCTTTGCCTTTTGAAAGTTTGATTGTAATGTGTCTTAGTGTGTGTCTCTTTTGGTCAATCTTGGAGTTTATTGAGCTTTTTACATGTTTATATTCATGTCTTTCACCAAATTTGGGAAGTTTTCAGCCATCATTTCTTAAAATATTCTCTCTACTCCTTTCTCTCTCTTCTTTCTGGGTCTCCCACAATGCATGTGTTGGTCTGCTTGGTGGTGTCCCACAGGTCCCTTAGGCTCTGTTCACTTTTTTTCAATCTTTTATCTTTCTGTTCCTTGGACTTGATGATTTCCATGGTCCTAGATTGAAGTTCACTGATGCTTCTACCTGCTCAAATCTGCCTTTGAATCCCTCTACTTAATATACCATTTCAGTTATTGTACTTTTCAGCTCCAGAATTGCCTTTTGGTTTCTTTTTTAGGTTTTCTATCTCTTTATTGATATTTCCATTTTGTTAGTATGTTATTTTCTTCACTTTATCCATATCCTCCTTTACTTCTTTGAACATCTTTAAGATAGTTGCTCTACAGCTTTGTCTAATAAATCTGCTATCAGATATGTTTCAGGGAAAGAGTCTATTAATTTTGGGGAGGCATACTTTGTTGTTTCTTTGTATGTCTTGTGATTTTTTTGTTGAAAACTGGACGTTGAATCTAATAATTTGGCAACTTTGGAAATCAGATTCTCCCTCTTCCCCAGGGCTTGCTGTTTTTTGTTTTTGTTTTTCTGATTGTTGGAGATTGTCTCAGTACCAAGATCAGCCTGAAGTGTAAATTTAAGATCTCAGGTCTTTTCTGAGCCAGTGCTTTTCCCAGGACATGCGTGGTCACTTTCTGATTTTCCTTGTATATGCAGTCACTTTTGAATGTTCTAGTCTTAATGAGTGATTCCTAAAAGGGAAGAAGAGAAAAATGAGGAAGAAAAAAGGGCACTGACCCTTTTAAGTCCTTTAGAAGTTACTTCATCTAGAGGGGGAGGGTCTTGTGCCAGTGGGGGAGGTGCAACAACAATGGCTGCCCACCTCTTTGCACCTCTGTGATCAGAAGCAGTAATCAGCACTCAGAGCCAGATCCCTGATAATTGGAGGACATGGTCCTTTTTGCCTACCCTCATTCCCACAATGTGTGTGCAAGCTGTTTCAGGAGCACATGGCTGCCTGCCATGGGGCTGGGTGGGGTTGGGTAGCTGCTACTGTGCTTAGAGCTGAAATTAACCAAAATTAACAGCAATTTACCTTCCTCACTTTTCCCTGTAAGTTGCAAGCCTTCAATAGACTCCAGAGTTTCAAAATAGTTACATCATACAGATTCTGCCAGTGTCTAGGTGGGGAGACAAATTCATGGTGCTTCCTATTCCAGTATCTTCCCCAAATCTTCTAATCGTGTGGTTTTTAACACATATATAAATTTAATATTAAGTAGTAAAAAAAAGTATACATCTTATATTTTCTTCACATCTGTATATATAGTTTTATAGTTGTCAGCTTTAAAATAAAAGTGAATTAAATAACAAAATATTAAACAAAAAATAATAAATTAAGGAGAGAGATTAAATAATTAGATAACATTTGTGTACATGTGTGTATACACATACACCTTTAGATAATACATTTTTGTTTAAAACGTATATGAAAATTCAGAAAGTCCTCATCAGGTACTTGATGTCAAAAATAAACTGAATTTGAAAAGGCAGAGTCATGCAAGCCATTGGCCACAATGTAGGAAAGGAGGTTACAAATAATCTATCCATCTGGACATTTAAAACATACATTGAAGTAATTCTTGGCTTAAAGCAGAAATAAAAATGAATATTAATATAGAAATGAAATGACATTCACAGGATATTTTAGAAAATTTAGTGGTATTTTTAGAAAATCAAGAAAGAAAATAAGTGAACTTAATGTAAGAAGCTTGAAAAGGAATAACAAAACTGATTCAAAGACACTGGACTGAGGGAATAAATATAAAAACATAAGTTTGCAAAGTAGAAAAATAAGACAAACTGAATTAATGATCAAGAAAACACAAAGCTTGTTCTCCGATCAAAAATTAAAATAGCAAAATATTAGACCAGTATAATTACAAATGAAAGAACATAAGAAATAAAAATGAGACATAACCATAGGTGTGGAGGAAATTATGTAATTTTAAAGGAAAACAATATAACCCTTGGTTAGACTAAAACTACAAACCTAGAAGAAAGATATGCTTCTCCAGGAAACTTGTGCTTCTCATTAAAAATGTTTGAAGAATAAGAAAAACCCTTGAGTCACCAGAGCTACCGGTCATCATTTCTTGGTGGATTTCAACCAGCACTTCTTTTTTGTGTGTGTGTGAGGAAGATTAGCCCTGAGCTAACATCCACCACCAGTCCTCCTGTTTTTGCTGAGGATGACTGGCCCTGAGCTAACATCCATGCCCATCTTCCTCTGCTTTATATGGGACGCTGCCACAGCATGGCTTGACAAGTGGTGCATCAGTCTGCGCCCGGGATCCGAACCTGCGAACCCCGGGCCGCCGAAGCGGAGCATGTGAACTTAACCACTATGCCACCGGGCCGGCCCCAGCACTTCTTTTTCATTTTGAAATTTTATTCTATTTTGTGTTTAAATATCAGTAAAGAATATATGGGCCGGCCCCGTGGCTTAGCGGTTGGGTGCGTGCGCTCCACTGCTGGTGGCCCGGGTTCGGATCCCGGGCGCGCACCGATGCACCGCTTCTTTGGCCATGCTGAGGCTGCGTCCCACATACAGCAACTAGAAGGATGTGCAGCTATGACGTACAACTATCTACTGGGGCTTTGGGGGAAAATAAATAAAATTAAAAAAAAAAGAATATATGTGAATGGTATTAAGTTTTTAGTTTATCCTTTGTACACAGGAAGTTTACTCGTTGCACATAACTGCATTTCTTAGAAGTGAGTGTGTCTGTGTATGTCTGTATGTACTGAGGTGTGCGAATTTAGATGTGTTTGTCGCTGAAGGTCATTCAAGTTTGAAAATCCCAGGTAAAGGTCTGACAGCTGTGTGGAAATAAAGATAGCCCAAATGAGAACAAACAGGCTACTCGTTCAGAGCTTGCTAGAGCAGGGGAGTCAGCTACTTGCTTTTGGCAGAGGAGTGAAAAGGCTTCAGGTGTGCTCTGACTGGAGGCTGGGTGATATGGGAATGCTAGAAGCAGCTAATTAGCAGTGAGGAATCCCATGTGACTGGTTAGGGGAGCCTATTTGGCTTTTTCCTGAGTTGGAAGCAAGGGCAAAAGTTAGGGAAGCTGTAGTCATTGACCAATCCCTGACTGGTTTTGAGCTGATTGCTGCAGAGGTTTCTGGTTTGGCTCTCTGAGCTGTTGGCTGTAGAGGTTGTGGGTTAGCTTGTCACTAACAAATGTATCTTTGCAGGCTTGGGAGTGGATTGAGAGGTAAAGCCACTTAATAATGGAGTCAGTGAGTCTCCACCTGTCTTAACCACTGGGTTTGAGGTGATTCACTATTTTATACTGTTGATTCATTTCTTTTTTTATTGAGGTGAAATTCACATAAGTGTGTCTTGTTGTAAGGAGAACAGATTCTTATTGAACTTATGCAAATAACTATTTTGCCATGAAAACAATACTTGCTGAGAGTTTCCAAATCCTAGAGGGATCAGGTAGGGAGAAAAAGATAAATGTTTCAGTTCTGCTTACAAAGGTATAATTTACCAAATTGCCATAGGTCATAGCTAGCTCAGGAGAAAAGATAAATTTTCCTTAAATCTGAAAAAACAAAACATTAAAAAATATCAGCAATATTTAAAACAAAAGTCATAAAAATTATAATCATCTCCATAAGTTCATTCAGCCCTGTGTAATTGATTCTTAATCTTCTGTTAGCAGTTTCATAAAGTCAGCAGTTTCTCTGTTCGAGTTCTGTTATTTCTTATCCAGTTCAGTTTTATAATCGGGAAGTTTATCAGAAACCTGTATTCTAGAGTAAGCACCAAAGTCCTTTCCATGAATGTCTCTGAAGATGAAACATATTTTGCAAAAGCATCAGAGCAAATAACTGTCTGTAACCAACAAGACCCCAAAATGGCAATTGACAAAGAAATTTTGTTAATTTTGTGACATACGATACTTTAAAATAGTAACCAGGACTAGACTGATAACCAGGACAGATCAGAACTTCAGTAATGTTATACACTTTCAAAACACCTATATCAATAACATTCACCCACAGAATATCACCTAAGAAGGTTTATCATCACTTATTTGACAATGCTTCCCATGTAATTTAACATACCAAATAAGCCCAACAAGTTTAGTATCTTACTTTTTACAGGAAGAGAGCAGATTTCTTTGAGAAGTCCCAGGGCCCTTTGAAAATTCTCAAAGAAACAAGTCAAAAGAAAGACTTTATTTAAGATATGAATTTTGGGCAGCTTGTCAAAAATATCGAAAGGTTTTAAAACACTTGGTCAGAGGAGATCAAGGGGTTGCTGATCTTGTCACTGTGAAACAATGCTTAGTTACCCATTCAAACCAAGTGAGAACAGAAACAGTCAAGGGTAAACAAAGAGTTAAAATAGTCAAGAAAAACCTTAATAGAGAGATCTCAGTCCTTCTGAACATAGGAAATTATTTTAACATAGTTTTTCTGTCTTTTAGGTAGACTTACTCAAAGGTAAAGAAAAACTTTTTATAACCTTTTTATCAAGTTCAAGGAAATTATCCTTTTAAGAGAAAGAAGACCAAATTTTAATTTTGCACCAGCTTTATTTTTGATGTTAAAGCTTATTTACTTAATTAAATTGATTTTAATCTTAGCGAACTTGACCATGCATAAAACTCGTTTTCCAGAATTCCTTTTCCACAAACCTTTTATAACTTTCTCTTTACATTCAGAATTTGTCCTATGCCTTTCTTTTTCCTCCTAGTACTTTGGGACAAATTTATCTTTCCTAACCAACCAAACAAAGTATTTCCATTCTTTGTACCTTCTTTACTATATACGTCTTATTTTCCTTGTATACAGAGCTGTTTTTCTTACTAATTTTTAGTAGCTTTAATAACACATATTAGTTAGAATTTTTTTTAATCCTTAAAGACTTTGACTTCTAAGTAAAACTAAGCAGTTATAAAGTTTCTTTTACATTAGCATTCTGTGGCTTGGCAAATTTATTTCTTGGCACATTATTGGCAAACACTTTTCATAATTTCTGGAAATGTGTTACTTTATAGTATAATCTTTTAAGGAAACACACGACATGTTTACTAACAGACCCAAAACACCTTTTAGTTTTTCTGTGATAAGCCAAAAGTAGATAAACTTAGATGTGTTTAGCAATAATGTTTCAGTATTTTATCTGATTTGAAAATGACCCAGATACTCAATGAATTTTTAGCATTAATTTAATTTAGCAAAACTCTAAAGTTTTGAGTTACTAAAAGGCATTTGAAAGCTGTTTTTTCAAGTATACAGACCATAAAACATAATTATTGTATCCAAAAACTCTTCCTTATTTTCATCTATCTAAATCATTTGTTTCCAACAATTGACAATCAAACCAACAAACTTAAACCAGCTTTCTTTTACCAGAGATTCATTTATATCGTGTTACCTTCAAAGACATTTGGGTTAATTTCTATTACATTTAGAATTTTTCTTTTTTTTTTGAGGAAGATTAGCCCTGCGCTAACATCTGTTGCCAATCTTCCTCTTTTTTTTTTTTCTCCCCAAAACCTCAGTACATAGTTGTAGAGTTCTAGATCTTCTATATGGGACGCCACCTCAGCATGGCTTGATGAGCAGTGAGTAGGTCCATGCCCAGGATCCGAACCAGCGAACCCCTGGCCGCTGAAGCTGAATGCGGGAACTTAACCCTGCTACGCCACCAGGCCGGCCCCTTACATTTAGAATTTATGTAAGTGCTTACAGCTGATTAAATAGAGCTCTTAATTTTAGCCATACCATCCGGAGGTAAAATATCACACATAGGTAACATACATATAGGCACACATACACAGAGACTGCACAGCTGTTACTGCCATGAATCAGATACAGGGCTCCTTAGTTACGAATCTAAATTTTTGTTTTAAACCTTTTTACTAATATTTGTGGAGAAGACTCTCGAGATGCTAGATTTTTGGCCAGGTGTGCTCCTGTGTCCATTTTTCTGGCCTTTTTACTTTTTTTTTCTTCAATCCTAGGAATTAGTGATGGGCCAGATAACAGTTCCCAGAGGAGATGATAATCCTTTTTGAGATAAAGAAACTGGGTGGAATTTGAACTACCTCTAGAGCTGCATTTCCAGTCTTGCAAGGATTTTTTTAAAGGACAATTGCTCTTAATTTCTCAGAAATTGGGTTGTAACTGAAATGACATTATAGGTTGATCTACCTGTCCAACTACAGCATAAAGGCCCAGAGAAACACTCAAGTTTTCTCTAAGATGGAGTTTCTGGAGCATAACTCATCCAATAGAAAGTGTTTCCAGTGTTAACTGGAAACTGTTAACTGTTTCCAGTTAGTTAAAATGCACCAGAGGGGTGAGTCTCCAGAGGTGCTTGGGGTTTTCCCCATGGCAGTAAAGCTGGTGTCCCACTGACAGCGGGCCAGAGAAGGGTGCAGAGTCCCACTGCGGGTGTCAATATAGCTATAAGATTTAGTCAGGTTCCACTCAGCTGGGGCACTTAGTCCCTGAGCCAGCACAAGGCAAGCGAGGGAGGCAAGAGGCAAAAGCCTAAAGCCTGGAGTGGGGTGGGGGCCGGGTCTGCCAACGCCGGGGTTGAGAGTTAGGTCCTTGGCAAAAGGTTTTCAATTTTTACGGAAGGTCCAGGTTCTGCTCAGGTCCAGCCTGAACTTAACCTTGACTTAATGACAACAGAGGAGGTGATGAATGAGAGACAAGGGAAAGAGGTGATCAGGCCTCGCCCTTATGGCCTTTTCCCAAGGATTATCAAGATAAGGGTCACACAGACAACAGTTCCCGGACAAGACAGTTTACAGAATAAATTACAGATCTCCTGGGCCGGCCCTGTGGCTTAGGGGTTAAGTGCTCGCGCTCCGCTACTGGCGGCTGGGGTTCGGGTCCTGGGCGCGCACCGATGCACCGCTTTACCGGCCATGCTGAGGCCGCGTCCCACATACAGCAACTAGAAGGATGTGCAACTATGACATACAGCTATCTACTGGGGCTTTGGGGAAAAAAAAAAAAGGAGGAGGATTGGCAATAGATGTTAGCTCAGGGCTGATCTTCCTCACACAAAAATAAATAAATAAATAATTAAATAAAATTACAGATCTCCTGTCCCCATAACTGACTCAGTAGGCACCTAAAATACTCAACAGTTTCTTTTTTTTATTTATTTTATTTTTTTATTATTTTTTAAAATTTTTGTTTATTGCAGTAACATTGGTTTATAACGTTCTATAAATTTCAGGTGTACATCATTATACTTCTATTTCTGCATAGATTACATCATGTTCACCACCCAAATACTAATTACAATCCATCACCACACACATGTGCCGAATTATCCCTTTCACCCTCCTCCCTCCCCCCTTCCCCTCTGGTAACCGCCAATCCAATCTCTGTCTCTATGTGTTTGTTTATTGTTGTTGTTATCTACTACTTAATGAAGGAAATCGTGTGGTATTTGACCTTCTCCCTCTGACTTATTTCACTTTGCATAATGCCCTCAATGTCCATCCATGTTGTCACAAATGGCTGGATTTCATCGTTTCTTATGGCTGAGTAGTATTCCATTGTGTATATATACCACATCATCTTTATCCATTCGTCCCTTGATGGGCGCTTAGGTTGCTTCCAAGTCTTGGCTATTGTGAATAACGCTGCAATGAACACAGGGGTGCATGTATTTTTATGCATTGGTGTTTTCAAGTTCTTTGGATAAATACCCAGTAGTGGAATAGCTGGATCATATGGTAGTTCTAGCCTTGATTTTTTGAGGAATCTCCATACTGTTTTCCATAGTGACTGTAGCAGTTTGCACTCCCACCAGCAGTGTATGAGAGTTCCCTTCTCTCCAACACATGTTGTTTCCTGTCTTGTTAATTATAGACATTCTGACGGGCGTGAGGTGATATCTCATTGTACTTTTCATTTGCATTTCCCTGATAGTTAATGGTTTTGAACATCTTTTCATGTGCCTGTTGGCCATCTGTATATCTTCTTTGGAGAAATGTCTGTTCAGGTCTTTTGCCCATTTTTTAATTGGGTTGTTAGTTTTTTTGTTGTTGAGTTGCATCAGTTCTTTGTATATTTTGGAGATTAAGCCCTTATCAGATGTATGGTTTGCAAATATCTTCTCCCAATTGTTAGGTTGTCTTTTAGTTTTGTTGATGGTTTCCTTTGCTGTGCAGAAGCTTTTTAGTTTGATGTAGTCCCATTTGTTTATTTTTTCTGTTGTTTCTCTTGCCTGGTCAGACGTGGTGCTTGAAAATATGTTGCTAAGACCAGTGTTGAAGAGCATACTGCCTATGTTTTCTTCTAGAAGTTTCATAGTTTCAGGTCTTACATTCAAGTCTTTAATCCATTTTGAGTTAATTTTGTGTATGGTGTAAGGTAAGGGTCTACTTTCATTTTTTTGCATGTGGCTGTCCAGTTTTCCCAACACCATTTGTTGAAGAGACTTTCTTTTCTCCATTGTATGTTCTTGGCTCCTTTGTCAAAGATTAGCTGTCCATAGATGTGTGGGTTTATTTCTGGGCTTTCGATTCTATTCCATTGATCTGTGTGTCTGTTTTTGTGCTAGTACCATGCTGTTTGGGTTACTATCGCTTTGTAGTATATTTTGAAATCAGGGAGTGTGATATCTCCAGCTTTGTTCTTTTTTCTCTGAATTCCTTTACTTATTCGGGGTCTTTTGTTGTTCCAAATAAATTTTAGGATTCTTTGTTCTATTTTTGTGAAAAATGTTGTTGGAACTTTGATAGGGATTGCATTGAATCTATAGATGCCTTTAGGAAGTATGGACATCTTAACTATGTTAATTTTTCCAATCCAAGAGCAGAGAATATCTTTCCATTTCTTTGTGTCTTCTTCAATTTCTTTCAGCAATGTTTTATAGTTTTCCATGTACAGGTCTTTCATCTCTTTGGTTAAGTTTATTCCTAGATATTTTATTCTTTTTGCTGCAATTGTAAATGGGATGGTATTCTTAATTTCTCTTTCTGCTACTTCGTTTTTAGTGTATAGAAATGCAACTGATTTTTGTATGTTGATTTTGTATCTTGCAACTTTACCATATTCGTTTATTACTTCTAAAAGTTTTCTGGTGGATTCTTTAGGGTTTTCTATATATAAAATCATGTCATCTGCAAATAGTGACAGTTTCACTTCTTCCTTTCCAATTTGGATCCCTTTTATTTCTTTCTCTTGCCTGATTGCTCTGGCTAGGACTTCCAGTACTATGTTAAACAGGGGTGGTGAGAGTGGGCATCCTTGTCTGGTTCCTGTTCTTAGAGGGATAGCTTTCAGTTTTTCACCATTGAGGATGATATTAGCTGTGGGTTTCTCATATATGGTCTTTATTATGTTGAGGTACTTTCCTTCTATACCCATGTTATTCAGAGTTTTTATCATAAATGCATGCTGTATCGTGTCAAATGCTTTCTTTGCATCTATTGAGATGATCATGTGATTTTTATTCATTTTATTAATGTGGTGTATCACGTTGATTGATTTGCAAATGTTAAACCATCCCTGCACACCTGGAATAAATCCCACTTGATCATGGTGTATAATCTTTTTAACTTGTTGTTGTATGCTATTTGCTAGTATTTTGTTGAGGATTTTTGCATCGATGTTCTTCAGTGATATTGGCCTGTAGTTTTCTTTTTTTGTGTTGTCCTTGTGTGGTTTTGTTGTCAGGGTAATGTCGGCTTCATAGAATGAGTTAGGGAGCTTCCCCCATCCTCATTTTTTTGGAAGAGTTTGAGAAGGATAGGTATTAAGTCTTTGAATGTTTGGTAGAATTCACCAGGGAAGCCGTCTGGTCCTGGACTTTTATTTTTGGGGAGGTTTTTGATTACTGTTTCGATCTCCTTACTGGTGATTGGTCTATTCAAATTCTCTACTTCTTCTTGATCCCATTTTGGAAGGTTGTATGATTCTTAGAATTTATCCATTTCTTCCAGATTGTCGAAGTTGTTGGCATATAGCTTTTCATAGTATTCTCTTATAATCTTTTGTATTTCTGAGGTGTCTGTTGTAATTTCTTTTCTTTCATTTCTGATTTTACTTATTTGTGCCTTCTTTTTTTCTTTGTGAGTCTAGCTAAAGGTTTGTCAATTTTTTTGATCTTTTCAAAGAACCAGTTCTTGGTTTTATTAATTTTTTCTATTGTTTTTTTAGTCTCTATGTTATTTATGTCTGCTCTGATTTTTATTATTTTCCTTCCTCTACTGATTTTGGACTTTGTTTGTTCTTCTTTTTCCAGTTTCTTTAGGTGCCTTGTTAGAGTGTTTATTTGAGATTTTTCTTGTTTGTTGAGATAGGCCTGTATTGCTATAAACTTCCCTCTTAGAACTGCTTTTGCTGTATCCCAAAAATTCTGGCATGTCGTATTTTCATTTTCATTTGTCTCCAGGTATTTTTTGATTTCTTCTTTGATTTCTTCATTGACCCAGTCGTTGTTCAGTAGCGTTTTGTTTCATCTCCATGTATTTGTGGCTTTTCTGAGTTCCTTCCTATAGTTGATTTCTAGTTTCATACCATTGTGGTCAGAAAAGATGCTTGGTATTATTTCAATCTTCTTAAATTTATGGAGACTTGTTTTGTGGCCTAATATGTGATCAATCCTGGAGAATGTTCCATGTGCATTTGAAAAGAACGTGTATTCTTCGGTTTTTGGATGGAATGCTCTGTATATATCTCCTAGGTCCATCTGTTCTAGTGTATCATTTAAGGCCAATATTTCTTTATTGATCTTCTGTTTGGATGATCTATCCGTTGGTGTAAGTGGAGTGTTAAAGTCCCCTACTATTATTGTGTTACTGTCTACTTCTGTTTTTATGTCTATTAATAATTGTGTTATATATTTAGGTGCACCTACATTGGGTGTGTAGATATTTACAAGTGTTATATCCTCTTGTTGGATTGTTCCCTAGATCATTATGTAATGACCTTCTTTGTTTCTTTTTGCAGTTTTTGTTTTAAAGTCTATTTGGTCTGATATGAGTACTGCTACCCCAGCTTTCTTTTCATTGCCATTTGCATGGAGTATCTTTTTCCATCCCTTCACTTTCAGTTTTTGAGTGCCTTTAGGTCTGAAATATGTCTCTTGTATGCAGCATATATATGGGTCTTGTTTTTTTATCCAATCAGCCACCCTATACCTTTTAATTGGAGCATTTAGTCCATTGACGTTTAAAGTAGCTATTGATAAGTATGTACTTACTGCCATTTTTTAACGTTTTTTTCCCTTAGTGTTTTAGTAGTCTTCTGTTCCTTTCTTCTTCTATACAGAATTGATGGTCTCTTTAGTTTGACCTCTGTCTGAAAGCTCTACTCTTTAACTCCCCTCCTCCCTCCTTTTATGTTTTTGATATCATATCTAACCTCTTTTTTGTGCATTTGTATCCATTCCCTTTTATCATGAAAATAGATAATTTTTCCTATTTGTGGTCTTCTCTTTTCCCCTTAAATCAGTCCCTTTAACATTTCTTGTAGCACTGTTTTCTTGGTAACAAACTCCTTTAATTTTTGCTTGTCTGGGAAATTTTTGATCTCTCCTTCCATTTTGAATGAAAACCTTGCTGGCTAGAATATTCTTGGCTGTAAGTTTTTTGCTTTTAGCACTTTAAATATATGATGGCATTCTCTTCTAGCCTGTAAGGTTTCTGCTGAGAAGTCAGCTGATAGCCTTATGGGGTTTCCTTTGTATGTAACTTGACTTTCTCTTGTGGCTTTTAGGATTCTCTCTTTATTTTTAATTCTGGACATTTTGATTATGATGTGTCTTGGTGTGGGCCTCTTTGGGTTTATCTTGTTTGGGGCTTTCTGTGCTTCCTGTACCTGGATGTCTGTTTCCTTCCTTAGGTTAGGGAAGTTTTCATCTATTATTTCTTGAAAGAGATTCTCTGCCCCTTTGTCTCGCTCTTCTCCTTCCGGGACACCTATAACAGGGATGTTAGTGTGCTTGATGTTGTCCCAGAGGTCCCTTAGACTGTCCTCACTCTTTAATTCTTTTCTCTTTTATCTGTTCAGCTTGGGTAATTTCTTCTAGTCTTTCTTCCAGCTCACAGATCCGTTCTTCTGTATCCTCTACTCTGCTTTTGAGTCCCTCTAGTGAATTTTTCATTTCCAGTATTGTATTCTTCATTTCTGATTGGTTCTTTTTTATATCTTCCATTTCTTTGTTGACATTCTCATTGAGTTCATCTATTCTTCTCTCCAGATCAGTGAACATCCTTAACACTCTTAGTTTGAACTCTCTGTTAGGTAGGTTGCTCATTTCTGTTTCACTTAGTTTCTTTTCTGGGGTTTTGTCCTGTTCCCTTACTTGGAATGTATTCCTTTGCCTCCTCATTTTGCCTTTTTCCCTGTGCTTGTGACTACATATTAGGTAGGTCAGCTACGTCTCCTGTTCTTGGATAGGTGACCTTATGTAAGTGATGCCTTAGGAGGCTTCCAGTGTGCTTCCCTCAGTTCTCAATGTTCCAGGGGGGACCCCTATGTGGGTTATGTGTGTCCTTCTGTTTTGGCCTGCTTGCTCTCCCTGTAGGCGCCCAGGGAGGCGGAGTTATGTTCCTGGCCAGCTGTTGTAATGCTCAGCTGCTTGTAGTTGTTGTGGGCCCTTCAGTCTCTTTATCAGGTGTGGGGAGTCCCAGCACAGTTGGCTGCAAGTTCCAATACCACATTTGTGTTGCAGCATTTCTTTTAAGTGAGTAGGCCCCCAGTCTGGCAGGTTGTTAGGCTCAGGGCCTTACAATTGCTACAAGCCTCCAGGCTTTAGGTCACTTGTCAGCTCTCTGAGGATTGCAGCTGGGTGGGGCTGGCCTCAGGCACTGGAGCACCCAATTGTTTCAGGCTTTGGAAGGTGGGGCAAACCTCTTATGTGGGTCTTTGAGAAGCACAAGTCTTCTGCAGCTGACAAGCCATGCCACCCACAGGTCCACACACACAGTCAACACAGTCCCGCACCATGTGAGTGCCCTGACCTCCCGAAGCAGACCCAGTCTCTACATGGTGGGAGCCCCACACACTCCACCACTGCCCCACACTCTCCACCTGCTCCTTGTGCACGCCCTGCCCCACTGAAGTCAGCTCCATTGCCAGGCTGCAGAGAATCCAGTCACCAATCTCTGCAGGCCCACACATTGCCTGAGGGCTTGTTGTTTGGTGGGGCCATTCTCTAGGTTGGGCTGCCTGCCCTGGCTGAGCTGAATTAAATCGGTGCTCTAGCGCGTTGGGCAGACCCTGGGCTAGCAGGCCCTATTGAGAACTCCAATGGCGTCTGTGTCAGCATGCCCACACTAGGCCACAACAATGGCCGCCACCAACGTCCCAGTCCCTGGAGAGGTCTCACCTGTCACCGAGATGCACACAGGGCCTATTAGGTGAGTCTCTTTTCACCAAAGCACTGTGCACCTTTCTTTCTGGTGATTTTAGGTTGCTTCCTGAAATGGGTGAGTTTGCCCGTGGGCCCTTTAAAAGCTGGTTTTAATGTCTTTGTGAACCAGCTTTTCTGGGGGTTCTCCCCAATGTTTTAGTAGCAGGCAAAGTCAGATATTATGCTACTTGTCTCGATTGTGCTGGGTCCATCAAATGCCCACAGCGGGGGCGCTCCCCGGCTCAGGGCCCCACGCCTCCAGGGAGGGCTGCGTACCTGTGGGCTGCTCCCGGTGGCCGTGAGGCGCTGCGGCTTGTGAAGGCGGCGTTTTTCCTCTCCAGAAGGGAGTTTCTGCCTCTTCTACCTCAGTTAGGATTGTCTGTTGTTGCAGAAGTTCCTCTTATCCAGTTTTCAGTTCTGTCTCAGGGGTAATTTTTCCACGAGTAGTTGTAAATTGGCTGTGTATGTTTATTGTTTTTCCCCTTTCAGTGAAAGCTTCAAGAGGTCAGGGAACATAATTGCAATGTTCTTCATTTAACCAGTACCAGGCTCAGTGCTTGACTTGTAGAATGTGTTCTCATCTTCTTCAGCACTAGGAGCAGTACCAGGGCTTGATGAGCTAATCCATTCCCAAACTTGGAGTTTCTTATTGAGAGTTTTGAGAGTTCTTTATAGTCCTGTCAGATATGTGATTTGCAAACGTCTTCTTCCAGTCTGTGGCTTACCTTCTCCATCCTCTCACCACTGTCTTTGGAAGGTCTGTGTAACATAACTCGAGAGGCTCCATGTGACCTTATCTTCCTTCATTGGGAAACAGAGTGAGGTTGAAGCACCTGAGTCCAATCAGACGTTGATCAGAGTTGGGTCTGGGTCTCACTTTTAGTTAACCCAGCCCTTCCAGTTTCCCCCTGTTGCTGTTTGCTGTGCTCCCCTCCCACAGTGGTCTGATTCTAAGTCTGGTAGATCTCTGCCTCCTCAGGTTTGGGAGCCCACAGAAAATTCAGCTATGCCCTTCAGACATCTCCGCGCAGCTCTCCAGCCTCCTACCTTAATATGGCAAATTCCCTGAAGGTCAGACTAGCAGTATGTTTGACTTACGCCACTTCCACCACTTCTGGAGGTTTCACTTTGCTTTGTGGAAGCTTTTGGCCTAGTTCCCCAGATTCCTGTGTGGCACTAAAACTTAGCACAGGTGATGTGAGAAAGAGCAGTTGTGTGTCTGAAAGCCCTCGGGTTTCCTCTGCCACACCAATCCTGCAGAATCACTACAAGTTTGGATAGTTGCTCTTTTCCCTAGCTGAGGCTCTGACTGAGTGAGCCAGATCCTCAGCAAGCACTCAGAATCAGAAAATGTCTGCAGGGGAAAGAAAGATAGAAATCCTTGCTCACATAAAATAGTTTGTCTTCTTTCTGGAATTTTAGTTGGCTGATTCTGAAGTTCTCTGATGCTCTAAAAATACAATTTATCTGGCTTTGTCCAGTTTTGCAGCAAGAGTGCTTTCCTGTCCTAGTCTACTCTAAACCTAAGTTCCCTTGTCATTAGTTTTTAACTCCATCACTTATATGTTGTCAATATTATTGTTGGGTAAAGTCATGCTTTCAATGATTTATTCAGATGTTTACCCTTTTTTATCCTCACGGTCCATTTTTACATCTTATCATTTCTTTTATCATTTTCTTCTTAAAGTACATTCGTTTTACTTTTTAATTTCTTTCCTTGAGGAATATTAGCCCTGGTCTAACATCTGTGCCAATCTTCCTCTATTTTGTACGTGGGTCACCACCATGGCATGGCTGATGTGTGGTGTAGGTCCATGCCTGGGATCTGAACCCACAAACCCAGGCCTTTGAAGCGGAGTGTGCTGAACTTAAACCACTACACCAGGTGGCTGGCCCCCTTAAAGTACATTCTTTAGAAGTTCCTTAATGAGCAATTGTTGGTGGTAATACTCTTAGTAAATGTTTGCATAAAAATATCTTTAATTTACCCCAGTTCTTGAGATATGGTTTGATTGGGTATACAATGAAAGTTATTTTCTCTCTGTACCTTGAAGATATAATCCAACTCTCTCTTGCCTTCCATTGTTAAGAAATGTATCATAGGTCTAAATGTTAAGTCTCCGTAAGCGTTTTGTCTCTCTGTGGGGCTTTGAATATCTTCTTTTGTTTTGGTGTTCTTTGGTTTCCCTGGATGGATCTGACTCTAGATTTTTTTTTTTTTTAATTGTGCTTGAGATGTGTTCAGCTGCCTGAATCTGGAATAGAAGTCTTTTATCAATTCTGGAAATTTCTGTTATTATTTCTGAATATTCCTTTAAATCATATATATATGTATATTATTTAATTCAAATATATATACACATATTTATACACATTTCAATATATATTCATTAAATATGTATTATTTAATTCAATATACTATATTATTCAATATAATGATTTATATTAGTCAAAAAACATACATAGCTTATTTATATATAGGATCCTGTACTTGACCGAACTCAAGCCAGGCTCTATTGAGCCCTCTTCTTGACCGGGCCTCAATCTTGGCCAATAATAACTACGGCCTCTCAGCACAAATCATTTCACCCCCCCCACACACATTATACGACTTAAACACTGACATAGTTTATAACAGCTCAAATTCACATCCCTAGGATGACCCGAGCCCCCTTAAATTGCCTGCTTGAGAAAGCTCAAGGCAGCCAAAAGAACTGGCTGTTTGTTCTGGCCAACACTTGATCATTGGCCCCTGACATCCCTTTCTTAGAGCATTTACCCAAAAGTGCTCACAACTGTGAATCTTTCCTCTGTCGTTTTGAATTGTATGTGTGTCTCCTATAACTCAGAAGTGCGTTTCTCAAGGTCCTGAGAGCCATTCCTTGAGATGAGGACAGGGTGTCTGTCTCCCAGACTCTATGAGAGGAGAGAAGTGAAACTTTAATCATTTCCAACCAGCAGACACAACTGCCCAGATCACACTGCACTGACCAACACTCTGTAACTTTTCCCTCCCTGACTCTACTGAGCCCCTGCTCACCCCTCTGCCTGCTCCCTCATTCTCCCTTTCAAATGCTCAGTCACCTCTGTACAAATCAAATTGAGTTCAGTTCGCCCTGTTCCCTCTTCCCTATTGCATTGGTGTATGCCTGATTAAAATCTGTCCTGATCACTTTAATTAGAGTCTGGCTTTGTGTATCCTCTACATTTAACACAGATAATCTCATGCAGATGCATATATACGCATATACCAATGTAACCATGGGCCCTCTAGGACCAGTTCAACTGACCCCATCTTATCAACAGAGTAGTTAAGAGTTTTCTTTCAGGAACTGAGACCCCCTCGTCCAGTTCAGGCCAGTTGACACCACCAGCACATCAACTGGGCCTGTGCAAATGCTTGATAAGTGACCTTTTTAACATCAAGGAGTTAAAATCTCCATCCTCAGATCATGGTAACACTGCCAATTTGTGAACACACATCCGATGAAGAGCCATGAAGCTTGACTTTTCTTGTGCAGGTCATCAATTACCTCACTTCTCCTTACTTCTGATCATCTACCTCCACACATCAGACCACCCTGCCCTTCATCCCATAAATTGTGCCCCAAGCCCTGGATCAGGGAGACTGATATGAGACAGACAAATGCCCCCTGTTTCCTTGCAGATCAATCTCACAAAATAAAGTTACAATTCTTTTCCCAAAAGCTGATGCCAGAATAATTGGCTTTTTAACTGTGCATTGGGCAAGAGAACCCCAATATTGTGTGGTAACAGCAGTACATATATATACACTTAATGGATGTTTTATCTTCTTTTTCTTTTTCTTTGCTGAGGAGGATTCACCCTGAGCTAACATCTGTTGCCAATCTTCCTTTTGCTAAGCAAGATTCACCCTGAGCTAACATCTGTGTCAACCTTCCTCTATTTTGTTTGTGGATTGCCGCCACAGCCTGGCCACTGATGAGTGGTGTAGGTCCATGCCCAGGAACTGAACCTGGGCCACTGAAGTGGAGTTCTCTGAACTCAAGCACTAGGCCATGGGACTGGCCCACCTCTAATTGTTTTGAAGATGTAACTAGATATGTAATTGAAGTTTCACTATGATCTCTGGATTTCCTTGCTGCTCCTTTAGTCCCTCACTTCAATGTATGTGTTTCTTGCTCCGTCTTTCATGCTAGAGGAATTCCTCGAATATCAAGTGGTCCTTGGCCACCCGTTCATATTTCTGTGATTGGGAGGAAGTAGCTGAGTAGGATCTCTGTGGGCCTGATGGGGCCTGTGTCTGTCTGGACTCAGTGTTTCTTCAGGGGTGTAGAGTGTTGAACTAGTAACAGGCAAACAGTGTTGGTGCCCACGCTGATCTCTAACAACATACTTATTCCACATATTTCCACAATGACAGACATCCTCTGAACACGTGGAAATGCTGACACCACACACCTACACCCACATACACACTATTTGCAAATGACCAGCAGCATTCAGACAGTAAACTACACCTGATAATGCACACTGATACTCAGAACATACACACAAACTCACACACATACAGACCACTCACTGTCTCAGAGCCCACAGTGACTTGAACTCGCTAAACACATACAGACATCAACAAAACACACCTTCACGTAGACGCCATGTTAGCCATGCACCCTGTGACCATACAGAATTGCTGAACACACACACATCCACACAACAAGGAGCATGGCCGTGCACGTGTGGGCTTGATCAGGGGTTTTTTCACACCTCAGCATCAACATGGACACCCTGGGGCGAGAGGGAGAGGCAGAGGGCACAGGGAGAACATGGGGGGAGCAGTCAGGAGACACTTGCATAAAGCAAATATGATACCTGCAAAGCTGGTTCCTAAATGACATGTGACTCAAGGGTATGAGGAGCCAAGAGGGTCTGAAATGGTACAAAGGAGGTGACTGATACAAACCCATCACAAGATAGTTAAATGTTAGGAACAGTCATATTTTAAAAGACACTGAGGAGAATTCATCAAAGCTTACATATAATTCCAAACAATGAATGTCATGGAATTCTGGCCAAAGAACAGCCACTATTGCTGTTAAAATACCTACTTAAATGTTTCTTATAAAATTATAGAAATATCCATTGAAAAATGACAAATATTCATTGGTTTAAAACATTTAAAACATTTCAGGGTAAAATAGTTGCAGGTTCCACTTTTATTGAGTAGCTTTTCTTGGGCAGCTAGAAAAGCTGGACAAAGCACACAGAACAGCTGTGTGAAGGGTCAGAGAACATCCTGTGCAGACAGGACTTGAGGGTCTACAATCTCTGAGACGAGGGAAGCACAAGATTGTGAGCACTAGCTCCATACATTTTCTCCCCTAAGGCTGTTGCTATTTCCACAGTGAGAGAAGAGAGTCTGAGCAGAAAGAGGAGGAAAAATGAACTGAAATTTGGTTCCAGCCAAGTCCAGTAACTTCTGCTTGCAGTCAGATGTGGTAAAGGCAGAGCAACAATTAAACATTGATTTAATAAATACTGTATGTTTGAAAACACCAAAGGGATGTGGAAGCAAACAGGACTAGATGAAATAAAATTTCAAAAAGGGAAGAGCCTTTTTAGGTGAGATTGCCAGGCATGCCCTCACCCAGGGGAATTTGCTTAATCTGGACTCTGATAATCAGACTTGTTTTACCAGAAGACAGTTGTAAGTGTAATCTGTCATAATTGATCTATGTTAGCTTTTTAATATCACAAGCTTTGTTTGGATGTTAAATTTTATTGCCTCCACTAGAAGACTCTGTGAAGGGAAGGACATTGTATAATTTGCCTCATGATCTCCAGAACATTCTTCAGTTGGGGCTGTATGACTTCTATAAATATTTGTTAATTGTTGGTTTCATGAAAGCTATGGACTTAATGTCTATGTAACCCAATTTCATAGTTAAAATCCTAATCCCCGACGTGATGGTATTTGGAAGTGGGACCTTTGGGAGTTAATTAGGTTGGATGAGGGCATGAGTGTGAAGCCCCCATGATGGGATTAGTGCCCTTACAAGGAGATGGAGTGCCAGAGCTCTCTCTGCCAGATGAGGGTAGAACAAGAAGCTGTTCTTCTGCAAAACAGGAAGAGAGCTCTCACCAAAATCAAACCAGCTTGAACCTAGATCTTGAATATCTCAGTCTTCAGAACTGTGAGGAATGCATTTCTGTTGTTAAAAGTGCCCAGTCTGGGGACAGCCCAGTGGCGCAGTGGCTAAGTGCGTGTGCTCCACTTCGGCTGCCCAAGGGTTCACAGGTTCAGATCCCGGGCACGCACTGACACACTGCTTGTCAAACCATGCTGTAGCTGCATCCCATATGAAAAGTACAGGAAGATGGGCACAGAGTTAGCCCAGGGCCAATCTTCCTCAGCAAAAAAGAGGAGGATTGGCATCGGATGTCAGCTCAGGGCTGATCTTCCTCACAAAAAAACACCAAAAGTACCCAGTCTAGGGGCCTGCCCCATGGCCTAGTGGTTAAGTTCAGTGAGCTCCACTTCAGTGGCCTGGGTTTGGTTCCTGGACACAGACCTACACCACTCATCAGCAGGCATGCTGTGGCAGTGACCGACATACAAAATAGAGGAAGACTGGCATGGATGTTAGCTCATGGTGAATTTTCCTCAGGAAAAATAAATAAATAAATAAAGTACCCAGTCTATGGTATTTTTGTTACAGCATCCCAACCTGACTAGGACACTGATTGTGTGAATAAGTTCATGTAGAATGACGATCCTTCTTCTATATGACATGTTATTGTTAATGATTCCTAAATTGGTGTGAGTCCAATTTCCCTTAAGGATCATAAAGACGTTAGGGCCTTTCTCCCTAGTTATGCACATATTGGTACACATGAAAACATGTTGCATCAAGTGTTTTATCGACACTTTAGTCTCACACCTCATCCCATTGGCCTTCAGCAAACCTCAGTGTTACAGTCAGTGCTTTGGGCAATAAAGGAAAGTCCCTGGACTGAAGAGGGCTGGTATCCATCGTGCAGCTCCTGTCCTCTGCCCAGCCAGCTCCAGAGCAGGGTCAATTTACAAGATTTGCTTTCCTCCAGGCAGCTGTCTTCCTCCCAGCTTGTTCTCATTTAGGATGATCTCACCAGGAGGAATGAGTGGAAATTGGGAGGGAAGAGCTACAGAAGGCATCTCCCAGGGGAAATTCTTTGTGGTTACATGACCTAGAATATGGACACCTGACTGCTCTAAGGTGTCCTGAAAATGGAATCCTTCTGGTGTCTGCAATATCCTTCCATGTCCTCTTTCCCTACCATCTCTCTGTTCTTGGTGGAAAAATTCCCTTGGCAACAACAATAAAAACACGAAAGTAGGGAATGGCCCATTTCCAGTCTCAGAATTCTGTGGAATTTTACTCCCTATCCCCAGTCTCCCAGGACTGATACCCTTTTTACTCTTTTAAGATTAGATTACATTTTAATCTCCTTTAATCAAAGTTTTCTCTCATCCTTGTTATGTATATACATGTTCTAATACATAACATTGAAAACATTATTTCTGGCCCTAAAATTTCTAGATTCATTCATAGTTATTTTCTGATGGATGCATGCCTTTGTAATTATGTTTATAACTCCATTAATTATAGAAATTGACTAAATGATGAGTAGTGATGTACTAATACAGGAAAATGGCCCATTTTTATTCAACATAAAGTTTCATGTTTTCATCAAGACAAATACGCGAATACTTAATTGTTCAGCAAAAACTCTTACTGTGTACATGTAAGCAATTATAAATCTATCGGAGTTGGTTTACCTTGTCGATTATTCCTTGTTTCTGAATTGTGCATTCAGCATTTCCATGAACACTTTAGAATCCTGCATCTTTATCCTACCATTTTAAATACTAAGTCCTCGACAAAAGTCCAAATGACTTGTCCAGTGTGTGCTAGTGGGTCCTTCGTAGGATGTCTTCCCAGGTACGTTTTCCAATGTGAACTCCAGCTGATGGCCTTGTGACACTGATGTAAATACTCGTGTCTCCACAGATCATGGGAGCCAATGATGTTGGGTCCTTTATGGAGTCATATATAACCTAATACTTTTCATTCAATTAGTGTAAGGAAAGCTATGGAAAGTAGATTGGGGAAAATTAATAAAAGAAGATTGATTATGAATATGCCGTTAGGGAGAGAAATTGAACCTCTGCCTATAAACGTTTACTTTTTATGCAATTAATCAGCCACCCTAACAAACCCCGTTCATAGGCAGGGCTATATACATATATATATATTAGATTAACATTATATCATCTATTAGCTTGAATCTGCTTTTGTAGAGTACGCCTTGTTTCTCTTGCCCTTTCGTACTGGGAGAAATACGGAATAGACAGAAACAGACTGGATTACTCTGGTCTGAACTCAGATCACGTAGGGCTTGAATCATTCAACAAATGAGCCATTAACAGTGGCTACACCACTGGGATTTCCTGATCCAACATCGCGGTCATACACCCTATTGTGGATATGGACTCTAGAATAGGATTGTGCTGTTATCCTGAGGGTAACTTGTTCTGTTGATCAATATTTTGGATCAATAAGTGATAAAATATTTTGACTAGCTGGTCTAGATTTTAATAACTCAGAGGTTATTTTCTTCTCTGAGGTCACCCCAACCAAAACTGTTAGTCCATTTAAGTTTTGTTATCCCTTGATTTGGCTTACCTTTTTTTTTTTTTTTTAATTAATTGAAGCTCCATAGGGTCTTCTTGTCTTATTTTGTCATTCCCGCCTCTTCAGAGAAAGGTCAATTTCACTGATTAAAAGTAAGAGAGAGTAAAACCCTCGAGTGGCCGTTCATACAAGTCCTCATTTAGACAACAAATGATGATGCTGCCTTTGCAGGGTCCAGTCACTGTGGCCTTTACACCGTGTCACTGGGCAAGCAGTGCCTGTAACACCAGAAATGCCAGAGGAGATGCTTTTGGTAAACAGGTGGGAGCTGTGTTTGTCGAGTTTCTTTTACTTTTTGAAATCTTCCCTTGAATGCCTACCTGGGTTGGGTTAACAGTTAATGTAATAAATAATTATTGGGTTGAATTTATTTTGTTGTTAACTTTCGGTGATTATCTGTTCTGATATAAGATTATGAAGGAAAAATAATTCTTGTTCCTCATAGTAACAGTAGTACTTTTATGAATATATCAATGCAGTATTAGATTGGGAGTTAGTTTCTGTGATTGAAATTAAGAGAAGTATATTGTTGAACCTGAAGGCTTTCTTAATTGGTGTCTGAATTTAGGCCAACTAGGTATTGTTTGTACTCCCCCTCTAAGGAAGGTTGTAGCCTGTATCTAAAAGGCTGTACCTCTTTAGGGCTGGGTCTGGGGGAGGCAGGAGGCTGAACAAGTGTGGAGCTGGCTCTGGCCCAGAGGGATGAGCAAGAGACACAGGGCACCTGCTGCCACACACAGCCGCAGCAGACATCACCAGTCAGTCACGAAGTGCTGGGCTGCAGAGCCCAGAGAGGCCCGAAATCCTCAACAAGGTGCACTCGGAAGCCACTCCTGGGCAGAGCAGGGGGCTGTGATGAACCCGTTTGCCGTCCCCGCTCCCCTAAGACGTGCTCCAGGCCTCCTCTCCCCACTTACTCCGCCAGCTCCTCACTGTCCTCGGGACTCAGGCCTTCAAGGCCTGCCAGCAGGCTGCTCCAGCTCTTCTCCTTCCTTACCATCCCCTCCCCTCTCTGCTCCCACTCTACTTCCAGGGCAAGATACCTGAGGCTCCTGAGTGCTGTTCCTTGGCCTGGAAGGGCCCTTCCTTCACCTCATACACCCTGTGAGCTCCTACTTACCCTTCAAGACTCGACTCCAGTGATGCTTCCTCGGGAAGCCCTCCCTGATGCTCCATCTCCCCAGGCCTGCTCTGGGCCACCACTCTGCTCCTTGGCCTGGAAGGGCCCTTCCTTCACCTCATACACCCTGTGAGCTCCTACTTACCCTTCAAGACTCGACTCCAGTGATGCTTCCTCGGGAAGCCCTCCCTGATGCTCCATCTCCCCAGGCCTGCTCTGGGCCACCACTCTGCCTTCTGTCCACGTCCATCACTGCCGGGAACCTTGCTGGGCCCTTGTCTGGTCTCCATGTCCTGCCTAGCCCCTCAGGAGGGGAGGAAATGCTTAGGCTCAGGGCATTGGTGCAGATTCCTGGACTGTGGTGACACTGCCCACCCCAGGAGAGGTCATTCTTTGGGCCACTTCCAGCTTGGGCCCAATGCAGCTCAGGGGGAGCCAGGACACCGGGAGGCTGGTTCTGGGCCCAGCAGGTCACAGGGTCAGCCTAGGGAAAAGGCACAGGTGCCACACAGAGGGGCTCAGGACAAAACTCCAAGTCGACGATACCCTTGCTAAGGGCAGCAGGGGCCAAAGGCAGCTGCACAGGCCACAGGAGGTACTGGTGAGATTTCCATCTGCTCAGAGAGTCCCAGGGCTGGATAGAAGGAACTCAGGAGGCCCATCTGAGGTGGAGGTCACCTCGGGGGCATGCAAGCAGAAGCTGAGGGTCCCAAACAAGTGGAATCTGAAGAGGTGACCCTCAGACCCCTGGCAGCTCTAATGTCTCCGAGTTCAGGTCAGTCCCCTCAGTCACAGCCTCTAGCTGCCCCTTCACAGGGCTGTGCCTCTCAAACACAGCTCCCAAGGCGAGTGGAGGCTGAGGGTGAAGGAAACCTCCTACCCATGAGAACCGCTGTGATCACGGCCTCCCGCAAGGGGCTAAGGATGATGAGCAAGGGACAGAGGGACTGACCCACACGATTCCCCTCGGTTGCTGAACATGCTTGTGATTCACGGGGCCAATCAGTATCTGTCCTCATCCTTCACTCCTCTCTCCCCAAAAGGATATGTCAGTGGTTACTGTGATATTCACAGACATATCAAGGGCATCTGGGAAGAATCATGTGTACATCTGGAGAGAAGGGAACTGTGAAAACCAGTAATATCTGCATCCATGTGTGTAGATAGCGACATCTACATACAGCTATCACATTCCTCCAGCAGCCCTGGAATACTCCACAATCACGCTGGCAGGATTTGGCACATGGTAGCCAAACCAATTGATGGTGTCCCCAAGTGCCACCACTGCGGGGCCTACCATGATGTTGGGGGAGGCAAAGTGCCATGCCCCATCTCACAAAAGTCTGGCCAGTGTCCAGGAGGTTCTCACAGCCTTCGACTATCATGCCCTCCACGGCTATGTTTTCCTGGATGCTCTCTGTCTTGTTTACTTCATTGTGCATTATCTTGTGGGGACAGGAAATGTCAGAGACAGGCTGCCCCTGCCTCTCAGGGAAAAGGGAATGCCGGGCCTCTGGCCAGACCTAGGAAGAAAGCCTGGCACCCAGGATTCTCAGGTGGAGCCTGTGGTCACGATGGGGAGAGAGCATGCATATTGAATGCCCACTGTGCCAGGCACTCTATGGGCATGATTTCACATCATCCTTCTGACAGCCCAAGGAGACTGGTGTTCTTATTTCAGAGAGAAGGGAATGGAGATTAATAGCTAGAAAGCAGTTCTGATCTAAAAGTCCTAACCACGTGGAAGAGATATGGCAAAACTGGGGGGAGGACGAGAGTACAGGAAACAACCTTTCTTCATTACTCTGCCCCCCACACCACTACTGGCCTTATCTCCATCCATAGAACACCCACCCATTTTGCCTCAGGGCCTTTGCACTTACTGTCTCCACCACTCCCAGAATGCACTTTATACAGTTGCTTCCTTAATGATCCGCCCTGGAATGGCTTTGGAGCCATTTGGTTCCATTTGGTTTGGAGCCAATGGTTTTGGAGCACCTGACAATCCCGCTGGCTCATGGAAAGACTGACTCCAGTAGGCCCCAGCATGTCTGGGGGGAGCAAGACACACCTTGTCCCTTAATCTGAGAAGAACTCTCCTATTTGTCCTGTTCTGACTGCCACAACACCCCTCCTCCAGGAGGTGGCACCATTGAACTGCTTTTTAAAAACAGCATTGGTGGGAAAAGAGGCGTGTGAGTTGCCAACTTTGCTAAGAGCTTTGGTGGGTTTTCAGGAGTCTTAGGAAGTTAGTAATTTCGGGGGGAGGAGCATCTGGAAAAAGTACCCCACTTAGTCCAAGAAAAGCGCAAAACCTCGTATTTGTCTGCTGATGCCTCAAATTCTACAACTACGACCAGATCACCAAGAGGGCTGGTTAATATGCATGGCTTACGAAGTTCTCTAGTAGACGCTATCCAATTTAACTCTCCCAGCAATGAGAGATGACACTGGTCGAGCTGGATCGGTGATTAACGAACTCAGCGTGATGAGCAAATTACTGGGCCCCTCTGACCCTCGGTTTGCTCACCTGTAGAAGGTCAGAGTGAGGATGGAAGAGAATGCATTTCACGTGCTGACCTCAGGCCCCACACATGGCAGGTGCTTGAGTAAAGAGCCATGATCACTGTTGCTATTATCACTGGTTGCAAAAGTGTTATTATAAAACTATTATTATCCCTTGTTTTCTGGTTATCAGACTGGGGCATGGAGATGGAGTCTCTTCCTTAGGAGCCTCAGTCCCTCCCTCCCAGCAGTGCTCTTCTCAGCAGCCCAGGCCCTAGCCATCTTCTGGAAGAGACAGGGCACAGGGAGGCACCTTTCAAGGATATGCTAGTTCCCTGGATAGGGATTCATTTTTGGAGGTTAGCAAAGGTAAGCAGAACCATTTCTTTTGACGAGGGTGGGGATTTTGCTGAGGAGGGCTGTATTTGCTACAAACAAGGAGGCGATCCCAGAGTAGCAACACTAGTTTCACTGTTAGACAAGTGCCAACTGCAGCTGCTCAGGACTCCTGCCAGCCCTGGCTGGGGTTTGTGCTGAGAGCCACACCGTCCACGCAGCTGGGGAGGAGTTCCCAGGGCTGCAGGCTCCCGGGGGAACTGGTAGTGACGACCTGGGTTACAGTGAGCCCAAGAGATGAGGTTCAGGAGAAAAAGTGGGACAAAGGCCAGAGGTAGGAGAGAGCCAGCCCCAGGGGAGGAGTGTTTCTGAGCAGAGCCAGGGAGGGTTGGTTATCTGATGGCTTCCTGCCGGGCTGGGAGCTTTCCTCAGTCCCCCAAGGGAGGGAGAAAGGAGGATGAAAGGGCTGCTGTCAGAGCGATAGGAAAACCCTCTTCTGTGCCACGAGGGCTGGGTTCAGGCCAGATGCAGGTGATCAGGTGGGACAAAGGACGAGTAGGCTTCGGGAAAGGGGATCGGGGTCTTGGGACAATGCCTTGGCACCCATGTGCCTTCTTCACCCCTGCTGGCATCAGGAAAGGGCATCCCGCAGGGATGACGTGCCTCGCTGGAGCCCCAAGTCTTCTCCCTGGGGAAGTGTGCAGGATTTGGCTCCTTGGGGGACGAGAGGACTGGGGTCTCCACCCTTCAGTGGTTTTTGTTAGTCTGCAATCACGCTCTGATTACATCTGCTCCCTGAATGAACCTCAACTTAGGGGCCTGTGCCCTGCCCTGATCCAGCATGGTCCTCCCTCTGCCCAGCTGGGAGCCATGGCCCTACTGGCTGCCTTTTGCTGGGCTTGGGAAGCCATTTAGGGCACTGAGTGGTTGGCAGGGCTGGGGACTAGACCCCACATGCTGCAGACCGACCCTCCTTTGCAGCTTCTGGCAGCCCATCACTGAGTACAAGGCTGCTCATCATCTCTTGGCCTCCATAAGGTGCAGACCCCAGGGCTCAGCTCTTGGTGCGCATCTCGATCCTGCCTAAACTCACTCCCTTGGTGATCTCACCAGTCTTGTGACTTTAAATACCATCTCCAAGCTGATGGGTCCCTAATGGCTTGCTCCCTTAAACTTCAGACTCAAACGCCCTCCTCCCTTCTTGTCCTCTCCACCACTGTTGTCCATCTCAAGCTCAACATGCGCCCAGTAAAGCTCCAGTGAAGCAAGAAAGACTCCCCCTCCACACCTGCCCATCCTGCCAGTTTTTCCATCTCCGTTAGCAGCAACTCCAACCTTCTGCTTCCTCAGCCAAAAACTCTCGAATCACTCTTGAGTCCCATCTTCTCTCTCCTCACATCTAATGCATCAGAAACTCCTGTTGGTTCCATCTTCAAAGCACACCCGGAATCTGAACCTCCTCCTCACCTCCACTGCCACCACCTGGTGCAGGCCACCATCAACTGCTGCCTGGGCTGTTGTAGGCGCCTCGTCCCTGGTCCCTCTGCTTCTGCCCTGGCAGAGGAAGGTTCCCCCTGGGCTTTGGTGACTGAATGAGGGGCAGCAGAGGGGCCTTGACCAGAGGGCTGGGGCCTCTGACACTGGGCAAGTCTTGGGCTTGTCCACCCATGACACTGCCTGCTGTTGACTGCAGCCTTGGGCACATGAAGGCTCGTCACCCAGGCTCCCCTCTGGGGCTCCTATACCACAGGCTGTGACACACTGACACTGGAGAACAGAGGAAGTTGGCAGAGTGCCTGCGAGTTCTCGGGCGGATCCCCATCCTGGCAGATGGGCCCACGTGAGTGCCCAGGGCCCTTCCTCGAACCCCAACTGTGCCAGGGACAGCACACCACCCACACCATCCCACCAACTGCCCCCTGAGCTTGAGCTGTGAACTCCTTATATTGCTCTGGGGGCCCTGCTTCCAGGTGGGGCAGGCTGGGGGTCCCCCAAATCCCACCTCTTGGGATCCTAACCTGAACATGAGATTTACCATCTGGGGCTAAGCAAACTCTCTCTGGGGAGCATCCTCAGCCCTGGCCTCTCCACTGGTGGGGGCACCCAGGAGCCAGGCTCACCCAGATAGCTCCCCTAGTTTAGCCCTGTCATCGTCCAGGCTGTTGGTTTGACGTGCTCATGAAAAGTGGGCAAGGAGCTCTTGCAGTGTCAGAATGTGCCTGGGAATCTGCAGCAGGGAGAGGCAGGGGGATAGGGACAGAGGCAAGGATGGGGAAGGAGAGAGACAGTGATGAGGCAAGTCAGAGAGAGAGAGCAGCAACGTAGAGAGAGAGAGAGAGAGAGAGAGAGAGAGACAAAGTGGACGGAGAATGGTTCTCTGAGCTCCCAGCACTCCCACGAGCAGGGCTGAGGACAGATACCCACAGCACTTCTGATCTCAGACTCTAATGTGGAGGCTTTTCCAGGGTCCTGTCTGGGGCAAGAGCCCAGAGCTTGAGGCTCTAAGCTGGCAGCAGGAAGGGCCTGGAGGTGGGCTCAGGACCAGGAGTTCCCCCTCACCTTCAACACTGCCTGCTCTGTGGAGCTGGACAGGCCTGCGGTCCGCTGGGTCAGGGGTTGGCTCTAACCCCATTCTCCAGGCAGCCCAGAGCTGGGGCCTGTTAGTGCCTGGACTCTCCCGGCCATGGCCCCCTGTTGCCCCCAGGTGTGGCTTCCTCCTAGCTGGGGCCCTCACTGCCATGGCCCCCAGTGGGCTCCCCCAAGCATTTGCCCTGAAGGACAGGGCTAGGTGCCAGCTGGAACATGGGGTCGGTGAGGAAGGTCTCCAGCACTCTCTCCTTGCAGTCAGTTTGGCCTCATAGTGCTTCAGCAGCTTGTCAAAGTCACTGTTCTGCTTGCAGTGGGCCAGGATCTGCAGGCTGTACTGGTGGCTGGAGACTGACTCCTGATAGAAATTGACCATGGGCAGCAGGATGTCTAATGGGTCTGCACGAGGAGTAGGTCCACAAGCCCTTGGTCACCCAGCCCCGCCCACAGAGGTCAAGACCAGGTTCACAGCTCCCACCCAGAGACACCCTTGCCTTTGGGGATGACTCTGGCACCACTGCCCTATCCAGGGCCAGATAGGTAGCCCCAGGTATTGGGACCACGTCAGAGTAACAGATCTTTATAGAGATGGGGCTCCGTCTACTCTGACACCTGTGTATTGGAAAGTCGGAGAGGGCTGTTGTGGGTGCTGTGGTGTGCCCCACTGCCTGAAGGCTCTGAAGGGCCACCCAGCTCCAGAGTTTGGGGGGTTCAGCTGAGGCCTCCGTGGTAACTGAATTGCAGCTCCACATCCCCCTCGGCCCTGGCTCCCCCAAAAGTCCTCCCTCCCAGAGTGCCCCACCAGTGACAGAAGTGACCCATCCGAGGTCATAAGGTGAATCAGTAGCTGGCCTGGAACCAGGTCTCTTGAGTCCCCCATTCCAGGGCTTCTCCCCACATGACATGCCCTCCCGGGTCATGTCCCCTCAGCTGTCTGTCCCTTTATCTATTTATTTTTCCCCCAAAACCCCAGTAGATAGTTGTATGTCATAGTTGCACATCCTTCTAGTTGCTGTATGTGGGACACGGCCTCAGCATGGCCAGAGAAGTGGTGCGTCGGTGCGCGCCTGGGATCTGAACCCAGGCCGCCAGCAGCGGAGCGCACGCACTTAACCGGTAAGCCACGGGGCAGGCCCCTGTCCCTTTATCCATGTGTCCCTGTCCTTCCACACCTTCCCAGGTTCAGCAAGGTGGGTCTGCTGCTGGCCCGCTCTGCTCCAACCTCCTGGATACACAATACTCTGCCTTCCAGCCCCCAAAAGCCCAGCCAATCTCCCCAAACCTGCCCTTCAATACTTGATTGGCAGGGATGAACCCACTGAAACCTCTGCTTATAAACTCCATTACAAAAGAAAAACGTGCCTCCTTTTTGATAAACTCCAAGTGGGAGCTTACACAGTGCATTCCACTACCCAAAGGACAGCACCTTCAATCACGCAACTACAGGAAGTGCAGACCTCGTCTTTCCAGGGCCGCTTCCCATTGTGACCTTGGGGAAAAGCGGGGCTCTCTGACTTAGGGAAGTGACAAACAAAAGGGTCACACTCAGTGTGGGAGAGGCGCGATGCAGGGGTCCTGCTGTGCAGGCCTCGGGGCCGTCAGGACGGTGCCACCCGCTCGGAGAGCAGTGATGCAGGGTGGACGGAGTGGGAGCCTTGACCGTGCTTCTACCTTTTGTTTCAGTCATTCTACTTTTGGAAACCTGTCCCAAGGAGACACTCTCTCATATGAACATTTCAGTTGCAGAGATGAATGTTTCTAGTAACAAAAAGTTGCGACAACTTTAAGAGTCAATGATGGGAGATGGCTGCATGGTTGATGGCATGCTCACAGGTACTGGAGCATCATACAGCCATCAAAAAGCACGTGCTAGGGGCCGGCCCGGTGGCGCAAGCAGTTGGATGCGTGCGCTCCGCTGCGGCGGCCCGGGGTTCGCTGGTTCGGATCCCGGGCGCGCACCGACGCACTGCTGGGCAAGCCATGCTGTGGCGGCGTCCATATAAAGTGGAGGAAGATGGGCGCAGATGTTAGCCCAGGGCCGTCTTCCTCAGCAAAAAAAAAAAAAAAAAGGAGGATTGGCGGATGTTAGCACAGGGCTGATCTCCTCACACACAAAAAAAAGCATGTGCTAATCTTAAGTAAAAAAAAAACACATCAATATTCAAATTCAATATTCATATGTGTGACATTATGTAAATCAAATGGGGGGGGGGATCCCAAGATCTGTGCATAGAAAAAAGTTTGAGGAAAACACACCAATGTGTTTACAGTGGTTATCTTTGGGAAGGAGAACTATGGTTGGTATAGCTTTTAACATTTTCTGCTTTTCTAGATTGTCAAATTTTCTCAACTGTGTTCATATATATTATTTTTAAAGGGAAAATAGATAAGAAACTAAAAATATATCTCTTCCTCCTAGAAAAACAGCTTTTGCCAACTTGTCTTTCCTCTTCTGCTCCCTCTGAGGGATTATGTGGGTTTTTAAGGGGCCACTGTTACACTCGGGGAGGATGGAAGTGCTGCCAGCCTGGAGGAGTGGGCCCTGGAGAGGGACTTCTCAGGTGGAGGCAGAGGTAGGAGGGGCTGGGGACCTCTGCCAGGGCTGGCTGCTCACCCAGGCCCCAGTGGGCCAGCTGGAGATGCAGATCTTCAGGGTTTGGTAAAGATCTGGTGCAAACACACGGTGGCCTCACTGACAGAGGAGGCACAGTGTAAGCTCCGGCCATGGAGTTCCTGCCCCTCAAAGGGCCCCCGCCCCCAAGTCCAGCAGAGCTGAGGGGCCCAGGGAGAGGGCAGGGGCTGCCACCGCCCGTGGGACTCTAGCAGCAAACACCTTTCTCAAGTGACACCTTATGTGAAAACCCCATCAGCAGGATGGACTATGTAACTTGTGGGGCCCAGTGCAGAGCAAATATGCAGGACCCCTTCTTTAAAAAATGACAAAATTTCAAGATGGTGACAGCAGAGCACTAAACAAAACACAGACTTTTCTAAACATGGGTCACACACCCCAGAAGCCGGCAGAGGATGGGAGATGCTCTTGCTGCCAGCCTTCCTGGCACCATCAGTGCCCCCCTGCTGGGGTAACCCTAAGGGATCTTAGAGGAACTCAGGGCTCTAGAGAATTCAGAGGAAATGCCACTGATGATGTGAAAAGAGCTAGGGCTTGAGACCCACGCAGAGCAGGCTCAAATCCGCCTTATGCTGCTTCTCAGCTCTGTGACCTCCTGCAAGATGCCTAACATCTCTTAACCTCAGGTCTTTCCTGTAGAATCTGAAGGTGAAATGAGGTCACCCCTGCAAGTAATGGGACAATTTGAGGGCCTGGTGCAGAGAAGGTGCTCAGTAAATGCTAGCTCTCCACCACCCCCTTTTGAGGGAAAACAGAAAAGGAAAAACACCCAGATTCTCCCAAGCACGTGCCCTGTCACCACCTAAAGAATCCTGGGGAACATGCCTTCTCACTGGCAGCTTAGCACCAGGCTGGGTAATGGGACTCTGAGCACTGCTGGCAGCCACATTTGCCAGTTGTTCCCCTCCCAGCATCCTTCTCCCCGCCCATGCTCCCCAGCCAGCCAGCTCCAGAACACAGCACAAGTCTCCTCTCCAGGGTGAGCTTTAAGGATGCCAGAGAGACTTCTGCTACTTCCTGCAGCCCCCTCCCCTCCCAACTGTTCCTCCTCTGCCCCTGTGCATCACCCCCAGCTCCTACCACCCTGGAGAACTGGGAACTTCCCCAATGTGTCTGCGGTTTGAGCTGAACGACATAGGGGATGCCAAAGGGACTCTGTCGTGCACCCCATTTGTGGACAGGAAAACAGGCCCGGAGAGAAAGTGTGAACCCCCCCGGGAGTCAGGGCAGCCCCAGCCTAGGAGCCTGTCCTCATCTCCCTGCAGTGGTCTCTCTCTTTCTCTGCCACATAAGATGCCCCTCCTTGGTTCCATTGTCCACGTGTGTTCTTTGCTCCCTCCCTCTGTGATGACCCAGCACTTTGGCTGTTGGAGGCCCCTGGTGTTGTCCTCCTCGGGGAGCTGTCACAGGGGGCTGTCCCGTCTCCCAGCAGTGTGTGGCCTGAGGGCAAACCCCCACCTTGGGGTCTCACTCGCTCAGTACAACAAGAGCAGGAGTGGAAGGTGCTGAATGGGTGCAGAGACACCCCTGAGCTGTGTTGCAGACGTCCAAAGATAGTAGCTCAGGAAATCACAAATGTGCCACAGAGCCAGCTCTGCTCCCTTTTCAGGGCACGTGGCTTTGTCCCCTCACGGCCACTTGCTGAACCGCAGGATGAATGGGCTCTGACAATTGAGCGAATGGAGCACTTTGAAAGCAAAATGGGACAGTTACCCGCTCTCCACTTCTGGGTTGCTAAAACTACCCCGGCCTGTGCTTGAAGAGCGGCTGAAAATATCTAATGGAGAAATATGCATTGCCGAGGCAGGCTTTTCTATTTTTTCGATTCTCTGAGACCCTTGGCACATGAAAAAATGGCTGTTCTTGGATCTGAACTCTAAAGAGCTAAGGGACTCACACACAGGCTCATGGAGAGCTCAGAGACACGTGGATGCCCAGTCAGCACCCTCACTGCCCTGATGTCATCACCCTCATGCCAGTCTGCTGTCTTTGCCAGTTCTGGTATTTGCACGTGGTATCCTTTTTTCTTTAGGATGGAGGGGTGTGTGTGTGTGTGTGTGTGTGTGTAAGACTAGTCTGTATGTAAAACTCATGGTGCTCTTCTCAGATACGTTTACAGGACATCTACTCCCCAGGGACAAGAGCAAAAACCAGATGCAGTCAGGTCAGGCACTCTGCTCCCTGCACAGGCAACACTGGCAGTCTGGGAGTCTGATTTAAGGATTGGGCCAGGTGGGCAAAGCTCTGGAGAGCTGTGAGCCTGGGAACCCTGCAGAAGCCTTGGGCCATGGCCCACCCCTGCTACGAATCGGTGTCAGGATGGCGGCAGGAGCCCCAGCCCCACTGAGATCGCAGAGGCTGCCTTTCCCTTACCCTGCAGGTCCCTTCTGGGGATGCATTTGCTTTGGATCCGGGTTAGCTTGGCTGACATCAGGGCCTGCTCAGTTGACGCCTGTCAACAATGACCATGGAGAGTTGGGACTTTGGCTTACACCCCAACTTGCCAGCTAGAGTCCAGCTCTGGCTGCCCAACGTGGATCAATGCCTGGCATCTCAGCTGAGCCCTGCCCACTTGCCACCCCACAGTCTGGCCTTCTTGGCCCATCAGAGGCAAACCCTCTTTTGCCACACCCCTTAGGGGCACTGCTCGTTCGCTCCCGTCCCACCCCAGTACCATCTCTGGAGACAGCGTCTTTAATCCAGAATGCATTTAGTCAGTGCAGTCATTGGTGGAGGAATTAGTCCTGGCTTTTCTCTCTTTTGTTAGCAAAGTTTTGCTAAAGATCTCTGTACTTCTTGCTTTTCCAACAGCTGCCACACAACTCAGTTCTCTCTCCTTCCTCCATTTCCTCTGGCCTCTTCCAAGCCTAAGAGATGCCCATCTCTGTCTCCCTTTGTGCCAATCCTGTCAGCATGTCCTGATGGAGTTTCTGTGGTGGGCACCATGCTGGGCACAGGTGAGACACAGCCAGAGGTGGATAAGTCAGATCCCTTCCCTGGAGGAGCTTCCAGCCTAAGAAGAGGGTCAGATACCCACGGAGGTAACTTATACTCCAACAAGGTGAGGACAGAACAGAGGTGGGCCCCTACTGCAGTGGGAGGGTCTCACCATGGAATCCACAAGCGCTACCCAGAGGTTTTGCAGGACAAAAAAGGAGCCCAATTGCTCCAGCCCTGTGACGTAGTGATTAAGTTTGAGCACTCTGCTGCTGGCAGCCCGGGTTCAGATCCTGGGCGTGCACTGAGGCACCGCGTCTCAGGCCATGCTGTGGTGGCGTCATATAAAAGTGGAGGAAAATAGGCACAGATGTTAACTCAGGGCCAGTCTTCCTCAGCATAAAGAGGAGAATTGGCATGGATGTTAGCTCAGGGCTGATCTTCCTCACACAAACACAAAAAAGGTGCCCAACAGGTGTGCTATAGGATGGAAGGAATTGGAGCAGAGGGAATGGTGTGAACAAAGATGCAGAGTACGACAGGGTGTTGAGTGCAGGGCAGCAGGGGTGGGGATGGCAGGAGGAACATGGGAAACAGGACTCAAGGCACAGAGTGGTCCCTGCAGAGGGGCTGCTTGGGGAGGGGTCAAGGCAGCCCTCTTCATGTCAAAGTTGGTTTGCAAACCTGATTCCATGGCTACAGTTTTACCTTAAACTCTGAACTAAGGATCTCTGCAGTTTCCTGCAGAGTCAGCCTTCCAGGAATCTCAGTGCTCCCAAGCCAGGAAAATACCATGACCATCTCTAAACTCCTACCCTGCCCTTTAGGGCTGCCTGAGCCGTCCCAACTTACTTCCAATCATAAATGGGAGAAAAATAGCTGTTAAAACAATGAAATGGTGCCAAACAGGATTCTAGAGGAGGGGAGGATTCTTCTCAGAGGACGATGCTCCCTTTGTTTTAGATGGTCCTTGGAGCTTTTTGGTTACAAAAGATGAGGCCCAAGAGGGCTGTTTAGATGGGAGAGAAGAGACTGAGCAGAGCTGGACAGTTTTGCTTAATAAATTTTGTGCAGACTTTTGTTTGGGTATGCTCTCCTGTTATCTCTAGGGAGAAATGGCTGTGGGTGGGGTCTCCAGGGGTGGAGAGTACACAGGGACTAGAGACAGGGCCAGTGTCCTTGATGTGTGACCTGTGCACAGCCTGCTTAGAAGGGCGTAATGCCTGGTTTAAGGCTCTGCTCTTGCTGCCTTGAAATTCTTAAGAGCCCTGCATTTTCATTTTCCACTGTGCCCAGCAAAGTATTTAGCTGGTCGTTAAAAAAGGTGTAGACATAGGTATATTGGTAAAGGATTAACGACGAACTCTCTGAAAGAAAAACTCTGACTGGTAGCACTGGCCAATTTCCATGGTGTAAACACTCCTACCTTGGCCCATTTTAAGCTACCAAAGCTTAAAACAACAAGCTTGCAAGATTCTTGAAAATTTCACAACTTGCAATTTGGTATGAGCCAGCTTCAGCACATCAGTGGATGGGGGCAAGGGTCTTGGCAGACAAAGGGATTATGAACACCACCAAGAACAACAAAATGGTAGTTGGGAACATATGGAAAGAGGCCAGTGTGAGGAGAGGAGGTCAGCAAGAAATCCCTGTAGCAGGAAAGGCTGAGTGACAGAAGGGCAAGGATGTCTTCTATTCACCTTTAAGCTGTTTTCTGTTTCAGTACTGGAAACCCCCTCTACTGTAACTAAGCCTTTCAGAAAGTCTGGTCCATACTTGGCCAGTGTCGGGGTCTTGGGGACTGAAGGAGGAGCCCGTTGGGTGTCATTAGTGCTTTCGTGGATACTCTGGTTCTCATCCTGGGACAGGGCAGGACTGTACTGCCCAGGACCCTGAGGTCAGGTGTGGTCATGTGACTCGCTTTGTCCAATGAAATGTGAGCAGTGCTGTCAGGCACCATTTGCCACGATCCTTCCCCTGCCCTGGGACTGGTGAATACCTTCATGGTGGAGCCCCGTCAGCCTGTGTCTCTGTCTCTGAGTGAGAATGTTGTGGAGCAGAACCCACAATGGACATACGGTGTGAATGAGAAAGCAATCTTTGTTGTTTTAAGCCACTGAGACTTGGGGCCTGTTTGTAATTGCAGCAGAAGCTAGCCCCACCTGATGGACACGTGGTGTGACCAGACGGGGGTAAGGAGCAGTCAAGATTGAGTGAAGACAGCCACTGTGAGAAGTGATACAAGAAGTCAGGAGAGCAGAATTGGAAGCCAGATGTGGCCAGGAAAATGGAAGACCCTGAAAATCCTCAGGAATACGTGGGATGGGGCCTGAGGAAGTTTTCTGGCTATCAGGTGGACCATAAGTGCTTGAGGTCATCCAGGTGACACAGCGGTTCCTGAACATGCACCTTTTATCTGGCCCATCTCCCCAGCAAGGAAGAAATAAGTTGTGGGTCAGCCACAGGCCAAGGGTCCACAGCCGGAAGACCCAAGGTTAAGCCTGGATTCTAGCACTAGAAGTGACCTTGGAGTGACCTTGGATAAGTCCCTTCCTCTTCTGTGGACCTCTGAGTTCTCAGATCCCTCCCAGCTCTGACGTTCTTAAGACCCTCTGTCTTTGTCACAGGCGTCACTCATCACTTGGCTCCTCAGCACCTCCTGCTTACCTGATGGCCTACTTTCTGGGAAATGGGCTCTGTTTCACCTTCCTGGAGCCCCTCCAGAGCACACAGGTGCCCTCTGCCCTGCAGGGTGTGTATGTGTGTGTGTGAGAGAGAGTGAGAGACAGTGAGAGAGAGAGAGAGACTACAGCCAGAAGGCTTTACCAAGCTGATCTTTCAGTCTTCTTAAAGAAATCGTTTGCCCTGGAGAGTAATGCACTCAGTTGGAAACGTTGCTCCAAATTCCCACCAAATGGGCCTCTGCTGTCACACTGACAAACACACACAAAACACACACACACACACACACACACTTTCACTCATAACTGACCGGTTTTCTGCTCCCCAGCACCAGAGAGGGCCCTGCCCTTTGCATCCACCCCTTCTCTGGCCTACCAACCCCTGAAACCTTTCAAGGCCATATGCGAGATGAACCCACACCTTCTTTGGCCATAAAATGACTCATTTTCTAGCTGGGTTCACACCGCAAGCTCTATTATGGCACCAATCACACTCTACCCCAATCAGACCTTAAGGGTAGAAACTTCCATCTCTTTACTGCCTACACAGAGCCTGATGTCCATTCATTCATCAAGCCCTTACAGAGTACCTACTATGTGCGACGCAGAAGGGACAGAGTGATAAAGGACACCTCTGCTTTCAAGGAGGTCCCACCAGGCCGGGTGGGGGACAGAGATTCAAGGAGCTGGCTCTGACATGGCATGCTGAGGGTGGGAAAGCCGTGGCAGCAGGGGGCATGGAGCACATTCTGGGATGAGAGTCCCCAGGAGGAGGCATTCGAGCTTGATAGGATTCCACCAGGCAGGGAAGCGTGGAGGTGGCAGGAGCACTCCAAACAGAAGCCCCAGCATGTGCAGAGGCCAAGATGTGCACAGCTATGGCCAGAGAGCACTGGCTGGAGCCCCGAGGGATGGGGGAAGAGGAGCCTGGGGAAGAGGATGAGGCAGTGTTCAGCTGATCTTAGGCAGTTAGTGAACGAGTGACTGAATCACACCCTTGATCATGAAGGCACTAATCTGGTGCTGGTGCCTAGACCTATTCCCTGGCCCCTAGCAAGGACTCAGCTTGGTTTCAGGGATATGTGTAGGGCTAGGATAGATCTCAGAGTGAACCAGATGGTTTAGACACAGGAAAAGCCCCCATCCCAGGAGCCACGTGAGAAGAAGCTACAAGTGGGAAGCCTGGCAAGTAGACACTCAGACCTGGGTTCTAGTCCTGGCTCTGCCACCTCCCAGATGTGTGAGCTTGGGCAGGTGACTTGAGTTCTCTGAGCCTGCTTCCTCATTCGATCCTATGAGGATGGTTATGGGGACTGACTAAGGAAGCTTGTCTGACAGTGCCTGGTGCAGTGTAGAGGCGGTGTGTGGAATCTGAAACTTTTGTTCAACCTCAAGTTCCAAGCTGATGTGACCGTTCAGAGTTTGGCAATGGCACCATAAGGTGGAATTGGCAACTTCAGATCTTTGAACGTTCCAGGCAGAGCTGGCTTCAAGGACATGTGATGGGGTCCTATGCTCCCAAGACCCCATGCTTGGAGCTTAAAGTTCTGCAGTTGCCACCCTGAAGTTCTTAATCATTTCTCTTTGAATTTGTGTTTCACGAGTAACATCTGATGGAACAATGGAGCACACTCCAGGGGCGTGGAACCTCAGCCCTCATGTGTTCCTGCCTCCTGCTGCCTCCCTGGGATGGTTTCTCAGCTGCTTGCTCCCCACATGTTGGCACCCCAGAACCCATGACCTCGTCTACCCTCTGTCTGGGAGCAAATGGGTTGAGTCAGCCAGGAAGACTCACATCCCACCATGAGTCACACTCCACCCTCTGCAGGGGCCTCGGTGTAGGTGCAGAAAGTGTGGGTGCAGTGCATTCCCGATGGTGTCTCAGGGCAGGGCAAGGAGACAATATCTGGGCACTAGGTGGATGACTCAGCAGGGGCATCTTGCCCACTCCTCATCTAGGTACCAAGTGTATCCTGGCACAGAGGTTAGAGGAGGTCGGATGTTGAAATGGAGGGGTCTCCTGTCTGCCATGGGTGGGTTGGTGGGCTGTGAGAAGAGGAGGTCGACTTTCCTGACTCCACCTAGGGCCTTGCATTTTTCCCTTACATCAGGCCCTACAAATCATGTAGCCGACCCTGGTTAGAATCTATGTTTCCATTTTCCCGTCTTCAGCTCAGAGTCCACGGTCCTCGTGTGACGTGGCCAAATGTCTCTGAGCATCTGGTGAGCACTGGTGAGATGAGGGGGGGAGAGGCAATCAGATTATTTGGTGCTGGGGTAGACAGCTGGTGATGGGCATCTAAGGGACAGAGAGCCAGCACCTCCCAAGATTTAATGTAAATGGCAAGCAACTGGGATGTTCTGAAAGCGCAAATTCTGATTCCGGAGGTCTGGGCAGGGCCTGAGATTCTGGACTTCTAACATGCTCTTGCTTCATGGACCACATTTTGAGTAGTTAAGTTCTAGAAGGCTTAACCTAGCAACAGCATGGCCTCCAGACCGATGCGCAGTGAGCCCCAGTAGGAGCTCTTATGACAGGCAGAGGGAACGACTGCTTGGAACTGAGCCAGTAGCTCACACCATGATGACCTACCAGGGAATCTGTTTCCCCAGACTCTTCAGCTGATAATGTGGGAATGCTTAGTCAATGTGGTCATCAGCAGTGTAACTAAAAACTCCCTCATAAATAACCTCACTCAATCCTCACAACCTTGTCAGGCAAGTATAAAAAGGCTGTTTTATAGATGAAGGAATGGAGGCACGGGGATGGGGGGACGTACTCCAGGTTGCAACTGTCAAGTGGCAGAGGTAGGATCTGAACACAGATCTGACTAAGGCCCTTCCCACTCTGCCAGCATCACTAAATTTAAGTTTGGAGGCTGGCCTAGCTGTGTCTGGAAGCTGGTCCCCCTGCCCGTCATGTGCCCCCTGGTGCTCCCTGCAGGAGCCCGGAGTGTGAGGTGTTGGCCATGTGCCCTGGGCCCCCTGGCCAGCCTCCTCTGCACCCCTAGCCAGCAGTCACCTCTGCCTTCAGCCGCTCGTTATTGATCTCCCCATCCTCGATCTGCTGCCGTAGCTGCTTGGCCACTGTCTTCTCGTCTCTGTGATCTGCAGCAGGTGCAGGTACTTCTGCATCAGTGCTTCATGCTCTCTGGCCAGGATCTGGGAGCTGTGGACAGACAGACGTGGTAAGACACTGCCTTCTTGTCCCCCAGGGATCCAACCAGAAGTGGGGCTCCCCCACTGACTGCAATTAGAAGGTCCTGACTCCCAAACATGGTGCACAGGGCCTTGACCTGGCTGCTGTGCCGTGACCGACTGCTCTGGCCCCTTCTCCAACTCCTGTCTCACACTCTGACCTCTGGTTCCTCTAACTGATCCTGTTCTCTCCCCTCCCCCTCCAATCCACCCCCCGGGCCTTTGTACAGGCTCACTCTCTTGTTAGGTGTGATGCATCTGGTGACTTTAAGTTAAAGTCAATGCTCAAATGGAACAACAAAGCCTGGATGACGGTACATCTGTTTACAACATGGTTCACTGAATGTTTTGAGCCCACAGTTGAGACCTACCACTCAGAGAAAGAGATTACTTTCAAAATATGACTGCTCACTGGCAAGTGCTGTGGTTCCCATGTAGAGACTGATGCTGGTGTGTGCCCCCCTCCACACACACACACAAGTTAGGAAACGTCTTATGACTCACATAATAGAGGTCTCCAAGGAGAGCAGGGCCAGAAACTGCAGCAGCTCTGAAATGGCTTGAGGGAGCAAGGAAAGGAGCCTGGCCTGGGTTTTTATTGTGGTTGGGGGTTTTAAAAAAAAATGTTCAATGACACTTGTCAAAGATGGTAAGGCATATTTTATTCAGAACCACTGTGATACGCAGAGACCACCGTGATGGGAGTCACAGTGGGGGAGAAATGAGATTGGGCTCGACTGAATGCAGCATGGGCGAGTGGGAATTCATGGCCAGGCAGCATGGTGGGGGTCAGGGGATGGAAAATTACTAAGAAAAACTCAAGTGTTGGGGTTTCTTGCTAACCTGACCTAACAGGATTCTTACCAAAGACAGGCCAGAGTGATCAGACACCACCTGAGGGATAGTGGAGGAGGAGGAGGAGCCTGAACAAATCTCAAGTGTGATCAGACATACAGGTGTGGGTTCTGGTTAAACTGACTTAGCAATGTTCTTGCTAAAACTGGATTTTACAAGGAATTGCACAGACAGGCATACAACAAGGTTCAGGGGCCTGACTAAAGTTTGGTCAAAGCAAGAAATCTTTGCCAGGGCTGAGATCAGGGCAAGACTTCTGCACATAGACAAGGACTTGTGTGGTTGGATCTGAAGCCAATGCCAGAGAAGGGAGCCTCTGGACTTGCTCCTCAGCTTGTCCAGGTGTGGACACGAGGGGAAGAGGGAGAGGAGAGGCGTAAGCTGTCAGCACACATCAAAAAGTGCAGAGTCTGACCGCTCATTGCAAGGGCAAGCATGCGTAGAAAAACATGCATACACAATGGCTTGTTTTTATATAAAGAAACACTAACAGGAAGCTCAAGAATGATTAAAACTGTGTACTGGGGGTGGCTGGAGTAACAGCGCTGGAGGGGACCCAGAAATGTTGGCAGTGACTCTTCTGAGGTTAGACTTTTCTATCTTACAGATGTATCTAATATAAACAGAAATTTACACATACCGTGTTTTCCCATTTAATAGTTTTTCTTTAATTTTAACTTTTGTACATAGGAAACCATTCTAAGATTTCATTTCTTTAGCACACTAACGGTTACAAAAGAGTAACCATATGAAATCAAATTTTTATATCTCTCACTAACTAGAAGGACAAGCTGCATCCTAGTTTGTCCTTCCACTGTATCTCACACAGGCAGTATTTTCAGGAATCAGTGGCATATTATAATGCAATAGGGGTTTGGGTTTATCTCCTTAAACATAGTGGGATCAGTTTGATTAGTTTTCTTCACATCAATTAAAATAGAAATTCCATTGCTTTAGCTTTTTAAATCTCAATGTTCTCTAGGGACACGCACATGCAAACACTGATGTAAAAACGAAAACTGCACCTGAAAACTTCAACACATTCATTTCACATCTTGAGATTCTCTTGCCTAAAAAGAATAAAACTTCTATTTAGTTCAAAAATTTTCTTGCCGTGCTGACATTATATCTCTCAATCAATTCACATTTTTAAGCCCAAGAAATTCAAAATGTTATTTCTCATACAGGAAATAAAATTACAAAGAGCTAAGGGAAACCGGAAGCACAGGACTGCAGTGTTCAATCAATACAGGAATCCAAAGGAAAGAAACACAAATACTGGGATCAGCACAGATAAGCAGCCTGCTTCCCACAGGACAGAAGGAACGCCACATTCAGAAAGTTAAACACAGGGGCCAGCTCCGTGGCTTAGCAGTTAAGTGCGCGCGCTCCGTTACTGGCTGCCCGGGTTCTGATCCTGGGCACGCACCGACACACCGCTTCTCCGGTCATGCTGAGGCCACATCCCACATACAGCAAATAGAAGGAGTTTCCCCTCCCAAACTGCCTAAAGAATTTAACATAGAACACCTGTTTTGGGAAGGAGCCAATATCATATGATGGCTGTAATATAATATAAAATAGATGTTACACTAGGAAAGGCACCAACAAGACCATTTTATCAAAATTTCTGTCTCTCCCTGGCCACATTCTCTATAGCTTGCCCTGAAAAGAGTTGTCAGACAAACATTTGCATTTCTATCTCCATGTAAATCGTCTTCTTCCCCTCTGAAATCCCAAACCACTACCCCTCGAACACCTTCCACACCTTTAGCTACAGTACAATACTTAAGCAAGCAGCTTCGACAGAATGAAGAATTTCTCCCATGTATACATGTTATTAAACTTGGTATTATTTTCTGCTGCTAACCTGTCCTTTAATTACTTGGACAGCCATAAGAACCTTAAGTGAAAGGGCAGAGGAGGATTCTCCCTCCTGCCAAACACTAGCATTGACCAAAGCACCGATACTCCACCCCTGCCCCCCTAACACGTTGTATTAGGACCCCAATAAGTTAAGGCCCGATGAGATGCATTGTTTCTCTTTCTCATCATAGAAAAAGAAGTTGGAATGATCTATCAGTCAACAAAATCATGCGTGTGTTGTGGGCATTGGAGTAGGTTTCTCCCCTCCAGCCTACAACACAACTTCAAAGGAGTTAGAGAGCTTCCACTTCTTAACTCCTTGAGGGGAAGGAAAAAGCCTCCCAAGAACCAGCTCTCTAGCCCCAGCCCACGCCCCACCTACCCTCCCTGATGCCTCACTGCCCCTCCCGCCTCAGCAGCCTTGGGTCTGTCAGGCTGGTGCCCCAGCCCCACCCAGCACCACCCCTTCCTTCCCCGACCCCCCACTGCCCCTCGGCCATGGGCCTGTCAGGCCAGCGCCCGAGTGCCAAGGGTGGAGGGAAAGAGTGTCCAGAGCTGCAGGGATTGGGCTGTCAGACATGCCAGTCTCACTACAGGAGCCGCCACCACCCACTCTGCACAAGGACCCGCTCCACCCAGCAGCCCCGCCCCAAACCACACCTGCCAGTCCCAAGGGTGGATGGCCCAGGAGAGCACAGCCTCCCAGGCCTCCTGGTGTAGGCACGCCCTCACCCACGTCCCTCTTCCCACTGCCCCAGAGAATGAGTGCAATGCGATGGGCAGCCGCTGTGGCCAATATGGCTGAGCAATGCAGGTGGGGCCGGAAGTGTGGGCAGAAGTGCATCATTCGCCATGTGGGTGTATGACGGGTCCCCTTGTGGAGGGCCAGCCACACTCTCGCTCCACCGTGGTCTGCGTCCTTCGCTCTGAACACTGCAGCAGTGACCCATTGGGGCAGCGGAACAGACGAGTTTGGGCAGCGCGACCCTGGGGTGGGTGCGTCAGCCGGCATTTTGCCTAGGCCCACAGGCATGGCCATCTTGTTTTACGGAGGACAGACGGGTGCGTGCCGCCATCTTGCAGTCCTGCGGGGTGTGGGGAGCAGCTCCCATGTGCTGCAGAGTGTCGCTGCAAGCCCTTACCCTTGTGGCGGTCATGCTGCGGGGCAGTGAGAAGTGGGGAAAAGCCTGGCAGCTCAACAACCTGAGGCCCGAGATGGTGATCGCTGCACTGCTGCGAACTGCTCCCACTGCCGGGCAATGAGGAGAAACTGCTATCGCCTTCCACAGGTAATTGGCCATTGCCGCCTGGTCAGCCCCTGTCGCGGTCCAGCCTGAGGCAGGTGGCACTCTGTGCTCGGGGCCTCGGGGCCAGTCCAGTGGGTGAGTCAGCGCCAGGCACTGTGTGGCCTTGGTCTGTGCCACCATCTCTGCTCCGGGCGCCTCAGGTCACTGCGGCCTCCCCATGGCCACCAGCGCCCACCTTATGGCCTCCACCACCCTCTCACTCCCACCCCGTGACCACCCTGCCCTTCACTGATTCGGGCTGAGGCCAACAATGTCGAGAAACAGGGCACTCTGGAAACGCTATTCCTTAGGGTTACTATCTTCTTGCACTTGCTGTGACTTTTCTGCTCTTTTGATGGCAGGGGGCCTGCCTTGATCTCTGTGATCAGGAATGTGGCTGAGCAAATGGAGCTTGATGCAAATTGAGCTCCATGATGGACGTGCCTCCCAGACGCTAGTTGCTAGAAGAGTCCTGGCAGTGGAGAGAAAGTTGGCTCTGCACTGAAGGTGAGTCCTGGAGAGGAATCTGACAGTGGACTCTGCACTCTGCATCTGACAGCATCCTCGGTGGAGGAGGGTGTGGCCCCTCCTCATTGGGAGGCTTACCCCAGGGACTCGGGGAAGGGGCTCCTCTCTTCACTTCTTCCTTGGGCTCCCATAGCATAGTGAGGCGTTTGCCTTTCCCCTGGCCTGGCTCCCTTCATGAAGGCTTCTGGAGTTCAGCCAGTTCAGCAAGTCCTTTCCTGCGGACTCCGCACTGGAGGTCCCAGAACAGTGCACTGAAGACATTCTACTTTGAAAACCTCCTGGCAGATCCTTTTGTTTTGCATTGCAGGTTCTTGATGAACTTTGAAAGACCTGAATGCCACTTGTCTGTAGTCTTATTGAAGGTTTACAGTGGTTTGTTCTAAGTTGGAAGTTGTTACAATCTATCCAAAGAGCTAGTAATATGAGCTTGTTTCAGAGGTCAGCCACCATGCTTTCTTGACAGAACCTTTAGAGCCTGTGTCCCAAAAGTTTTGTTACTGTTTTTGAGAATGAGGCAAAGCACTGCAGAGAAGGTTGCTCTTGGCATGTGTCATGGTTTAACGTGGTCTGGGGGCAAAGGATGTGGATGTCCTTTGGTAACTAGTCACAAAGCATTGAGGAGGGTTAGAAGGACATGTTGCTTGGAACTCCCTGAGGACCTAGTATCCACCTGGTCTGGTCCACAGAGGCCTCAGGGTGTTAGATGGCCTCAGGGGGAGCAGAAAGCCCTCAGGAGAGATGACCCCAACCTCCCACGTGCACAGTTTGGTCTAAATAGAGATTTTACCTTAATGAGGAGAAGAGATTATGAAGTGTCTTGGTCAGTACCTTGCAGGGCCTGGTTGCTCTGTACAGGGAGCCGCTTTCCTCCTGGTAGTGGGAGGACAGGAGGAACACAGATCTGCAGCTCTTGGGGCTGACCTCTTGGCAGTGGTCTCGCATCCTCAGCTGCTTGAGCAGAGCTAGGGCCAGGTGCACTGCTGGGTGCCTGGGAGGCTCTGCTGGCTGACACTTGGCCTGGCTTTGAAGTAGGAGGACCAACCCTCCGCATTTTAGCACCCAAAGTCCTGCATCCCAGGGACAGCAGGAGGGTTGGGCAGCCATGAGCTTCTAAGAACTATTTCTGAGGCTTCTTGAAGCCTTTCCTGTTGTCTTGATGCCATCCTGTGTTATCTGCCCGAGCGTCTGTGTCCCTACAGGGCACTTACCACAGCCTGGGAAGAGGTCCTCACCTTCCTTCCTTCTCTGCCCTACATACGGTCAGCTCCTTAAGGTAGACAGTGGTTGTTTCATCTTTCTATTCCAGCAATAACTTGCAAGCAGAAGGTGTTCCTTAAATCTTTACTAAAGGTTTAAATGGGCAAAGTGGCTACAGGTGTGGGTGTTCACAAAAACAATTGTTTTGTTTTTATAGTTGATTACTTTAGGGGGAGAATTTAATTCTTTCTAATTACTTTTTCATTTATTCTTGCAGGCTCCACATAAAGGGCTCAAAACGTGTGGTTCAGTGGTTAAAAGCTGTTCACGGGGATGACTGGACCTCACTAAGCATTCTTTCATCTGTAGTGAACATTTCACCAAAAAAAGCTCTTGGAAAGGCTGGAGGGTCAGTATTACATGCTCAAGCCACGGCCGTGCCTTCCATCTTCCACCTGACTGAGAAGGGGTGGCTGAAGGCCACGGCTGCCCCAGGAGAAAGGACACCAGGAAGGCCGCCGGGGACCTGAGGAACATGCGAGTGAAGCAGATGGGAAAGGAGCTGCAGGTTCATCGTTGTCCTTGAGGGAAAACCTGAGGGCCCAGCCGGGGTCGCGCAAGTTGAAACGAGCCACTCTGCAGGGTGAATCTGCACCCAGTGCCACCCAGGAAGCCGCCAGTCAGGATTGGGCGCAGAGTCTCTGGAAGGAACTCCAGGAGACAGTGTGGCCTCCACAGCGTCAGGCAGCCAGGGAGATGCAAACACATCTGCTGTAGATGCTGGCGATGAAACCCCCTCTTCCCTGCCAGGGCCTGCTAGCTAAAAGTGGCATTTCCGTGGGTGACTTTATCCCTCAGAATCTGGGATGTGCAGATTTATTGGCTGGCTTCCTTCTTACAGTTTCTTCTCAGAGCACACTCGAGAGAGGCCATCTGTCCCTTGAGAAGCTGTTGACCAAAAGAGGCTGAAGAGAGATGTGGAGCCCAGCTGCAGCGGGAGCAGCCTGAGGCCTGATGAGAGCTTGGCCCAGAACCCCCAAGTTCATCATTCACAATGATACCTCAGAAAGCCTCCCAGAGCCCCTCCACTCCAACAGACATCACCCCGAAGCCAGCCACAGAAGCTGTGCAGGGCGAGCACAGCAACACCGGCCCCACGTCCCTCAGAAAGGTCATCCTGTCAGCCCTGGGGGCCCAAGAACTCCTCGACTCACTGCACTCCTACTGCTTCTGCTCCCAGGGGGACAGGAGCACGAGTGCTGCCTGCGGGAGCAGGTGGAGACAGACTGAGAGCTGAAGAGGGGCAGCCGCCGACAGCCAGGTGCACACGCTGCAGGAGGAGCTGGACGAGCTGAAGGGAGGGGGCTCCCTGCCTTAGCAGCCTGCTGCCCCCCGCTGAGGTCAGTCCTGGTGCTCAGGGCTCTCCCACTGCCTGCTCATCATGAGGGGTTTCTTGCTCCGCAGCAGACGGCCCCTGAGCACTTCTGTGTGCAGCATGCCTGCTGCTGTCTTGGGAGAAGGCTCTGCTGGTAGCCGCCCCTCGCACACAGGGAGCCCAGGTTGCAGAGCTCACCCGGCTCGCTCTAGGGCACTCGAGAGGCAGCGGTAGCTGTTGAGGTTTAGCAGGTGGGGAAGGAGGCATTGCAGGTCAGCTGGGAAAGCCAGACCTACCCAATAAAAGGTGCCTGGATCCTTGCTTTTCCACTTGAACAGTAGAAAATCAGCTTCTGTTGCATCCCTCACACAAATGTAAATTCCAATGAGTTAGGATCTAAATGTGAAATAAAGTGGACATAGTAAACTATTAGAAAAGTTATAGGAGACTCTTAAAGTCATGGGGACGTTCTTTCCATTCATGTTTTAATGAATATCTTTGAACTGAAGTCATTTTGAACATTTTAATAATTTCTTTAAAATTTGAAACATCTTTTTGAGTAGAATACATTCTCTTTTGTAAAAACTAAAACAGTACAGAAATATATAAGCTAAGAAGTGGTAAAAACTCCTATTTCTCACCTACCTCCCAACTTTTATTCCTTGTCAGTAGTAAAATTTGGTGTGTAATCTCCTCCACTGTTCCCTGTGCTTTACATGCATATTTCTCCACCTGTACCAATAGGTTGGATATATTTTTGGTGTGTTCATTGGCTATGTTTCTGATTTTCCAGGTCTTTTACAATTTAGTACTTGTAAACATTGGTTTCTCGATATTCCTTACATATTGAGGGTACCATTTTTTCCCTGTTATACATCCATGGAAAACATTTCTCTACCATGTTCTTCATTTAATCTGGATCAGTGCTTGTCTTCTCAGATGTCAGTAACACTTCAGGTGGGAAACAGCTTTATGTGACAGGCTGTTCAGGACCTGCGGGACCCCTAGGGCAACAACCATTAGGACAGCACAAAACGAGAAACAAAACCCATCCTGCATGTTTCCAGATGCATCCTGGGGGAAGGACAGCTCCAGTTGAGGACTATTGATGTCCCGGTCAGAGATATCCACTATGTTCTCCTATCACGTTAAAGCTGTTTCTGTAGTTTGTCGTACCTGATGGTACAGTTTGGTGCCTTTGTCTGTTCCTCTTGGTCAGACTGCACAAGGTTTCTCACTGTTACAGGTCTTTCGGGAGAGCCAGCCTTTGACTCTATTGCTCAGGTCTACGTTGTTGTTCCCACCTCGTGAATCCTCACTTCATTCTGCTGTTGTTGGTTTTATTGCAGTGTTGTTCTGGCTCCTGGAGGGAAGTGCTCAGCTTCTTCGTGTACAGTTGATATTCCCTGATACCTGCAGTGGAGGCTGTGTCCCTTCTTCTGTCCCTTATTCCCCATGCCATGGATTTGCCTCATGCTGCTCTCATTGCTGTTCATTTCTAAAGAGTTTGTCCTGTCTGTCTAGATCCCCTCTTTAACCTGAGATATTTAGAAGGGTGTGGACAGATTTTCAAGTGGATAAGTTTGGGTAGGGGAGCCAATATTTTGTGATTATTTTTTACTTTTATTGCTTTAAGTTCCAGTAATATGGTCACTTATAGATTTTTGCTTTTTGGACTCTTTAGAGATTTCATTGTGGCTTAGCACACAGTCCATTGTGGTGACTGTTTCATTGTGGTTTGAGGAGAATATATCCTCTCCACTAGTTGCTTATGTTGTTGTCCCTCAGGCTGAGGCTAGATCTAGCTTTTTTGTGTTCATCATCAGATCTGTTTCCTAACTTACTGTATCACTTGACCTGTGGATTTCTAAGAGAGGTAAGGTAGGTTTCCCTGTGATTCTGGAGCTGCCTGTGTCTTCTTGTTTGTCCAGTTTTGCTTTATGTTTCAAGACCATATTGTGAGGTGCATAAGTGTTCGTGACAGTTATCAACTCAGAAAACCCCTTTTTGTCCCATTTAAAGTCTTATTTCTTTGTCTCCTTATTTTCAACCACATTATATCCCTTTATTTTATAACTATATTTTAACTCAACTTGAGAGCCTTCATCTTTTTGTAGAGCAATTTGATCCATTTACAATTGTGATTATTGATAAATTGGAAGTTGAGTCTACCATTTAATTTAATTTTTAATTTGTTATGCTTTCTCATGATTTTTCTGTTCTTCTAGTGGGTGTCTTTCAGCTTTTAGGAACAATCATTTCTGCCTCTCTTTCTGTAAATGCTTAGAGTTAATCAGTGCCTGTGTTCTACACTCCCAGCTCATCACCTTCCACTCCCTGGCTTGAGACTGTCTGATATTTGTTCTGTGTTCTTATTTTCCCCATCAAGCAGCCATGATTAGATGTATGTATACATTTTATTGGTTACTTTGTTCACCACTATTCATTGTATCCTAAATTTTTCCTCCTTTTTGGAAATATTTGATGCTATTTTGGAACTCACATGACAGTAAAATTTGGAGAGGAATCAAGTCTGAGATACTCCTTAGGTGCTGACACTGGGGAGCTAGCACCTAACCTCTTAAGTTGCATTGGTGTGTCAGCAGAGTCGGGATGAGGTCAGAGATGTTTAAAACCATGGAATTGAATAAGGTTTCCTGGAGACACTGTAGCTGTAGAAGGGACCAGGGCCCAGCCTAGGAGCAGGCAGTGTTTGCAGAGGTGCAGCTGAAGAGGGTCCAGGAAAGGGGACTGAAACGGTGGAGCATGGAGTCGTAGGAGCCACGAGGGGAAAAGGGCATTGCAGAAAGGAGGGGTGCTCAGCTGGGTTGGGTACAGCTCTAATCAGAATGGAGAAAAGATGGCTGGACTTGGCCACGTGGGATGACTGGTGACCTCAGTCTCCTTGAGAGGATGAGAATGAAGCTGGGTCTAGAGTGGTGGAAGGGGTCCATGGGAGGGAAGTAGGGATGAGGCACTTTACTTAAAGAGGTTTAGCCATGAAAGGGAGTTGGGAAAGTGGACAGTAGCCCAAAGGGAACATGGGTCCAAGGGAGAGTTTTGTATATAAGGTGGAGATGAGCTAGCAGGTGCTGCAGGTAGGACCAGATGGAGAAGAGGAGCCTGAGGGCCCAGGAGGAGCGTGCTGGGCCCTGAGGAGGTGCAGAGCTGGGCTCTGCATCCTGGGGAGGCGCAGAGAGCAAGAGGACAGATGTGCTGGTGGAAAGGCCGCCCTGTGCCTCTGCTCCTGTAATCCTGGAGCGTGAGGTGGGCAATGGCTGGGAAAGGAGGGGCGATGCAGAAGGTGTTAGGTGAGAAGCAGGGGGAGGAGGAGGAGGGAGAGAGGTCACCCTGGCTTGGTCTCCATGGCCAACACGGAGCTCCCCATTGGGATCCCCGGGCACCAGCTGCTGTCTCTCTTTGATGTCTTCCTCAAATTTTGGCTCTCTTGATGGTTCCCAGGGATATTATGAATTTATTCGTCAATGAAGGAATCTTTGGGTCATTTTTTAGGGATTTATGTCAAAGGGGCTCTACCTGTGTTGATTCAGTCCATCATCTTTACCTAGTCCCTTTGTTTTTGGACAGATTCCATACAACAGAGGAGCCGTGCCAGTGGCCTGCAGCTTCCAGGGTTTGGGAGGTTTGCCCTCCAGAAAGCCGGTGCTGATTGGCATTCTCACAGGACGTGGTGCTCTGTCCCTGAGCCTGCTCTAACTGTGGGTGTCACGACGTTGTAAATCCTGGGGCAGTCCTCTCCGGGCCCATCATTGGCTTCTCTGTGACCAGTGAGGGTGAGCACTTTTCTGTGATCATTATCTGTCACTTCCCTGACTGTGCTGTCACCTGTCTTGCTCACTGAGCTCCGAACCTTCCTGGTGGAACCAGGACGTTCACTCTCTATCCAGTGTGATTGCACTTTCCCTCAGTGTGCCCCTTGAGTACTTGCTACAAAAATATCTGTTTTCTTCACATTCTTTGATTCCTTGTACATATAATCTAGATTTAATCTGGACCTTTAAAAATGTTTTATTGTGGAAAACCTTGAACATACACAAATTAAACAGAAATCTGTGATAGCCCCCCATGTTTCTATTACCCAGCTTCAACGTTTATCAATATTGTGATATTCTTGTTTCCTCCATATTTCTACCCACTCCCTACCTTCCATTGATTAATTTTTAATTAATAGATTGTTTTTCAGGAAAGTTTTAGATGGGCAGAGAAATTCAGCAGATAGTGCGGAACATTTCTCCCTCCTCCCCCGCAGTTTCCCCTACTGTTAACATCTTGCATGACCACCTGTGTTAGTGCGGTTCATTCCTTACAAGTGAGGAGCTGATGCTGCTACAGTGTTCGTAACCAAGTCCGTAGTTTACATTAAGGTTCACTGTCTTGCTGTCACGTACTTGGATTTTGACAAATGCATAATCTCATGTATCCACCATGATGGTATTCTAAGAGTTGGATTGCCCTAAAATCCCTGTGCTCTGCCTCTTCATCCCTTGCCTTCCAACTCCTGGCAACACTGATCTTTATACTGTTTCTATGGTTTTGCCTTGTCTACAATGACGTGTAATTGGAATATATGAAAACTATAGAACAGAGTATATAGCCTTTTCCTGTTAGGTTCTTTCACTTAGCAATATGTATTTCAGAGTCCACTATGTCTTTTTGTGGCTTGATAGCTAATTTCTGTGTTTTTTCCTTTTTGTGTATTGAGTTAAAATATACATAACAAAAAGTGTGACATCTTAACCATTTTTAAGTGTATACTTCAGTGGCGTTAAATACATTTATGCTGTTGTACAGTCATCACCACCATTCATCCCCATAACTCTTGTAAATCTGAAACTCTATACCTATTAAAAAATAACTCTCCCTTCTCCCGTCCCCCAGTCCTTGGCAGCCACCATTCCACTTTCCGTCTCTATGATTTTGACTACTCTCAGTTCCTCATGTTAGTGGAATCATACAGTATTTATCTTTTTGTGACTGGCTTGTTTCTGTTAGCATAATGTCCCCAACGTTAATCCATGTGTAGCATATTGCAGAATTTGCTTCCTTTGTAACGCTGAATAATATTCTGTTGTATGGATATACTGCATTTTGTGTATCCATTCATGCGTCAATGGACACTGGGGTTGCTTCCACGTTTTAGCTATTGTGAATAATACTGCTATGAACATGGGTGTACAAATATCTCTTCAAGGCTCTGCTTTCAGATCTTTTGGGTGTATATCCAGAAGTGAAATTGCTGGATCACGTGACAATTCTATGTTCAATTTTTTGAGGAACATTCATACTGTTTTCCATAGCGGCTGCACCATTTTACATTCCTATCAACAGCGTACACGGGTTCCCATTCCACCTCATCCTGGCCAACACTTGTTTTCTGTCTTTCCCGTAGCACTCATCGTAGTGGGTGGTGTCTCATTGTGGTTTTGATTTGCATTTCCCTAATGATTAGTGGTGTTGAGCGTCTTTTCATGTGCTTATATGCCATTCATAAGTCTTTGGAGAACTGTCTCTTCAAGTCCTTTGCCCATATTTGAATCGGCTTGTTTTTTAGTTGTTTAGTTTTAGGACTTCTCTGTATATTCCGGATATCAGTCTCTTGTCAGAAATATGATTTGCAAATATTTTCTCCCACTCTGTGGGTTGCCTTTTTAGTCTATGGACAGGGCCTCTTGATGTACTAACTTATAAAATTTTCATGGAGTCCTATTTGTCCATTGTTTTTCTTTCGTTACCTGTGCCTTTGGTGTCATATCCAAGAAATCATTGCCAAGTCCGATGTCATCAAGATTTTGTCCTATGTTTTCTTCTAAGAGTTTTCTTATTTTAGGTCTTACATTTATGTCCTTGAGTTAATTTTTGCATATGGTATTGGATGATGGCCCAAGTTCGTTCTTTTGCATGCAGATATCCAGTTTTCCCAGCACCATTTTTGGAAAAGAAACCTTTCTCCATTGCATGGTCTTGGCACCCTTGTCAATAATCACTTGACCATATATGTGAGGGTTTATTTCTGGGCTCGCTATTCTATGCCATTGGTCTCTACGTCTGTCTTTATGCCAATACCATACTGTTGATTACTGTGGCTTTGTAGTAAGTTTTTCCTCCAGTTTTGTTCTTCTTTTCCAGGATTGTTTTGGCTATTCTGAGTCACTTGAGATTCCATGTGAATTTTAGGACGGGTTTTTCTATTTCTGCAAAAAAATCATTAGGATATGGATAGGGATTACATTGAATCTGTAGACTGCTTTGGGTAATATCGACACTTTAACAATAATAAACCTTCCAATCCATGAATATGGGTATGTGTCCATTTATGAATGTCTTCTTTAATTTCTTTCTGAAATGTTTTGTAGTTTTTATGGTGCAAGCCTTTCACCTCCTTGGTTAATTCCTAAGCATGTTATTCTTTCTGATATAAATGAATTGTTTCTGTAATTTCCTTTTCAGAGAGCTCCTGGTTTGTGTATAGAAATTCAACTGATTTTTGTGTATAGACTTTGTATCCTGCTACTTTCCTGAATTCATCTGTTAGATCAAACGGCATTTTTTATGGAGTCTTTCGGATTTTCTACATCTCAGATGATATCATCTTCAAACAAAGACCATTTTACTTCTTTGTGTCTAATTTGGATTCCTTTTATTCATTTATTTTTATTGCCTCATGGTTCTGGCTTGAACTTTCAGCTGTGTTGAATAGAAGTGGTGAAAGTGGGCATCCTTGCCTTGTTCCTGATCTTAATGCTTTCAGGAAAAGCTTTCAGTCTTCCATCACTGAGTATTATGTTTGCTGTGTGTTTTTCCTCCTATTCTTTGTTTGTTGAGTGTTTTATCATGAAAGGGTGTTGAATTTTGTCAAATGGTTTTTCTGCATCAATTGAGATGATTCTGTTTATTCTCCCTCATTTTCTTGATGTTGCCTATTACATCGATCGATTTTTGTATGTTGAACTATCCTTGTATATCAGGAATAAATTTCACTTGGTGATAGTGTATAATTCTTTTAATACGCTGTTGAACTCAGTTTGCTAGTATTTTCTTGAGGATTTTTGCATCTATGTTCATCAGGGGTAATGGTCTGTAATTTTATTTTCTTTTAGTGTCCTTGTCTAGTGTTGGTATCAGGGTAATGCTGGCATCATAAAATGTGTTTGGAAGTGTTCCCTCTTTTTCAATATTTGACAGAGTGTAAGAAGTCTTGTTTTTAAAACTTCTTTATATGTTTTATAGAATTCACAAGTGCAGTCATATGGTCCTGGGTTTTACTTTGTTGAGAGGTTTTTTTTTTGGATTTCTTGAAATATTAGTGACATATAATGTATGGAAGTTTTAGGTGTTCAAGATGATGATTTGTGAAAGGATTACCACAATACGGTGAGTTAACACCTCCATTCCCTCACATAATTAACTTGTTTTTTCTAACGATCACTTTTAAGATCTACTCTCTTAACAAATTTCAAGTCTATAATATATTATTGTTAATTATGGTCACCATGCTGTACATTAGATCCCCAGAACTTATTCATTTTACAGCTAGAAATTTGTGCACTTTGACTCACATCTCTCCCTTTCCCCCACCCCCAAGGTCCTGGCAAACCCCATTCTAGTCTCTATTCCTTTGAGTTAGGCTTTTTTAGATTTCATATATGAGTGAGAATATATAGTATTTGTCTTTGTCTGTCTGACTTATATCACTTAGCGTAATGCCTCAAGTTCCATCTGTGTTGTTACAAAATGCAAGATTTCATTCTCTTGCATGGCTAAATAATGTTCCATTATATATTTCATGTATATATACATATGTCTGACATTTTCTTTATCTATTTATCCATTGATGGACACATGGATTGTGTCCATGTCCTCAGTTTGTGAATAATGCTGAAATGAACATGGGGGTGCAGATATCTCTTCAGAATAGTGACTTCAATTCCTTTGGCTATACAACCAGAAGTGGAATTGCTCATTTATATAGTATTTCTATTTTTATGTTTTTGAGAAAATTCCATATTTTGCCATAGCGACTATAGTAATTTACATTCATCCCAACAGTGTACAGGATTCTCTTTTCTACCCAGCCTCGCCTTAATTTGTTGTGTGTTGTCTCTTTCAGAATAACCATTCTAGCAGGTGTGAGGTGATATCTCATTGTAGTTTTGATTTCATTTCCCTGATGATGAATGATTACGAGCATCTTCTCATGTACATGTTGACCATTTTTTTTTTTAAAGATTTTATTTATTTATTTTTCCCCCAAAGCCCCAGCAGATAGTTGTCTGTCATAGCTGCACATCCTTCTATGTTGACCATTTTTATGTCTTCTTTGGAAAAGCATCTATTCAGGTCCTTTGACCATTTTCATATTGTTTTGTTGGTTTATTGGTGTTGAGTTGTAAGAGTTTCTTATATATTGTGGATGTGAACTCCTTTAGTTTGTCGATTGTTTATCTGCTGTGCAGAAGCTTTTTAGATTGATGTCATCCCACTTGTTAAATTTTACATTTGTTGCTTGTACTTTTGATGTTATATCCAAAAAAATCGTTGTCAAGACCAGTTTCATGGGGCTATTTTTTCTATATTTTCTTCTAGTTGTTTTATATTTGGTGTCTTACATTTAAGTCTTTAATTCAATTTGGGATCTTTTTTAGAGTGGTGTAAAATAGGGGTCCAATTTCAGTTTTCTGTATGTGGTTATCCAGTTTTCCCAACCCCATTTATTGTAGAAACTATCCGTTCCCCATGGAGTTTTCTTGACTGACTTGTCAACTGTTAGCAAAGTGTATGTGTGTGGTTTTATTTCTGGGCCATTGATTCTGTTCTATTGGTCTATGTGTCTCTTTTTATAGCTGTATCATACCGTTTTTATTACTATAGATTTGTAATAAAGTTTGAAATCAGGAATTGTGATGCCTTCAGCTTTTTCTTTCTCAGGGTTGCTTTGGTTATTGGAGGTCTTTTGTGGATCCATATGAATATTAGGATTGTTTGTCCTATTTCTGTGAAAAATGTCATGGGAATTTTAATAGGAATTGCATTGAATCTTGAGATGACATTGGGTAGCATGGACATTTTAACAATATTAATTCTTCTGATCCATGAACATAAGATATCTTTTCATTTCTTTGTGTCTTTGATTTCTTTCATCAATGTCTTATAGTTGTCAGTGTCCAGATCTTTCACCTTCTTGGTTAAATTTATTTATGAGTATTTTACTGTTTTTGATGCTATTGTAAATATGATTTTTTTCTTTATATCTTTTTTAGATAGTTCATTGTTAGTGTACAGAAAGGCAATAGATTTCTATATGTTGATTTTGTCTCCTGCAGCTTGCGTGAATTTGTTTATTAGTCCTAACAGTTTGGGGGGGAGTCCTTAGGTATTTCTCTATATAAAATCATATCGTCTGCAAACAGAGACCACTTTGTTTCTTCATTTCCAATTTGGATGCATTTTATTTCTTTTTCTTGCCAAATGTCTCTGGTTAAGACTTGCAGCAGTATGTTGAAGAGTGGTGTTGAGACTGGGCACCCGTGTCTTGTTCTTTGTCTTAGCAAGAAAGCTTTCAACCTTTCATTGTTCAATATGATGTTAGCTGTGCGTTTTGTCATGTAAACATTTTATTATATTCAGGTATGTTCATTATGTAACCCTTTATTGAGGGTTTTCATCATGAAGGGGTGTTGAATTTTGTCAAACTGCTTGTTCTGCATTGATTGAGATTATTTTATGATTTTTATCTTTCATTCTATCAATGCAGTGTTTCACATTCATTGATTTGCATCATGTTGAACTTGATCATGTTGTTTGATCCTTTTTTTTGAGTTTAGGTAGTTTTGTTATAATGTGTCCTGGAGAAGAAAGTTTTAATTTGAAATTTTAGGTTGATAGATCGGCTTCAGGACCTTGGATGTCTAAATCTCTCCCCAGATTTGAGAAGGTGTCAGCTGCTATTTTTTTTAAGTCAAATTTCTTTTCCTTTCTCCCTGTTTTCTCCTCTGGCACTTTAATAATGCTTATCTATTTCTTTTCATGGTATTCCATAATTCACACTGCCTTTCCCTATTCCAATCCATTCCTTTTTTTCTTTTTGCTTCTTTGACTGGATGATTTCAAATGACATATCTTCTAGTTCACTAATTATTTCCTGTACATGGTTGAATCTGATTTCGAAGCTCTCTATTGAATTCTTCAGTGCAGTCATTGTGTTCTTCAACTCTAGGATTTCTGTTTGTTTTTCCTTAATGATTTCTGTTTCTATGATGAACTTCTCACTTGTTCATGCACTGTTTCCTTATTTCATTTAGTAGTCTATCTGTGTTTCCTTAGAGTTTTATGAGTTTCTCAAAGAGGATTGTTCTGAAATCTTTTTCACATAGTTCCTATATCTCCATTGCTTGGTCGGTCATTTAAGTTTTATTCTTTTTCTTTGGTGGTGTCATGGGTCTTTGATTATTCATGATCCTTGTGGCCTTCCATTGGTGTCTGCAAATTTGAGGAAGTAGGCACCTCTTCCACTCTTTACAGACTGGCTTTAGCAAACCAAAGCCTTCACAGTCAGCCCATCTAGGGGTCCTGGGAAGGCCATCTGGTGGTGTCCAGGGGCAGGCTTGCTGCTGGAGTCCTTGGGCAGCCTGGTACAGGAGTGAGTGGAAAGATTGGGTCTATGGTATTGTGTCTGGCCCTGGGCACAGCTGGGACCCTGAGTTCATGAGTAGCCCCACTGGAGCCTGGTTTGGCAGGTCCTCATTGAAAGCCTCCAGCCACAGGAGTCATCCAGGGCCATGGGAGTTCACCAGTGTTGGGATGAGCTGAGAGCCTTGGTTCACGGGAGCCTGCCAGGAGCCTGATGCCATGAGAGACAGCTTGTGCTGGGGTAGGCCAGAAGTCTGGATTCCTGAGAGCCTGCTGGGATCCTGGGGCCACAAGAGCTGCCTGAGGCTGCAGGAGCCAGCAGGCATTGGGTCAAGATGGAAGCCTGGGTTCATGGGAACCTGCCGGTGCCTGGTGCAATGGGAGCTTTCTGTGGCCACCTGAGTCAGCAAGCACCTGGGTGAGCTGAGGACCTGGTTTTGTGGGATCCTGACAGGAGTATGGTTCCATGAGAGCTGTCTATGGCTGCTGGAACTGGCAGGTGGTGTAGTGAGCCAGGGGCCTGAGTTCCCAGCAGCCCCCGGGGAGCCTGGTGCCACGGAATCTACCTGGGGTTGCTGGAGCCAGCAAGTGCTGGAGTGACCTTGGGTCCTGGGTTTGTGGGAGCCCACTGGGTGCCCTGGTACAGAAGCTGCCTGTGGCTGTGGGTGCTGCCTGTGGCTGCCTGGAGTAGGCAGGAACTTGGGTGAGCCAGAGTCTGGATTCACCAGAGACCACCAGGAGCCTGGTGCCAATGACACCACTTGGGGTCACAGGAGCCACCTTGGGCTGCTGAAGATAGCAGCCTGTAGGCTGAGATGGGGGCCTGGGTTCCCAGGAGCTGGTGGGAGCCTAGTGTCAAGGATGGTGCTTGGGGCCACCAGAGCTGGCATGCTCCAGGGTGAGCCAAGGGCCTGGATTTGCAGAAGCCAACAGGGAGCCAGCTAGGTCCACAGGAGTCAGCCTGGGGCTGGGGCAGGCTGGCTCAGGGGTCTATGGAGAAGTCAGGCAGAGTGGAGAAGTCTCTTCCTGTTGGGAGGTATTTGATTACTGATTCAGTCTGATTATTTTTTACGGGTCTGTTCAAGAATTCTATTTCTTCATGATTTAGCTTTCATAAGTTGTTTCTAGGAATTTATCTATTTTGTCTAGGTTATCCAATTTATGTGTGTACACTAGTTCAGAATAGTCTCTTCTGATCTTTTTCTTTCTGAAGCCTCAGTTGTACTGCCTCTTCTTTAATTTCTGATTTAGTTTATTTGAGTCATCTCTCTTTTATTCTAAATATTTTATCTAAGGTTTTATCAATTTTATTGTTTCAAAAAATCAACTTTTACTTTTTTTTTTAAATTTTATTTATTTATTTATTTTTTCCCCCAAAGCCCCAGTTGTATAGAGCATATAGTTGTATGTCATAGCTGCACATCCTTCTAGTTGCTGTATGTGGGACGCGGCCTCAGCATGGCCGGAAAAGCGGTGCGTCGGTGCGCGCCCAGGATCGAACCCGGGCTGCCAGCAGCGGAGCGCGCACACTTAACCGCGAAGCCATGGGGCCGGCCCTCAACTTTTACTTTTATTGATCTTTCATACTCTCATTTTTTTCCACTCTCCTCTTGGTGACTTCCATCCTTCTGCTCACTTTGGGTTTCATTTTTTCTTTTTCTAATGTTGTGTGTTGTAAGTCAGGTTGTTTCTTTGACATCTTTCTTCTCTTATAATGTACAAGTTTATCACTATAAACTTTCCTCTTAGTACTACTTTGGTGCATCCTATAAGTTTTGGTGTGTTTATTGTTTCTTTTTGTATGTCTTGAGCTATTTTCTAATTTCCTTTTTGATTTCTTCTTTGATATACTTTTAAGTTTAAGAGTTTTTTGTTGAACTTCCACGTATTATGAATGTTTCTGTTTTCCTTCTGTTATTGACTTCTGGTTTCATGCCATTGTGTTTGGAAAAGATACTTGGTATTATTTCAGTTTTCTTAATCTTTCTTGTTAAGAGTTGTTTTGTGACCTAACACGTGATCTATTCTTTAAAATAGTCCATGTGCTCTTGAGAAGGGTGTGCATTTTGTTGCTGTCCAGTAAAATATTCTGTGTATGTCTCATAGGTCCATTTAGTATTTAATGTTTTCATGTCTGCTATTTCCTGATTTTCTGTCTGGATATTCCATCCATTGTTAAAAGTGAGGTATTGAAGTCTCCTACTATTTGCAACTTATATAACTGAGAAGACCCTAATATTGAGAATATTATAAAGATCTCTTAGAATTCAATTACAGAAGACAAGTCAATGAAAAGGGGTAACCAACTGGGATAGACACATGTCCAGAAAATACATAGATGGCCAATAAGTACAAGATAGATGTTCAGTATCATTAATAATTAGGAAAATGCAAATTCAAAGCACAATGTGATACTATTTCATGCTCAAAATGAAGGTTATATTCAACATAATGGAAAATGACAAGTGTTGGTAAAGATGTGGAGAAAGGGAAACCTACATACATTACTGGTAGGAAAGTAAAATGATGCAGCCACTGGAGAAAACAGCTTGGCATTTTTAAAAATCTTAAAGCTAGAATAACCATTGACCTGGAGAGTCCCATGGTATATGTCCAAAAGAGCAAACTTGCCCATGGACATTCAAAGCGGTATTGTTCACAATGATCGAAAAGTGGAACAAACCCAAATTTCTATCCAGTTATGACTGCATAAACAAAATGTGGCCTATTCATATTATAGGATATTATAGAGCCACGAAAAGGAAAAAGGTACTGCTACATGCTCAGCCATGGATGAACCTTGAAACATGTGTGCTCATTGAAGCCATCCACAAAGGCCACAGATAGCATGAAGCCATTTGAATGAACTGCCCAGAATAGGCAAATCCATAGGGGGAGAAAACAGATGAGTTGTTTCCATGGGCTTGGGTTAGGAGAAAATAGAGTGTGAATGAGTATGGGTTTATTTGAGGGTGTTGAAAATGTTCTGGAATTAGTTAGTGGTGATAGCCACACGACTTACTCGTTGTACTAAAAGCCACTGAACTGTATACTTTAAAATGCTTACAACGGAGTATTCTACGTTAAGCAGATTTTCTCCCATAAAAATTTTGAATTTTTTAAATTAATTAGAGTATTGGTTAATTTTAAGTTGGTTGGGGTATTTAATAAGGGTAATTAATAGAGTTATTAGGGGTAGGGCAGGTTGTAGCCAAGAGAGTAAACATCTAATGAAGGCTACAGTAACAAATCCTATGATTATACAAGCAACAGTCTAAAATCAAGTCCATTGCCATTGTTCCCAACTTGGAGAGACCAGCCATGAAAATAGGTCAGTGATCTCGGGGGACTTGGGTATCTGTTCAAAGATTTGGGTAATATTATGCAATATTTTAACCTCTTGGGCCATCTGGTGGAGGTAGGTTTGAACTTGTGTGTTGACATACATTAAGCAAGTGGTTCTAGGAAAGGCACAAAGCCTTCCTTCCTTGGCCGGTATAGACAGTCTAGGGCCAGGCCATTTTCTAAAACCATTTAGGCAAGAGACTCATGAGACTGTTGTACAAGGGCTAGGATAGGTTCCTATGGAGTGTTAAGGTTGTCGATACTTCTTGGTTGCCTCAGTTACCTGATTTTGTGTGGGTAGGGCCAATGCACCTGTGCCCAGTCCAGTCAGTCAGTCCTAGTAGAACTGAACACCCAGTGCTATAGGACTGACAGTGTCTATATGGGTTGGTTGTAGCCAGTCAGGGCAGGAAACTCAGAGGACCTGCGACCTGAGAGAAGCAGGTTGAAAGAGAGACAATGATGCATTGCAGAATATAGTCTGGAGCAAGCTGCTCAGAGGGCTGGGGAAGAGAGAAGCTCACTGGGTGAGAGCCTTGTGATATCAGCCCACAGTAAAACCCAAAAGTGGATGCTCCTGGTGTAAAATATTCATTAGGAGTCTTGGAGGTAAAATCAGTAATTTGCACCTATTCACTGGTTACCTGTGCTATATGATTTCAAGGGGTATGGTTAAAGTGTTTGTGGGCCAAGAGCTGTTTGGGCCTGGGCACAAAATCCCCAAGGTGGCCTCGAAGGCTACCCCAAAATGACCCCTCAAGGAGCAGTTGGGGCAGAAAGTGGGGAGAGCATTTTGAAGGAAGTCTGAGGCAAAGATGGTGTTGTTCGATGGAGTTGGCTACAATTGAGTCTCTCCGCAGGGTTAGCCCTTCAGCTGGGGTACAATAGGTGATTGGAGGCCAAGTGACAGACCTTGCGACTCCTGATTCCCAGTGTATGCGCAGCCCTCTCAGCCCATTGGACATAAATGGTGGTGGTGTTTCTGAAGCATCTTGCTGGCAGTGTGGAAGCTATATGGGACGTGTGGTGGGAGATGTCATGATAGTGTCGGGAGGAGCTGTGTGTGAGATTACGGTGTTGAAAGGGAAGGACTGGAAGCAGGTGCAGTGGGTGTGTGACCAACAATGGTCAGTGAAGGGACAGCCAGGGTGTAACTGGGGAAATCAGAGACCAGCAGAAGTCACGTGTTTAAACAAGACACCAGGCCCAAATGGAGCCGCTTAGGCTATGCCCCACATCAACAAGCCGAGACTTAATTAGACTTTTGGCCCTCCCAGGAATGGAATCTTAAACCAGTCAATGGGGAATCGCCTGATGAGCAGCAGGTAGCTCATCTTCCTGATAGAGCCTTGCCATCCCCTAAAGGAAGGTAACTTTGCAGTAACTAACCATCTTTTTTGTCTAGTGTAACTTCCTTGTTCCTGCTCCCTTCTGCCTATAAAAGTCTTTCATTTTGTACAGCTTCTTGGAGCTCCTTTCTCTCTGCTAGACTGGATGCTGCCTGAATCATGAACTGTTGTATAAAGCCAACAAGAAGTTTAAAATTTACTCACTTTTATTTTGTTTTGTACCAGTTTGGTGGCAGCAGTGGGATCCAAAGGAGACATCTGATGGCTTAGGGGATGAGAAACACAGGCATTGGTACCTGCAAAACCTTTGAGTTCTCCATCCTTTTTGCTGTTTCTGAAGGCCGTGGGTAAGTTCCTCTCGGATCTGAGATCCACTGTCTTTGCGTTGAGCTCCCGATCTAACTGGCTTTCCAGTCCAAGGTCAATGGGTCAGTCTCAGTTGACAAGATGCTCTATCAGAGCATCAGTATTAGCCCTTGGCTAGTCTGCTGTGCCAGACAAAGACTTAGCAGGTCAGCTTGAGCTGGCAGATGATTCTACCAGGATCCTGAGTCCCTGGCCCTTGCTTAGTCAACAGTCCCTATTTGTTGGGGTCTGCTGTTTGAGTCTGCAGTCTCCATGTGTTAGGGTCTGCTGGTTCAGTCTGTAGTTTTTGGTAATGGAGAGGAGTGGAAGAAATGTGTGCTCCATGCACACCCAGTCTTTGAAAACTTCCCACGTGCATTTTACATACATTTTGCCCTCTGTTGACTTTAGATGGGTTCTAAGGAAATGGTGAAGGCACAGTGAAGAGGAATTGTGGATATCTGCATGACTATCTTGAGGAGTGCCGCCCCCTCAACCTGAACAGCCACCCACTACTGGAAATGAAAGACATCCCATCAACATGGATTGGAAGACTCCTTATTGTGACGATGTCAGCATTATCCAAAGAGATCAACAAATCCAGTGCAGTCCTTATCAAAATCCCAAGGATGTTTTGTGCTGAAATAGAAAAAAACCCATCCTAAAATTCTTATGGTATCTCAAGTAAGCCCAGATACCAAAAATAATCTTGAAAGGAGATACTAAGTTAGAGGACTGATTCTTCCTTGTTGAAAACTTACTGCAAATGTACAGTACCAAAACAGCATTGAAATGGCATAAAGACAGCCATATTGACAAATGGAAACAGAATTGAGAGCCCAGAAATTAACCCTCACCCATGTGATCAAATGATGTTTGACAAGGGTGCCAAGATTATTCAATGAGGAAAAGTCTTCTTGACAAGTTGTCTTGGAAAAAGTGGATATCTACATGCAAAAGAATCAACTTGGACCCTTACCTAACACCACATACAAAGCTTAATTCCCAGTAAATCAAAGACCTAAATGTAAGAGCTAAAACTATAATACCCTTAGAAGAAAACAGCAGGGCGACAGGATACAAAGGTTAAATCCTTCTCCCCGATGGGCTGTTGAAAAGGGCTTTTTAATGGCAAAAGAGTGGATGCGGGAAGGTTGGGGGCAGTCCTAGGCATTTTGCACAAGACGATTTTCATATTCTGTAATACATCCTACATTCAAAAGGCAGTGTCCTTAACATGATCGGCAGGGGAGTTCTTGGTCTCCCAGGTCATCCTCCAGTCACTTGTGCAGCCACAGTTTGAGTCTTGCCAGCCGTCTTGTGGTCTCACTGGCTCAAACCAGTTGAAACTTGCTCAAGGAGAAAAAACGGAGTTTCTGAAAAGCAACTCATGGCCCAAGACTAGATCCTTAGTAAATATCATATGGAACGTGCCTTAAGAAAGTAGTCTCCAAGGGACTGTTGATAAAAATCTGGTTGGGGCCCTATTTGATTTTGGGCTTGGTTTTGGCCCTGGCTATGGTATCTGTGCAGGGATGTATGGATATGCAAAATGTGGAATATACATACAATATCATATTATTCATCCTTAACAAAGGAAGGAAATTCTAAGATATGGCACACCATGGGTGAACCTTCAGGATATTACTCTAAATGAAATAAGCCAGTCACAAAAATACAAACTTGTGTGATTTCCCTTCTATGTGGTTCCTGAAATCGCCAGATTCAGAGAGACAGAAAGTAGAATGGTGTTTGCCAGGATCTGGGAGGAGAAGGAATGGGGGGTTATTCATGCATGGGTATAGAGTTTCAGTTTTGCAAGATGAGAAGAGTTCTGAAGATGGATCATGGTGATGATTGCACAGCAATATTAATGTATTCAATACACTTAAAGCATACTTAATGTATCTATGGGGCCTGATAACTTGTCCTGGCTGAGCACATGCTTGTGCTGTTACACATCTTACCCCTCACTGTACAGTTGGGAAACTGGCCCAGGAAGAGGCAGGTACTGGCCCAAACCACAGGAGGTAGTTAGAGTCCCGAAGACTAGACAGAGCTCCAGCTTCCTTGGCCAAGGCTCTGCCCCTTCCCTCAGGTTTCCTTTGGTAATGAGAGGTATTAAGATCCTAGGGGGTTGCTGCCCAACCCTGTCCATATGGGGTCATATTCCTCTCCTCATCATCGCATGTTCACAGGCACACCCACTCACACTGATTTCTCATGTGGGGGCCATGGAGGTGCAGTCAAGAAAGAGCCGACACCGGGGAAGTGATAAGAGGCAGGAGGGAGAGAGGTTGGAGGCAGCTCTCTCACGGGGCCATAGCATCCGTTCTCCTAGATATATGCCCAGGGGCCCAGAGATGGGCAGAGGAATCCCTATGGTTCCTAAGTTTCTACCTGTTCCAGACCCATCTCTGGCCTAGCTTGGAGAGCACAGGACTGGAGTCCTGCAGTCCACCTCTGTGGGCACCCAGAACTGTGATGAGCACATCCTCCTCTTGTGTAGACATGGGAACAGAAGAGAAGATCTCAGTGAGGGTACTCCTGCACAAAGTGGAGTGCATCCAGCTGGTGATTCCAAGGGTTCCAATCACTCGCAACGTGTCTGTTGGACTAGGTTCTCTGTTGATGACCTACTGTGCTCTGAAACGCTGAGAAAATGCTTTCCACCCACTTGAGATCATTTAGAACTAAGGAGGCTTGGGGGCTTGGGCGGATGAGAAGTTGGGATAAGGAAGAAGATGCCAGATCACTAAACACCAAGTCTAGAGACGAGAGAGAAGACCAGTCCTTGTTCTCATCTGGAGGTCCAGAGGTCCTCATCTGGCGGCAGGGTGATTGTCCTGGTTGAGGTTGGATGCCTCAGGAATGAAGAAGACACCTGGTGGGGGAAAGCAAGATGGGGGAAAAGGTAGGCTCCCAAGATTCCTCCCACTCCCTCGAAGGTGACAGGTCCTGCTCTTTTACCCCTAGGAGTCTGGGGAGCCTCTGTCTTGAGGACACCTGAAGAAGGGTTCTTTTCTGTTTGATGGCATTTTGGCGAGGGCTGCAGTGCTAGTGCTTGCCACCAGGGTACAAGCAGCCACTTGTGTTAGTGGTGGTCAGTCAGTTTTTGTTATTATTTTTTTTCAGTTGTATTGAGATATACTTGATATACAGCACTCTGCAAGTTAACATAGCTGTGTGGTATATTTGAAAGTTGCTAAGAGAGTAGATCCTAAAACTTCTCGTCACCAGGAAAAAACCTTTTATTTTTCTTTGGTGATTGACGTTAAGTAAACTTATTTTGGTAACAATTACATGGTTATTACATAACATATATTACATATTACATACATATTACCTAATATATATATATACATTGAGTCCTGCTGCTGTAAACCTGGAATTTACATGGTGTCCACTGAACTTTACTTGACTCCTGGAGCAGCGAAGAGTCAAGCAGAGGTCTTTCTGCCTGTCCCCCTGCCTCAGAAACAACTTGTACCTCCTATTACTAGTGTTCATCTCCACAATCAAAGTTGGTCAGAAGCAGGGGGAGGGGTGCAAGATCTTCCCATGTACTCATTCAGCAGCTGTGCACTGAGCACTCATCCTGTGCCAGGTGCCCTGGTGGGCCAAAGTGCAGGATGAAAATGACCAAGTTGTCCCTGCCTGCCAGGAGCTCACAGACTAGAGGGGAAATGGACAAAAGCAAAGACATGAGCAAGAAAAGAGCAAGTGCTGTAGAGAAACACAGCAGGAGGCTGTGAGGGAGGGCTGGGCGTCACTGGGTAGGAGCGTCTGAAAGGCCTCACTGGGGTGACATTTGCTGGGACCAGAATGACAAGAGGGAGCCAGACCTGCACGACTCTGGCAGCAGTGTGTCAGGGAGATGGCACCACTGGTCCTGAGTCTCACAGGCAGAAGTGAGTTTGGCCAGAGGAGGTTAGAAATGTGGCCAGTGTGGCTGGAGGGAGGCTGGGAGGAGAGAACAGGAGCTGGGGTGGAAGGTAGGGCCAGGGCCTGGTAGGCTGTGTCAGTTACTTTTCCCTCTCTGACTTCATTGCCCCTAACCTTGCATTTCAAAACAACAAATGTTTACTATCTCACAATTTGTGTGGATCAGCAATCTGGCACATTTTAGCTGGGTGCCTCTGCCTCAGTGAGTTTAACAGGTTGGTGCTGTGGTCTCAACTGAGGCTCAACTAGGGGAGGACTCGCCCCCAAGTTCACTCTCAGCCTTCAGGGTTCAGTTTTGACTGAGAGCCTGAGTTTCTTTCTGTCTGTTGGCCTGGGCACCCCCGTGCTTCTCTCTTGTATAGGCCTCCACATTGGGCAGCCCCAAACACTGGTATTTGATTCCTCAGTTACAAGGAATCGACAGAGTGTGTGTGTGAGAGAGAGATGGAACATGAAAGAGGGAGTAAGAGGAAGTGAGAGACTTTGTTGGTTAAAATATAGACAAGACATCCCATCACTTTGGCTGTTATTATGTTCAGAAGCCAGTTACTAACTACTTAGTGGTTCCACGCGGATGGCTATACCATGGGTGGGGCTTACTGGGTACCACTGTGGAGGCTGCCCACCTCATAGGCCAAGATGAGGCACTTGGGTCTCATTCTCCACAAAACAGTAAACAATTGAATGGTTTTATGCCGCAGGATGGCAGTATCTAAATTTCCATTAGCTTCAACCCCCTCATGATGCTAACCTGAAAATGAGGCCAAGTTGGAAGTGACTGTTCCAATATCATATTGCTAGAACCCAGGCCTGTTATGAGTGGTGTTCTGTGCTACATATCACACCTTCTTATTATTCTTCCACTCTAAGTTTAGGTACATGTGACACTAGCCCACAAGGGTAATAGATATTATGTCATATACACTGGGTAACGTCCCTAGGAAGTAGATTCTAGCTTGGTCCTCATGGTGCAGGTTTGGAGACTGGGGAGGACCTGAGTGGCACAAGGACTTTCCCAGGATGCAGAACTGGTAAGAAAAAGAAGGTCTGCATTCATCTTTATCTCCTCAAAGCTAGGACCCGACTTAGGTTTCCAGGGAGCTGTGGCTATGGCTGTGTATGCTCCTTGTGTACAGTTCAGGAGATGATATGGGGGAGGAGGCTGAGCGGCCCGGGCCCAGGGGCAGCTCTGGACAAGTCTGATTGAGGGAAGGGGCCCAGGTAAAGGAATCTTGAAAAATGATCTACTTCCTTGGTCATAGACCCCGACAGATCTTAGAACTCTGGTAACCAGGCACCCACAGGCCCCCATCCAGCTCACTTGATTGGAGACAGTCAACAGGCAAAAATATTTTGTTGTTGTATCCCAACTTTTGGAGAATCCGGACTCAAAAAAGCCCAGAAAGAGAATCTTTTTGGGGTTGCCGACGTTGGCTCAGCCCTCATCTCCGATGCCTCTGGGCGTCTGGCAGGAGACAGTGCCGGCCAGGACACAATTGTGATCCCACCTGAGCATCCCCATACCCTTTGCCCCTCATAGTGTGTGTGTGTCTGTGTGTCTTTGAAGAGGGGGAAGGCAGGGCATGAGGGGTAGGTCATTCCTGGGCAGGAGCTGGTGGTTAGGTGTCGGAAGCCTGGTGGGTCTGTCATGTTCATACCCCAGGTCATGGCTGGCAGCATGAGAATGTGAGCTCCTCCACTCATATGTTACCAAGCCGTGGAGGTTTGATCTCCTTCCCTTCCTGACCACAGTTCTTTGCAGGGATGTCCCTCTGTGCCTGAACAGAGGAGCAGACTTTCTCTTGGGGGTTGACCCCAGTGGCAGTGTGCAGCCAGCCCCTGATTCCTTGTGGCCCAGCTCCCGGGCAGTCTTTGCAAAACTCCACTCAGGAGGTCGTCGAGGAGATGCCCAATGGTTTCAACGCCACCAACTCACTAGACAAGGGGCAGGGGCATGAGGCCACGAACACCATCTAGTGCTGCTCTGAGGTGAGAGCAGGAGCAGAGGGTCTCCACGCTCAGGACCTTGAGATGATGGGGTTGGACCAGAACTTGGGTGGGACCAGACTGGGGCTGTCCCTTTTTCAAGCTAAAGGGGATGTACATGCAGGTCACCTTGCCTGATTCGGAGTTGAGCTGCCATGACCCTCTTACCCTTGCCCAGTGTGAGCTTCTTTTGAGGCCACTGAGGCAGAGCCAGAGTGTAAAGGGGACCACAGCCTGGGTACCCCTGGAAGGGAAGTGGGATCATTTCTGTGTTTAGAAGGACACATGGAAAGTTAGCTATATGGATGAACCTTTCTCTTTATCCAGCTCCAGCGCCAGCTGCAGAGCTCCAGCCAGCAGCAGAAGCAGAGCAGTGGGCAGTGGTGGAGGTAGAGCTGGCTCCAGCTCTGTTGACATCACCCCTTCTAGCATTGGAGCCAGCGTCCCCTCCATCAGAAGTATTGGACCTGGAGCAAGGGCCAACATCGGCTCCAGCAGGAGTGGGAGCTGCTGAGCTGGGGTCACCTGGACCATCATTTCTAGTGGGAAGTCCATCTCCACCTGTGCTTGTTAAGCAGCGTGAGAAGAAGCCTAACCTCTTGGCCTTCCCTCTTAAGCTGGTGATGGAGCAGTTGACCTTGATGGATGCTGTGAGCAGCTGGGCTCTCAGGGTGAGGTGGAGCAGGCCTTCCCTCTGCCATTATTGCCCTAGACCTGATCCAGACTCCTATGATCTGGACCCAAATCCCGGCTCCACTCCTTACCAACCGTACGACCTGGGCAACGTTCTGAACCCCTAAGACATTGCTGTCCACCTGCAGACCGTAGAGGTGGACATTAAGAGGACCTGTTGCAAGGAATGGCTGTGCCAACGCCATGAGGTAGAAGAGATGGAAAGCTGGGCAAGGCCTGGTCTATCAGTAAGGAGGGGAACGCACTGTGTGTAGCCAGATCCCTGGTGGCCCAACCGTCTGCTCAGGAGGCTCAAGAGCCTCAGGACTTATGAGACACCTGACGTGTACTTCACTACACGGGAGACAGACAAGGATCGTGGTTGTAGCTGCCATGGGGCAATGTGCATCAGAATGGGGAGTGGGACCAGAGGGGTTATCAGGGTGGTGGAAGATGCCCCCTTGGGATGAGCCGAGTTGAGCCACTGTCTGGAGCTTGGAGTTATCCAGGACAGGGTGGGTGCAAATGACCCTCTCCCTTCCCTGCCATTATTGGGTCCTGGGTCATCCTGTGTTGGGTGTCCTTGGTGGACAGGGGAGAAAATCTAGGGATTCTCACAAGGCTCAGGCCACATCCTGAGCTTCCTGAGCTCCAGCTCTAAACTGTGACCCCTGTGTGGGACTTTGGGGGCTGTGGACACAGAACTGGCATGTGGCAGGGCTGGGTGACACTCCCCCTGTTCCCCAGGAGCTCTTCTGGAAGGTGTTGCCCTCTCAGTGCCTGGGCTCCACCTGGGGCAAGAGGAACAAGCCCAGCAATGAGCACCTGGCACCCACTCTTCAGGCCACCGTCGACCACGTCAGAAGGGTGGCCAGCCTTGTCATCACTCCCTGCCTCGGGGACCCGAGCATGAGGGTGCCGGACAGGGCTAGGGTGGTGGAGCACTGGATCCAGGTGGCCCAGGTGTGCTGCGGGAGGCCCAGTGGAGCCCCTCTCTGGAGCCTTGGGAACTGACTCTCCACCTTTATCAGCTCCCAGGATTGAAGTGTGGTCTAAGCCCCTGCACAGTCTCTAGGCCCTTCCTGCCAGGGGCCCGCTGACCTTGACTCCAGGTCCCAGTGGGAGGATGCTCACTTCCTACCTGACTCCTTCCCTGGGTTGAGCTAAAATCCTCCTCCCTGTGAGTGTTACTCTTCGGGTCCTAAATGTGCGCTTCTGGGGCTCCCTGAGTAACTGTCTCATCCAGGAGAGGAGATTTAAATAGAAGGGGACTGAAGCTAGAGCAAGTGGGACTCCAGCGCCCCACCTCACAGCTCATTCTCTTCCCTTCCCCAGGAGTGCAAGATCCTGAAGAACTTCTCCTCGCCCTGCACTGTCATCTCTGCTCTGCAGAAAACCTCCACAAACCACCTGAAGAACACACGGGGGAAGTTTCCTGGTGGGTAGGCCCCTCTCCATAGGAGGACCAGGGTGGATGGGGGATCTCCTGTATGTCTGCCATTGGCCCCTCAGTCAGCTAGGAACTCCTGGTAGGCAGCAAATGCTGGGGACAAGGGCTGGGCCTCAGCAAGCGGTCTCTAAGCCTCCTGGTGTCCTCAGTGCACCAGTTCTGCTTCAGGACTCAGTTTCCCTAAATGTCAGGTACTGGGTTGAGCCACATTAGAGATTTTCAAGTGTTTATAGCAACAGAACTCTACTCCCAGTTGAAACTCAAAGTGGTCAGAAGAGAGCTGCTCTGTAGAGCTGGGGAGTGGAGACCCCAATGACCAACAGGAGAGTCCCCTCCCAGTCCCACGAGACCTTAGCGCTCAGTGGATCCCAGTGAGAACACTCTTCCAGGGAGGTTGAATCTCTCGGGTTGTCAAAGAAAAGGGATTTGCACTCAGACCCCTCACATTATCCATAAATTTATCTTTCCCTCTTTCCCTCTGAAAACCTTAAGAAGCGCTATAGCCAAGACGAGTCCTTGAGCAGAGAACTGATGACCAAGGTAAAGTGGAGGCTAGGGGACTGGAAAGAGAGGAGGAGTAGGGGGAGTGGGTCTGAGCAGGCTGTGGTTTTGATAGTTTCTGACTTGAACTTTCTCTGAGACATTCCCGTCTATCTTGTCCAGGTTAACAAGCAGAGGGATCTGTTTGGCCCATGGGCCAGTGGGGTGCTGTTTTTGGGCAGGAGGCCCTGGTCACGGGACACAGTGGTGTTGGTTGGGCTGTTCCAGGATGAGTTGCCGAGCTGGCGCTATTAGCAGGTCTCTGGCTTCCATGCACGTCCATCTTGATGGATGTAGCTTCTTCCAGGCTGTTGGGTGGTTGGGGGGGTGGTTAGCCCTCAGCCTTCCTGAGGACAGGAAGCCAGGCCCCAGCAGCTCCTTCTGTCTTCACCATATCTCCAGGGGTGGGTACTCTGCCTGCCCCAGGGACGGGCACAGCAGGGGATTCCCCTGGCCCAAGTGGACAAACAGGCTGCTCATCCTTGGGTCTGAATGGCTACACCAGAGACAGATGTGTGTGCATTCTGGGACTCCCCACTGGACCCCTAGAGCAGTCACTCAAGTCAACCACAGGAGTCTCACCTGAGTGCCTGGTTGGCAATGACATAGGCCCCAGGTGGCTTATGAGAAGCGTCTAGGCAAATGATGGATTCTTAATGGATCCTGCTGAAAGGACGTTAAGAGCTTCATGTAACCGAGGGAGCAAAGCGTCCTGTCACTCCCTTACCTATGGATCAGAGGTGACACCTTGTGGGTCCAGTTCCTGAGTGGATAAAGAAAGAGTTCAGTGCAGGCGAATATCCTGAGGGGTTCTTTGGCGAGGAGAAGGTTTTGGCATGGCCTCTGTCCCAGCCTGGGGGCCATACACTCCACGGGACTAGGCAAGAGCCACTCAACCAGACTCCAAAAATACCCCATCTTCTTCATCCACGGCTTGGCCCAGGACCAATATTTGAGAGCTCAGGGGACAGGACTCTTGTCAGTGGTGAGGTTGGGGCTTAGGTGAGGATGTTGGAACAAGGCTTCTGCCTGGTAGGGGCAAGTGGCTTCTCCTCTGTGGGCCCCTGAGCAACTCACTGCCCCTGTTTGGGCCTCTGTCTCCTCATCAGGGAAATGGAGGGTCATCATGTGGTGCAGGCCTCACAGGGTGGTAATGAGGCAAGAGGGAGGAAAGGCATGTGGGAGCTTTCTGTCTGCTCCACCTGGAGGGGTGAGGGTGAGAAAAATGATGACAGTCATGTGACATTGAGTCCTCAGGAGAACTGTGAAGTAGCTGGAGTTCTCACACATTCCAGATGAGGAAACAGGCTCAGGGATGCCAGGCCACAAGCCCAAGCTCACACCCAGAGTGAGAGTTGGAGCTGGGCTTGTTCTGGAATCACAAGACCTTGGAGGGTGGAGTGGCATTGGTACCAGTTGACTCGAGTCAGATGTCCAGGGTCGGAGGCCAGTGGTTCTGGAGAGGAATGGGGTGAGGGGAGTATGGCCTGCTGACAATGTCCTCGACTCTGGCAGGAGGGGCCTTCCACGTTTGCCCCCCGGAGAGCAACCCCCAGAGAGTGCAGGAGAAGCAGCAGTAGCAGCCAGTGAGTGTGCTTGTGGGGGAGGGGCTCTGCCCTCCCAGCTGGAGGCCTCAAATCAAGAGAGGAGGGCCCTTTCTCTTGGTGCCACAGTGTCTGAATCCCCCAGTAGAAGTGACCAGGAGGGGGGTCTGGAAGAGCTGGTGCAGGATGGGTTTGTTGTGGGAAGGGCCGGGGACCGCATACCCTGTGATTTGCCAGAAGCCGGCCCTGGGAGGTGAGGAGGAGGAGTGTGGTGTTCTTGGGGTGTGAAGGGAGGAAGAATTGAGGGGAGACTGTTAAGGGTCCTAGGCTGCTTCCTGTGGGATCCCTGGTGTGGGCCAGGAGGCTGAGGGTGAGGATTTTTCAGGGGAGGGTCTGCAGGGAGCTGACTTGAGAGCAAGGGCTCATCCCACGTGCACCCCGGTGTCACAGGGTGACGTCCCCTATCTTGGCACATTCCTCGGTGACCTGCTGATGCTGCGTCTGGTGATGGGTGATTATCTCCAGGTGGGTGAACCTGAGGACCAGGCAGGGGACTAGGGTCCTGAGTCTTGGGATGCGGAAGCCCCCACAATGAGCTCTGAGCTCTCAGCACTTGGCACATCTCCTGTCATGAGAGCCTCTCAGCCACCCCTGGGAGATGGTGCATCAGGCCCATCTTAGGGATGAGTGAACAGAGGCTCCGCCTGAGACACCCATTCTGGTTGCTCAGGCTGGGGAAGCTCAGAGCTGCCTGATGGCACAGCTGCATGAGGTTTTATCTGAGCTGGACTCAGCCTCTCCATCCCATGCTGCCCATGGAGGGTGAGAGAAGTCGGGCCCCTCCAAGTCAGGCAGCACATAAGTGGCTGAGCAGTCCCCTCTGCCTGAGGCCTCAGCCTCCAGTCTGCCATCAGAGAGGGTTGTGCTGCCATGTCCCTCAGCCTCACACCCATGTCCCCCTTCTCTGGAGCCCAGAGCCCGGCCTAGGTCCAAGTCCTGTTTTCTCTGCATGCCCGGCCCCCTCTGGGGACCTGGCAATAGTGCAACATGAGAAGGGGTGGGCATAGGGGGCTAGTCAGGCTAGGGGGCTCTGTCTGATGGACTCTGGCTGTCTGCCTTCCAGGGGAATGAGATCAACCTTGAGAAAAGGACTGAGGTGAGCAGCTGTGGCACTCCCTGCAGGAAAGGGGAAGAAGGTGGAAATCAGAGACCCTATGGACAGAACAGTCCCTGGCTCCACCCCCTGTATCTTACATTGAGTGGAAGAGTTTAATAACAGAGAAGTGGGAGACCCATCCAATTGGCGGGTGGGTTGAGGGGAGGATGGCATCAAGGAAAACTTCCTGGAGGAGGGGCTGATTATTCCCATTCTGAGAACAGGTAGAGGCTGGATGAAACTGGAGGGAAGGAGGGTTCCCAGCACTTGTCCCCTGCCCCACTCCTCACCTCCCACAAGGCCGCTGCAGCATCCCCCACCCAGGCCCTGTCTGCATCCTCTCCTTCCCTCTGGTCCCAGGAATACTGAGTCATGAGGGAGATCCTGCTGCTCCAGGTGGCTGCAAAGAATTACAACCAGAGCCCGAGGAGCGATTTGGGGCCTGGTTCCAGGACATGGAGCTGCTCAACAAGAATGATAGGTGAGGCCGGGCAGGAGTTGGGTGAGGGCAGGGGTGGACTCTCCCTGTTGGCCAGTCTAAAGAGCCTGTCTCAGTGGCCCCCCAGTCAGCCCTAGGCCTTATTTTGTGGCGACCTCTGGGACATTCAGAATCCAGCTGCTGGGCAGTCAGTGGGGGGACACCAGAGGTGTGGATCCTGGTAGACTCACCGGTGCCTCTCTGTCCTGTAGCTACAGCCTGTCCTGCCAGCTGAAGCCCCAGGCCTAGTTGGCCAGCAGAATACTCAAGGCCAAGAAGAACCGGCCGTCATCAAGATCAGGGGTGAGTGAGTGTCTGGGCCGAAGTGACTGACTCCTACGGGTTCAGTAAGGCTTCGGGCTAAGCGTGGCCTTGGGGAGTCGGACAGCTGGCACTGGGATCCCAGCTCCACTACTGAGCAGTCCTGTGACTGGGGTGACTCTCTTCAGCTTCCTGAGACTCCGTTTCCTCCTCTGTGAAATAGATGATCACTCTCGTGGCAGGGACAAATGGGGTACTGGTGGCTGACAGCACTGAGCACAGGGTCTGGAGCACCCAGTGCAGTGGGGACAAGGTAGGGGGCCATGATTCTGAGGGAGGTCCCCCAAGATAACCTGACTCTTCTACTCAGACCCCAGGCCCCAACACCGAGCCCCATACCAGTGGCCGATCACAGCCCCATCCTCAGCAGCGGGGACACAGCTGGGAGGCTTGCGATGCACAGGGCCAGGTCCTCACACACGACGGGAAGGGGAGCATTGTAAGCTGATTCCTGGGGCCCCCTGGAGCCCAAGAGAGAGGGGATGACCCCACCCCAGCTCCCTGACATCTCTACCCCAGCACCTATTCACCCATTGGAGAGGGACAGTAGTTATTTGTTGTAAATAATAAATGCCATATTTGAATATTATATTCAAGTCCTGTTCCCTTTACAGCCTGGGAGTTGTGGTGTGGTTCTGTCGATTTCTGTAGGCATGTGAGAGAGACACAGAATCTCACATTTCTCCTTGAATCAAGAACTCTTCTGGGTCATCAGCTTATTGTATGTGGGAGAAGGGAGAAGGGCCAGCCCCTTCCCTGACTAGTCGGGACACTCCCAAGTCCCCCTAACTCAGAGGACAAGTTCATTTCAGTATCATTCAGCTCCTCCAGGAGCAGACATGGCCCCCCGCCCATTCTCTTGGGATTTAAAGGTTGAAGGTACTTTCACAGGCAGAGCAACAACCACTGAAATGTGGGTGTCTTTAAAACAGCACTACCCAGGACCAGGTCGTGCCACAGGCAGGGGCTGCCTTTCTACATTCTGGAGGAACAGGGAATGTATCCTACTTCTCTTGTTGAGGTTTCTTCTGACCAAATTTTAGGAACTTGTAGTTTTCTAGTTCAATCTCTGGAATTGCATCAGCTGTAAGTGAGGAAAACAATGTAAAAAGATCAAAACGTGCACGTGGAGAGCTCAAGGCCCGAGGAAGGTCATTTGCAAATGGACTAAAGGCAGGCAAGATTTTCCCTCCTGAGGCCCCTCTAGGGGCTCCGTGTTCACCCCTGACCTAGATTTGAATCCTTCTGGGATCCTTGTCCAGGACTCTGAATTCCTTTTCCTGCTTGTTTTGTATCCAAGGGGAAAGATTTGTGACGCAGCTTTAAGGCTACTGCTGGGCCTCGTTCCATAAACATGACTGCTCCCTGTGAACTAGCATTCTCAGCACCCCTGCCTTCCTTATGCAATTCCCTTTAGGGCAGAAATTCCCTAGAAGGCCCCCAGCCTCCTCCCTGGCTTGGCCTGATGGAGCCCGGGTGAGCTCTACTTTGCCAGGATAAGGGACCATAATCCTGGCCAGTGAGTGACCGACCCCACACTGTCCATTGCTGTCCAGGGTGACTTCTGAGCCCGTGTCATTCTGAGGTCCATGGTCTTGGACCATCCTCCAGTTTACACGCTCAGTGTTGGTGTTACCAACTCGTCCAAATTGGGCAATTTGGCCCAAAACTTTAAAGTGTGTCGCCCCTGAGTGGTTGTGTTTTTTTCCCCCAGTCTTGTGCTGTGGTTACATTACAACCACCTGCTGGGGTGTGAACCCTGTTTGGAGCTTTGAAAGATGAGTCATGACAGGGGTGTGGGGGTGTCCAGCAGGGAATGCCACGGAACTGATGATCCATGGACGTGCATGAACACAGCCTTACCAATTAAAATGCTGAAATGCTTCCCATCTGGTTGTGAACAGAAACTGCTCTGAGCTCACACCAAGAACCCACCCCATGACTAGGAGCTTTCAAAGGGTTACCAAGTCGCATTTTGAAGCTCATCCCTCGAGAACACCCTGTAAGACAAGGGCCAGAGGAATTGCTTGGCACTTGTGAGTTATCTCCTCCTTTCTGATGGCTGCAAGTGTCACCCAGACACACAGGCTGCACTCTGCCAAGGAAGCCTTCTCAGGACAGCCAGAAGCTGAGGATGAATCCTGGTTCCCGGCATCCCAGGCCCTTCCTGACATGGCAGAGCCACCCAGGAAAGTGATTTGGTAATAGAAAGATTGGGAAGGCGGTACTTTCCCTCCAAAGAGAAAGAGAAGTGCCAACAGCAAAAGCTTGATCCCTCAAATAGACAATTAAATCCCAACAAGCAGTGGGTTCTTGTCAGATTACTGATGCTGAAAAGCCATCTTTTGATAATAGCATGATCCCCCAACTGCCATGTTCATCTACATGAATCAAATTTCCAACACATATGGATCTAAAAACCCGAGGGAAACCTGGTATTTCCTTAGATGCAACTCTGAATTAGCATGCAACAAAGAACATAAAAATGGAGACTTAGAAGTAAATATCTAATTTGAGAACATAAACATCAAAGTGCTTTTGAAATAATATTTTGGAATCTATTGGAATATTACACAAAAAGGATAATTCACTTTAAGGAGATTTTACTGTGACTGTGAGGGAAAAACTGAATCATCCCGTGACGTTGATAACTCGCTGCTGACTTGAAAGTACAAATAAATAACGTACATAGTAAAGGAAAATGAGAGAACAGCATGAAAAAGGAAGATCTTTCACTCCTCACCTTGTGGTCTCTCAGGCCAGCAGACCTGGTGGGGCTGGTCCAAGGTGTCCTCCCAGAGACCCGTCATTGCCAAGATGGGATTGGATTCTAGTAACCTGCCTCTTGAATATGTCACTGGACATCCTCAAAGGGATGAAGATGCTTAAACCAAGCTTTGGTTTGGACTGGTTCCCACAGTCACCCTGCTTCCTCTGTGAAGACGTGACTATTATCTTTCTTTTCCTCTTACCCTATAAAAATAAATCATGAAATTGGGTCAAACGATAAAGGAAGCCTGCCTTTTTAGGACAATTATCTTGGCTGTTTTGTACTTCCACCCTCCCTCTATCCTCTGGGGATAGATCTGACCTGTGTCCTGGGACATCATCAGGCAGATTTGCATCAAGAACAGAAAGCTCAAGTTCAAAACTCAAGGCTACTCCAGATCATTTCTCCCCCTCCATCCTGATAACACCCCCTCCTCGTTTGAGTGTGATTCTATTCTCTTCTTGTCCTTGTCACTCTCAACCGCACAAGTCCTGGCACTCCCTCTCAGGACAGTCGGTCCCCAGTCTTTTACTAAATCCCAAATCCTACCATTTCTGTGTTTTCTGACTACTCATTTGCTTAATCCATTGACCACTTGGTGTTCATAGCTCCTTTAGAAGTTAAATCAATAGTGACATTATCAACCAGCCCCTGTTAGTGACTTACTCCCATATCTCAGATGTTCACATAATCCAAATGGTGATATTCAAAAGTAAATAATTCAGGAAACATTCACCCACACAAATTCCTGATCTCTAATATTTTTATTCAAACACTTATACAGTAGATACCTGTCTTTCAAGTTCAGAAGTAATGCCAGATCACCGATCCTCACCTTAATTTCCTCCTACACCTATCAATCCTGGATTCCATGGACTATGATCTCAATAATTTCCTTGGAATAATAAAAAATTCCCTACCACTCATTTATGTTGTAAGCCTCCAAACCAAGAAGATCCTAATTATCTGCCATGCCGTAGCTACTGCTGGTCTTATAACAAGCTGAAGAAAGAGCATGAAACATGATCTTTTGGTACCACTGTAAATACAAAACCATCTGCATCAACTGGGAGGCACCCATAATGCCTGGAAATTTTGTTCTCTTTTTTTGTGTCAGCTCAATAACAAAAAGACAAATCAATTTAAAAAATGGGCAAGGGACCAGAATAGATTTTTTCCAATGAGGACATACAAGTGGCCAAGAGGTGTATGAAAAGGTCTTCGGCATCAGTAATCAGGAAATGCAAATCAAAACCACAATGAGCTATCACTTCACACCTGTTAAGATGGCGATTATAAAAAAACTAAAGATGGCAAATGTTGGTGAGGATGTGGAGAAAAGGAACCCTTATGGGAATGTAAACTAGTACAGCCAGTATGGAAAACGGTATGGAGCTTCCTCCAAAAATTAAAACTTGCATGTGATCCAGCAATGCCATTTCTGGTATATACCAACAGGAATTGAAATCAAGGTCTCAAAGACATACCTGCACTCTAATGTTCATTGCAGCTAATTCACAATAACCAAGATACGGAACTAACCTAAATGTCACTGATGGATGAAGCATAAAGAAATGGAATGTTAGTCAACCTTGAAAAAAGAAGCAATTCCTGCCATTTTTGACAACATGGATGGACCTAGAAGACATGATGATAAGTGAAATAAAGCAGACAGAGAAAGACAAATACTCACTTATATGTGGAATCTAAAATAGTCAAACTCATAAAAGCAGAAGTTAGAATGGTGGTTACCAGGGGCTGGGGGGATGGAGAGATGAAGAGCTGATGGTCAAAGGATACAAAATTTCAGTTATCAAGATAAATAAGTTCTGGAGATGTAGGACAAGCATAGTGCCTACCGCTAACAAGACTGTATTGCATACGTCACATTTGCTAATAGAGTAGATATTAAGAGTTCTTACCACAGAATAATAGTAATAAAGGAGGTGAGAGAAAACTTTGGGAGGTGATGTAGAGGTTTGTGGCCTTGATGGTGTTGACAGTCTCAAGGGTGTATACTTATGTCCAAATTCATCAAGCTGTATATGGAAAAGTATGATATAATCGTTGATTCTTCTGCATCTTGAAATACACCTTGTCCTCATCACAAGATAAAAAAATTTGTAACTATGTATGGGGACAGATGTTAACTGGACATATTGTGGTGATAATTTCAACATATATACAAACATTGAATCATTATCGTGTACCGCTGAAACTAATATAATGTTGTATGTCAACTTTACCTCAATAAAAAAAATATAACAGAGAAAACCATTTGAATATTGTAAATGAGTTCAGTGAATCCCTGAAACTGCCCCATTCCCATATGGGAGTTACAGGAAGCAGAGAGGATGAAGTAAGATGGAAGAAAGTTGTACAAAACAGTAATCAAATTAAAATCATTTAAGTTGATATCAGCTTCTTGTGGCAAAGTTCTGTGAGCACTGATCTTTCACATTTTTCCTGGAAAAGCATACTTTCAGATCCAACCCATAATAGTTTCATCATTTGCTCTAATAAGACAATTTCAACTTAATAAATAAAACCAAAATCATCCCCTATGTATGAATAAAGTTTGTGAAGTTTACAGAGAAAAGAGCATATTTGCATAATCTCAATAAAGGAAAGAGAAGAACTGTATGATGATCGATTCTCATTCAAGCTTATTTTTGAAAGCCAGTAAAACCAGGGTATCTTTTCAAGGATGTGTGTAGAGCTGTCAGCCCTGGAAGACAGAAATAGCGACCTCCTCTGGTGCAAAGGGCAGGCTTGCTTACTGCCCAGTACAATAAAAATAACACCCCTCCCTGGGGCAAATGTCAGCAGACTTCTTGCCCTTTGTCAAAGATTTGAGTTCCTTAAGCTCTGAGTTCTGGCAACCCTCTGCATGTCACCTGGCCCACTGTGTAGCACCCTGTAGGAAGTGGGATTTAGTGAAATGGTGCAAATGCTGATACTCTGGCCACCACCATTGCTGTGTCATTAGGTCCTTTGTCTCTGACCCACGGGTCTCATGTCTTTTGACAACATCTATAAGACCACGGTAGGCTGACTTAGTAGCTTGCAGGAAAGGTAAAATATCAGACCTTTCACAGTTCCTCACAAGCCCTTTAAGTAACTAGTAGTCTTAGTAACAGAGAGCTACCCAGAAGAATATGCATGGATGGTCTTCATAGAAAACTTCATGCAAACAAAACTTTAATAAGTCTCTCTGACCTCTTTTATTTCTACCCCAAGTATAAGGAGAGGCACCAAGCTATTACAGACCTAGGGCTTGTGCAAGCCACCTGGAGACCTAGTGACCAGAAACTTCCCATGGAGAGAAAAGACAGATGGGCATATTTCCAAAATGGACTCATATGCCTCCCGATCATCCAAAAGACAGTACATTATCTTAATTTATGATTATTTGATTCATTAAAATCTTGTGATGGGCCAAAGATACACTTCTAAGAGGAGTGAGGCACATGGCAGTTGTAAGCAGATTAACACATTTGGTGAATATCAAACTCTAAACTAAACAGTGTTCTAATCAATTATAAGGTACAACAAATTTAATTAGGTCAATTAAATGATAATTAATGGTATGCCTGATTATTACTCTGCAATAATGAACAAGAAACTCATGTAAATAACTATAATTGGTCTTACTTTAAAATATGATAGTCAAGACTGTTTGAGATAAGCTGGAGAGAAGGAAGGAGAGAAATAGATAGCTGCTCTGAAGCCACTCTCAAGACAGCTGGATCTACATGTTACCCAGGAGATCGAGGCAGACAACTGTGTGCCTAGATCCTCCCTGAACTGTGGTTCTCAGGGATGTCACGGGGCTGATGCAGCTTCCTGAGTCGTGTTTACACGTCTACGTGTACAATACCCCTGACCAAGCGGATGAACCACCATTCAATCATCCCTTACACCCCTCTAATTGACAATTAGATTTCAAAATCATTGTATCATTACATGATCATTTATTCCTCAAACTTGTAGGATGCCGAGCTAAAAGAAAATCAAATTTAAATGGCTGCTTTTCTTTGAAGGACCAAGATTTTCTTTCACACTTGGAATCCGGATTAGAGGATAAATCCATCAAGTCAATGGAAACAACTTAAGAAATGGACAGAGGGATATTTCATTCCTATATACACAGTTTGCACTGTGGCAAAAACAGAGTTACATTTTAAAAAATTAAAATTTTTTGAAATTTTATAGATATTAAAGACTTTGTTTTGCTTATATTTCCTTTGGTTTACCAAATCAAACTCACTCTTTAGTGGGCATTTCTAGCATTGAGTGCTAATAACAGCAGCTTTTTAAAATTCTTATTTTTCCCAGGTCAAAGACCAAGGGCAGAGGTCATCAAGAGGTCAAGTCTAATCTACCAATGGATGTTCAAGCCAAACATTGCCGGCAGAAACACATCTCTTTACCCATAGGTGAGGTTTTACTAGTAATCACAGAGACTTAAGAATATCAAAGGAAATTCTGTTTTTTTTTGTGTGTGTGTGAGGACGACTAGCCCTGAGCTAACATCCAATGTCAATCCCCCCCTTTTTTACTGACGAAGACCGGTTCTGGGCTAACATCCGTGCCCATCCTCCTCTACTTTATATGGGACGCTGCCACAGCATGGCTTAACAAGCAGTGCATTGGTGTGTGCCTGGGACCCGAACCGGCAAACCCTGTGCCGCCGCAGTGGAGTGCGCGCACTTAACCGCTTGCACCACCGGGCAGGCACTCAAAGGATATTCTTTACTAAGAACCAAAGTTATAGATTCCTATCTTGGGTTCATTACTTTGAATTTTTGACCCAAATCATATATATCGATTGGACCATGTTCATTTCTATGATCTTTGGACCATTCAGCCTACAGCTGAAGAGAAACAGATATGACACCAATATCTTATCCTCTCTGAAGTCCAATGGAGAGCCCCTGGAGTCAGACGTTTTAAAGACAAGAAAAAGTCATCCTTCTGAACAGAGAGAGTTCAGGGTATTCAAACATTCAACTTTAAATTGTTAACATGACTCGTTAGAATGTGATGGAGCAAGCATAATACCTTCTAAGTTTCAAGATTTTTCTCCAGAATACTGAGATGGATGACCTTGAAGGCCAGTTTCCCCATAAATGTCGTTATTCAGTGATAAAATTACTTTCCCTATAAAATAATTCCCATAAAAATATATCATAATCTCTCACTAAAAGGACACAATGCAAATTGAGCAGTTGAATAGCAGTGTAATAAATTCCATACAAGGATCTTACTGCAGCGTTATGTATAATAGTGAAACTGGATGTAATCCCATTTCTATCAAAGAAGAAGTAAACAGATTATGGTATTCCTGTTCTTTGGAATACCTCTAAAACATCTAAAATGGTAAGTTAGAATGATGTGCACTGATAAGGGGAGACGTCTATGATATATGGTTTGGGAAACAGCAAATTGCAAAACGATGTAGTTATGTAATTTATGTTAAAAAACTTTATGTGTATTTATAAATTCATAGGAAATGTCCAGAAGAATAAACCCCACCCTGTTAACAACAGTCCCCTCTGAGTAGGGGAGTGAGTTTTCAGGGAAGGGGATGCAAGGGGAGGGTTTCACTTTATACAGATCTGTGTAATTTCACATTTTTAACAGTATGTATTTCTTTCATAATTAGAAAAATGAGTGATGTGACCATTTGGTGCAGGCCAACAGTATTATGTTCACCAGTCTCTGTACTGTATGTTACTGCACAGCATGGACTGTAGGAGAAAGCCCAGAGGAGCAATGAAGACAAAGAAGACATGACACCTGCAAAAAGTCAGTGCAGTATTTCTACATAACAAACCTTCCAGGTGAGTGATGGTCAGTATCCACTGCTCCAGCTCTCGCAATAAACCTAGAACGATCCCAGGGTAAGCAAGAGGACCAAGCCCCACTAGTCCACTCCCTGCCGGAGGTCTGTTTGTGCAGGGTGACTGCCATCAAGCAGATAATGGACTCAGGATGGGGCATGTGCCTTTGGGGAGGCTGGCAGAGAGGCTCAAAGTGGAACACCAGCTAAGTGCACACACCTGGGAGGCAGAGTTCCAGGTGGAGACTCAAAATGTACGAAGAAATTTTGTGAAGTGAAGGAAGCTACTCGACCTATCTGAGCCTCAGTGGTCCCCCCCTGTAAAATGGGGATCACAGGCCTACTTCAGAGAGCTGTTGGGGAAGATATATAAAAGTGCCTGTGACAGCCAGTGTCCACATTATTAGCAAAGTCGTATCTGACTTCAAAATAATCGATGAAAAGAATAATGTTGATGAGACCAAAGACGAGATGCCCAGCTTCGTAAGCAGCCCCAGCAGCATGAGAATGAGAGCTCCGACTAAGCAGGGTTCTTCACAGCTCCACTGGAGAGGACGAACACAGGATATCCCAGGATAAGTCGCTGTTGTACAGTGACTCGTGTAGTAAGGGTGTGTCCCTAAAGACACTGTGAAATACAGTTACACACAGTGGCTCCCAGGAAACAACTACAAAGCAATCAACACAGCAGATAGGAATGGGACAGGGGCGAGCAGAGGAGGGTCAGAGCCACAAAATCTGATGGAAGACATTGAACCACGACAAGAGGCCAGCTCTGTCAACAGCTGCTGTGGTTGTGCCAGGAGATCAAACGTCTGAGAAAGCCATTGTGGGGACTGCTGGGAGCACAGTGGTCACTGCAGCCACACCACAACAGCAGTGCATCAGAGCACACAGACCCCAAAACTATCCTCTCCATTAATTCTTGTTTTAAGATGATGAATATCCTCATGTTACAATGTCTCCTTCCAACCCTTGTGGACGAGTGTCATCAGAACCCCCTGAAGAGGACACAGGCCAGAGTAGGATGGAACACCGGGGGATGGGGGAGCAGCGCTGCACCTGACCACACGGACTATCACCTGGGCCTATTGAACATGAGAGAAGAACCCGAGGATGTGGTCTAATGAGAATTCCCTCTCTTGCCACATTCAGAGTCACCACAGAGTTTCTCGTCCATTCTTTACAAAAATGTTAAAGAATTCATGTGTCATTAATTCATAAAGAGGCAAATTCTTGACAAAGTGACAAGGTCCATTTCCATGACCAGGTTTTTCAGTTGTTTTGATAATATCCCACATTCACGAATCGGAAATATAACCTTTTGGGGTGTGTAATATAAACAAGGACTTTTTTTCATGTAGATCAATGCCCAGATTTTTAGGGAGGACATAAGTCATGAAAGTTGCTAACCCTTCCTCCACAGGTTTCAATAAAACGTTTAAGTTAATTTACCAATCTCAGTAAAAGAGAATTTGGCAATTCAAATCTTTTGTTTCTGCATTAAAGCGTATAGTACAACCAAGAGAATGAGCAGAAAAAAATTAACAAGAAGATCTTGCTTGCATTTCATCTTTTGCAAATAAGCAGGATATTTTATGCTCTGTTCCTTTCACTATTCTAATCAATTTTTAAAGAATATGGTACATCTGACTATCCCTGGGCGTGTTTATCCAGGACCTTTGCCAGAATCCAAAGCAGAGATGTTAAGGCTGACGGATTTCAAATGCTGCCCAATTGCTGTTTACCTTACACATCCCTCTCCCAAAGGTGGACCACCAGTCTCTTCCTGAGGGATCAGAATCGTCACCTGTGTCCCTGAGAGACTGGCCACTCAGGCCTGAGCTGAGATTAGGTGATCAATCTAAAAGGCAAAATGCTTAAGCTATTCTCATCTTAAGGATGCTCCTTCAGAGGCCTCTGCACTGGAATGTGTTGATGAAAACGGCCTACTAGATACTGCCTGGGAATTGGGTTGCTGTCCTCCACTCTTAGCAGATCCTGGGGAAACCAATGATTAACCTCAAGAATGCCTCAACTTCCACATCTGCAAAAAAGGCAAGCAACAGCCACTGTTACCACCCTGTAAAGCTCTTAAGTTGTGCTTGCAAGAGCGGCCACAAGGGCGAATTTCTCCCAAAAGCTGATGAAATGATGGCACTTTGCCTGGAGAAGGCAGAGGGCAGGAGGCAAAGTGGAAAGTTTCTGGGATGTCAAACCAGTTCCCATAAGCATTTTAGAGAAGCACCTGGCCCTGGACTAGGTAGGAGGCTGTGGAAAGACCCACAGGCAAGCAGGTGGGAGGAGGAATCAAGCAACGGAGGGAGGCAGTGTGGAAGAGGGGTGAATCTGGCTTCAATTTTGGACAAAAGCAGTTGCACGCTGCAGGCCCGCGGCTGCCCATGCAGCCGCCACACCCTCCTAACTCCCTGGTCCCGCTCATCCTGTCACATCCCTCCGGGACTCAGTGCACATGTAACGGGTGCAGGAAAAGTATTCGCAGCCAATGGCGGTTTGGCCCTTGGCCAAGCGCACACCACACTGTTCCTCCCACCCAGGGCTTGGCACCGCCCCGTGCCCAGAGCATCCTGGGAGTTGTAGTCCTGCAGCTCCTAAGAACTAGCACCAGCTTCATCACACCCTGACAATCCCTTTCTCCCTCCTTCCTCCCCAAAGATCACCAGTATCTTACCAGTGAACACTGTAAGTCAAGTTTGTCTTCTTACACAAGTGTTTTATTACAGAACAATTTAAACAATATACAAAAATAAACAAAATAGCATAGTAGGCCCGTCACCCAGCTTCAACAAATACTAATCATCTGCCATTTTTGTTTCTCCATGCTCCATCCCATTCCCACCTCACTTTGTTATTCTTTTAGCCCTTTGTCTGTGTGTGTGTAGGGTAAGATGTATGCACACTGAAAGGCAGAAATATTAACCGTACAGTTTTGGCAAATTAACATGCTCATGTAACCTTCACCCCTTTAACAATAGAATATTTCCATAACCCCCAGAAAACTCCTTCCTGTTCCTTCCCAGGCAATTTTTTCCTTCCCCCGAGGCAACCACTGTTCTGGTTTTTTCACCATAGGTTCATCTTGGCTGAAATCCTCCCACGTGTATTGTTTTCTGTCCAGCTTGCCTCCCTCTGCACGAGGTTGATGAGACTCACCCAGCATGTGTGTGTCAGCGTTTGCTCCTCGGCACGGCTGAGGGCGTTCTGCTCTGTGGATGCCCCGCAGTGCTCTCATCTTCCTCCTGGGGATGTGCGGGTCATCTCCTGTGAACGTTCTTGTATAAAGCTTTTGGTATGCTGTTTGATTCCTTTATTAGCATTTAAGTGACACGCCTTTGCAGTTTTTAGTCGTTGATCAAGATTATAATATGCATCCTTAACATATCACAGCCTACCTAGAATTAATTGTGCACTAGTTTAATCAATGTAAAATATGGAAGCCTTGCTACAGAACAGTTCCATTTACCTCTGTCTGTCCTTTGTGCTATTGGTGTCATAAATTTTACATCTACCCATGTTATAAATCCCACAGTACAGTGTTATAATTTTTGCTTTAAATAGTCATAAGTCTTTTAAAGAAATTAAGAGAAAAAAGTTAAGTATTTGGAGGGAGATGCTTTGAGGCTCTGCAAAGGTACTGTTTCTTCTTAAGTTTCACCCACAGTTTTTGCGTTCATCAGTCAGTCTTGCCCACAGTAATTATTACTGTGGTGTTCTAGTGGCGATTTTCTATTTCCTGCTATCCAGCCACATTTATTATTTGGAATTCTGTGAGGAAGATCCCCCCCTCCCTCTCCCTTCCTTCTTCCTTTCTTTCTCTCTTTCTCTCATTCTTTTTTTCCCCTTTTTTTCTTTCTTTCTTCCTTTCCTTCCTTTCTCATTTAATCTTTTTTATATCAGTATAGACTCATGGATATTTATTTTATTCTCTGGGTAATAATCCAATGCTATCGTTATTTCTTTTGTTGCTCACAGTTTTCCAGCTTGAGCCACTGGGATGTCTTTCGGATTGATTCCTTTTGACACATCTCATCATTTTCTGTGTTTTTTTAAAGCACTTGCCTACTCTCTGGCACTACAAGATGCTGCAGGCTCACCTTGTATTTTCCATCTCCAGCCCTAGAATCAGCCATTCCTCCAAGAAAACCTGGTTCTTTTTATTGGAGAACGATATTTAGAAACCAAGATCAGGGAGCTAGGTATGCTCATTGATACTAGAGTGTCACTGCTTCTAGACCCTCTCAGCAGAGCTTGGAAATGTATGTATGAATATAAACTCAGGTATACACATCTATCTATAGATCTTTCAATCTATCTATCTATCTGGATAGATAGATTAAAAGAGATGTGGATTCATACTGATACTTCCAACTCCAATCCAGCACCACAGATTTTATTCTAGCATTGTCCTTTTGTTTATTTGTCACTTCTTTCACCAACAGTGAGAAACTTAACTTCAGTATTCTACAATATATTTACTAATGTGTCAACTAGTTTCAGAATTGCTAATCCATACCCTTATGAAAAACAAATTTACCACCTAGAGTACAGTGTTTGTGTCCAGTACTTTAGTTTTACAGTATCCCATCAACAAAGTTACTTAGGTCAGGACATTTCATCCCCACCCCTTCTGTGTGGTTATGTCACGTGCTTGTAATACAGTGAGATTCATTTGTCACTGCATTCCATCTGAGTTCCCCAGCATCCTGATCGATTTGTAAAATTTGCAGAGTAAAATTCACTCTTTGTGGTGTACAGTTCTACGGGTTTTGACAACTTTATGGTCATATATCCACCTCCACAGTACCATACAGAGCTGTTTTATTCACCCCCAAAATTCTCTCATACTGTCTCTTCATAGTCAACCACTTCCCCTACTCCATCCCTTGGCAACCATTGATCATTTTCCATCCCTGTAATTCTGCCTTTTCTAGAAAGTCATATAAATGGAATAATAGTATATAGCCTTTTGAATCTGGCTTCCTTCACTTAGAGAAATGCATCCAAGATTCATCCATCTTGTTGTGTGAATCAAGAGTCTATCCTTTTTATTGCCAATTTGTATTCTAATGTCCGGATGCACCACAGTTTCTTTCTCCATTCACCTGATGAAGGACATTTAGTTTATTTCCAGCTTTTGGCAATTATGAATAAAATGGCTATGAAGATTCACACAAAGATTTTTGTTTAAACATTAGTTTTCAATTTGCTTCAATAAATCCCTAGGAGTGAGATATCTGAGTCACATAATAAGTGTTTGTTTAATTATAAGAACCTACTAAACTGTTTTCCGAATGCAACTATGTTGCATTCCCAGTTCTAGTTGCTCGTAGTCCTCACCAGCACTTGCTATTTGCAATTTCATTGGTATTTGCAATTTTATTTTTTATTTTAGCTACCTAATAGTTGTGCAGTATATTATTGTGGCTTCTGCTTCCTTTTTGAAAGTGAGTTCTGCTAAATATAGAATCCTGTGTTGACTTTTGGGTTTTCTTTCTGCACTTGAAAGATGTCATTTTGTTCTTGATTTGTATCTTTTGTTTTTGATAATATATCATTCATCATTCACATTATTTCTCCCTGTATGTAATGTCTTCCCCTGTATTTCCCTGACTGCTTTCAAGTTTTTCTTTTTATCTTTGGATTTTAGCAGCTTGACTATCATGAGCTTATGTATGGCTTTATTTTGTATTTTATTTTGTGGGTTTGCTGACTTTCTTCGATTTAAAATTTTAGATTTTCCACCGAATTTTGTAAGTTTTATGCTATTACTTGTTGATTTGTCTTTCTGCCTCATTTAATTTTTCTGTCTCTCCCCCCTCTGCTGGAGAGGCAATCATCTCACAGGTCGTAAGGCTTTCTTTATTTTTCTTCAAAATTTTTACATTCTTTTCTTCAGGCTAGATAATTTCTATTGCTCTATCTTCATGTTTCTTCTACTGTTTCTAATCTACCAGTAAACTCAAAAGTATTTTTTTATTTCTTCTTCCTGTTTGGTCCGTTTTTATAATTTCCATTTCTCTGCTGAGTTTCCACATCTGTTCATTCATTATGAGAATATTTTTCTTTACCACCATGATCATCTTTATAATAGCTGCTTTCTTATCCTTGTCTGCTAATTGCAACACCTGTGGGATAGTTTCTACTGCCTGTTTTTGGTCATATATGGATTACATTTTCCTATTACTTCAAATCTCATGATTTTTTAAATTGTGTACTGGAAACCATGAATGATAGTTATAGAGACTCTGGATTCTATTGTATCCCTTTGAAGAATGTTGTTATTTTTCTAGCAGGGAGTTAACCCAGCTGGACTGAAACTCCATTCCTATCTCCTTTACAATGGGCATAGCTGAAATTCTCATTCAGTTCTTTCATCTTCCAACTGCTGTTTTTACACTAGGCCATCTGGGGCCTACTCTGCATGTGTGTTGTTCAAAGATCTGCCAATTTGGTGTGTGTGTGTGTGAGACTTACACACATATTTTGAGATTTTCCTCTTTGTAGCTCGCTCCCTTCCAGAATTTCTCCCCTAACTTTCCAGCTACTCTGCCAGCCCCAAAATACATCCTCTAACATTACAAGTAAGACTGTAGTTTTTCCCCTGTCTGGGCCACGTACAGATTTTGGAATGCTTTGAGGAAAAAGACTCAAGCTTGCAAATATCTCCTGGTGCAATTCTCATCATTCAAGGGAAGACTCTATCTCAGTTCTGCTTGCTTTTGGAAGAGATTTATACATACACACATATACACATTTATTGTATCTGTATTACATACAGATACATGATTCTATATAAATACATATAATATTTTATGCAGATTTTATCATTGTTATCTGTGAGAGTGTTAGTTCAACAAGCTACTCCACCATTACTGGAAGCTAGACCTCAATTTTGTTTCTTTTTTGGATTTTATATAAATGGAATTATAAAATATATCCTTTTGAATATAATTTCTTTTATGCAGCATTATGGTTGTGATATTCATCCATGCTATTGCATGTAGCTAGTGTTTGTTCATTTCTGGAAATAATTAATATTTTTAATGGTCATAAAATATGCATAACATAAAATTGACCATTTTAACCATTTTTAAGTGTACAGTTCAGTGACATTCAGTACATTCACATTATTGTGTAGCCATAACCACCAACCATCCACAGAACTATTTTCACCTTGCACTGAAACTCTGTGCCCATTAAGCAACAACTCCTTGTTGTCCCTCCCTCTTGCTCCTGGGAACCACCAGTCTCCATTCTATTCCTATAAATTTGACTACTCTAAGTACCTTATATGAGTGGAATCACAATATTTTTCCTTTTGTGGCTGGATTTATTTCACTTAGCATAAAGTCCTCAAGGTTCATCCATGTCATAGCATGTGTCAGAATTCCTTCCTTTTTAAGGGTGAATGGTATTCCCTTGTGTTTTACACCACATTTTTTTGTCAATTCATCCATTGATGGACACCTGGCTTGCTTCCAGCTTTTGGTTGTTTTGAATAATGCTGTCAAGAACACGGGTGTACATGTATGTCTTTCTACCTCTCTGTTAAATTCTTTTGGGTGTATACCCAAAAATGGTGTTCTGAGATTCATTTTTTTCACATGTGGGAGGGTTCTGCACACCTCCAACAAACAATTCTTGGAATGCCAGCTGGTCATCATATAATTGAACTCAATTTGATGCTGTCAACCCAGAGATACATCCGATTCCACAGGTTGAGGGCTCAGTCCTATAAGACTGCACTCCCACCCAACCTCACCTCGACTTCAGGTGCCAGTTACAAGCCCAGGCTGTTACCTGTACTTCTGACTGACTGGCTATAAACCAGAGGTTCCCACAACCTCCTCCTTGGGTTTTATTAGTCTGCTAGAGTGGCCCACAAAACTCAGAGAAACATTTACTAGATCACCAGTTTATTATAAAAGGATATAACTCAAGAACAGCCTGATGGAAGTGGCGCATAGGGAAAGGTGTGTGAGAAGGGGCACAGAGCTTTCATGCCATCTCCAGGTGCACCACTCTCCAAGCACTCCTTGTCATTGCCAACCTGGAGGCTCTCTGAACTTCCTTCTATTGGGATTTTTATGAAGCCTGCCTCACATAGGCATGATCAATTATTAACTCAGTTTCTAGCCCCTCCCCCCTCTCTGGAGGATAAGGGGTAAGACTAAAAATTTCAACCTTTTAATCAGGGCTTGGTCTGCTGGTGACCAGCCCCCATCCAAGAGCCATCCAGGAGCCCACCCAGAGTTGCCTCAATAGAACAAATGATTCTCCTAGTGTTCTTATCACTTAGGAAATTACAAGGGTTTTAGGAGCTCTGTGTCAGGGATGGGGTCAAAGACAAATATTAGAACAAGAGATGCTCCTAGTGTTATTATCGTTTAGGAAAGCACAAGGGTTTTAGTAGCTCTGTGCCAGGAATTGGAGGCAGAGACCAATAAATATATTTTCTATTATTTCAGAACCCATAATTGGAATTGCTAGATCATATTGTAATTCTATTTTTAATTTTTGAAGGAACTGTCATACTGTTTTCCACAGTTTTATATTTTCACCATCAGAGCACAAGGGTTCCAATTTCTCAACATCCTTGCCAATCCTTATTATTTTCTGATTTTTGATAGTAACTATCCTAATGGGTGTGAAGAGGTATCTCATTGTGGTTTTACTTTGCATTTTCCTGATACTTAGTGATGTTGAGCATCTTTTCAGGTGTTTACTGGCCATTTTATATCTTCTTTGGAGAAATGTCTATTCAAGTCCTTTTTGCATTTTTAAATTGTGTTTTTTTTATTGTTGGGTTGTAAGTGTTCTTTGTATATTCTAGCTATTAATCCCTTATCAGATATGTGATTTGCAAATATGTTCAACTGTTCTGTGGGTGGCCTTTTTACTCTGTTGATAGTATCTTGTGATACAGAAAACCTTTGCATTTTGATGAAGTCCAATTTGTTATTTTGTTGTTGTCATTGCTTACGTCTTTGGTGTCAGATGAAAGAAATCATTGTTGGCAATGACATTTGGACCCAATGACATGCAGCTTTTACACTGTGTTTTCTGCTAAGGATTTTATAGCTTCAACTCTAACATTTAGATCTTTGATCCATTTTGAGTTAATTTTTGTATATGGTATAGGGTAAGAGTCTAACCTCATTCTTTTGCATGTGGGTATCCAGTTTTACCAGCACCATTTTTTGAAAAACTTATTCTTTCTCCAATGAATGGTCTTTGCACCCTTGTCAAAAATCATTTGACCATATATGCAAAGGTTTATTTCTGGGCTCTCTATACTATTTCATTAGTATATTGTGTGTATTTATGCCAGTACCGCACTGTTTTGTTTACTTTGTAGTAAGTTTTGAAATCAGAAAGTGTGAGTTCTCCAACTTAGTTCTTCTTTTTCTAGATTGTTTTGGCTATTCAGGGTCCCTTGAGAGTTCATATGAATTTTAGGATAGATTTTTCTATTTTTGCAAAAAACATCATTGGAATTTTTACCTCCTTGAGTAAGTTGGTTCTTAAGTATTTTACTCTTTTTGATGCTATTGTAAATAAAAATGTAAAGTTTTTAAATTTCTTTTTCAGATTACTTATTATTAATGTATAGAAGAACAACTGATTTTTGCATGTTGATTTTGTGTCCTACTAGTCTGCAGAATTTATTACTTCTAAAAATTTTTTTGTGGAATTTTTAAGTGTTTCAACATATAAGATATTATGTGTGAACAAATACAATATTATTTCTTCCTTTCCAATTTAGATGCTATTTCTTTCTTTGTCTTGTCTAATTGCTTTGTCTATAACTTCTAATACTCTGTTGAATAGAAGTGGTGAAAGTAGACCTTCTTGCCTTGTTCCTGATCTTAGAGGAAATGCTTTCACTCTTTCACACTTGAATACAATGTTCTCTGTGGATTTCTATGTATGGCTTTTATTATGTTGAAGTAGTTTCCTTTTACTATGAGGGTTTTTTAGTGTTTTTAACATGAAAGCATGTTTACTTTTGTCAAACGCTTTTTCTGCATCCATTGAGATGATCATGTGTCTTTTTCCTTCATTCTGTTAATGTGGTTTATTACATTGATTCATTTTCATATATTGAAACATCCTTGCATTCCAGGAATAAATCCCACTTAAAAATGGGCCGGCCCCATGGCTTAGTGGTTAAGTGCACAAGCTCTGCTGCTGGCGGCCCGGGTTTGGATCCCGGGCGCACACCGACACACCGCTTCTCCGGCCATGCTGAGGCTGCATCCCACATAGAGCAACTTGAAGGATGTGCAGCTATGACATACAAATATCTACTGGGGCTTTGGGGGAAAAAATAAGTAAATAAACAAAATTATTTTTTTTAAATGATGTATAATCCTTTCAATATGTTGCTGAATTTGGTTTGTTACTATTTCATTGAGCATTTTTGTATCACTATTCATCAAAGATATTGACCTGTAGTTTTCTTTTCTTTTAATGTCTTTGGCTTTCATATCAGGGTAATGCTAACACCATAGGATGACTTTAGAAGTATTCTCGCCTCTTCAACTTTTTGAAAAAGTTTGAAAAGAATTGGTGTTAGTTATTTAAAAAAAAAAGTCTTTGGGCCCAGGAATAAATTCAGCATAAAATAAATACAAATAAATATTTTTCTAAAATGTGAAAAAGTTTTTCCCTAAAAAAAATTAAAAATTAAGCAAGTACATCACTTATCACTTTATTTCTAAAAAGTTTTCTTAACCTAATAGTACGCATAAACAAATTGTTAGAATTAAAATGACTCGTGTTAATTTTCTTCATTGCAAATTTTCTGACAGAAGTGTATGATGCCATCATGTATGACATCTTTTATCAAAAAATGGTCATTTTTTGTAGTATTTGAGAACATTATGAATTTTCCCAGTGACATCTGACAATACTCTGATATGCAAAGTTATCTTTTCAACATACATGTCTTTACCAAATTAACAAACTCTGTCAGGTGCTAATTAATCAACTACTTTTCATATGATTCAGGTTCTCCACCATCAACTTCCTTAACCATCAGGAAATTCTACAACTTTTGCAAGATTAACAATTTTACCTTACACTGTACTTATCTCATGTGGTTTAAAACATCCAAAAATCATTGATAAACTGATCCTGCCCAAACTAAATCATGGTGAACTATAAAAGATGGTCTCTGTTAAGTGGGGAGGGATTTCAGGTTGAACTTAATTTTATAAGTGGTCAGTTTATTACAGTGTATGGTTCGGTTATGTATTTCACTTCTTTTTTAAAAAAGTGATAGTTGAGGGCACTTAGATAACAAAAAGTTGAGAAAATAAGGAACTGATATACTCTGTAAGATTCAAATGTTTTCAAGCATAAGATACAATAAGAACTAAAACTAAGAAATGGCAGAGGAAATAGAGATAAGAGGATGAAATTGCAAAACTGAATCTATAATAATATCTCAATGGCTAGCGTTGTGGTGTCAAGAAGGTGCTGAAGTCAAAGAATTCATAAAGATGATAATAAACAGATTGCAAAGAAAAAAGACTGAAATTTTTATAGAGAGAATTTTTACAGCTATATTACAAATAGAGAACAGGGAAGAGAAGTTGGAGTGAGAGACTATCTGCTTCTTAAACTACTTCCACTGTAGAGAACAAAAAACCAATTTGCTGAAATCTTTATTCCCCTCTATGACCCTATGTTTATCTGCAAAATCTCAGCCCTAAACCTCCTTTTCCATCCCTGGGGAACAGAGCAATTAAGCTCATCTGAAACCTCAACTGCCCAGCCTGTGAAATAAGGCCGGCCATCCATTCTCACAGAGGAGCCAATTGGAGGTAGGATTTTTGGTTCTGAATTCAGCTAAACATCTTCAAAGAATTGTATCTGACCTTCCTTATCCAGGGCTATCAGTGAAGGGTTGGCTGGCTTTCAGAGAAGACCCATTGACAGTCAGCTGAGACATTTTCTGTTGAGCTCTCTAGAGAAGGTTGTGGGGTTTGTCGGCAAGAGTTGATTTCTATATGGGTTATATTGTTTTATTTTATTCAGAGATTTATAAAGAAATTTACATGGTAAATATTACTTATTGTCAAGCAAAAAGGTTGTCTATTCTCTGGTCATTTAAGCAAAATCCTCCTCTCAGTGCCCACCCATGGACAGAGCCCAGATTTAATCTCTAAGCATCTGCCAGGCACTCTGTGGTCCGTAGGAAGCCCTCAAGTTGGTGTCCTATTCCCTTGTGTCCTGTGCTGGTACCTAATCTTCCATCTCTTCAGAGTACAACTAGACAGAAACTCAAAGGACTTGACATTGGAGAAATGTACTTTTCATTATATTTAGAGTTCTACACTTTTCCAAAAGGCTCTCAGCATTTCCAGTAATTGTGCAGCAGTTTACCCAACACTAAGATTCTCACTATTAAAAGGTAAAATAAATAAATTTTGCAAAGGAAAAAAGGGATCTTTGCAATTTTGTACAGAATCTATATAGTGGGTGCATCCTTATAAATGGAGGAAAGATAACAAATTTAACTCTTTTGGTTAGTTAACACAGTAAGTAATATATTTTATATATTACCAATTTTGAGATTATTTGTATTTAAAAATACTGCTTCACACCTCTAAATCATTGTAAGTGGTAGAGTCTGCCATCTGCTTTGGCTGAACAATTATATACAATAAGTCAGCCAAAATTCTTCCATTCCTGTATAATCTTATATGTGGGTGGTAATGGTTAGTTCTTATAGATTGTTTGAACACGTGCATATCACAAAATACAAGTGGCCATTAAAAATTAAAATGTTCACCAAATACAAGATTATCTGATTCCCAGAAAAAGAAAACGTTAATGTAACATTAAGGCTAAAACTGTCAAAAAGGAAACCAAGATACACTTAAGTCAAGCTTTTGCTGAAAAGTTAATTGGCTCCTCTTTGAAACTTTATCATGTTTATTATGTAAGCAAGATACTTTCAGAGCCTACAATATAGAAAGTGCTTATTGGTAAGTTAACATTGTGGTCACTTATTTTGTAAATGTTAATATGAGATATGTAATTCATTTTCTACTATATTCAGATTTTCAAGTTCTGCTAAACCTAAGGCCACATTACTGGCAAGTTGGGATACCTCTAAACATCTGAAAAATATGAGTCCTACACAGAAGGTTATACATTCTCTATTCATCAGGTTCTAAATTCTAAAACATTCTAAGGTTTTGGAACAAACCAATGGCATTCCAAATTGACAGTAAGGCTGTATGTTACATACATGATCCTATAGGAAGAGAAATCCAGATTTTAAATAGAGGAGCTTGTGCACAGAAATAAAGTACGTATTCAAGTCTGAAAGGGGATTTCAAGAAAGAAGGGACTCTCAGAACATGTGGTATGTGGTAAATAACTTACCAAGGGCTCTCTAAAGGAGAACATATTGTCGACAAAAGAGCTTCACAGGCAGAGAGCTAAAATGTCATCTCTGGAATCCTTACGGTGAAACAGACGCTGAACTACTTTTTCCTAGAATTTAAAATGCATCTTATCCTCCAAACAAAAACCACCTCCCTGCCTTGCAGCTTACCTGGGCATGGTGACATGTTGGAATCATTTTTCTAATTCATTGGCTCTTAAACTTGATGGGCACCAGAAGCACCTGGGGGCCTTGTTGAAACCCAGATTGCCAGGCGCCACCCCATAGTTTCCAGTTCAGCAGGTTTGCAGCAGCACCTGAGAATTTGCATCTCTACCCAGTTCCCAGGTGATGTTGATGCTGCTGGACCAGCGACCCCACTTTGAGAACCACAGCCTAATTTATACTCTATGTATGATTACAAAACCCATTATTTCATCCTTTGGCTTCTACTTTTCCCTGATCACATCAGCACCTTAGCTCCAAATCTTCTCACCTAGCAATGCGAATACTTGGAGAGTTTCACAGCTGGTCCTCATTTTCGACTCAGTTCTCCCTCTTCCTCTCAATGTTACATTCTCTTGCCAGGTAATTGTTCCTTAAACATCAGTTCATCGTAGTTCTTCCTTGCTCAAAAACTCATGGCTAGGGGCCAGCCCTGTGGCGTAGCAGTTAAGTGCTCACACTCTGCTGCTGGCAGCCCAAGTTTGGATCCCAGGCGCGCACCAATGCACTGCTTGTCAGGCCATGCTGTGGCGGCGTCCCATATAAAATGGAGGAAGATAGGCACAGATGTTAGCCCAGGGCCAGTCTTCCTCAGCAAAAAGAGAAGAATTGGCCATAGATGTTAGCTCAGGGCTGATCTTCCTCACCAAAAAAAAAAAAAAAAAATTCATGGCTCTTATGCTGAGCACAAGACATTTTTAATTCTCTACTTGGCTCATAAGGTCTTTAATAGCCTTACTTTAATAGTAAAATGTGGAAACCCTGTACCCTACCCTACCTACTATAAGGGAGTATGGGAGGATTACATAAGATACAGTCAGTTCTCATTATGCACAGTGTGACATTCTATAAATTCACTGTGAACACTGAATCAGTGAATATGACCCACTGCTCCTACGGGAAATGCAGGGTTAGGTTCCTGCAAGCCTTAGTCACACTTTCTTCGACTGATCAATACATAACCTTGTTTTCTGTGTTTCTCTTTAAAGTCACCTTATTTAAGATATATTGTTGATATATTAACATTGAACTCACACTAACAGCACTGTAACTCGTGTCTGAAAGAAGCTTGTCTAACACACATACTTTCTCTGTAAAGGTGCCTCACAGCCTCTTGCCCTGAGGAACACCGGGCAGCATTGCAGCACTACACATGGGGGACATATTAAACAGCAAAGTCACCAACACAACGCACAAAAAGATAAGAAATGGGGCACTAAATAGACTGCAAGAAGGACACTTGTTTACAGTATGGGCTGAAACAAGAGGGCAGAGCATCACCTTGTTCCTCTCAGCTGGGAACGTGCACATCGAGTGAATCAAATTTTTCACCACTTTGTGCTTATCTGCAAATGGACATGAAAGCCCTGAGAGTGTTGATTTGGGGGCTGCCAGTACAATTTAGCTAGTGGGCAAGTGTGCAAACCCGGAATCCACAAATAATGAGGATCAACTATATTATGAAAGCATCTTTTCAAAACCAGAGTATTGCTCAGAAATCAGAGCAATAATGATAACATAACAGCTAACATTTTAGTGCCTACTATGTGCCAGCAGCTCTTCTAAGCACTTTACATTAGTTAATGCATTTCAATCTCACTAAAACCCTATGAGACAGGAGTTCTCAGTAGCCCCATTTTATAGATGAGGAAACTAAGGCTCAGAGAGTAAATACTTTGCACAGGTTCCCCAGTTAAAAGTGGAATAACTGGGATTGGTGCCCAGACAAACTGGTCCAAAGCCCACAGCCTCAACCACTAGGGTAGGAATGTGAGGGGATTTTCTACCACTCCCCAAAAACCCCCTTCTGCTCCAGCCATTGTGGTCTCCCACATACTTATTCACTCATCAAACATTTTCTGAGTGCCCCAAAGGTGTCAAGTACTGTGTTTAGATACTGGAGGGACAAATAGAATGTCGACGCAAATAATCCATAACTAATCTATCAATCAAAATTGGGGTGAGTTTATTATGAGCCAACCTTTGAGGACCATATAGCCCAGGAGAGTCCTTTCATGAAGAAATGGAGCACTCCAAAGAAGTGGGGTGTACAGAGTGGTTATATACCATCAAAGAGCATGTACCACATGTGATTGCAATGTCCCTTTTACAATAGCCACGACATTGACCTCTCGGCAGGTCGATTGATGGACACTGTGGGTATCAGCTCTGTTGTCTCCATGGGCGTGACTGTTGTCTCTTGTTGGGTGGTCACAGGATGGGTACAGCAATTAAATCCTAGCCTAGGGAGAAATGCTTATCCTTAAGGAGATGCCAATGTGGGGGAAGTTGCATTTACATCTTAAGGACATTGTTCTTGTCTTTGGGACATGTTAATTGCTTAAATCGGATATACAATGGATGAACAGAGGCTACAGGGACGTTTTGGGAAAAAAAAAACAAGGTCAGGCCCAACTAGTTTTACACCACATGGCTTCCTCATATGCTCCAATATATCCTATTCTGGCCATTTATTTATCACTTTCCCCCTTTTGAACTATAATCTTTTGATAGAAAGCATTGATGATCAAAATATTGTCCGTTGGTGCCAGGGTGGTTGCTGTTTGCCCTGGGTCTATCATGTCCCTCGGTGCCAGGTTTTTATCTCATCTATTTGCCCAGTTGTTCATGTTGGGTGGAATTAGTCAGATATTGTGGACAAGCAAAGAGGTATATATATATATAAACAGAGGAAGCATTTCATGGGTTTTGTATTAATTTTAGGTTGTCGCACAAACATTGTATATGCACTTTTTTTAAAAATATACATAGCCCCTTATGTTACATGGTGCACAATTATAGAACATGTATGGTAACAATGGTAATAATTAAACATTTTTTTAAAAGATTAGTTTAAAATGAGTTTTAAGCCCTAGTCCTTATCAGAAAAGGAAATTTGTCCAGGGTTATAAGATTGATCGGCCGTCTCAAGTCGCCAAGTCACCATTACTCTAGTTTGCATGCCAGTCTTACAACACTGAGTAAAGAAAACAACAATCAGTTTGAATATTATGATTAGTACAAGAATTCCAAGAAGTAATAGAAATAGGAATTGCAATCCAGATCGAAAAAGGGAACCAATGCCAGAAGGGAGCCAACCAAACAAAGCAAGGCTGGGTGTAGGATCTCATAAGGCATTCATCTGTTTTTTCATATGCTTTAGTAGAGATGACACATTGGAAGACTCGTCAGGTGTAAACACTCAGCATTCAGTTTGAATGATCGCACATGTACCTCCTTGAGTTGCTGTAAGAATATCTAAGCCCATTCTATTTTGAAGGACAGCTTTTCTCATTAAAGACATTTCAGTATTTAAGAAAGCTATTCTTGCCTGACTATCATTAAGGCCTTGTTGAGTAAATTTTGTCACAGCCGCTATATGTGATATGACATCTTCCAGCCCCAAGGAAGGAGCGAACATAGCTGCTAGGTGATCATACCAGTGGAACACTGAACGAGCCCTTCTGGCCTTAAGGAGAGGCAGATTGGCCACAGATGTTAGCTCTGGACGAATCTTTCCCTGTATCCAAGAGAAGCCCAGAGTGCAGCGCCCTAGCCATCCTGGTGGCAGCCAAGGCCAGAGGTTTGTTCCACATAACCACTGAGTTCCATTAGGAGCCATCCAATAGACGCCTGGTCTTTGAGACCAGTCTGTTCCAAACCAATCACTTTTTTTACACATAATAGTATTCTGACATGACTCGGGGGGTATCCAGCCCATCTTTAGAGTGTAATTTGGTAGATTTTGTTTGGAATGATTTCTCTGTTCCCAACATAAAGGTGCTGGTATGTTTAAAGATCCATGGCTAGGAGTAAGCCAAACATATCCATCCCAAATTTGTGTGAAACCCTCCATAGTTTTTACTGTAATGTCTGGTTTCTTTTGTTTATCTGCAATTTGTTGGGATAATTGGATGGTTTGAGTAATAGAAAAAGAATAACCGTGTCCTGTATTATTAATAGTATGGGCTATTGACCATGTTTCAGGATCATAATTAGTAATATCAGACGAACTGTGAACATTAGAACTAGATCTTTCTATCACAATAAATTGCTTTAGAGCTTCACAATCTGTGTCTCGAAAGGGAAAGACCCACCAAGGCAAGCCAGAGGTGTTAGAAAGTGGAAGTTGGCCACATAGCCAACTCTTGGACTGATTTTTGTGTGTAGCAAAAGAATGTGTCCATTGCAGAAAAACATTGCTATCAGAGGTTCATTCAGATGTAGATTGGAAAAACAAACATAGCATTAGGGCAACCTTAAATGGCATTTTTTTTTTGTAATCAACAAAAGATTTGTAATTAGGTTCTAATCTATCTTATAAAGTTGAAGGGTAAAGCATTGGTGTAGGAAAATTGTAAGGCAATCTAGAAATTGATTATTTTAGCAATTACATAAATCTTAAACACTACAAGGGTTTAAATGAGGAGATATAAGGTTAGGAATACAGGCCTGGTCCAGAGTCTCGGGACAGCTGTCTACAACAGGTGTCATCATCTTCTCATCCTGGTTTGGAGATATTCGTCTTGGTCAGTCGAAGTTGGATGTCAGAGACTGGAGTTGAAGTCCATTCAAGTGGAGAAGCCTTTTTTAAATGAGAAATGTGAATCCATGAGTCTACGCCTTTTAATTTTGCAACACATGGATTGGTTAAAATCACCTGATATGGTCCTTTGCAACGGGGCTGCAAAGAGTCCTTTATCAGGTGTCTTTTCTAATGAACAAAATCTCCAGGTTATAATCCATGATCCTTAAGGTCTTTGTCCCCCGGGAGCTTACTGTGAAAAGAATTAGCTACCAATTTCTCATTTCTTTTGAGACCCTCAATGAGACCTTGACAATAATGTAAAATATCTCCTTTAAGTAAAGTTGGTTCATACATTTCTTCATCTAATTGCATAGGTCATCCAGTTATTATTTCGAAAGGAGACAGTCGATATTTACCAAAGGATGTAGATCTAAGACTGAGGAGAACTAGAGGAAGAGCTTTTGGCCATGAGAGATTAAATGCTTCTGAAAGCTTTGCCAATTGAATTTTGATCATGTTATTAGTTCCTTCCACCAATCCTGAGGATTGGGGATGGTAAGCGCAGTGGAAATGCTGCGTTATTGGCCAAATATTACAAATAGATTTAATTATTTGTCCAGTGAAATGAGTTCCCTGGTCACTATGTAACTGGGTAGGAATTCTCCAAACAGGAATTATTCTCTCTAATAGTAATTTACCTACTGTTAGAGCCGTTGCTCTGCTGTAAGGAAGGGCCTCAACCCAATGTGAGAACATACAGATCATTACCAAGATGTATTTATATCCTTGAGATGGTGGCATTTGGACAAAGTCCAATTGCCATACCTCAAAGGGTCCCTTAGGAAGGGAAAAGTGACCTTGTGACCCATGAAGTGGTTTCCCTGGATTCTACTTTGGGCATATAACACAACGAGTATGAGTTTTATGGGCCACAGTGGGAGAAAGTTTCCAAAAGTATTGTTTTCCCCATAAAATCATCTTTTCAGGTGCCCAGTGGGTTAGTTGGTGTATATGTTGGAGCAGGGGCAATTGTGCTCCAACAGGTACTATGGGTTCCCTATTGGGCCCAAACCACATCTGTGAGGGGGGGTCTAAAATTCCCCCTTTTGACTGCCATATCTGTTTTTCTTCTTACGTGGCCGCTTCTTGGGCCTGTAGAAGGAAGTCTTTTATTAGGTTAGCAGAGTTACTAGGAAGCAGCAGGCATTCTCGAGGCTGGGTAGGGCAAGACTTCAAGGCTGCTTGTTTAGCAGCTGCATCAGCAAGCCGGTTTCCTTTAGCTTCCAAAGTATCAGATTTGGAATGCCCTAGTATTTTAATAATCGCTAGTTGTCTTGGTAGCTGTGTAGAATGTCATAATTCTGCAACCTGTTTCCCCTTCTTTATAGGCTGATCTGAAGAGGTTAAAAACCCTCATTGTTTCCACAGCATTCCAAAGTCATGTGCTACTCCGAAAGCATAACGGCTGTCAGTGTCGATATTTGCTACCTGGTCTCTGGCCAATTGACAAGCTCGAGTTAAAGCAATGAACTCGGCTTGCTGTGCTAACTTTATCTCTGGTAAATAAGAACTCTCGATTACGTCTACTGAGGACGTTACTGCATATCCAGCCCGATAACATCCTTGTTCATCCTTTGAGTAAGATCCATCTGTAAACCAAATTAGATCAGCATTATCAATGGGAGTTTCTTGCAAATCGTTCCTAGGGGTAAGTAGGTAATTAGTTAATAAATGTAGTCGTGGGCATCTTCTTCTTGTGATGCTGGAAGTAAAGTTGCAGGGTTAAGATTATTACACCGGGCTAAGGTAATATTAGGAGCAGAGAGAAATAGAACTTCATAGGAGGCTAGTCGGCAGACAGAGTAATGCTGTGTGATGCGAATTTAGGAGAGATTCGACTGACTGAGGAACATAGATAGTCAAAGGAGACCCCATCACTATTTCTTCAGTGGTCTTGCATAAGAGCGCTGCTGCTGAAATGGCTCTCATACAAGGCGGAAGCCCTTTTGCCACTGAGTCTAACTGCTGACTATAATACCCTATAGGTCGATGTCGACCTCCATGTTTTTGAGTTAAGATACCTAAAACATTTCCTTTATCTTCATGTACGAAGAGGAAAAATGGCAAGCTGTAATTAGGATGTCCTAAGGCTGGTGCTTGGGCCAAAACAGACTTTAAAGTAGTTACTGCCTTCTCTCCTTCTGGTGTCTATTCAATTACATCAGGCTGGTCAGACTTTAGTAATGTATATAAGGGCTGGGCAATAAGTGAAAAGTTAGGTACCCAGTTCCTGCAATATCCAGTTAGTCCTAGGAGTCTTCTTAACTGTTTCTTTGTCTTAGGGAGAGAAAAAGCCAGGATTCCTTTAATGCTTTCAGAATCAATCAACAGTTCATCCTCAGATATCAAGTGTCCTAGATATTTTACAACAGGCAGGCAAAAATGTAATTTGTCCTTGGACACTTTATGCCCCTTAGATGCTAGCTGTTGCAACAGATAAATTGTGTCCTTCTGAGAATCCAACTTAGTGTTTGAACACAAGAGAAATCATCCACATATTGAATTAAAGTGAAGTCATTAGGGAATTCTATATTCACTAAGTCAGCCTTGATTATCTGGGAAAAATAAGTGGGCGTCTCAGTATAGCCCTGTGGCATAACTGTCCAGGTATACTGGCGATCTTCCCACGTGAAGGCAAAAAGATATTGACTATTCTTTTCCACGGGAATGTTGAAGAAGGCACTGCATAAATCAGTGACTGAGAAATAGCGGCTTTTAGTTGGAATGGCCGAGAGCAAAAAGTGTGTGGGTTAGGAACCACAGGATGTCGGGGAATCACGATGATATTTATAACTCTCGGATCTTGAACAAATCTCCAGCCTTTCCCATTCGGCTTTTTTACAGGCAAGATAGGTGTATTACAGGGACTAGTACAAGGAATTATAAGTCTCTTTTCAAGAAATTCCTGAATGATAGGGCTTATCCCATTTAATGCCTCTGGTCTAAGTGGATATTGCCGAATATTAGATAGAGGCTTAGAGTTGTCAACAGTCACCTTAATAAGAGTGGCTGATTTAATTTTCCCAATATCTGAAGAGGATGATGACCATAATTCTCTAGGCACATGTAATAACAGGTCATCAGTTTTATCTTCTATTTGAGTCATTGATTTCACAATCATCAACCTTTCAGCAATTACAGTCTGGTCAGCATCCCGATTTTCTGAATCTAGAAGCATTTCACCCTTTTGTGAAAAGGCAATACGGACGTTGTATGCTTCTAGAAGAGCTCGTCCCATCAAATGAATTGGAGCACATTTAACCAGGAGAAACACATTTTTTCCTGTGATGGTTCTTTTTTTTTTTTTTATTGATATTTTAATGGTTTCTAACATTGTGAAATTTTGGGTTGTACATTTTTGTTTGTCCATCACCCCATATATGACTCCCTTCACCCCTTGTGCCCACCCCCCACCCCCACTTCCCGGGTAACCACAGTCCAGTTTTCTCTGTCCATGTGTTGGTTTATATTCCACATATGAGTGAGATCATACAGTGTTTGTCTTTCTCTTTCTGGCTTATTTCACTTAACATAATACGCTCCAGGCCCATCCATGTTGTTGCAAATGGGACGATTTTGTCTTTTTTTATGGCTGAGTAGTATTCCATTGTATATATATACCACATTTTCTTAATCCAATCGTCAGTCGAGGGACACTTAGGTTGCTTCCACTTCTTGGCTATGGTGAATAATGCTGCAATGAACATAGGGGTGCATAAGCCTCTTTGGATTGTTGATTTCAGGTGTGTTGGATAGATTCCCAGTAGTGGGATGGCTGGATCATAGGGCATCTCTATTTTTAATTCTTTGAGGAATCTCCATACCGTTTTCCATAGAGGCTGCACCAATTTGCATTCCCACCAGCTGTGTATGAGGGTTCCTGTTTCTCCACATCCTCTCCAACATTTGTTGTTTTTTGTCTTGGTGATTATAGCCATTCTAACGGGCGTGAGGTGGTATCTTAGTGTTGTTTTGATTTGCATTTCCCTGATGATTAGTGATGTTGAGCATCTTTTCATGTGCCTATTGGCCATCTGTATATCTTCCTTGGAGAAGTGTCTGTTCATTTCCTCTGCCCATTTTTTGATCGGGTTGTTTGTTTTTTTGTTGTTCAACTGTGTGAGTTCTTTATATATTATGGAGATCAACCCCTTGTCAGATGTATGTTTTGCAAATATTCTCTCCCAGCTGGTTGGTTGTTTGTTCATCTTGATTCTGGTTTCATTTGTCTTATAAAAGCTCTTTAGTCTGATAAAGTCCCACTTGTTTATTTTTTCTTTAGTTTCCCTAGTCTGGGTAGGCATGTCATCCGAAAAGATTCCTTTAAACCCAATGTGAAATAGTGTGTTGCCTATATTTTCTTCTATGAGTTTTATAGTTTCAGGTCTCACCTTCAGGTCTTTGATCCATTTTGAGTTAATTTTTGTGAATGGCGATAGCACATGGTCCACTTTCATTCTTTTGCATGTGGCTGTCCAGTTTTCCCAACACCATTTATTGAAGAGACTTTCCTTTCTCCATTGCATGTCCTTAGCACCTTTGTCGAAAATTAGCTGTCCGTATATGTGTGGTTTTATTTCTGTGCTTTCAATTCTGTTCCATTGATCTGTGTGTCTGTTTTTGTACCAGTACCATGCTGTTTTGATTACTATTGCTTTGTGGTATGTTTTGAAGTCAGGAATTGTGATGCCTCCTGCTTTGTTCTTTTTCTTTAGGATTTCTTTAGCTATTCGGGGTCTTTTGTTGCCCCATATAAATTTTAGTATTCTTTTTTCTATTTCTGTGAAGAATGTCATTGGGATTCTGATTGGTATTGCATTGAATCTGTAGATTGCTTTAGGTAATATAGACATTTTAACTATGTTTATTCTTCCAATCCACGTGCATGGGATATCTTTCCATTTCTTTCTGTCATCATAGATTTCCCTCAATAATGTCTTGTAGTTCTCATTGTATAGGTCCTTCACCTCCTTGGTAAGATTTATTCCTAGGTATTTTATTCTTTTTGATGCAATTGTAAATGGTATTATCTTTTTGAGCTCTCTTTCTGTTAGTTCATTATTAGCATATAGAAATGCAACTGATTTTTGTAGATTGATTTTGTACCCTGCAACTTTGCTGTAGTTGTTGATTGTTTCTAACAGTTTTCCAACAGATTCTTTAGGGTTTTCTATATATACAATCATGTCATCTGCAAATAGTGAGAGTTTCACTTCTTCGTTACCTATTTGGATTCCTTTTATTCCTTTTTCTTGCCTAATTGCTCTGGCCAAAACCTCCAGTACTATGTTGAACAGGAGTAGTGAGAGTGGGCAGCCCTGCCTCGTTCCTGTTCTCAGAGGAATGGCTTTCAGTCTTTCCCCGTTGAGTATGATGTTAGCTGTGGGTTTGTCATATATGGCCTTTATTATGTTGAGGTACTTTCCTTCTATTCCCATTTTATTGAGAGTTTTTATCATAAATGGATGTTGTATCTTGTCAAATGCCTTCTCTGCGTCTATTGAGACGATCATGTGGTTTTTATTCTTTGTTTTGTTAATGTGATGTATCACGTTGATTGATTTGTGGATGTTGAACCATCCCTGCATCTCTGGTATAAATCCCACTTGATCATGGTGTATGATCTTTTTAATATATTGTTGTATTCGGTTTGCCAATATTTTGTTGAGGATTTTTGCATCAATGTTCATCAGCGATATTGGCCTGTAATTTTCTTTCTTTGTATTGTCTTTGTCTGGTTTTGGTATCAGGGTGATGTTGGCCTCATAGAATGATTCAGGAAGTGTTCCATCTTCCTCTATTTTTTGGAATAGTTTGAGGAGGATGGGTATTAAATCTTCTTTGAATGTTTGGTAAAATTCACTGGAGAAGCCATCTGGTCCTGGACTTTTATTTTTTGGGAGGTTTTTGATTACTATTTCAATCTCTTTACTTGTGATTGGTCTATTCAGATTCTCCATTTCTTCTTGGTTCAATTTTGGGAGGTTGTATAAGTCTAAGAATTTATCCATTTCTTCTAGATTGTCCAATTTGTTGGCATATAATTTCTCATAGTATTCTCTTATAATCCTCTGTATTTCCATGGTATCCGTTGTAATTTCTCCTCTTTCATTTCTAATTTTATTTACTTGAGCCTTTTCTCTTTTTTTCTTAGTTAGCCTGGCTAAGGGTTTGTCTATTTTGTTTATCTTCTCGAAGAACCAACTCTTTGTTTCATTAATCCTTTCTACTGTTTTTTTTGGTCTCAATATCATTTATTTCTGCTCTGATTTTTATTATTTCTCTCCTTCTGCTGGCTTTGGGCTTTGTTTGTTCTTCTTTTTCTAGTTCTGTTAGGTGTAATTTAAGGTTGCCTATTAGGGCTTTTTCTTGTTTGTTAAGGTGGGCTTGTATCGCTATGAGTTTCCCTCTCAGGACCGCTTTTGCTGCGTCCCATATGGTTTGATATGGCATGTTATCATTTTCGTTTGTTTCCAGATAGTTTTTGATTTCTCCTTTAATTTCATCAATGATCCATTGGTTGTTCAGTAGCATGTTGTTTAATCTCCACATTTTTGTCACTTTCCCAGTTTTTTTTTCCTGGTTCATTTCCAGTTTCATAGCCTTATGGTCTGAAAAGATGCTTGTTATGATTTCAATCTTCTTAAATTTATTGAGGCTTGCTTTGTTTCCCAACATATGGTCTATCCTAGAGAATGTTCCATGCGCGCTTGAGAAGAATGTGTAGTCAGCTGTTTTTGGGTGGAGTGCTCTGTATATGTCTACTAGGTCCATCTCGTCCAGTTTCTCATTTAAGTCTAATATTTCTTTATTAACTTTTTGTCTGGATGATCTATCCATTGCTGTAAGTGGGGTGTTAAGATCCCCTACTATTATTGTGTTGTTGTTGATTTCTCCTTTTAGGTTTGTTAATAGTTGTTTTATGTACATTGGTGCTCCTATGTTGGGTGCATATATATTTATAAGTGATATGTCTTCTTGATGGAGTGTCCCTTTTATCATTATATATTTCCCTTCTTTGTCTTTCTTAACCTGTTTTATCTTGAAGTCTACTTTGTCTGATATGAGTATGGCAACACCTGCTTTCTTTTGTTTGCCATTAGCTTGGAGTATTGTCTTCCATCCTTTCACTCTGAGCCTGTGCTTGTCTTTAGTGCTAAGATGTGTTTCCTGAAGGCAGCATATTGTTGGGTCTTGCTTTTTAATCCATCCTGCCACTCTGTATCTTTTGATTGGAGAGTTCAATCCATTTACATTTAGGGTAATTATTGAAATATGAGGGTTGAATGTTGCTGTTTTGTCACTTATTTTCTGGTTCTTTTGCATTTCCTTTGTTTCTTGTCCCATTTGTTTTGGACTGTCAATTCAGTTTGGTTGTTCTGTCTTATGATTCTTCTAGTTTTCTCTTTGTTTATCATATGTGGTTTTAATTTGATTATTTGTTTAGTGGTTACCTTGAGGTTTGGGCGAAAAATCTTCTGTATGAGATAGTCCATTATCTGATAGCCTCCTATTTCCTTATACTAAGTCAATTCAGTCACTTTCCTCTTCCCCTTCTAAGTTGCTCTTGTTATACCTTATTCTATCTTGTGTTGTGGCTGTGTGTTTACAGTGATGAGGTTAAATTTATTTTTGGTGAATTTCTTCCTTTCATCTTTGAGTTTAGTATTTAAGTGGTTGCTAACCTATTCCGGTAAAGATCTACTATTTCTCTGATTTTGTCTACCTACTTTTCTCCTTACTCCAAGCTTTGTGTTCCCTTTCTCTTCTTGTTTTCAGGTCTGAGGGCCTTCTTGAGTATTTCTTGTAGTGGCGGTCTCGTGGCCATGAACTCCCTTAGCTTTTGTTTATCTGGGAGAGTTACTATTTCTCCATCATATTTGAAGGATATTTTTGCTGGATAGAGTATTCTTGGCTGAAAGTTTTTGTCTTTTAGTATTTTGAATATATCATTCCAGTCTCTTCTAGCCTGAAAAGTTTCTGTTGAGAAATCCGCTGAGAGCCTGATGGGAGTTCCTTTGTACGTTATTTTTTGTTTTTGTCTAGCTGCCCTTAATATTGTTTCTTTGTCGTTGACCCTGGCTAGCCTTACCACTAGGTGTCGTGGTGAAGGCCTTTGTCTGTTAATATATATAGGCGTCCTGTTGGCTTCGCTTACTGGTATTTCCTGCTCCTTCCCCAGATTTGGGAAATTTTCAGCTATTATTTCCTTGAATAGGCTCTCTGTTCCTCTTTCCCTCTCCTCTCCCTCAGGAATACCTATAATTCTTATGTTACATTTTCTAATAGAGTCCGATATTTCTCGGAGTCTTTCTTCATTTCTTTTTAGTCTTAGTTCTCTCTGTATTCCTATCCTCTAAAGTACTAATTCTTTCCTCCATATTGTCAGCTCTGTTCTTTAAAGATTCCAGATTCTCCTTTATCTCCTCCATTGTGTTCTTCATCTCCATCAGCACTGATAGGTTTTTCTTTATGATTTCAATCTCTTTTGTGAAGAAACTCCTAATCTCATTTAATTGTTTGTCTGTGTTGTCTCGTATTTCGTTGAGTGTTTTTATGATAGCTATTTTGAAATCTCTGTCATTTAGTTTATGGATTTCTGAGTCTTCGGGGTTGATTTCTGGGTGCTTGTCATTTTGTTTCTGGTCTGGTGATTTCATATATTTTTGCATTGTGGTTCCTGTGTTGGTTTTGATTTTCCTCATCCTGGAAGTCTCTGGTTGCAATTTCCACCTGCCGCCACTGTGTGGTGGTAAAGGGCTGTGTAGTCTAAGCCCCCTGCGCTCTGCCCCAGTTTTTCTGCTGCGATCCGCAGTTTTGTTTTGTTTTGTTTTGTTTCTTTTCCCCACTGCGATCCACGGGTCCAGTCCAGTTTATTCAGGTCTGCCTCGGACCGCTAGATCTGGTCGAGCTGCAGACTCCGGGTTGCGGGGAGGGGGGAGCTCTCTCTTTTGCCCTCTGGGTCCCTGACGTGGGAGGCTTCTCGTTTGCCCCTCTTTATCCGCTCTCTGGGTTGCTCAGATGTTGATGGTAGCCCTGTGGCTCCTCTGAGCCCTCTGTGCGGGAGTTTCCCACTGGCTGAGAGCGCCCGAAGAGCTACAGTTTCCCGCCGAGGGCCGCCCCTCCCCCCTCTCTGGGAGCCGCGCGGACCGGATCGCTGATCTGATGGGGAGGGAGCGGAGTTCTCCTTACCTCTCCCCACTTCCTCCGGGGGCCCAGCACGTTCTGCTCTCAGATGTGCGGCAGTGTGGATCCCTCCGCTCTAGCTTTTCACTGTCTGGGATTCTGTTGTTGGTCTGTGGCTGTTGCTTTTGTTGTATCTTGTGGGGGAAGAATTCACGGGAAAGCTCACTCCGCCATGATGCTGACGTCACTCCCTGTGATGGTTCTTAATTGAAAAATTATTGGTTCTGATTTAAAAACCTGCATTGGAATATTCGAAACCCCTACCGTTTGAACTGTCCGTTTACTCCGAGAGAGAGGGCAATGAATAACGGTAGGGTTGAGGACAGATAAGGTAGCCCCGGTATCTACAAGGACCTTTAAAGTTTCTCCTCCAATAGTTATCTCAATTTCCCCTAAGGCATTTGTGAGGAGGAGGGGAAATGCCCTCTCATAATCCTCGGAGCAGCCCTATTCCTGTTTATTGTTGTCACCCCCTAAATCCCATTTGAGTTTATGGCAGTCTCGTTTGAAATGACCAGGCTTTTTGCAATAGCAACAGGCACGGTGATTTCGTTTCTGGTTAGATTTTAAAAGGATGGCGTTTGTTGGGCCACTAAGCTGTTGTAGCTGTATACTCATAAGCTTAGTCGCCTTTTTTTTCCTGGAGGGTTTTAGATAGTTTATCTGTAATAGTGACAAGAGCACTAGTGTGCATTAAAGTCCAATCCAGTTCATGTCTCTTAACTAATTTTGCTAATTCCTCATCTAATCCTTCCAAGGAAATTGAATTGAAAATTGAATCATTTTAATGATCCTCAAAACATTCAGGAGCCGCCCCAGAGTGCTGTTTGAAGGCTCTCTCAAGCCTTTCGAAATAATCAAAGATAGAGTCCTCGGGTCTGTGCTTACATTGATGGACTTTAGCCCAATCTATCCTCCTGGGAAAAACTACTGGAATGGCTTTGTGTAAGTTTTGAGCGATATCCCTACACTCCTTTAGGTGGTGAGCCTCATGCTTATGGAAATCCTCCAGGGGGTCTCTCCAATCTGCCTCTTTTATCCATTCATTTGCTTTGTTCTCAGACACCAGCAAATGCACAAGCTGATATAAATCTGAATATCCTGTGCATATGTTCTAACAATAAAATCAAATTCTTGAGCAAACCCTAAAGGATCTTGCAAAGGGTCTGGGAAGTCCTTCGTTAAATCCTTAAATTCAGTTCTAGTCCAAGGAGTACAAACAAGAGCAGGCTCACCTCACCCAGTAACAGGTTTCTCCTTAAAGGGAGCCACTATAACATTAGGACATTCAATACCTGCTCCCTGAGAGTTACTCCTTGTTTTCTCTAGGGGTGGAGGAGGAGGGGAAGGTGAAGGAGGAGGAGGAGGAGAGGGAGAAGGAGGAGGTGAGAGAGGAGGAGGTGAGGGAGGAGGAGGAGGTGAGGGAGGAGGAGGTGAGGGAGGAGGAGGAGAGGGAGGAGGAGGAGGTGACGGAGGAGGCGGAGGTGAAGAAGGAGGAGGAGGTGAGGGAGGAGGAGGAGGTGTGGGAGGAGGAGGTGTGGGAGGAGGAGGTGAGGGAGGATGAGAGGGGGAGGAGGAGGTAAGGGAGGAGGTGAGGTAGGAGGAGGAGGTGAGGGAGGAGGAGAGGGAGGAGGAGGAGGTGTGGGAGGAGGAGGAGGTGAGGGAGGAGGAGGAGGTGAGGGAGGAGGAGGTGAAGTGGATAGGTCAGGGTACGGAAGCTCAGAAAGGAAAGGATACACGGGTGCTGAGGGAGAAGGAGATGAGCTCTGAGGTGTTGAAAGCGGCGGTGGTGGAGGAGGTAGAGGAGATGAAGGGGGTGGACAGCTTCTGACTTCTTATCTCTCTTTAATTCAGAAATGGTCTCAGTCAGTTTACGGTTAGTCTCCTGTAAAGAAGTTATTTTATCATTATTACACTTTGAAGCCTCTAAATGCCAATTGTAATAGGCTTCCCCTTCTTTTGTTTTGGTTTTATTGCCGGCTTTTCCTTTTTCCTTTTTTTTTAAATAATTTTATTTATTTATTTTTTCCCCCAAAGCCCCAGTAGATAGTTGTATGTCATAGCTGCACATCCTTCTAGTTGCTGTATGTGGGACGCAGCCTCAGCATGGCTGGAGAAGCGGTGCATCAGTGCACGTCCGGGATCGAACCCAGGCCGCCAGCAGCAGAGCGCGTGCAGTTAACCGCTAAGCCCTGGGGCCGGCCCAGGTTTCCCATTTTTAGTTCTGTTTGTTCATTTGCTTTTTATAAAGTCTGAACAACTTCTATGAACTGTGTAGTGGGTCACAAGTGTGCTGCTTTGAGTGTTATTCCCTAAAGGAAAGTTGTAATAACTCTCTTACGTGTCTTGGTTTCTCCCACTGGCAGTCTAGGACCACTGTGAGGGTTTGGAGCATGGGTGACAAACCCTCATGTGCCTGTCCCCGGACGAAGCTATAATTAATTAACGTGAATAATAATGGAACACCCTATAAGATCACTATACGTCGTGAGATTCACCCCTGACGCTCCTACTGAGGTTTTTCAGTCACCTGTAAAACGCCTTTTCAGCCAGGAGGAGCCATGTGTCTTTTTTTCATAGCTGAACAAGTTCAGACTCTCATTTCTCTATCAAGCAGTTTTGTTCAGACCTTATAAACATAATTCTTTCCAATTTTAAAGCCAAATTAAAAGGACAACCAACTCAGTTTACTTCAAGCCTTCCCTAAGGTCCCTTGGCCTAGGAAATTCCCTCTAGGTTTTTCTCCACCTAGGAAATGTACTGGCACCCTTCAAAGCCTCTAGTCTCAAGACCTTAAAACAGCTTAAATAAACTCTTGGACCATCAACTTAAAATAAAGAGGTCCAGGATTCAGGAGAACTCACCAGGGTCACCTGAAGAATGCAGTGATCCGGGTGGGGCTCAAAGTGCCCCTGCGGTACCAAGTGTCGGTTCAGTGTAGATTCCAGGTTTTCTCCGGTGGGTTTCTCTGAAATCTTGCCGCAACTATGCCAAGAAATGTCGATGCAAATAACCATAACCAATCTATAAATCAAAATTGGGGTGAGTTTATTATGAGCCAACCTTTGAAGACCATATAGCCCAGGAGAGTCCTTTCATGAAGAAATGGAGCACTCCGAAGATGTAGGGTGTACACAGTGGTTATATACTATCAAAGAGCATGTATCACATGTGATTGCAAAGTCCCTTTTACAATAGCCGAGACATTGACCTGTCAGTACCTCGATTGATGGACACAGTGGGTATCAGGTCTGCTGTCTCTATGGGCGTGGCTGTTGTCTCGAGTTGGGTGGTCACAGGATGAGCACAGCAATCAAATCCTAGCCTAGGGAGAAATGCTTATCCTTAAGGAAATGCCAATGTGGGGGAAGTTGCATTTACATCTTAAGGGCATTGTTCTTGTCTTTAGACATGTTAATTGCTTAAAGTGGGTGTACAATGGATGAACAGAGGCTACAGGCCCCTTTTGGGAAAAAAAAACTAGGTCAGGCCCAATTAGTTTTACACCAAATGGCTTCCTCATATGTTCCAATGTATCCTACTGCTCGTCATTTATTTACGAAGAAGTATAGTCTCAGTTTTAAGGAGCTCACTGTCTATGAGACATGAATAAAACAACAGTTATGGAAAAGTAGATAAGTACAGGGTCCCAGAGTGGGGACATCAAAAGGGGTCTCTAGATGGAGACCTGTCAGGGACAGTGTCCAAGAGGAAGGAACATTTCACATGAGTTTAGATTAAGAAATAGGAATTAAGTTGATTAAACAAAGGGGTAGGAGTGCAGAAGAAAGACATATAAAAAGACAGATATAAAGGATGCTAAAGCTTTCAGAAAATGGGAGTATTTTTAAGGCTGGAACAAAGTGAACATGTAGGAGACAGTGTGTGATGAGGCTAAAGATGAGGACAGCAAGCGAAAGCCTGCGTGTCCAGCTCAGGAGTCTGAATGTTCTCTCGGATGCTCTGAGCAGTCATTGAAAGAGTCTAAGCAGATGTCAGATTTAAACAAATTTGGATTCTAGAAGGTAACTCTGGAGGCATTGGGGAGGAAAGATTAGAAGAAATTAAGACTGGAAGTAAAGGGACCTGTTGGGAGACTAGGCAACGATTCAGATAAGATAGACCTTGGCTCAGGCGGGGGTTCTGCAGGTGGAGGAGGCCAGGAGGAGGGAAGCAGTGCTGGGCTCCTGAAGGAGGAAACTGAGCTGCCTCTCAGTCACGAGAAGACTGTGCCTGTCATGGCCTCCCCACCCCCATGCCCAAATGCCATGTTTCGTTCTAGTTCTGTACTTTCCTCTCTTCTCCCGTCTGAAATCCTCACACTTTCTTCCCTCCACCTGCCCAAAAGTGGTCCCTTTGAGCACTTGATGTAGTCCACCTCTCCTAAGAAGCTGTCCTTAATTATAATTTCTCGATAATATTCCCATTTTTTTTTAGGTTCTCTAATACAACATACACTAAATACCTTGGCAGAATCAAGTTACATCTTGTGAACAATTTCATGTATGTGGAGGAGCTTGGAACCTGATAATTCTTTGTATTTCCTTCAATATCTACCACAAATACCTTGCACATATAGGTCAATGGCTGTCCAGTAAAGTTCAATAAAGAAGAAGCACCCTTTATAAGACAAGAACTTTTGTGAGCTCTGTTATTCCTTTAGATCAGCTGCTTGAACCATTTGTCTTTCTCCACAGGTCAACAGTGTTGCCCAGAACAAATGAATTTTACATCTTCTCAAACTCAATAGAGCAAAGATGGAACATCATTCGCCCTACAAGCCTTACTGCCCTAGAGAAAAGCAAAAACAACGTGAGACATCTAATTCTTTCTCCACATTCTCATCTCAAATTGCAACTGTTTTCCAGATGCTAACTGGTTTTCATTCTTAAAACTGACAGAAATTTTTCTCATTATTTCTTTTTCTTTCATTTTTTGTGAGGAAGATCAGCCCTGAGCTAACTTCTGATGCCAATCTTCCTCTTTGTGCTGAGGAATATTGTCCCTGGATTAACATCTGTGTCCATCTTCCTCTACTTTATATGGGATGCCACCAAAGCATGGTTTGACAAGAGGTATGTCAGTGCGCGCCAGGATCTGAACCTGTAAACCCGGGGCTGCTGCAGTGGAGCATGCGCACTTAACCGCTGTGCCACAGAGCTGGCCCCTCTCTTTATTTCTAAAGCTGAAATGTCTAAATCGTTCTCTGGGCTAGCTGGAGTTTCCATAAAATGAAAATGTACATTCCAGAAAAATCTTTAACTTTCCAGAATAATCCTTAATATATTATGGTAAACACCTTGGCAAAATGTCACTGATTTTCAATGTCAGTGCCTCCACAAGGTTATCCTCGCATTGTCTCCCCTCCCAACCACCTCTCACTTTGTCCCTCCCCAGTCTCATGGGCTCAAAGTGTTTACTGAGCACTAAGAATGATCAGAGTCTGAGGGAGACTTCAAGGATGACTAAGCCATGTTTTCTGACCCCAACCATCTCTCTCCATCTCTCCTTTAACCTCTATTTTTCTTATCATGGTTTCTACTTTAGTTGTTTACTTGTCTTGTGAATTGATGTTTTGTGGTTTATAATTCCCATGTAAACTCATATTACTTTTTGCCTTAGAGTTTAGAAAGAACTTACATTAAACAATGTTTTTTCCCCAGCCCTTTGATGTGTCTAATACCTTCCAATGCAATTCAAGTGGCTTCTTGTTTTTATGTCTCCATCATTATTCCTTCAGAATTATGCTCACCCCACACTTTTGATCTGACCAATGCTGCTTTACTCTTTAAACTTTTCTATGCCAAACTCACGTGAAGAATCCCTCAAGCACCATCAACTAGGCGACCCCACATTCCTCACATCTGTTTCCTTGATTTGTTCCTAAATAAAGATGTTTCTTTTTTGTGTGTGTGAGGACGATCAGCCCTGAACTAACATCCATGTTAATCCTCCTCTTTTTATTTTTGCTGAGGAAGACCAGCTCTGAGCTAACATCTATTGCGAATCATCCTCCTTTTTTTCCCCCAAAGCCCCACTAGATAGTTGTATGTCATAGTTGCTCATCCTTCTAATTGCTGTATGTGGGACGCAGCCTCAGCATGGCCAGAGAAGCGGTACGACAGTGAGAGCCCGACATCCGAACTCAGGCTGCTGGTAGCACAACGCGCACACTTAACCGCTAAGCCACGAGGCCAGCCCAAGATGTTTCTGAAACTAATAATAAATTGTACCAAGTGGTCATTGTATAAAAAGCACTATCACAGATACCTTATAGAGAACAAATGGAAAAGAATATTCAATTCCTCAGATAGGTTTGCAATCAAATGAGACATTGAGGGGACCAGGGGGCACTGATCAGAGCAGGATCCTAAGAGAAGAGTTTTAAGTCAATTTCAAATGAGGTTCAAACTGGAATGAGATAGTATTTTACCAGTTATCTGAAATCATAAGCATTTTTCTGACTTTTGAGAGTTTATTTGCATATAAACTGTACATGTGGAGTAAGAGAGTGCTCATATTGTTTAATTTCTTTTTATTATTCAGCACTTTGTAATAGATGTGGCTATTCACAATTAATAAATATTGTAATGTGGAGAGACCCAACTTTCCACTGCCTGATATTATCAATTCTTACACAAAGCTAGAGTTTTAAAGATCAAATTTCATTCTAGTTACCTGTCAACTAGTCCATTTATACCAGAAAGATGCTGAGTTATAGGAAAATACTTCAAAACACAAATTTTATATGTAATTTCAAAAGCAAAAAATTAGTTAAAAACTGAGTGGCAACCCGTTTTGGTACCACATATTAATCTTTAACATGGGAGCAAACATTTTTTGAGAATATAATTGATATTTGCCTATTTGTATATTGTAGAATGTTAAAGGATTTACAGTTTTAATATTATTTCAAATACCAGAAAATAAAAAACAGAATTGTTTCAGTTTCATGAAACAGTTTTCTAGACATAGAAGATTTTCACAGCATATTACTTGAAAATAAAACAATCAGTTAGTGAGGTTTAAGCAATGTGGTTTTATTTTAAACTTGCTCATTCCATAGGAGAGTCAATAAAAGCCCTCCAGAAGTGGCTGACGCTCTTTCCCTCCATGTGAGCACCAGCTGCGTTTGCTTTAAGCATCAGACTCTTGGGCAACACCATAGCCTTCAGCTCCGTTTAGTTGAGAAAAGGCTTGTGTTTTTTCCAGGGGTATGGAGCTCCCAGGCTTATTAACTACAGGGAGAGAGTAAGAGTCAGAACACATTCAATAAACTCCAATGTGCTCAAGTAAGAAGGTAAGTGCCTGAACTCACATCTGAAGAAGAGCTTAGAGGATCCTTTCTGACTCTGCTTCGTGCCCCTGACTAAACAGTCCTGGACATCCCCGTTACGGCCACAGAATAACACTGGCAGTCTTGATGGTCCAGAAATCCTCCTATGTCCATCATTTGTACAGAGCAAACTGGCTTAAGACCTCTCGTTTCCTGCTGTAGTGGTACTTTACAGAGATACAGAACTGCCATCTAGTGACTAAGAAGAAAACAGCAAGGTGCTTTACATGGAAAATGAAATTGTAAGTGTTTTAAAAAAGAACAGTGAAGTGCTAAAGTTGGTAAAGTTGACACAATGTGGCACACGAAAGTTATAGTAAAACTGGAAAATGTGTAGGTGAAGTAATCAGTTATCTATGCCTCTAAAATATCACTTGACATTTGACTCATAAATAGTATAGTTTAAATATAATAGAATAACTTTGGAAATAAACTTCTCATCCCATCTCATCCAATGCTGTTGGCAGGAACTGGTATTAAATAGCCAGATGGTGAGTACCCATGTTGAAGTACCATTTTTATCACAGTGGAGAGAATAGGAGGCATAAAACCCAACAGACTGATGCTCAGATCTTCCCTCTTACCCTTGATCAATTTTGTAAACGTGGTCTTTTTTTTTTTTTTTTTTGTGAGGAGATCAGCCCTGAGCTAACATCGCCAATCCTCCTCCTTTTTTGCTGAGGAAGACGGCCCTGGGCTAACATCGGTGCCTATCCTCCTCCACTTTATATGGGACGCCGCCACAGCATGGCTTACCAAGCAGTACGTCGGTGCGCGCCCGGGATCCGAACCAGCGAACCCCAGGCCGCCGCAGGGGAGCGCGCGCACCCAACCACTTGCGCCACCGGGCCGGCCCCAAAACGTGGTCTTTTTTTATTTGATGTTTGTGAGGAAGATCAGCCCTGTGATAACATCTGCCAATCCTCATCTTTTTTTGCTGAGGAAGACTGACCCTGGGCTAGCATCCGTGCCCATCTTCGTCCACTTTATATGGGATGCCACCACAGCATGGCTTGCCAAGCGGTGCATTGGCACGCGCCCGGGATCAGAACTGGGTAACCCCAGGCTAGCGCAGCGGAGCGCGCGCACTTAACCGCTTGTGCCACCGGGCAGGCCCCTAAACATGGTTTTCTTTATCAGTTAAATATGCATTATAATAGTTACTTTAAAGGATTACTGTAAGAATTGCATGAGGTAATACAGTAAAGGAACCGGTGTAGAGTGATAGTTAATTCTCCTGCCCTCTCTTCTATGAAACATACACAAATCATCTAAGAAGAGAAGTCGTCTACACAATAAACTTATGCCAAAGAGTCAATCGCTCCAGAAGTAAGGGCCACCATTGTTGAGGGCTTAACCTCAACTGCTTCCAAATACTGTTAACTCTCAATTAATTTTATGTGTTTTCTATCTTCCAGACACTTGATTGGCTACAAGGAAAGAAGGTGTGAAATTTAAATTGATGTATTTCACCCTTGAATGGCCAAGCTGTAACATCAGGTGTTTTAAATCACCTAGTTCATCAGGTTTTCTGCTTATTACTATATATTTTACCATGGTTCACAGCCCGAGAAAAATAGAAAATCATTATAATTTTACACACATGAATATATATCTTGACTATTACAGCTGGAATCTTAATGTATAGAGCAATGTTGCACATGTTTTGTCCTTGTTGATAGTACAGAGTACTTTTGTCCAGGTTTTTTTTGGCATTATCATATATAATGAAGAACTCAGTAACATATGCCCTGGAGATAAGGATTTAGAAAAATCTAACATACTATCCTAGTCATGTCTCAAAAAAAATGTTCTAAAAATAATGAAAGGATATTTTGAAGGCACTATTTTTCTTAGTTATTTCCAACTTTATGTCCCTTTACCTGTTTTTAGTCATTCTGCATCTTATTCGCTATTGGCTAATTAACTCACAGTAATAAAATAACCCTCAGCTGAGTCCCCCATGCCTCTTCAAGTGCCCCAGGCTGATGTCGGCCTCATCTCTGACAAAAAGAAGCTGGGAAAACCCGTTTTGTGGCACTATTCTCAAGGATATCTTTACTCTTACAATAATAGCTATATTTTTGAAAGGCACCAGTGGATTATAAAATCAAGTACTCGACCCATGTTGTATCCTCATTTTCCCTCCAGCGGGAGCACAACTTTCATGTGTAATGCAGGGCTGCTGCTTTATTGTTTTTTCCTTTCAAGATATTACTTGTAAAACATGTCGACGTAAATAATCTATAATCAATCTATAAATCAAAATTGGGGTGAGTTTATTATGAGCCAACTTATGAGGACCATGGCCCAGGGCCTTCCTTCCCTAAAGAAGGAAGGGCACCAAAGAAGTGGAGTGTACAGAGCGGTTATATACCATCAAAGAGCATGTATCACATCAGATTGCAATGTCCCTTTCACAATAGCCACAAGACCGCCCTGTCAGTTTGCCCTGCCAGAATAGCTATTGATGGACACAATGGGGAGGGCGTGGCTGGTGTCAGGTCTGTTGTCTCCAGCTGGGTGGTCACAGGATGACTGCAGCAGTCAAATCCCAGCCTAGGGAGAAATGCTTATCCTTAAGGAAATGCCAAGGAGGGGGAAGACGCATCCTTATCTTAAGGGCATTTATTCTTCTCTTTGGGACATGGCAAAGCAGATACACAATGCAGGTGACAGGCCCTTCTGGAAAAACAAACCCAGGCCGAATTAGTTTTACCCCAAACAGCTTCCTCATATGCTCCAATATATCCTATTGCTTACCATTTATTTATCATTTTCTCCCTTTTGATCTATAATCTTTTGACAGAAAACATTGATGATCAAAATATTGTCCCTCGGCCCCAGAGTGGTTGCTGCCTGCCCTGGGTCCCTCATGTCCCTCGGTGCCAGGCTTTTATCTCATTTATTTGCCCAGTTGTCCACCTTGGGGGGAATTAATTGGATATAGTGGACAAGCAAAGAGGGATATATATAGTAATAGAGGAAGCATTTCATGGGTTTTGGATTAATTTTAGGTTGTTGCACAAACATTGTATATGTGCTTTTTATGACTCCTCGTATTTACGTTATTCACAATTCTAGAACAAGTACAGTAACAATGATAATCATTTAAGATCTTTGAAAAGATTAGTGTAAAATGAGTTCTTAGACATAGTCTTTATCAAAAAAGGAAGTTTGTCCAAGGTTATAGGATCAATCGACCACCTCAAGTTTCATTACTCCAGCTTACATGACAGTCTTACAACACTGAGTAAAGAAAACAGCAATTAGTTTAAATATTATGACTAGTACAAGAATTCCAAGAAGTAATTTGCCATCCAGATTGAAAAAGGGAACCAATACCAGAAGGGAGCCAACCAAAAAACTCAAGACTGAACGCAGGATCACTTAAGGCATTCGCCTGCTTTTTCATGGGCTTTAGCAGACATGACACATTGGAAGACTCGTCAGGTATAAAAACACAGCCTTCAGTTTGAATGATTGTATATGTACCACCTTGGGTTGTCGTTAAAATATCTAAGGCCATTCTATTTTGAAGGACAGTCTTTTTATTAAAGACATTTTAGTATTTAACAAGGCAATTCTTGCTTGACTGTCATTAAGGGCTTCTGTATGTGATGTGACATCATTTAGCCCTAAAAAAAGGAACAAATATAGCTAGCTGCTCGGTGGTCATACCAGGGGAACACTGAATGAGCCCGTCTGGCCTTAAGCAGAGGCAGGTTGGCAGCAGTTGTCACTGTGAATCCTTCCTTGCATTTAAGAGAAGATAGGGTGCTGTGTTTTAGCCATTAGGCCAGTAGCCAAGGCCAGAGATTTGTTGTATATAGCCATTAAGTTATATTAGGAGCCACCCGATAAATGCCTGGACTTTAAGACCAGTCTGTTCCAAATCAATCACTTTCCTTAAGTATGATAGTATTCTGAAAATCTTAAATGTAACAATTATAAAATAGGTATACAGTTTAAGCATAACAAAGGTTTAAATAAGTGGATTTAAGGTTGGGAATACAGTCCTGGTCCGGAGTCTTGGGACAGCTCTCTACAACTGATGTTGTCTTCTCATTGTAGTTTGGAGATATTTGCTCTCTTCCTATAAGGAGGAAGATACTAAACTTATTAGGCTTACTCAGTACGTTAAACTACATGGGAAGCATTGTCAGACAAGTGATGATAAACCTGCTTAGGTGGTAGTTTGTGGGTAAATGTTATTGATATAGGCGTCTTAAAATTGTATAACATTACTGAAATTCTGATCTGTCCTTGTTATCAGTCATAATTCTGGTTATTATTATTTTAAAGCGTTGTATGTCACAAAATTAACCAAATTTCTTTGTTAATTGCCATTTTGAGGTCTTGTTTACAGACTTATTTCTTTGCTCTAATGCTTTTGCAAAATGTTTCAACTTCAGAAAAATTCATGGAAAGGACTGTGACAGTTACACTGAAGTACAGGCTTCTGATAAACTTGCTGATCATAAAACTGAACTGGGTAAGAAATTACAGAAATCTGATGGAGAAACTGATGACTTCATGAAGCCATTAACAAAAAGATTGGGATCAAAAATGGATTACACAGGACTAAATGAACTGATCAGGATGATTATAATTTTTATGATTTTTCATTTGAAGTATTGTGGAATTTTTAATGTTTTCTTTTTTCAGATTTAAGGAAAACTTTTTCTCTTTTCTCCTGAGCTAGCTATGACTTATAGCAATTTGGTAAATGATACATTTGTAAGCAAAATTAAAATAGTTCTCTTTTTCTCTCTACCTAATCCCTCCAGAATTTAAAAATTCTTAGTAACTAAGTATTATTGTTTTCATGGCAATATAGTTATTTGCATAAGTTCAATAAGAATCTGTTCTCCTTATAACAGGACACAATTGGAAATACTGGTTATATTACCAAGGCTGTGACTGGAACATAATATTTACGATATAGCTATACAGATTTGAGGAATGAAAATTGGACTTTATGGAATAGAGCCATGTGGAAATATTGGCCTGGTACCTTATGTTCAATGTTCCAAGCAGCATTTACTGGATAAGTAAAGAATGTCACTTATCTAGCAGGTACAAGGAAACTCGAAATATTTTGGGGGAATCTCGGAAGAGAGGAATTCACCCAAATGTGTAGGTATTGCAGGTGTGGGGAGACAGGGAGAATCCCCCTCTGCACTTTTCCTTAAGGTTGTTATGGCTGGCCAAATAATCAACAAGACAGGTTAGCAGGAGAAAATAATACCAAGTTTAATAACATGTATACATGGGAGAAACTCAGACACGAGCAACTCGTCCCTCTGTCTAAGCTGTTTGCTTAAGTATTGTAGCTAAAGGTGAGGAAGGTGTTGGAGGTGGGTAGTGGTCTGGGACTTCAGAACGCAAGAAGACAATTATTTTCAGGGTGATCTATAGATAATGTGGTCAGGGGGAGATAGAGTTTTTTTTGATAAAAGGGGCTTGGTTCCCCTCCCATTGTAACATCTATTTTACATGATCATTACAGCCATCATGATAGAAGATCTGTTCCAGGAAGGAGCCACCATGTCAAATTCTTTTTTTTTTTTTAAGATTTTATTTATTTATTTTTTCCCCCAAAGCCCCAATAGGTAGTTGTCTGTCATGGCTGCACATCATTCTAGTTGCTGTATGTGGGACGTGGCCTCAGCATGGCCAAAGGAGCGGTGCATCGGTGCACACCTGGGATCTGAACCCAGGCCACCGGCAGCGGAGCACCCGTACTTAACCGCTAAGCCACGGGGCTGGCCCCATGTCAAATTCTTTAGGTAGTTAGTGGGAGAGGTCAAATGTCCCTCAGAGAAAACAATCAAGGTAAAGAGATATATTTGAGGGTGGCCAAATCTTGATCTCCCACACAGGAAATGTCTGATGACAAAATCCTTGACTTGGCTTTCCTGGCCACGAGAGGCCTTTAAAGTTCAATCTGAGATTCCTTATAAAAAGTTCCATGGCTTAGCGGTTAAGTGCGCATGCTCTGCTGCTGGTGGCCGGGGTTCGGATCCCGGGCATGCACCAATGCACCACTTCTCCAGCCATGCTGAGGCCGCGTCCCATGTACAGCAACTGGAAAGATGTGCAGCTATGACATACAACTATCTACTGGGGCTTTGGGGGAAAAAATAAATAAATAAAATTAAAAAAAAAAAGTTCCAGGGCCCGGCCCTTGGCTTAGTGGTTAAGTGCATGCGCTCCTCTGCTGGCGTCCTGGGTTCGGATCCCAGGCGTGCACCGACGCACCGCTTCTCCGGCCACGCTGAGGCCGCGTCCCACATACAGCAACTAGAAGGATGTGCAACTATGACATACAACTATCTACAGGGGCTTTGGGGGGAAAATAAATAAATAAATAAAATTAAAATTCTCTTAAAAAAAAAGTTCCCGCAAAGCAGATTTAAAAGAGCCTATGTGATCAATTGCTATTCTTGATGTACTTATGTAAATAATTGGGCCAACTTTATTGGAACTAGACTTATTTTACAAACTGGTTAGTCTAAATTTGGCTATCTTTGATAAAAATGAGGGTGATTTTAAAGAGAAAAATTATATTTCAGTAAAAACTATAGTATACATTTGTGGATATTAGATCCTAGTTTTGTTAATTGTCTTTTGAGGTTTTTGTTTTATATCTGTTTACTGGACTGGATCCTGATTTCTTCTAGTCTCCTAAAATATCTGGCTACAGATGTCCAAACTAACGTTTTTCATTTTTTCCATCATTTTCATTTGGAATCACTGAGAACTAAACCTGCCCTTTTTCCTGAAGCCTTACAAACTGAAGCTGATGGACTTGATATAAACTTGAGAGATGACCTGACGACATCATCAGAGACATTTTAAACTGCAAAAGATGCTTTGGTGCTGACATCTAAATATATTCTTCACTGGCTGTCCTCTAAACTCAGAAACTGCTTTACAACTTGCTCCAACCATTAACCTTGTTTTTCTTTTGTTTACATAGAAATGCTTCTATTAAATACTTGATTGCTTGCTTCCACAATATAGGTGTAACCTTGAGAGCTCACCTGCATCACCATCTTCTAAAATGAACTTAATTGAACTGATCTATTATCAGGACTAAGAAATGTGTTCAGTGAGATGAAACAATCTACCAACTCAGCTTCTGGACTATGAAACTTCTTTAAGTTTCAAAAGGACTGTGAAACTTTTAGTTTCAAAGGCAGGACTGTGGGACATCAAGATTTGGCCACCCTGAAATATATCTCTTTGCCTTGATTGTTTTCTCTGAGGGACATTTGACCTCCCCCACTAACTGCCTAAAGAATTTGACATGGTGGGTCCTTCCTGGAACAGATCTTCTATCATGATGGCTGTAATGATCATGTAAAATAGATGTTACAATGGGAGGGGAACCAAGCCCCTTTTATCAAAAAACTCTATCTCTCCCTGACCACATTATCTATAGATGACCCTGAAAAGAATTGTGTTCTTGCATTCTGAAGTCCCAGACTACTACCCACCTCCAGTACCTTCCCTGCCTTTAGCTACAATACTTAAGCAAGCAGCTTAGACAGAGGGAAGAGTTGCTCATGTCTGAGTTTCTCCCATGTATACATGTTATTAAATTTGGTATTATTTTCTCCTGCTAACCTGTCTTGTTGATTATTTGGCCAGCCATAAGAACCTTAAGGAAAAGTGCAGAGGGGGATTCTCCCTCTCTCCCCACAGTACTATGGGTTTTTTTACTGGGTGCAAGCCACATCTGTGAGGGGGTGACAAAAATTCCCCCTTTTGACTGCTATATCTGTTTCTCTTCTTCCGTGGCGATTTCTTTCAAGCTTGTGGAAAGAAGTCTTATATTGGTTTAGCAGAGTTATAGGAATTAGCAGGTGTGGGAGATCAAGATTTGGCCACCTTGAAATATATCTCTTTACCTCGATTGTTTTCTCTGACGGACATTTGACCTCCCCCACTAACTGCCTAAAGAATTTGACATAGTAACTCCTTCCTGCAACAGATCTTCTATCTGATGGCTGTAATATAATGTAAAATAGATGTTACAATAGGAAAGGCACCAACAAGCCCATCTTATCAGAAGTTCTGTCTCTCTGGCCACATTCTCTGGATGGCCCTGTGAGGAGTTGCCAGACAAACATTTATATTTATAAGGGAAATCTCCATTTGTAAAGGTATCTCTCTCTCTCTGTATTGGGAAGAGGGGGGATGACCTCATTTCTAGAAATTTATCAATGTGAAAGGTGAGGCCTTAAATCTGCATAATAACTTTACTCTTGTTTACAGTGCTTTAGTGGTGATCTCCTGTAACTGACACCCCGCCACCCCCAACATCCTCCTCTGTCTTTATGTAAAGACGGTATCTAAGATGAGAATTTCTGCTATTGTGTTGAGAAACGCAGTGTCCCTGGTTTCTCCCATGTATACATGTTATTATACTTGGTATTATTTTCTTCTGCTAACCTGTCTTATTAATTATTTGGCCAGCCATAAGAACCTTAAGGGAAAGGGCAGAGGGGGATTCTCCCTCTTCCCCCACACAGCCATTCTCTGGCCTGCATATCCAGCTTGGTAATATCTTGCTTATCATTTAAGTAAGACCCATCTGCAAACCAAATTAAATAGAATGCAGTCGTGGTCCTTCCTCTTGTAATGTTGGAAGCAAGATGGCAGGGTTAAACTAGTGAGTGATATTTACCTACTCAGTGTAACCTAAGAAGTTTTATCATTTACTTGACAATGCCTCCCGTGCAATTTAGCATACTTAACAAACCTAATTAGTTTAGTATCTCCCTCTTTATAGGAAGAGATCAAATTTCCTTGAGAATTGCCAGGGCCCTTTGAAAATTCTCAAAGAAAAAAGTTATTAGACAGACTTTATTTAGGATATGAATTTTGGGGAGATTGTGAAAAATACAGAGGGGTTTCAAACACTTGGTCAGACAAGATCAAGGAGTTGCTGTTCTTGTCGCAGTGAAACCATGCTTAGTTAACAAATAGCATTTAAACAGTCAAAAAGACCTTAACAGAGAAACCTCAGTCTTTTGAACATAGAAAATTACTTTAACAAAACAGATCTCTGTTCTTTAGATAAACTTAACTCAAAGGTAAAGAAAAATCTTTTTACGTAATAACCTCTATCAAGAGTAGATTAAGAGTAGAATAGGGCCAGCCACGTGGCTTAGCGGTTGGGTGCGTGCCCTCTGCTGCTGGCGGCCCTGGTTTGGATCCTGGGCACGCACCGACGCACCGCAGCGCTTCTCCGGCCGTGCTGAGGCCACGTCCCACATACAGCAACTAGAAGGACGTGCAATTATGACGTACAACTATCTACTGGGGCTTTGGGGGGGAAAAAGAGTAGAATAAAATTATCCTTTTAAAAGGAAGAAGACCAAATTTGAATTTTGTACCAGCTTACTTTTGATATTAAAAATCATTTACTTAATTGGATTTAGTTTAATCTTAGCCAACTCGATCATGTATAAAACTCCTCAGGGTTTCTCTTCAACAAACCTTCTATAACTTTTTGTTTACATTCAGAATTTGTGCCATGAGCTCCTTTTTTTTTCCTTCTAGTACTTTTCAGGGCAAATTTATCTTTCCTAACCCAACAAAAATATTTCCATTTTTCATATCTTCTTAAAGAAAACACAGATCTTACTCTCCTTGAATACAAACTATTGTTCTTAAGTTTTTAGTAGCTTAATCACATATTAGAAATTTTTAACCCTTAGAAACCTTAATTTTTAAGTAAAAACTAAGTAAGCAATTATAAAATTTCTTTCACAGTAGCATTTCGTGGCTTGACAAATTTATATGGACACTTTTTATAATTTTTGGAAACATGTTACTTTATAGTACAATCTTTTAAATAAAACACAAGACGTGTTTACCAATAGACCCAAAACACCTTTTAGTTTTTCTGTAATAAGCCAAAAGTAGATAAACCTATATTTAGCAATGTCTAGTATCTTATCTTATTTGGAAATGATCTAGATACTCAATGAATTTTTATCATAAAATTTAGAAAACCCTAAAGTTTTAAGTCACCAAAAACAGTTTAGAAGCTATATACACTATAACATATGATTATTGTTTAAAGTTCTCTTAATACTCATTTTTTCCACATCTATTTAGTTACCTGTTCTCAATAATTATTTTTTTAAAGATTTTATTTATTTATTTTTTCCCACCAAAGCATCAGTAGATAGTTGTATGTCATAGCTGCACATCCTTCTAGTTGCTGTATGTGTGACTCGGCCTCAGCATGGCTGGAGAAGCGGTACCTTGGTGTGCACCCGGGATCCCAACCCGGGCCACCAGCAGCGGAGCGTGCGCACTTAACTGCCAAGCCACAGGGCTGGCCCCTCAATAATTATTTAGATTGCCTACAAGATTTTATGAGACATTAGATATTATTAGCCATCATTTACTATTTTTGAGACCAGTTTTGTAATAGAAATAACATCAGTTTATTTGATGAATAAAGGCTGCATATCTGCATTTTATCCAATGCTGAAAACTAACAAGCTTAAATAAGCTTTTATTTCCCAAAGATTATTTCATATCACATTAACTGGAAAAATATTTGGATTTAGAAATAACTTTTTTTCTTTTAAAGATTTTATTTATTTATTTTTTTCCCCCCAAAACCCCAGTAGATAGTTGTATGTCATAGCTGCACATCCTTCTAGTTGCTGTACGTGGGACTCGGCCTCAGCATGGCCAGAGAAGTGGTGTGTCGGTGCGCACCCGGGATCTGAACCCGGACCACCAGCAGCGGAGTGCGTGCACTTAACCACTAAGCCACCAGGCCGGCCCTAGAAATAACTTTTTTAAGTGCTTATTTCAAGTTAATTGAATAGACCTCTTGATTTTGACCATAATCTCCAGAGGTAAAACACCGCACAAATATAACATACATTTAGAGACACACACATAAAGAACAGACAGATGCAACAAAGATTTTATAGCCGCTGTTTTAGAAAATTTAGCAGTTTCCATCTGCAGAAAGCTCCTTTCCACTTTTTTTTTCTTTCAGTCTTAGGCCCCCTGCTGTCTTAGCACTTGGGCAAGTCTCCTGGGTTCAGAGGCCAGGCGGCCAAGCCGGGAATGGTCGAGCAAACTCAATTTTCTGCTTTTCTTTTATTTTATTTTACTACAAAGTCTGAACAATTTCTAGGGACTGTGTAGTGGGTCAAGAGTGTGCTGCTTGTGAGTGTTACTCGCTAAAAAAATGTCATAATCACTCTCTTACATGCCTCGGTTTCTCCCGCCCGCAGCGTGGGGAATGCCATGGGGGTTTGGAGTGCAGGTGACCAACCCTCCTGTGCGTATCCCCGGATGAACCTGTGATTAATTAACATGAATGATAGTGGAGCTCCCTATAGGAAGAACCGTTACACGTCGTGGTGTTCGCCTTTGACACCCCCGTTGAGATTCTCAGTTGCCTGAGAATTCCTGAAACGTCGGGAGGAGAAACGTCCCTTTTCTTCAGAGCTGAACAGATTCAGTCTCTCATTTCTCTATCAAGCAGTTTTGTTCATACTTTATAACCATAATTCTTCCCAATTTTAAGCCATATTAAAAAGTCACCCTGCCCTATTCAGCCCAAAAGTTCCCGCTAGGCTCCCCTGACCTAGGAAATTCCCTCTACATTTCTCTTTCCTAGGAATTCCTCCCTAGGTTCCTCTGACCTAGGGAATGTACCAATACCTCCTTAAAACACTTAGCCTTAAGCATTGAAAACAGCTCAAATAAACTCTGGACCGTCGACTTAAAATAAAGAGGTCTAGGTTTCATGAGAACTCACTGGGGTCACCTGAAGAATGCAGTGATCTGGAGGGCACAATGGGCTCCTATTGGTACCCAATGCCAGTTCAGTGTAGATTCCAGGTGGTCTCTGGTGGGTTTCTCTGAAATCCTGCCATGACTACACCAACAAATGTCTACATAAATAATCCATAACCAATGTATAAATCAAAATTGGGGTGAATTTATTATGAGCCATGTTTTGAGGACCATGGCCCTGGGCCTTCCTTCCATAAGGAAGGAAGGGCACTGAAGAAGTGGAATGTACAGAGCGGTTATATACCATCAAAGAGCATGTATCACATAGGATGGTAATGTACCTTTTACAATAGCCACAAAATTGCCATGCCAGGTTGCCCTGCCAGAATAGCTGTTGATGGACACAGCAAGGAGCAGGTCAGATGTCTCGATGGGTGTGGCTGGTGTCAGGTCTGTTGTCAGGAGCTGGGGGTCACAGGATGACTGCAGCAGTCAAATCCCAGCCTAGGGAGAAATGTTTATCCTTAAGGCAATGCCAATGAGGGAGAAGACGCATCCTTATTTTAAGGGCATTTACTCTTCTCTTTGAGACATGGCAAAGCAGATACACAATGCAGGCGACAGGACCTTTTGGAAAAACAAACTCAGGCCGAATTAGATTTACCCCAAATGGCTTCCCCATATGCTCCAATATATCCTATTGCTTGCCATTTATTTATCAAGCTCAGGGTGTGTCTTTCAAACAGAAATCATCGAGAATAACATGAAGTAGTCACTTAGCAACAGATGTCACTGTGGCGAAAGAATATTAACAAGTAGCCTTCAAATATCACCATTTTCCCAAATATTGTATTTCACTGAGTTAATCAAAAAGGGAATCTTCTTTCTTATACTGACAAATCTCAACACTGAACTTAACACTAGAGGTACCAATTTTGAATAAAGACCTTTAACATCAAAGCCAGCCAATAGATCTTGTTAAAGCAAATCCAAACTCAGGAACACTTTTGTTTTCAGTCACATGCAAATCCTCTCAAACTCAAGATAGGGTTACCGGCTTTGTGCAGATGGAGAAAAGCTTCTCTTCCTCTTTTTCTATTCAGATAGTGCAAGGAAGAGCCCAAAAGATCTCCTGGTGGAACACGAACAGTTCTTTACATTAGAAATGCAGGCAGTGTTTCCTAGCTTCTTTTCTATAGGCCGAGCGAGACCTACTGACCTGCCCAGAGGAGCAAAATTCTGGGCTCCAACAGTAAATACGACTGTGTGCAGTTTACCACAACAATGAACTACAAAGATGTATCAGGAAATATTTTGAACACCCACCCCTAAGCTCTCAGTTTCCCTCTGTCTAATTCCATGGCTACCTGAACTGAATTCATTCTCCATCCACATCCCTTTCATGACAGTTTTTACCTCCTTGAATCAGCATGTTATAACATCTAAGAGAAATTTATCAAAATACTCTCTTCAAAATAGGTAGCTGAAGTATAAGAGTTGTAGAGGGTCAAGATTTTAAGATGAAAGTGATGTACAGAGTAACTGTACTACAAAATAAAAAGAAAATGAATGAGAACAATAAGAGAAGGAAGAAAAAAATGCTAAGGAGAAGGAATATAATAGAGAGTAAAAGTAAGAAAGAGAGAAAAAATAAGAAAGAAGGTGTAGGAAAGAGAAAGAGTCAGGAGAAGCATGAGAAATGGCAAAAAGGGGCATGAGCAGAGGGAAGACACCATGCTCAGAGCAAATGACAAGGCAACTGGCTTCTGAGCCGGGCTCAGGTCTAGAGTCACTGGGCTGCTTTTGAAAACTCCACTCAGTTCTAACATCCAGAGAATGACCACTCCTCAAGCAAACTCTGATGACGCTGATTACCAGCACTGTCCTCTCCCGGGACCTGCTGGAGCTTTGGGAACTGCCTCTGTCAGCAGCTCTGGGACTGACAGAGTCCCCATTAAATATTCATCAACTAGGATGGTGGTTTTTTTTAAATTACTTTTTTATTTAAATTATTTTATTTATTTTTTTTTTCCCCCAACGCCCCAGTAGACAGTTGTATGTCATAGCTGAACATCCTTCTAGTTGCTGTATGTGGGACGCGGCCTCAGCATGGCTGCAGAAGCAGTGCATCGGTTCGTGCCTGGGATTCGAACCAGGGCCGCCAACAGTGGAGTGCGTTCACCTAACCACTAAGCCACGGGGCTGGCCCAGGATGGTTGTTTTGAAAGAGTAACGCAGAGAGAGATCTCTCAAGGGTACATATAATCCTGCCAACTCCTACACTCACCCATCTGAAGAATTAAGAAACTAAACTTTTTTTTTTTTAATTACTGTGAAGAAAAGTAGGAGAAAACTTTCCTGGCAAAACTTTAAATGTTCCGTCTTTTTTGAAGTTACCTCACAAAATTCTGAGCATAATCTAAAATTCTGGGCTCCCTTCAGTTCCAAATATGTTTCAGAAATGATCTCTTTATCATCACAACGTAAGACTATGTCTTATAAAACAAAATAAACTTGGATGAGTTTTATCTTGTAGAGAGAGGGCAGCAAGAAAAAGAGTAGGATGTGCCTCTCTGCTATGAAGGAAAATAAATAAAATCACCAAAATATACAAAATATGCCTCTAAAACTGAATGAAGCAGTCTCTAAAGAGTTTTACATTTTAAGTAAAAATGCACCTATATAAAATTACACATCAGTTTGACTAAAATCTAGTCAACTTAATAGAAGAATTCATTTAGTTTCATTTAAAGAACATGACTTATGATTAGCTGCATAATAAATCATAGATATTTTAATTGTGGTATACTATGTCCTTCCAACAATAAAGGTGAGCTTAAACCTGTAATTTTCCTAAAAGAGGCCAACCAGATGTTCTGCTTATTTGATTACTTAATAGTATGGATCTGCTCCTCATTGTCAACGAAGGATGTCTACACACAGGCTTTAGCTTGCATATGTAATGGGAAATGCAGGCTGAATTTACAAAAAGAAAAAAATTGAAAATGGAGAATTTTCTTGAGGAGACGTGGTCAATCTGTTCAAGAACGTTTTCTCCCTTGGTCAAGTGAAAAGCTGAGAGAGAATGCTGTCAGCCTCTTCCTTGGCCCCTTATAGAATCCTGCATTACCTCAAGTGAACGTGTCCTAAAGTGTTTGAGCTAAACTTGGAAATGAGTTGATGATACTGTATTTGCATTATGTTACACAGAGTCTCTTTCATTAGGCACCATTCAAAACACTTTTTGGGACATTAGAGGCCAGAAAAGTTTTGCTTCTCTGAGAGACTGTTGCTTTTAATCTCATGGACATGAGATGATAGAGAATTGTTCCCATTTCCCTTTCTACTTTAAACCTGAGGGATACATTTCCAACTACCTTTAAAAACTGCAGGTCCCTCCAGGCCGACCCGTGGCTTGGTGGTTAAGTGCGCGCGCTCTGCTGCTGGCGGCCCTGGTCTGGATCCCGGCCGCTCACCGGCGTACCACTTCTCTGGCCATGCTGAGGTCGCGTCCCATGTACAGCAACTAGAAGGATATGCATCTATGACATACAACTATCTACTGGGACTTTGGGGAAAAAAATGAATAAAAAGAAAAAAGAAAACTGCAGGTCCTTCGGAAACACATTTCAGTGCGCTGGCTTACTTCAGCTTCATCTCATTGTTCCATCCTAAACTCCTTTCAGTTTGATCTATTTTCCTTTGTAATCCTTTTGTATACCTAGATATTTAAAAGCTGCTCAAATCTATATTGGAGAAAAGTTGGGTTACAATTCTTTCAGCCAGCATGTAAACCCAATTTTTAGGGTTTCCACACAAAAAGTTTCTGCCATGTTTCTAGCAGCTCTCCTTCCATATATTTTCCTCCAGGATTTCCTGTGACAAAATTGCCTTTCTAAAAACCAGCCCTCTGTTCATTCTCTTGGCCAGTGACATTTTCATAGAAACATAAAGGACTGGATTTTCCAAAGATGCAACAAGAATGATCAAGTCCTGATGCACACCTAGATATCCTGATCCTGTTCTCCATGAATTTTAAAACTAAAGTTAATTATCTCTTTCATTTTATCTAAATCTATTGAATAACCTTGACACTAAGCCCCTAAACTGATCCACAGGCTGCATTAGCAGCCAGAAAACTCTCTGTCAAATGCTTGCATTCATGTGCTGAGTAAGTATTTTATTTATTTAGATCTTATTCAACAAAAGAGCTTCACTGATTCACTCAAGTACTTAAGTATATATTATGTGCCCAAAGGTCTTGAAATGTCGGGGGTCTGCAAGGAAGACAGATATGTCTAAACAGATAAATTACACTACAGAAATAATGTGAATGAAAGAGATATGAATAAAATGCTGTGGGACTCCAGGAAAAGAACCACTATAGGTTGACCTACAACTAAGATATCCAGCTAGGTACTGGGGCTTTGAGGAAAAAAACAACCACCATGGGGGGTGGACAGGCTTTGTACCATCTAAGGAAAGGAAAAGGAAGGGAGAGAAGATAAAGAGAAAACAAGATAAATGGAAAGGTTTTCTTCTTCTTAATGTTTCTGCCACCAACTTTTGGAGCACACTGCTTGCTGATGTCCTTTCTGGCCAGTCTTATCCATCAGCCATCTTCTATAGACTTCAACAATTCGATTGTAACAAGCTGGGATCCTCTGTGGAGACAATGCCAAATATGTAGGGAGGCAGGAGGGGAGCCAAAGATTCACAGGACTCTGCAGCCCTTCTGCAACTCACTGGTGGGGAGGGGCACCGAGGCTTCACCTGGGCCTCTGTCTCCAAGTTCACATAAAGGAGGGTCGGTTCCTTCCTTGATATATGAAGGTGGGGAGAAACCTCCTTCACAGAAGGGATTATGGAAAAATTAAAGTGAGAGCCATGAAACAGGCAGAGGAGGCAGCACCATGAATCTGAAGTAACTGGACGTGTGAATTAGTAACCAGTAGGACGAGGAGCTGAAGACAAAAAAAAAAAGGCAAAAAGCCAGTTCTCAATTTTCTAAGATGGAAATGCAAGTCTTTCTTCTTCAAAAAGAGAAAAGTCATTGAACCATTTCCTTTAAAATAAAATTGAAAGGGGCCACATGTTGCAAATAATAGTTTTAACCATGATGTCACTACACAATCATGTGTAGCCATCAGCTGTTAAGTGCACTGGAAATAGTTCATTACTTAACAATTATGTTATCAAAGTTTGCAATTGATATATATATTTTAGTAAATAGTAGACTGTGTGCAAAGTTGTCACTATATTATTGACAATGTTACTCTTACAACTGAAAACATGACTAGGAGGGAGAAGGTGGTGTGACCCTAGATTGCTAGAGTCACAGCAAGGAAAGTGAAGAAAGTGCCATCAGGTCATTTGGACAAAAGGATGCTATATGGCTGTTGGGTTTATAACAGATCAACTGGAGAAAAACAAGTCACTACATTAAATTATTTTCTACTTACCTCCATCAACCTCTCCAAGAACACATATTTTAAAATGAGACAAGTTATTATATTAAAAATTACTTGCTCTGTCATTTTGAAAAATACATCAAAAAATGAAGAAAAAACTAGGTTACAAACATCCTGGTATCAATTCCAACTACCATCTTTTACCAAACTAAAACTCTAATTATCACTAATTCACTTGCAATCTAGTGCTCCTCCAATATACAAAATGAATAACTTAAAATGTTTCATAACTTTTTTCAAATTGCCCTAAAATTTTAGAGGATAATATAAATATATCTCTTGGAAAAGTTGAGAAAGATAAAGACACTAGGACAGGAAAAGATGAAAATATTACCCTAATCAATGATGTAAAACACAAGATATGAACAATTGTTAAAAAGAATTCTCTATGAAATCGATCAATTCTACTCTCTCTACACTTGGCTATTTCCTATCAGTAATTTGATGCATAAACAAATAGAATAGTGTATTTAATGAGATCAATTCTTTTAGTTGTGTGCTTTTCCTTGTAAAACTACATATGCTTTTATGTTCTTGCTTTATTTTCAGGTGGTGTCACATTAGAACACCCTCATCTCTGAAGATCTTTGCATTACGGAACTCTACCTTGGCCCTTGATCAACTCTACTCTGTGTTATGATAAACTCAGAGACCTACATGGAACAATGTTTCCTACATCTTATCTCCCATGAGTTGCTCATGTAAGGGAGTATAGTCCACCAAGTAAACACTAAGCAGTGTTTCAAAAGCATCGGATATCAAATGGAGGACATGCAGGGCTGGGTGTGGGCCCCATTCAGTGCCTCAGTGCAAAGAAGAAAGAGGTCAATGCATCCCTCCAGAGACTGGGATAAAAACAGGAGGTTATGAGCACGGGGCTCCCTCTGCAGGTCTTTAAGCAGGGACCTGGAATCAAACTGCTGACACTGTGGATCATTGTTGGTTTTACGGGGAACTCATGAGGAAGATAAGGAGATGAAATAATGATAATTATAATAACAGCAGCAAACACTTCTACTGAACCAGACACTGCAATCTGAATGTTAATTCTGTGCTTGAACATACATGAACTCCCATAACCCTCAAAATATTCTGATGTAGTAGATCTTGTTCTTCTCACCATTTTACAGATGAAGAGACTGGGTACAGTGGCTAGAAAACTCAGCCAGGTTACAAAGCGGATAAATGGCCGAGCCCAAGCTCAGTGCTCTTCTGTGATGCTCTTGGACTACAACTCCAAGTGAAGTCTCTAATGAGTATATTTGTCTCTATAATCCAATGGGGGAAACATCAAAATTCTTAACTCTAACACCCATGTTTTCATTTAGGAAGAGTTGGTGAGGGAGAGATTTCTGAATAGTAACAATGCCCTTCTATTAACTCTTCACTTATAGATCAGACATCAATATTCCTGATCAGTCCACCAAGAAGAAACTGGGACTTTATTATGCCAAAAAGAAGAAAAAACAAGGAATAAAACAACCAAATTCCTTTATACATCATTACACAAATGTGATTCTTAATTCCGTATGACTAATATAAAATGCTTTCCTGGTTTATGGCTCCATATAAAGCTGATGTTAATCTCATGCTATCTTCCCAGCCAATAACACAAAATACTTTAAAACAACAAAAGGCACAAAGACAAAAAACAACCCAAAAGAAAAATAAATATTACATCTGAACGCTGTACAATTTTTTAAAGATTACCTAAAAGTTAGATTTAGTAAAAGTTGTATCTCTATCTTGCCTCTCCCAGTTATCTCTGAAGGTAAAGAAAAGGACTAAGAAAGGCACAAGGAAGCCAGTTAGGGAAGCGAGTCAGCGGGAAGAGGTGAGGTGGCCGCCCCTCTGCAGACGACAGACAGAAATCTCCCCTGGGAGCCGTCTCAGGCCTCACAAGGTGTGGAGCTTTGACCTCGGGCAGTGGCTACAGCTGGACGCCAGCAGCACTGCTTCTCAAACTTCAGTCTACACGATAATAACTGGACAAGTCCAGTGTCCCTTCCCCGGAATTCTAACTCAGCAGCTTTGAAGTTGGGACACAAGAATTTTCTATTTAACAAGCCTAAGAGTGATTTTCCTTGAGTTATCTGCAGATTATGACCAAAGGCACACCTTGAAGAGAAGCACAAACTCACTACCCAGTATGCACTGCACAGATACTTTGTGTCACACACTCTCAGAACATTCCCTGCTCCAGGGGTACCACCTGCTTCAGCATCCTTGGTCCTGTGTTCTTCATCAGGAGGTTCCGATGGTGGCAAAACAGACAGGACTCACCTGGGAAACTGCCCTTCTGTGTAATTCAGTGAGTGCGTGGGCTGCCTGCAGCCCAGGTGTAAAGTGGGTCTTGCTATATTTAAAAATAAATTTCTTTTAAATTTTATTGAGGTCATATGGCTTATAACTGTGTAAATATCAGGTGTACATTACTATATTTCAGTTCTGTATAGACTGGATCATGTTCACCACCAATAGTCTTGTTTTCATCTGTCACCATACATACGTGCCCCTTTACACCTTTCCCTCTTTCCCTCTGGTAACCACAATCTGTACTCCTTATCTATGTGTTTGTTTATTTTCCACATATGAGTGAAATCAATCAGTATTTTTCTTTCTCTGACTTGTTTCGCTTAGTATAATACCGTCAATGTCCATCCATACTGTCACAAATGACATGATGTTGTCTTCTTGATGGCTGAGTAGTATTGCATGGTATATATGTATATATATCACATCTTTATTCATTCATCCATTGATAAGTACTTGAGTTGCTACTCAGTGTCGGCTATTGTGAATAACGCTGTGAAGAACATAGGGGTGCATACATTTTTTTGAATTACTGACTTCATATTCTTTGGATAATTATGCAGAGGTAGAATACCTGTATCTTATGGTATTTTTATTTTTAATTTTTTGAGAAATCTCCATCCTTTTTTCCATAGTGGCTGCACCAGTTTGCATTCCCACCAGCATTGTATGAGGGTTCCCTTTTCTCCACATCCTCTCCAACACTTATTATTTCTTGCCTTTTTAATAATAGCCATTCTGATGGGTATGAGGTGATATCTCATTGTAGTTTTGATTTGCATTTCCCTAATAATTAGTGATGTTGAACATCTTTCATGCCTGTTGGCCATCTGTATAACTTCTTTGGAAAAATGTCTTTTCATATCCTCTGCCCATGTTTTGATCAGGTCGTTCACTTTTTTGTTGTGGAGTGGTATGAGTTCTTTATATATTTTGGAAATTAGCCCCTTGTCAGACATATGATTTGCAAATATTTTCTCCCAGTTGGTAGGCTGTCTTTTCATTTTGTTGACAGTTTCCTTTGCTGTGCAGAAACTAGTTTATCTGTAATAGTGACAAGAGCACTAGTGTGCATTAAAGTCCAATCCAGTTCATGTCTCTTAACTAATTTTGCTAATTCCTCATCTAATCCTTCCAAGGAAATTGAATTGAAAATTGAATCATTTTAATGATCCTCAAAACATTCGGGAGCCGCCCAGAGTGCTGTTTGAAGGCTCTCTCAAGCCTTTCGAAATAATCAAAGATAGAGTCCTCGGGTCTGTGCTTACATTGATGGACTTTAGCCCAATCTATCCTCCTGGGAAAAACTACTGGAATGGCTTTGTGTAAGTTTCGAGCAATATTCCTACACTCCTTAAGGTGGTGAGGCTCATGCTTATGGAAATCCTCCAGGGGGGTCTCTCCAATCTGCCTCTTTTATCCATTCATTTGCTTTGTTCTCAGCAAATGCACAAGCTGATATAAATCTGAATATCCTGTGCATGTTCCAGCAATAAAATCCAGTTCTTGAGCAAACCCTAAAGGATCGTGTAAAGGGTCTGGGAAGTCCTTTGTCAAATTCTTAAATTCAGTTCTAGTCCAAGGAGTATACACAAGAGCAGGCTCACCTCACCCAGTAACAGGTTTCTTCTTAAAGGCAGCCGCTACAACTTTAGGACTTTCAGTATCTGCTCCCTGAGTGTTACTCCTTCTTTTCTCATGGGGTGGAGGAGGAGGGGAATGTGAAGGAGGAGTAGGTGAGGGAGGAGGAGGAGGTGAAGGAGGAGGACGAGGAGTTGAGGCAGGAGGAGGTGAAGGAGGAGGAGTAGAGGGAGGAGGAGGAGGAGAGGGAGGAGGAGAAGGAGGTGAAAGAGGAGGAGGAGGTGAATTAGGAGGAGTAGGTGAGGGAGGAGGAGTAGAGGATGGAGGAGGAGGTGAGGGAGGAGGAGGAGGTGAGGGAGGAGAGAGAGGAGGAGGTGAGGGAGGAGGAGTAGAGGATGGAGGAGGAGGTGAGGGAGGAGGAGGAGGTGTGGGAGGAGAGAGAGGAGGAGGTGAGGGTGGAGGAGGTGAAGGAGGAGGAGGACAGAGAGGAGGAGGAGGCGAGGGAGGAGGAGGAGGTGAGGGAGGAGGAGGTGAAGTGGATAGGTCAGGGTACGGAAGCTCAGAAAGGAAAGGATACACGGGTGCTGAGGGAGAAGGAGATGAGCTCTGAGGTGTTGAAAGCGGCGGTGGTGGAGGAGGTAGAGGAGGTGAAGGGGGTGGACAGCTTCTGACTTCTTATCTCTCTTTAATTCAGAAATAGTCTCAGTCAATTTATGGTTAGTCTCCTGTAAAGAGGTCATTTTATCATTATTACACTTTGAAGCCTCTAAATGCCAATCGTAATAATCTTCCCCTTCTTTTGTTTTGGTTTTATCGCCGGTTTTTTCAACATGGGCGCGCAAATACAGTAGTTTTCATAGGTCAAACGTTCACCATTTTGGCCATTTACGACCTAAGTCATCCTTAGTTAACCTTTCCCATTTAGTTAAATACTTGCAAGCATTGTTTCCGTCTGCAGTATACGTGAAACCAGCGGGAGTCCCCATCGGGGGTTGTCCATCTGGAAGCCGGCAGGCTTTTGAAGCACGGTTTCCCATTTTCAGTTCTGTTTGTTCGTTTGGTTTTTCTAAAGTCTGAACAACTTCTCGAACTGTGTAGTGGGTCACAAGTGTGCTGCTTTGAGTGTTATTCCCTAAAGGAATGTCGTAATCACTGTCTTATTTGTCTAGGTTTCTCCCGCTGGCAGTCTAGGACCACTGTGGCGGTTCGGAGCGCGGGTGACCAACCCTCATGTGCGCATCCCCGGACGAAGCTATAATTAATTAACGTGAATGATAATGGAATGCCTTATAGGACGGCTACACATCGTGAGGTTCACCTCTGACATGCCTACTGAGGTTTTTCAGTCACCTGTAAAACGCCTTTTCAGCCAGGAGGAGCCATGTGTCTTTTCTTCATAGCTGAACAAGTTCAGACTCTCATTTCTCTATCAAGCAGTTTTGTAGAGACCTTATAAACATAATTCTTTCCAATTTTAAAGCCAAATTAAAAGGACAACCAACTCAGTTTACTCCAAGCTTTCCCTAAGTTCCCTTGGCCTAGGAAATTCCCACTAGGTTTTTCTCCACCTAGGAAATGTACCAGTACCCTTCAAAGTCTCTAGTCTCAAGACCTTAAAACAGCTCAAATAAACTCTTGGACCATCAACTTAAAATAAAGAGGTCTGGGATTCAGGAGAACTGATCAGGGTCACCTGAGGAATACAGTGATCCGGGTGAGGCTCAAAGTGCCCCTGCGGTACCAAGTGTCAGTTCAGTGTAGATTCCAGGTAGTCTCTGGTGGATTTCTCTGAAATCCTGCCACAACTACGCCAAGAAATGTCGATGCAAATAACCCATAACCAATCTATAAATCAAAAATGGGGTGAGTTTATCATGAGCCAACCTTTGAAGGCCATATAGCCCAGGAGAGTCCTTTCATGAAGAAATGGAGCACTCCGAAGAAGTCGGGTGTACACAGTGGTTATATACTATCAAAGAGCATGTATCACATGTGATTGCAGTGTCCCTTTTACAATAGCCGCGACATTGACCTGTGAGCACCTCAATTGATGGACACAGTGGGTATCAGGTCTGCTGTCTCCATGGGCGTGGCTGTTGTCTTGAGTTGAGTGGTCAAAAGATGAGCACAGCAATCAAATCCTAGCCTAGGGAGAAATGCTTATCCTTAAGGAAATGCCAAAGTGGGGGAAGTTGCATTTACATCTTAAGGGCATTGTTCTTGTCTTTGGGACATGTTAATTGCTTAAAGTGGATGTACAATAGATGAACAGAGGCTACAGGCCCCTTTCGGACAAAAAAAAAAAAAAAACTAGGTCAGGCCCAAATAATTTTACACCAAATGGCTTCTGCATATGCTCCAATGTATCCTACTCCTTGCCATTTATTTATCAAGAAGAAGTATAATCTCAGCTTTAAGGAGCTCACTGTCTATGAGACATGAATAAAACAACAGTTATGTAAAAGTAGATAAGTACAGGGTCCCAACATGGGGACATCAAAAGGGGTCTCTAGATGGAGACCTCTCATGAAAAGTGTCCAAGAGGGAGGAACATTTGACATGAGTTTAGATTAAGGAATAGGAATTAAGTTGATTAAACAAGGGGATAGGAGTGCAGAAGAAACACATATAAAAAGACAGATATAAAGGATGCTAAAGCTTTCAGAATATTGGGGTATAGTTAAGGCTGGAACAAAGCGAACATGTAGGAGATAGTGTGTGATGAGGCTAAAGATGAGGACAGCAAGCGAAAGCCTGCGTGTCCAGCTCAGGAATCTGAATGATCTCTCAGATGCTCTAAGCAGTCATTGAAAGAGTATAAGCAGATGTCACATTTAAACAAATTTGGATTCTTGAAGGTAACTCTGGAGGCATTGTGGAGGAAAGATTAGAAGAAATTAAGACTGGAAGTAAAGGGACCTGTTGGGAGATTAGGCAGTGATCCAGATAAGATAGGCCTTGGCTCAGGCGGGGGGTCTGCAGGTGGAGGAGGCCAGGAGGTGGGAAGCAGTGCTGGGCTCCTGGAGGAGGAAACTGAGCTGCCTCTCAGTCACAGGAAGACTGTGCTTGTCATGGTCTCCCCACCCCCATGCCCAAATGCCATGTTCCTTTCTACGTCTGTACCTTTCCTCTCTTCCCCCATCTGAAATCCTCACACTTTCTTCCCTCCACCTGCCCAAAAGTGGTCCCTTTGAGCACTTGATGTAGTCCACCTCTCCTAAGAAGCTGTCCTTAATTACAATTTCTTGATAACATTCCCATTTTTTTTAGGTTCTCTAACACAACATACACTAAATACCTTGGCAGAATCAAGTTACATCTTGCAAACCATGTCATGGATGTGGAGGAGCTTGGAACCTTATAATTCTTTGTATTTCCTTCAATACCTACCACAAATACTTTGCACATATAGGTTATGCCTTTAGATCAGCTGCTTGAACCATTTGTCTTTCTCCACAGGTCAACAGTGTTGCCCTGAACAAATGAATTTTACATCTTCTCAAACTCAATAGAGCAAAGATGGAACTTCATTCCCCCTGAAAGCCTTACTGCCCTAGAGAAAAGCAAAAACAACGTGTGACAACTAATTCTTTCTTCACATTCTCATCTCAAATTGCAACTGTTTTCTAGATGCTAACTGGTTTTCATTCTTAAAACTGACAGAAAATTTTCTCATTATTTCCTTTTCTTTCTTTTTTTGTGAGGAAGATCAGCCCTGAGCTAACTTCTGATGCCAACCTTCTGCTCTTTGTTGAGGAAGATTGGCCCTGGATTAACAACTGTGCCCATCTTCCTCTAATTTATATGGGATGTTACCACAGGATGGTTTGACAAGCCGTATGTCAGTGCACAACAGGATTCGAACCTGTGAACCGGGGCTGTCGCAGTGGAGCGCACGCACTTAACCGCTGTGCCACAGGGCTGACCCCTCTCTTTATTTCTAAAGCTGAAACGGCTCAATCGTTCTCTGGGCTAGTTGGAGTTTCCATAAAATGAAAATGTACATTCCAGAAAAATCCTTAACTTTCCAGAATAATCCTTAATATATTATGGTAAACACCTTGGCAAAATGTCACTGATTTTCAATGTCAGTGCCTCCACAAGGGTATCCTTGCATTGTCTCCCCTCCCAACCACCTCTCACTTTGCCCCTCCCCAGGCTCATGGGGTCAAAGTGTTTACTGAGCACTAAGAATGATCAGAGTCTGAGGGAGACTTCAAGGATGACTAAGCCATGTTTTCTGACCCCAACCATCTCTCTCCATCTCTCCTTTAACCTCTATTTTTCTTATTCTGGTTTCTACTTTAGTTGTTTACTTGTCTTGTGAATTGTTGTTTTGTGGTTTATAATTACCATGTAAATTCATATTACTTTTTGCCTTAGACTTTAGAAAGAACTTACATTAAACAAGGTTTTTTCTCCCAGCCCTTTGATGTGTCTAATACCTTCCAATGCAATTCAAGTGGCTTCTTGTTTTTAGGTCTCCATAATTATCCCTTCAGAATTGTGTTCACCCCACACTTTTGATCTGACCAATGCTGCTTTACTGTTTAAACTTTTCTATGCTGAGACTCACATGAAGAATCACTCAAGCACCATCAGCTAGGCTACCCCACATTCCTCACATCTGTTTCCTTGATTTGTTCCTAAATAAAGATGTTTCTTTTTTTTTTTGTGAGGAAGACCAGCTCTGAGCTAACATCTATTGCCAATCCTCCTCCTTTTTTTCCCCGAAAGCCCCACTAGATAGTTTATGTCATAGTTGCACATCCTTCTAGGTGCTGTATGTGGGATGCAGCCTCAGCATGGCCAGAGAAGCGGTACATCAGTGCGCGCCCAAGATCCGAACTCAGGCTGCCAGTAGCGCAACGCACACACTTAACCGCTAAGCCACAAGGCCGGCCCAAGATGTTTCTGAAACTAATAATAAATTGTACCAAGTGGTCATTGTATAAAAAGCACTATCACAGATACCTTAAAGAGAACAAATGGAAAAGAATATTCAAATGCTCAGATAGCTTTGCCATCAAATCAGGCATTGAGGGGACCAGGGGGCACTGATCAGAGCAGAATCCTAAGAGAAGAGTTTTAAGTCAATTTCAAGTGAGGTTAAAACTGGGATGAGATAGTATTTTACCAGTTAGCTGAAATCATATGCATTTTCCTGACCTTTGAGAGTTTATTTGCATATAAACTCTACATGTGGGGTAAGAGAGGGCTGATATTGTTTAATTTCTTTTTATTATTCAGCACTTTGTAATAGATGTGGCTATTCACAATTAATAAATATCATAATGTGGAGAGACCCAACTTTCAACTGCCTGACATTATCAATTCTTAGACAAAGCTAGAGTTTTAAAGATCAAATTTCATTCTAGTTACCTGTCAACTATTCCATTTATACCAGAAAGATGCTGAGTTTTAGGAAAATACTTCAAAACACAAATTTTATATGTAATTTCAAAAGCAAAAAATTAGTCAAAAACTGGGTGATAACCCGTTTTGCTACCATATATTAATCTTTAACATGGGAGCAAACATTTTTTGAGAATATAATTCATATTTGCCTGTTTGTATATTGTAGAATGTTAAAGGATTTACAGTTTTAATAGTATTTCAAATACCAGAGAATAAAAAACAGAATTGTATCAGTTTTATGAAATAGTTTTTTAGACATAGCAGATTTTCACAGCATATTACTTGAAAATAAAATAATCAGTTAGTGAGTTTTATGCAATGTGGTTTTATTTTAAACTTGCTCATTCCATAGGAGCATCAATAAAAGCCCTCCACGGGTGGCTGACTCTCTTTCCCTCCACATGAGCACCAGCTGCGCTTGCTTTAAGCATCAGACTCTCAGGCAACACCATAGCCCTCAACTCCGTTTAGTTGAGAAAAGTCGTTATGAGTCGTGTGTTTTTTTCTAGGGGTATGGAGCTCCCAGACTTATTAACTACAGGGAGAGAGTAAGAGTCAGAACACATTCATTAAACTCCAGTGTGCTCAGGTGAGAGGGCAAGTACCTGAACTGACATCTGAAGAAGAACTTAGAGGATGCTTTCTGACTCTGCTTCGTGCCACTGACTAAGCAGTCCTGGACATCCCCCTTATGGCCACGGAATAACACAGCCAGCCTTGATGGACCAGAAATCCTCCTATGTCCATCATTTGTACAGAGCAAACTGGCTTAAGACCTCTTGTTTCCTGCTGCAGTGGTAATTTACAAAGATACAGAACTGCCATCTAGTGACTAAGAAGAAAACAGCAAGGTGCTTTACATGGAAAATGAAATTGTAAGTTTTTTAACAGAGAACAGTGAAGCACTAAAGTTGGTAAAGTTGACACGAAGTTGACACAATGTGGCACAACAAAGTTATAATAAAACTGAAAAACGTGTAGGTGAAGTAATCAGTTGTTCTCTATGCCTCTAAAATATGACGACATTTGACTCATAAATAGTATAATTTAAATATAATAGAATAACTTTGGAAATAAACTTCTCATCTCATCTCATCCAATGATGTTGGCAAGAGCTGGTATTAAATAGCCAGATGGTGAGTGCCCAGGTTGAAGTACCATTTTTATCACAGTGGAGAGAATAGGAGGCATAAAACCCAACAGACTGATGTTCAGATCTTCCCTCTACCCTTGATCAATTTTGTAAACATGGTCTTTTTTATTTTTGTTTTTGTGAGGAAGATCAGCCTTGTGCTAACTTCTGCCAATTCTCATCTTTTTTTGCTAAGGAAGACCGACCCTGGGCTAACATGCGTGCCCATCTTCCTCCTCTTTATACGGGACGCCACCACAGCTTGTCTTGCCAAGCAGTGCATTGGCGCGCGCCCAGGGACAGAACCGGCAAACCTCGGGCTGGCGCAGCGGAGAGCGCGTGCTTAACCGCTCGTGCCACTGGGCAGGCCCCTAAACGTGGTTTCCTTTATCAGTTAATATGAATTATAATAGTTACTTTAAAGGATTACTGTAAGAATTGCATGAGGTAATACAGTAAAGGAACCGGTGTAGAGTGATAGTTAATTCTCCTGCCCTGTCTCTCTTCTATGAAACATACACAAATCATTCAAGGAGAGAACTAGTCTATACAATAAACTTATGACAAAGAGTCAATGGCTCCAGAAGTAAGGGCCACCATTGTTGAGGGCTTAACCTCAACTGCTTCCAAATACTCTTAACTCTCAATTAATTTTATGTGCTTTCGGTCTTCCAGACACTTCACTGGCTACAAGGAAAGCAGAAGGTGTGAAATTTAAATTGATCTATTTCAACCTTGATTGGCCAAGCTGTAATATCAGGTGTTTTAAATCACCTAGTTCATCAGATTTTCTGCTTATTACTATATATTTTACCATCGTTCATGGCCTGAGAAAAATAGAAAATCATTATAATTTTACACACATGAATATATATCTTAACTAGTACAGCTGGAATCTTAATATATAGAGCAATGTTGTACATGTTTTGTCCTTGTTGATAGTACGGAATACTTTTGTCCAGGTTTTCTTTGGCATTATCATATTTAATGAAGAACTCAGTAATATATGCCCTGGAGATAAGGATTTAGAAAAATCTAACATACTATCCTAGTCATGCCTCAAAAAATAATGCTATAAAAATAATGAGAGGATATTTTGAAGGCACTATTTTTCTTAATTATTTCTAACTTTATGTCCCTTTACCTGTTTTTAATCATTCTGCATCTTATTTGCTATTGGCTAATCATCTCACAGTAATTAAATAACCCTCAGCTGAGTCCCCCATGCCTCTTCAAGTGCCCCAGGCTGATGTCGGCCTCATCTCTGACAAAAAGAAGCTGGGAAAACCTGTTTTGTGGCAATATTCTTAAGGATATCTTTACTCTTACAATAATAGCTGTATTTTTGAAAGGCACCAGTGGATTATAAAATCAAGTACTCGACCCATGTCGTATCCTCATTTTCCCTCCAGGGGGAGCACAACTTTCATGTGTAATGCAGGGCTGCTGCTTTATTGTTTTTTCCTTTCAAGATATTACTTGTAAAACATGTCGACGTAAATAATCTATAATCAATCTATAAATCAAAATTGGGGTGAGTTTATTATGAGCCAACTTATGAGGACCATGGCCCAGGGTCTTCCTTCCCTAAAGAAGGAAGGGCACCAAAGAAGTGGAGTGTACAGGGCGGTTATACCATCAAAGAGCATGTATCACATCAGATTGCAATGTCCCTTTCACAATAGCCACAAGATCGCCCTGCCAGATTGCCCTGCCAGAATAGCTATTGATGGACACAGTGGGGAGGGCGTGGCTGGTGTCGGGTCTGTTGTCTCCAGCTGGGTGGTCACAGGATCAGTGCAGCAGTCAAATCCCAGCCTAGGGAGAAATGCTTATCCTTAAGGAAATGCCAAGGAGGGGGAAGTTGCATCCTTGTCTTAAGGGCATTTATTCTTCTCTTTGGGACATGGCAAAGCAGATACACAATGCAGGTGACAGGCCCTTCTGGAAAAACAAACCCAGGCCGAATTAGTTTTACCCCAAATGGCTTCCTCATATGCTCCAATATATCCTATTGCTTGCCATTTATTTATCGTTTTCTCCCTTTTGATCTATAAGTTTTTGATAGAAAGCATTGAATGATCAAAATATTGTCCCTCGGCCCCAGAGTGGTTGCTGCCTGCCCTGGGTCCCTCATGTCCCTCGGTGCCAGGCTTTTATCTCATTTATTTGCCCAGTTGTCCACCTTGGGGGGAATTAATTGGATATAGTGGACAAGAAAAGAGGGGTATATATATTAATAGAGGAAACATTTCATGGGTTTTGGATTAATTTTAGGTTGTTGCACAAACATTGTATATGTGCTTTTTATGAATCCTTGTATTTATGCTATTCACAATTATAGAACAAGTACAGTAACGATGATAATCATTTAACATCTTTGAAAAGATTAGTGTAAAATGAGTTCTTAGGCATAGTCCCTATGAAAAAAGGAAGTTGGTCCAAGGTTATAAGATCAATCGACCACCTCAGCTTTCATTACTCCAGCTTACATGACAGTCTCACAGCACTGAGTATAGAAAACAGCAATTAGTTTAAATATTATGGCTAGTACAAGAATTCCAAGAAGTAATAGAAATAGGAATTGCTATCCAGATCGAAAAAGGGAACCAATACCAGAAGGGAGCCAACCAAACAACTCAAAACCGGGTGCAGGCTCGCTTAAGGCATTCACCTGCTTTTTCATGGGCTTTAGCAGAGCTGACACATTGGAAGACTCGTCAGGTATGGAAACACAGCATTCATTTTGAATGATTGTACATGTACCACCTTGGGATGTAGTTTAAATATCTAAGGCCATTCTATTTTGAAGGACAGTCTTTTTATTAAAGACATTTTAGTATTTAATAAGGCAATTCCTGCTTGACTGTCATTAAGGGCTTCTGTATGTGATGTGACATCATTTATCCCTAAAAAAGGAACAAATATAGCTAGCTGCTCGGTGGTCATACCAGGGGAACACTGAATGAGCTTGCCTGGCCTTAAGCAGAGGAAGGTTGGCAGCAGTTGTCACTGTGAATCCTTCCCTGCATTTAAGGGAAGATTGGGTGCAGTGTTTTAGCCATCAGGCCAGTAGTCAAGGCCAGAGATTTGTTCTATACAACCATGAAGTTATATTAGGAGCCACCCGATAAATGCCTGGACTTTAAGACAAGTCTGTTCCAAATCAAGCACCTTCCTTAAGTATGATAGTATTATGAAAATCTTAAATGTAACAATTATAAAATAGGTATACAGTTTAAGCATAACAAAGGTTTAAATGAGTGGATTTAAGGTTGGGAATACAGTCCTGGTCTGGAGTCTTGGGACAGCTGTCTACAACTGATGTTGTCTTCTTCTCGTCCTGGTTTGGAGATATTCGTATTGGCCAGTTGAAGTCAGCTTTCAGAAATAGGAACTGTAACACGCTTAGATGTAAAAGCCTCTTTTTAAAACAAGAAATGTGAATCCATGAGTCTATGTCTTTTGATTCTGCAGCTCACGAACTGGTTAAAAGTACCTGGTATGGTCTTTTACAATAGGGCTGTAGAGTCTTTTATTTGATGTCTCTTCTGATAAATAAATTTTCTAGGTTATCATCCTTAAGGTCTGGGAGGGCTCTGTAAAAAGAATCGGCTACCGACTTCTCATATATATATATTTTTAAGTGTCTCAATGAGACCTTGGAAGTAATTAAGATATTTTCTTTACGTGAAGTTGATCCATACATTTCTTTATCTAATTGCATAGGCTTTACAGTTATTATCTCAAAAGGAGACAGCCGATGTTTAGCAAAGGGCGTGGATCTAAGATTGAGGAGCGGTAGTGGAAGAGCTTTCAGCCATGAGATGAAATGTTCCTGAAAGCTTTGCCAATTGAGTTTTGAATGTGCCGTTAGTTCTTTCCACCAATCCTGAGGATTGGGAATGTTAAGCACAGTGGAAATGCTGTCTCATTGGCCCAATATTACAAATAGACTAATTATTTGTCCAGTAAAATGAGTTCCCTTGTCACTATGTAACTCAGCAGGAATTCCCCAAACAGGAATTATTCTCTCTAATAGTAATTTACCTACTATTAGAGCCATTGCTCTTCTGCAAGGAAAGGTCTCAACCCAATGTGAGAACATGCAGTCTTTACAAGATATATTTATCCTTGAGATGGTGGCATTTGGACAAAGTCCGATTGCTATACCTCAAAGGGTCCCTTAGTAAAGGGAAAGTGGCCTTGTGATTCATGTAGTAGTGTCCCTAGATGATATTTTGGGCATATAACACAATCAGTATAGCTTTATAAGCTGCTGTGGAGAAGGTTTTTAAAAGCATTGGTCTTCCCACAAAATTATCTTTTCAGGTGCCCAATGGGTTCATTGGTGTATATGCTGGAGCAGTGGCAATTGTGCTCCAATAGGTACTATGGGTTTTTTTACTGGGTGCAAACCACATCTGTGAGGAGGTGTCAAAAACTCCCCCTTTTGACTGCTATATCTGTTTCTCTTCTTCGGTGGCGATTTCTTTCAAGCCTATGGAAAGAAGTCTTTTACTGGGTTAGCAGAGTTAATAGGAATTAGCAGGTGTGGGAGATCAAGATTTGGCCACCCTGAAATATATCTCTTTACCTCGATTGTTTTCTCTGACGGACATTTGACCTCCCCCACTAACTGCCTAAAGAATTTGACATAGTAACTCTTTCCCGCAACAGATCTTCTATCTGATGGCTGTAATATAATGTAAAATAGATGTTACAATAGGAAAGACACCAACAAGCCCATCTTATCAGAAGTTCTGTCTCTCTGGCCACATTGTCTGGATGGCCCTGCCAAGGAGTTGTCAGACAAACATTTACATTTATAAGGGAAATCTCCATTTGTAAAGGTATCTCCCTCTCTGTATTGGGAAGAGGGGGTATGACCTCATTTCTAGAAACTTATCAATGTGGAAGGTGAGGCCTTAAATCTGCATAATAACCTTACTCTTGTTTACAGAGCTTTAGTGATGATCTCCTGTAACTGACACCCCCACCCCCAACATCCTCCTCTGTCTTTATGTAAAGATGGTATTTAAGATCAGAATTTCTGCTATTGTGTTGAGAAACGCATTGTCCCTGGTTTCTCCCATGTGTACATGTTATTATATTTGGTATTATTTTCTCCTGCTAACCTGTCTTGTTAATTATTTGGCCAGCCATAAGAACCTTAAGGGAAAAGGCAGAGGGGGATTCTCCCTCTTCCCCCACACAGGCATTCTCGAGGCTGGACAGCATATCCAGCTTGGTAATATCTTGCTTATCACTTAAGTAAGACCCATCTGTAAACCAAATTAAATAGAATGCAGTCGTGGTCCTTCGCCTTGTAATGTTGGAAGCAAGATGGTAGGGTTAAAATAGTGAGTAATATTTACCTACGCAGTATAACCTAAGAAGTTTTCTCATTTACTTGACAATGCTGCCGTGCAATTTAGCATACTTAACAAGTCTAATTAGTTTAGTATCTCCCTCTTTATAGGAAGAGATCAAATTTGCTTGAGAATTGCCAGGGCCCTTTGAAAATTCTCAAAGAAAAAAGTTATTAGACAGACTTTATTTAGGATATGAATTTTGGGGAGATTTTCAAAAATATAGAAGGGTTTTAAACACTTGGTCAGACAAGATCAAGGAGTTGCTGCTCTTGTCGCAGTGAAACCATGCTTAGTTAACAAACAGCAGTTAAACAGTCAAAAAGACCTTAATAGAGAAACCTCAGTCTTTTGAACATAGGAAATTACCTTAACAAAACAGATTTCTGTTCTTTAGATAAACTTAACTCAAAGGTGAAGAAAAATCTTTTTATGTAATAACCACTATCAAGAGTAGATTAAGAGTAGAATAGGGCCAGCCCTGTGGCTTAGCAGTTGAGTGCGCACGCTCCACTGCTGGCAGCCCTGGTTCGGATCCCAGACGCGCACCGATGCACTGCTTCTCCAGCCATGCTGAGGCCACGTCCCACATACAGCAACTAGAAGGATGTGCAACTATGACGTACAAGTATATACTGGGGCTTTGGGGGAAGAAAAAAAAGAGTAGAATAAAATTATCCTTTTAAAAGGAAGAAGACCAAATTTGAATTTTGTACCAGCTTACTTTTGATATTAAAAATCATTTACTTAATCGGATTTAGTTTAATCTTAGCCAACTTGACCGTGTATAAAACTCCTCAGGGTTTCTCTTCAACAAACCTTCTATAACTTTTTGTTTACATTCAGAATTTGTGCCATGTGCTCTTTTTTTTCCCTTCTAGTACTTTTCAGGGCAAATTTATCTTTCCTAACCCAACAAAAATATTTCCATTTTTCATATCTTCTTAATGAAAACACACATCTTACTCTCCTTGAATACAAACATATTTTTCCTAATTTTTTAGTAGCTTAATCACATATTAGAAATTTTTAACCCTTAGAAACATTAATTTTTAAGTAAAAACTAAGTAAGCAATTATAAAATTTCTTTTACTTTAGCATTTTGTGGCTTGACAAATTTATATGGACACTTTTTATAATTTTGCGAAACATGTTACCTTATAGTACAATCTTCTAAATAAAACACAAGACATGTTTACCAATAGACCCAAAACACCTTTTAGTTTTTCTGTAATAAGCCAAAAGTAGATAAACCTATATTTAGCAATCAATGTCCAATATTTTATCTTATTTGGAAATGACCTAGATACCTAATGAATTTTTTTTTTTCTGAGGAAGATCAGCCCTCAGCTAACTTCCATGCTAATCTTCCTGTTTTTGCTGATGAAGACTGGCCCTGGGCTAACATCTGTGCCTATCTTCCCCCACTTTATATGGGACGCCGCCACAGCATGGCCTGACAAGTGGTGCATCGGGGCGCACCCGGGATCTGAACCCGAGCCACCAGCAGCGGAGCGCGCGCACTTAACCACCAAGCCACGGGGCGGCCCCTCAATAATTATTTAGATTGCCTACAAGACTTTATGAGACATTAGATATTATTAGCCATCATTTACTATTTTTGAGACCAGTTTTGTAATAGAAATAACAGCAATTTATTTGACGAATAAAGGCTGCATATCTGCATCATATCCAGTGCTGAAAACTAACAGCCTTAAATAAGCTTTTATTTACCAAAGATTATTTCATATCACGTTAACTGGAAAAATATTTGGATTTAGAAACAACTTTTGTAAGTGCTTACTTCAAGTTAATTGAATAGACCTCTGGATTTTGACCATAACCTCCGGAGGTAAGATATCACGCACATATAACATACATGTAGAGACACACACATAAAGAAAAGACAAATGCAACAAAGATTTTATAGCCGTTGTTTTAGAAAATTTATTAGCTTCTATCTGCAGAAATCTTCTTAACCTTTTTTTTTTCTTTCAGTCTTAGTCCCCCTGCTGTCTTAGCACTTGGGCAAGTCTCCTGGGTTCAGAGGCCAGGCCGCCCAGCCGGGAACTGTCCAGCAAACTCAATTTCCCGCTTTTCTTTTCTTTTATTTTGCTACAAAGTCTGAACAATTTCTAGGGACTGTGTAGTGGGTCAAGAGTGTACTGCTTGTGAGTGTTTCTCGCTAAAGAAAGGCCGTAATCACTCTCTTACGTGCCTCAGTTTCTTCTGCCCGCAGTCTAGGTACTGCCATGGGGGTTTGGAGCCCGGGTGACCAACCTTCCTGTGTGCGTCCCTGGACGAACCTGTGATTAATTAACATGAATGATAGTGGAGCTCCCTATAGGAAGGACCGTTACAAGTCGTGGTGTTCGCCTCTGACACCCCTGTTGAGATTCTCAGTTGCCTGAGAATTCATGAAAGGTCGGGAGGAACAATGTCCCTTTTCTTCGGAGCTGAACAGATTCAGTCTCTCATTTCTCTATCAAGCAGTTTTGTTCATACTTTATAAACATAATTCTTCCCAATTTTAAGCCATATTAATAAGTCACCCTGCCCCATTCACTCCAAAATTTCCCCCTATGCTCCCCAGGCCTATGAAATTCCCTTTACATTTCTCTTTCCTAGGAATTCCTCCCTAGGTTCCTCTGACCTAGAGAATGTACAAAACACCCCCTTAAGACTGTGGGAGATCAAGATTTGGCCATCCTAAAATATATCTCTTTACCTTGATTGTTTTCTCTGAAGGACATTTGACCTCCCCCACTAACTGCCTAAAGAATTTGACATGGTAGCTCCTTCCTGGAACAGATCTATCATGACGGCTGTAAGGATAATGTAGGATAGAGGTTATAATAGGAAAGGCACCAAGCCTCTTTTATCAAAAACTTTGTCTCTCCTGGACCACATTATCTATAGATGACCCTGAAAAGAATTGTCCTCCTGCCCTCTGAAGTCCCAGGCCACTACCCACCCCCAACACGTTCCTCGCCTTTAGCTGCAATACTTAAGCAAGCAGCTTAGACAGAGGGGCGAGTTGCTCATTTCTGAGTTTCTCCCATGTATAAATGTTATTAAACTTGGTATTATTTTCTCCTGCTAACCTGTCTTGTTAATTATTTGGCCAGCCATAAGAACCTTAAGGAAAAGGGCAGAAGGAGATTCTCCCTTTTCCCCCGACAAGACATCTAGCCTTAAGGCTTGAAAACAGCTTGAATACACTCTGGACCGTCGACTTAAAATAAAGAGGTCTAAGTTTCAGGAGAACTCACTGGGGTCACCTGAAGAATGCAGTAATCTGGAGGACACAATGGGCCCCTATTGGTACCCAATGCCAGTTCAGTGTAGATTCCAGGTGGTCTCTGGTGGGTTTCTCTGAAATCCTGCCATGATTACACCAAGGAATGTCTACGTCGATAATCTGTAACCAATGTACAAATCAAAATTGGGGTGAATTTATTATGAGCCAAGTTTTGAGGACCATGGCCTTGGGCCTTCCTTCCATATGGAAGGAAGGGCACTGAAGAAGTGGGATGTATAGAGCAGTTATGTATCGTCAAAGAGCATGTATCACATAGGATTGTAATGTACCTTTTACAATAGCCACAAGATCACCATGCCAGGTTGCCCTGCCAGAATAGCTATTGATGGACACAACAGGGAACAGGTCTGCTGTCTCCATGGGCATGGCTGGTGTCAGGTCTGTTGTCTGGAGCTGGGTGGCCACAGGATGAGTGCAGCACTATAATCCCACCTTAGGGAGAAATGCTTATCCTTAAGACAATGCCAATGAGGGGGAAGCTGCATCCTTATCTTAAGGGAATTTACTCTTCTCTTTGAGACATGGCAAAGCAGATACACAATGCAGATGGCAGGCCCTTTTGGAAAAACAAACTCAGGCTGAATTAGATTTACCTCAAATGGCTTCCTCATATGCTCCAATATATCCTATTGCTTGCCATTTATTTATCAAGCTCAGGGCGTGTCTTTCAAACAGAAATCATGGAGAATAGCATGAAGTAGTCACTTACCAACAGATGTCACTGTGGCAACAGAATATTAACAAGTGGCCATCAAATATAACCATTTTCCCAAATATTGTATTTCACTGAGTTAATCAAAAAGGGATTCTTCTTTCTTATACTCACAAATCTCAACTCTGAACTTAACACTAGAGGTAGCCAATTTTGAATAAAGACCTTTAACATCAAAGCCAGCCAATAGATCTTGTTAAAGCAAATCCAAACTCGGGAACACTTTGTTTTCAGTCACATGCAAACCCTTTCAAACTCAAGATAAGGTCCCGGTTTTGTGCAGATGGAGAAAAGCTTCTCTTCCTCTTTTTCTATTCAGATAGTGCAGGGAAGAGCCCAAAATATCTCCTGGTGGAACACGAACAGTTCTTTACATTAGAAATGCAGGCAGTGTTTCCTAGCTTCTTTTCTATAGGCCGAGCGAGACCTACTGACCTGCCCAGAGGAGCAAACTTCTGGGCTCCAACAGTAAATAAGACTGTGTGCAGTTTACCACACCAATGAACTACAAAGATGTATCAAGAAATATTTTGAACACCCACCCCTAAGCTCTCAGTTTCCCTCTGTCTAATTCCATGGCTACCTGAACTGAATTCATTCTCCATCCCCATTCCTTTCATGATAGTTTTTATCTCCTTGAATCACCATGTTATAACATCTAAAAGAAATTTATCAAAACACTTTCTTCAAAATAGCTAGCTGAAGTATAAAAGTTGTAGAGGGTCAAGATTTTAAGATGAACGTGATGTACAGAGTAACTGTACTACAAAGTAAAAAGAAAATGAATGAGAACAATAAGAGAAGGAAGAAAAAATTGATAAGGAGAAGGAATATAATAGAGAGTAAAAGTAAGAAAGAGAGAAAAAATAAGAAAGAAGGTGTAGGAAAGAGAAAGAGTCAGGAGAAGCATGAGAAATGGCTAAAAGGGGCACGAGCAGAGGGAAGACACCATGTTCAGAGCAAATGACAAGTCAACTGGCTTCTGAGCCGGGCTCAGGTCTAGAGTCACTGGGCTGCATTTGAGCACTCCACTCAGTTCTAACATCCACAGAATGACCACGCCCCATCCAAACTCTGACGACACTGATTACCAGCGCTGTCCTCTCCCGGGACCTGCTGGAGCTTTGGGAACTGCCTCTGTCAGCAGCTCTGGGACTGACAGAGTCCCCATTAAATATTCATCAACTAGGATGGTGGTTTTGTTCTGAATTACTTTTTTTTTAAATTTTATTTATTTTTTCCCCCAAAGCCACAGTAGATAGTTGTATGTCATAGCTGCACATCCTTCTAGTTGCTGTATGTGGGATGCAGCCTCAGCATGGCCAGAGAAGCCATGCGTCAGTGCATGCCTGGGATCTGAACTGTGATATTTTAAAAAGAATAGGGCCGGCCCCATGGCTTGGCGGTTGGGTGCGTGCTCTCTGCTGCAGGTGGCCCAGGTTCGGATCCCAGGGGCACCCCTATGCACTGCTTTTCCGGCCATGCTGGGGCGGCGTCCCATGTGCAGCAACAGGAAGGATGTGCAGCTGTGACATACAACTATCTACTGGGGCTTTGGTGGAAAAATAAATAAATAAAAATTAAAAAATAAATAAAAAATAAAAAAAAATGAATAGACACGGAAGTAAATGAAAAAGCATGGAAAGTCCACACATAGACCTCTGCAAATACAGACAACTTGATCTTGGTCAAGACAATAAATGCACTCCAACATAAAAAATAATAGTCTTTTAGGTCTTTAGTCTTTTAGTCTCTAGTCATCATCAACCATGGTGATGATACAAAAGGATTACCCTATGGAAATAAATGAACAAAGACACCAACTTTGCACCTTAGACATAAATTTATTCAAAATCACTCATCACCTTAAATATAAAATGCAAAACTGTAAAAATCATACTGGGAAACAGGAGAAAACCTTCATGATTTATAGTTTGATGATTAGTTTTCATATACAAGACAAAAAGCACAATCCATGAAGAAACTAATTGATCAGGTGGACTTGGTTAAATTTAAACTGTCCAATCTGGGAAAGACAGCATTCACAAAGTGGAAATAGAAACTCCTGACTAGGATAATACATTTGTAAAACACATATCTGCAGAAAGACCTGCATGCAAAATATTCAAAGAACCAGTCAAATACTGCAACAAGAAAACAAACTCCCCAAATTAAAATAAATAGACCAAAATATGAATAGACAAGTTACCAAAAATATATATATACATGGAAAATAAGCAAATATAAATTTCTCAACAACAAGAAATTATTGGAAAATAAAATCCATTGTGCATTAAGAAAAAGCAAATTAAAACACCAATGAGATACTCTACTCTTCTAGTAGAATAGCTAAAAACCAAAAACTCACAATACCAATTACTGGTGAGGATGTAGGACAATAGGAAATCTCATTCACTGCTGATGGGAATACACGCAGTACAACCTCTTAAGAAGACATCTTGCTAATTCTTGTGAAGCTAAATATAGTATCACTATACGGTGCACCAATTGCGCCGCAATGTATTTCTCCAACTACTGCGAAAATATACATCCACACACAGACCCCTAAGAACATCTAAAAAGCAGCTTTATTCACAATGGCCAAAACCTAGAAGGAACCAATATGTCCTTTAACAAGTGAATGACAACCAAGCGTGGGACCTTGAGTGAAGACACTTGAGGCACACATGGGCTAAAGGAACAGGGTAAGGAAACACACGAGTTCAGACAGGGGCTAGAGGAACAGTAAATGAAAACACTGGTTATCTAGATAGGCTTCAGGCACAGAGAACGTAGTCAAACACGAGCTGGCATGGGCTGAAGCACAGCGGACAGGCACACTCAGGGATGGAAAGGGATGCAGACACATGGAGTGAGAGAGACATGTAAGGTCTGGTATAAAATGTGGGCACAGGAGATAGAGACACTCGAGGCAAGTATACGCGCTGCAGGTAAGTGAGAGAATGACATTAGTTGTCTGACATGGGTTTTAGAGAGAGGGGATGGAGACTCATATGGGTTGGCAAGGGCTACAGGAACAAGGAATGGAGACTTTTGAGAGGTGGTATGGACAGAGGGGAGAGAAAATCTTGACAAAACAAAAGGGCAGACATGGGCTGCAGTCATATGAGATGGTGACACTCGACACAAGATATGAGCTTCAGGTAGAGGGATGGAGACACACAAAGGCTGGCATGGTTGCAGATCACGGGCTGGAGACGCTATGGGGCAGACATGGCTTGCAGCACAGAATTTAGAAATACACTAGGGAAGACAAGAGATACCAGCTACATCTGTGTGTAGCCTTAAATGAATGTATGAGTATGGAAGAAAGACAGGAAATCCACAATCTCAGCTTCTGTCTCAAGAATTAAAAGAGAATAACACTGGAAAAAATACAGAATGGAAACAATAATAAAGATAAGAATCAATGAAATAGAAAAATACTAAAGAAACAAAGGCTAAAAGTTATTTTTAAAATATTAATAATGTTAATAAACCACTAGCAAAACCGATTAAGGAAAAGAAAAAGAAATGAAACACAGATGACCAGTATCAGAAATCAAATAAGAAGTATTCTCTACAGAGTGCTTAGATCTTAACGAGATACACCATTTTGTGAAATACTTAACACTATGAATTAAACAGCAAAGGTCAAAATTCACTTTATAAAAAATCCATATACTGAAACTGACACACACACAAAAACATAAAATAGGAAAACTTACATATCTACTAAATAAATTGAATTGTTAGATGGTCAAACCATCTAACCAACAAGAACAAGAAACACTTTCCACAAACAAAACTCTAGGTTTGGGATTATTAACTATTCCAGACAATAGAGGGAGGAAGGAAGGAAAGGTTCAGATTCCAGATTAGACTGAACACAAAACTAATATAGATTTTATTCACATTGAATACAGTACAAAGATGATTCTTTACCACACAGGACCTCTGAAGTCATCTTTCCACTATACTACCCAATAAATTGAACCTAGAGAAGAACTGGAGAAAAAAAGCACAAACATTAAATATTTATATATATTTTTTATAATTTTATTTATTTTTTTTTCCCCCAAAGCCCCAGTAGATAGTTGTATGTCATAGCTGCACATCCTTCTAGTTGCTGTATGTGGGACGAGGCCTCAGCATGGCCGGAGAAGCTGTGCGTCGGTGCGTGTCCGGGATCCGAACCCGGGCCACCAGCAGCCGAGCACACGCACTTAACCGCTAAGCCATGGGGCCGGCCTTATTAAATATTTTTAATACAGTAAAGAAACTGAGGTGATCTAAACAGAAGAGGAAAATGCTAATAGGTGACAATTACCATCTTCAATGTATGAGGAAGTCCAGAGAAGGCTAAATTTAAAAAGTGGATATAAAGTAAAAATTATTTAAATAACACACAAAAAAATTTTATTATATGGCAAAGTAATATAGCAGACAATCAACCAAGCAGTAAAAAACCAATTAATTAATGTATATCATTGATTAGAGATATCAGAACTGATTTCTGGAGGTTGTGGAGTGTTCGTCCCTGAAACTTCTCAGAAACCAACATTAAGCCATTTGTCCTGAATAGACTTTAGACCTTCTCCTGCTGGGGCTCAAGACCCCTTCAAGTTTCTTCTTTAATTTTAATCTACTGCTAAATTAAATGAGAGAAGGCATGGTGAAGTTAAATACGTGTGGTCTGGGGGGTTCATTAGAAGAGTGGTAGAGAAACAGTAAACACACCTGGGATGCCATAGGGTTCTGAGAAACAGAGCAATAAGTCTGTAAAGGGCTTGAGACATATTAGGTCCTCAATAAATAACCATTGTTATCACTAATAATTCGTTTCCAATAGTGTAGATAAAAGAAAGTTGGCTATTCTGTCAAAAAAATCTTCCTCAAAAATGTCTTAATTGACTGAAGATTAAATAATCAAAGGTGGCTTTGTTTTTAATATTCTTTCCTAGCCAGTTAGGGGTCGAGGGAAGCAAGCAAAGGATTTGGGCAACACTTAGGAGAGTCATAAACCTTGAACTCAGAGTAATCTTTGCTTTAGCCCCTGAAAATTCAGGAGCCTCTAGATCCAAATGCCAACTCATTGAAGTTGTTTGTGAATCTTGATTAAGATTTTGATAGTTTTGGCTGTCTGTTCAAGCAAAGCATCCTTTGAAACCTAAGGTTTCTAAGCCGGTGGTTCTCAATGTGTAGCTGGTCAGCAGTATCACCTGGGAAATGATCAGAGATGTAAATTCTTGTGTCCGCCATCCTACTGGATCACAAATTCTGGGATGGGCTCAGCATTCTGTGTTGTAGGGAACCTCCACACAGTTCTAATGCACACTGGAGTTCGAGAACCACTGTCTTAGGAGAAGCCAGTCCTAGGTACAACATAGGGTTAGCAAGGATTCCTCTCTCACAAGGGCTTCTCCTGAGGCCCCATGGACAAAATAAGGATTCTTTTTTATGGCCATAGGATGAACTATCGGCTCAACTCCAGGCAGCCTTCTTCAGGAATTTTTCCAACACAACCAGGAGCTCTGAAATTTGGATTCGAAAAAGAAAAAAATATAAAAAATTGGTTCAACGTCCAAGAAATTTTCCTGCTTTAGATTGAGGGTGGAGAAGTAGCTGAAATAGAGAAAATTTTCCCAGAACACTGATCTATCATTTCTTGATGGAAACCACTGAGTTCCTTCAGTGGAACTAAACAATGACCAGGAAGGTTATGGTTAGTCTGATGTGTTAGAGGAGAAAGAAACACAAAGATAAAGAAAAAAAAATAGGAGAAAGGAAGAGTAAGGAAGGGAGATAGAAACAGCGACCATCAGTCAGAGGTGGTGAGAGGAGGGGGAAGGAATAGAAGATGCAGAGGGAGAGAAGCAGGTGCCGCTCGGTAGGAAACACACCTGTTGACACTGTGCACGTGTGGCTTTCATAGAAAGGTGTACGGTTTCTAAAAAGCAAAGAAAATAAAAACAAATCCATCCAATATAGTAACTTGTCCTAAACATTAATTGATCAGCTCTGATCACGCTGATGTCTTCCTTCTCCTTTATTTCATTCCTGTCTCAAAGTCTATGTCCTGCCCTTGTCTAAGGCTTCAGAAACACACCACAATTCAAACTGTCACAAGGTGAACTTTTTAAATCATTTCAACTTCTTCTTCCTTGCCCTTCTGCACAAAATAGATGCCCTACAGTGTTAGCTCACCTTTCGGTGCCTTTCAAAAAATCTTTAAACACTTTATTCTTAACAATACTGTTTTAGATTCACAGAGAATTGAACAGATAGCATGTCGGGGGAGGGAGAGAGTCTCCCTCTGCCCTTTTCCTTAAGGTTCTTATGGCTGGCCCAATAATTAACAAGACAGGTTAGCAGGAGAAAATAATACCAAGTTTAATAACGTGTATACATGGGAGAAACTCAGAAATGAGCAACTCATCCCTCTGTCTAAGCTGCTTGCTTAAGTATCGCAGCTAAAGGCGAGGAGCATGTTGGGGGCGGGTAGTGGCTTGGGACTTCAGAGGGCAGGAAAACAATTCTTTTCAGGGTCATCTATAGATAATGTGGTCAGGGAGACACAGAGTTTTTGATAAAGGAGGCTTGGTACCTTTCCTATTGTAACCTCTATCCTACATTATCTTTACAGCCATCATGATAGAAGATCTGTTCCAGGAAGGAGCCATCATGTCAAATTCTTTAGGCAGTTAGTGGGGGAGGTCAAATGTCCCTCAGAGAAAACAATCAAGGTAAAGAGATATATTTCAGGGTGGCCAAATCTGGATCTCCCACAGTACATAGAGCTCCATACACCCACCGTACTGCCTCTCCCTTCTCTCCCAAGCGCCATCTCCCCTGTTATTAACACCTTGCATTAGTGTGATACGTTTGTTACAATGAATGAACAATATTGAAACATTGTTATTGTTGGGGAAGTGAGAGAGAATCTCCCTCTGCCCTTTTCCTTAAGGTTCTTATGGCTGCCCAAATAATTAACAAGACAGGTTAGCAGGAGAAAATAATACCAAGTTTAATAACATGTATACATGGGAGAAAGCAGGGACACTGCGTTTCTCAACACAATAGCAGAAATTCTCGTCTTAAATACCATGTTCAGCTAATGACAAAGGAGGATGTTGGGGGTGAGGGGAATCAGTTACAGGAGATTACCACTAAAGCACAGTAAACAAGAGGAAGGTTATTATGCAGATTTAAGGGCTCATTTTTCACACTGATAAGTTTCTAGGAATGAGGTCATCCCCCCTCTTCCCAAATACAGAGAGGGAGATACCTTTACAAATGGAGATTTCCCTTGTAAATGTAAATGTCTATCTGGCAACTCCTTACAGGACCATCCAAAGAATGTGGCCAGAGACAGAACTTCTGAGAAGATGGGCTTGTTGGTGCCTTTTCTATTGTAACATCTATTATACATTATATTACAACCATCAGACAGAAGATCTGTTCCAGGAAGGAGTTACTATGTCAAATTCTTTAGGCAGTTAGTGGGGGAGGTCAAATGTCCTCAGAGAAAACAACCAAGGTAAAGAGATAGATTTCAGGGTGGCCAAATCTTGATCTCCCACATTATGAACTACAGTCCCTGGATTAAGGGTCACTCTTTGTGTTGTACAGTTCCATGGGTTTTGACACACATATAGTGACACGTAGCCACCATTATATACAGAACAATCTCACCACCCTAATAATCCTCTGAGCATCAGGTTATCTCTTAGTGGCTTTTTAAAATATTAACAGTTGTCAGAATGACATAAATTTTTACGACGAAAAATGTTCCACAGGTGCTAAGTTTTGTTAGTCTCACTATTATGATCACTATGAGAAATAATGAAAAAAATGAACCCCTATGTAAATAGCAAAAATCACAGAATTTTAAAGATAAAAAAGATCTGGAAGATTAGGAAATCCTACATTCTTCAAGACCCTGCCCTCCAGTCTCTCAGCTTTCTGTGTCATTTATCTGCCGACTCCACTGAGGAGAAAGAAAGAAATCGATAAAGAAAAACAAAGCAAAAAACAAATTTTGGTTCTAAGTAGTCCTCTTGAGCCCGAGTTAATCAAGCATGGATTCTTTTTTACTGCCTATTTGCATCAGGAACATAATTACTAGCTAGAGCCTTATTTGAGAATATTCATTAGAAATGAAAGATGTCATATCTAAGAACAGAATGGAATTCACTGAGGCTTTATTCTTGGGATATTTGTAGGATTAAGTCAGGACATGCTGTGAGAGTGATAAATAAGTTCTATATATTTTTCTTCTCCAAGACCATGGATTTCAGCCACACTTTATACCCATATACTTTGCAACAATGAAAAACAATTAAACACTGACCTTGAATATTTTGCCCTCAGATACATTAGTCTTTAAAATATAAATTGAGCAATTTTATCTAGATGAGTGAAAGATTATGGACACTTCTAGAATGTCACGTTAGGTCCTTTAGAAGTGAAGAATTGACTTTATAAAGCATTTCTATTCCTTCTCGTACCTTGACAATAGTGCTACTGTGACTCTGTTTTAAAGAGGATAATGGCGGGCTTTACTTTGATTTGCACCTTTTTGTTTTTTAAGTACATTTACTTAATATTTCTCAGTCTCTTGAAAACTTTTATCATTAAGCTCAACCTTCATTTAAATCACCAGACCTATTTGATGAAGGCGACGTGAATATTTACTTGCAAACTCCTCAGAAAATTACTAATTTAACCTTACTTCAGATGATCCATTGTAGAACTCAAACTGGATTTCCCAGGCCCCTCAGAACGGCTCATAACTGTGTGTTTGTACATTTATGTGGGAAGATATTATCTAAGGGTAATTGTTCTTCCCAAATGCTTTCTTTACCTCAAACAGCAATACTTACAAAGTTTTAATGAAAATGTGGCCAATTTGGTGAAAACCAAGTGACTTGTTTGTTTTAGCATGCCAAAGAGATTAAGAAAATAAGTATTTTAACTACTGTTATTGATTATAAAAATCAGAAATTAAGAAAACAAACTTCTTTGTCCAAAGACATTTCTGCAAGTGAAATCGTCAGAAAAACTGACAGCTAGCCTCCCATTTAAACCACTCAACCATGAGAAATGTAATATGGTGGGCAAACATGTGAGCGTTGTCACCTGCACGAGTCCCCAACGCTGTGGCCCCATCACGGCCACAGATCAGGGGAAGGAGCCGGCAGAGGGGAGACAGCTGTGCCCTCAACGTCCTTCCTTCCTAGGTCAGAACTCAGTCCCAGCTGCTCGCTGTCTAGTCTTCTGGGGAAGCAGAGAATTCTTCTGGGGACACGACACATCAGGTGTTAAGGATGTCATTGTTCTTTTTTAAACAAATGTTAGATCATGTAACATGCTGCTCAGGACAGGAGGAGCCACCTCAAGGGAAGGCAGATTTTCTCCAGGAGCTGCTGGTCATCCAGGGAGAGCAGAGTCAAGGCCTGCAGAGTGCCAGCCAGCTCCCGCTCCCCTCTCAGGTACACCTTGGTCCCCGCACCCCCATTCCCCTCCGGGTGCTCCCCAGCGTCTCCCACTGTAGTCTTGGAGGCCCGCGCATGCGCAGGACTGGCTCTCAGAGCGGCAGATGGGTTGGCGAGCTGGAGAGCCCCGGGGAACGTGCACTGGAGGCGGGGCCCCAGGTGCGCAGGTGGCTGTCTCTGAGGTTTGTGTAGGGGGATTGGTGGTTTCTGGATCCTTCCTTCATGATTTTCAGCACAGGGGAGCTCTCCTTTCTGCAGTGTGGAGGAGCGCTGGGCAGGAGGCGGCGCTGAGGTAGGCGGTGGGCGGCGGTCTCGGCGTGGAGATCTCCACTGCAGATGGCGGGAGGGCGGTCGGGGGGTCGGCGGATGGGGTCAGGGGACTGGGCTGCTGGCGGGCTGCCCCAGGCGGGGGAGCCCAACTCTGTACCTTTGAGGAGCAGAGGAGCGCCGCCTGGCCGGCGGGTCCCTCTGCCTTGGCGGGGCCCCACCCCGGCGGGGCCTCCTGCCCACCCAGCGGAGGTGCAGGGGGCGGCAAGGAGTCGCCTGCCCTCTGCGCCAGCCCTTGAGTTCGTGCCCCCCGGGGCCCGTCTAGGCCAGGTCTCGACATCCCGGGGTGAACACTTTCCTTCAGAAGATGGACTGTGGTCAGCGCTCCTCTGCCTGACTCCGCTCAGGCTATTGGGCTCCTCATTGCGTTCTTGAAACAAATAAGCGTTCCTGCTTCCTTGGGACCACCTTCAGAGAAAAGCCTAATCCCATTAATGGTTTCTGATAATTGACTCTATATTTGCAAGGGGAACTTTGAAGCCTGTGAATTGTTGTAAACTGCATTTAATGAAAGGAGCTTTAAACAGTCTTTGGTGCAAATTATGTAGCTTCCTAATAATAACTCACCTTCTGTTAGCATAGACTGATGACTGATCAATTGATGATTGACATAATGTGTATGGAATTTTGGTTTCAGTGGAAAGGTTTTTCTTGGCAGTTGGTGCTAAAATTAAAATCGGATAAGGAGGAGGTTTTTAGAAGTAGTATGTAGTGTGTGTTTTGTCTCCATACTCATTTAGAATTGTAAGAATTTAGATTTGGAAAGCTCATAGAGCAAGAATTTTCGAATTTTGATTTGACTGTGTCGGGGGAACAGGTGGGATATCCCTCTGCCCTTTTCCTTAAGGTTCTTCTGGCTGGCCAAATAATTAACAAGACAGGTTAGCAGGAGAAAATAATACCAAGTTTAATAACATGTATACATGGGAGAAAGCAGGGACACTGTGTTTCTCAACACAATAGCAGAAATTCTCGTCTTAAATAGCATGTTCAGCCAATGACAAAGGAGGATGTTGGGGGTGGGGGAGTCAGTTACAGGAGATTACCACTAAAGCACAGTAAACAAGAGGAAGGTTATTATGCAGATTTAAGGCCTCACCTTTCACATTGATAAGCCTCTAGAAATGAGGCCATCCCCCCCTCTTCCCAAAACAGAGAGGGAGATACCTTTACAAATGGAGATTTCCCTTATAAATGTAAATGATTGTCTGGCAACTTCTTGCAGGGCCATCCAGAGAAGGTGGCCAGAGAGACAGAACTTCCGATAAGATGGGCTTGTTGGTGACTTTCCTATTGTAACATTTATCCTACATTATCTTTACAGCCATCATGATAGATCTGTGCCAGGAAGGAGTTAGCATGTCAAATACTTTAGGCAGTTAGTGGGGGAGGTCAAATGTCCCTAGAGAAAACAACCAAGGTAAAGAGATAGATTTCAGGGTGGCCAAATCTTGATCTCCCACAACTGAGAGGGTGAAAGGTTAAAAGGCCAAATACGGTAGGATTTCATTTATATGATATTCTAGAAAAGATAAACCATAGGGAAAGACAACAGATCGTTAGTTGCCATTAGTTCTAATATTTAGTTAATCATTTAGTTTAATAGTTTAATTATTAGTTTTAATATTTCTGATGAAAAAAATACATTTTATTGATAGCATCCTAATTATACTTTTGGATGATACCAGAATTTAACAACCTATGAAATTCTGCAGGAGGAACAAATGACATGTTGGTTATTGGTGTCTTTGAAGTGTAAGTATTGTTGGTAATGAATTTAAATAAGCATTTTTGGATTGTGAACTACTGATTTTTTTACTAGATCCTGTTGGACATGGCGTATTACAAGTTTCAAAATGCTCTTTAAATTACTGTAGCAGGCTGAAGCTATTAAATTGTAATGTAAGATCTTTATAGATGAAACAGGCAAAAATACAAAAAGCCATTTATCTTTTTATCTTTGTTAAAAAATGAAGTAAATCTTACCATATACATGAATGACTTCTGGCTAGACAGACCTGAACTTGACAAGACGGACTCACTAGTATGGTGAATTTGTTTTGGAATGTTAAAGTGGGAGAGGACATATGTTTTTCCTGAGGGTGACCCAAGTTAATATGGTAGGTTTTGCTGTTTATACGCTCTTTCTGAGTTACCATCTTGATTAAACAGCTTGTCATAGACGTACCAAGAAATTTGTGCCATTTTATGTATCAATTTTTTTTTAATAATTTTATTTATTTATTTTTCCCCCAAAGCCCCAGTAGATAGTTGTATGTCATAGTTGCACATCCTTCTATTTGCTGTATGTGGGACACGGCCTCAGTATGGCCAGAGAAGCGATGCGTCAGTGCGCGCCCGGGATCCGAACCCAGGCCGCCAGCAGCAGAGTGCGCGCACTTAACTGCTAAGCCACGGGGCCGGCCCTATGTATCAATATTTTAAGATATCCTATTTCCCTGATAGTTTCTAATTTCAGAGTGTCTGGGAAAAACAGTTTCTGAACATAGGTACTTTGGAATATAATTTTTGATAGTTGACTTATTGAAGCATAGAATTGTGGAGTTGGAAATAATTTTAGTGGTTGTAGAGCCTAACCTCTTCATTTTCCAGTAAATGAAAAGTGAGGTTTCTCAAGTTAAGTCATCCATAGTCTGACTGCTACTTAGTGGCAGAGTTGGAACTATATGCTCAGATGCTTGTCTCCAGATTCCTAGTACAGTGTTGTCTGTGCTACGTACTATTAAGTAGACAAACCAGTGAGTTACCTTCCCAGATCATATACGTAGCCAGCAGGGTTGATTCTTTCCCATATGCATTTTTTCCTTTCTTTTTTAAATAACTACTAACCACAATTAATTCATTCCCATACCATGTTTAATAACTATACTTGTGTGTGTCTCCTCGAGCACATGTGGATTCCCTAGAATGGACACCTGCCTGTGAGTGGATTGCTGGGCCAGAGGCTGATGTGCATCTGCAACTTGACGAGCTGCAGCCAAATCATCCTCTGAAGTTTTAACAATTTCCATTCTCGCCCACAGTGTCTGAGTCATCCTTTCCCTGAGAATTGTCAGGTCAGCATTGTCAGATTTTTAAAGTTTTGCCAATCTGATGACTGAGAAATGATGTATTTGTTTTCCTCTTTGTACAACTGTTTTGACAAATGCATAGAGCTGTGCCACTACCAAAATTGAGATACAGAAAAGTTCCAGCACCCAGAACTCCCTTCAGCTGCTCTTTTGTAGTCAACTCTTCCCCCACGCTTAACCCCTGGCAACTAATGATCTGTTGTCTTTCCCTATGGTTTGTCTTTTCTAGACTATCATATAAATGGAATCCTACAGTGTTTGGCCTTTTGAGTCTGGATTCTTTCATGCAGCACAATACATTCACTTTAGTGTTCATCCATGTTGTTGCCTGTATCAGCAGTTCCTTCTGTTTTATTGGTGAATGTAGTATCTATTGTGTGAATGTACCACAGTTTATCCATCCACCAGTTGAAGGACATTTGAGTTATTTTCAGTTTTGTCTTTTTTGACTATGAATAAAGCTGCTATAAATCTTTGCAAACAAGTTTTTGTGTGAACGTTAGTCTTCTTCTCTTGGGTAAGCACCTAGAAGTGGAATTGCTGGGTCACATGGTATGTGTATGTTTAACTTTATTTTAAAAACTGTTTGTGGTAGCAAAGTCATGGCCCACAAAGATGTCCTAATCCCTGGAACCTGGGAATACATTAGTTTACTTGGCAAAGGTGAATTAAGTTTGCAGATGGAATTTAGGTTGCTAATCAACTGACTTTAAAATAGGGAGATGATCCTGGATTATCCAGGTGGGCCCAGTGCATCACAAAGGCCCTTAAAAGGGAAAGAACAGCAGGCGAGTAGAAAAAAGATGCCACAAGGGAAGCAAGGCCAGAGGGATGCCTAGTTCTTGGTCTTGAGGGTGGAGGAGGGGGGCCATAGGCTAAGGAATGTGGTTGTCTCTAGAAGCTTGAAAAGGCTCGGAAATGGATTAACCTTTAGAGTCCCCCCAAGAGAACGTAGCTCTGCCAACACTTTGATTTTAGTCCAAGGAGACCCGTGTCAGACTGTTAACCTACAGAACTGTAAAACAAATCTGAGCTGTTTTAAGCCATGAAATTTGTGCTAATTTGTTACAGCAGCATAACAAACTCCACTTGAAAGCTGTTTTACAAAGAGGCTGAACCACTTTGTGTTCCTACCAGCAATGTAGGAGTGTTCCAGTGACTTTCCATCCTCATTAACACTTGGTATGGTCAACATTTTTAATTTTAGACATTCTAATATGTACATAGCAGTATCTTAATGTGGTTTTCATGTGCATTTTTCTCATGATTAATGACGTTGAACATCTTTTCATGTGCTTATTTGTCATCTGTTTATCTTCTTTGGTGAAGTGTCCAAATCTGTGCCCATTTTAAACTTGGATTTTTTTATTGCTGAGTTTTGAGAGTTCTTTATAGTCCTGTCAGATATGTGATTTGCAAAGGTCTTCTCCCAGTCTGTGGCGTGCCTTCTCCATCCTCTCACCAGTGTCTTTGGAAGGTCTGTGTAACGTAACTCGAGAGGCTCCACATGACCTTATTGTCCTTCGTTGGGAAACAGTGAGGTTGGATCACCTGAGTCCAATCAGATGTTGATCAGACTTGGGGCTGGGTCTCACTTTTAGTAAACCCAGCCCTTCCGCTTTCCCCCTGTTCCTGTTTGCTCTGCTCCCCTCCCCCGCACAGGCGTCTGGTTCTAAGTCTGGTAGATCTCTGTCTCCTCGGGTTTGGGAGCCCACAGAAAATACAGCTACGCCTTTCAGACATTTCAGTACAGCTCTGCAGCCTCCTACCTTACATCGCCTCACAATATGGCACATTCCCTGAAGGTCAGACTAGCAGTATGTTTGACTTAGGCCACTTCCACCACTTCTGGAGGTTTCACTTTGCTTTATGGAAACTTTTGGCCTAGTTCCCCAGATTCCTGTGTGGCACCAAAACTTAGCACAGGTGCTGTGAGGAAGAGCAGTTGTGTGTCTGAAAGCCCTCAGGTTTCCTCTGCCACACCAATCCTGCAGAATCACTACAAGTTTGTCTAGTTTCTCTTTTCCCTAGCCGAGGCTCTGACTGAGCAAGCCAGATCCTCAGCAGGCACCCAGAATCAGAAAATGCTTGTTTGGGAAAGAAAGGTAAAAATCCTTGCTCACATAAAAGAGTTTTTCTTCTTTCTGGAATTTTAGTTGGTTGGTTCTGAAGTTCTCTGATGCTCTAAAAATATATCTATAATTTATCTGTCTATGCCCAGTTTTGCAGCAAGAGTGCTTTCCTGTCCTAGTCTACTCTAAAACAGAAGTTCCCTTGTCATTAGTTTTTAACTCCATCTGTCATACATTGTCAATATTATTATTGTTTCATAAAGTCATGCTTTCAATGATTTATTCAGATGTTTACCCTTTTTTATCCTCATGATCCATTTTTACATCTTAGCATTTCTTCTATCAATTTTTTGTTAAAGTACATTCATTTTACTTTTTAATTTTTTTCCTTGAGTAATATTAGCTCTGTGCTAACCTCTGTGCCAGTCTTCCTCTATTTTTGTATGTGGGTCACCACCATGTCATGGCTGATGAGTGGTGTAGGTCCACCCCTAGGATCTGAACCCATGAACCCACGCCTTGGAAGCAGAGCGTGCTGAACTTAAACCACTACACCGGGTGGCTGGCCCCCTTAAAGTACATTCTTTAAAAGATCCTTAATGAGCATTTGTTGGTGGTAATACTCTTAGTAAATGTTTGCATAAAAATATCTTTAATTCACCCCAGTTCTTGAGATATGGTTTGATTGGGTACACACTGAAAGTTATTTTCTCTCTGTACCTTGAAGATTTAATCCAACTCTCTCTTGCCTTCCATTGTTAAGAAATGTATCATAGGTCTAAATGTAAGTCTCTGTAAGTGTTCTGTCCCTCTGTGGGGCTTTGAATATCTTCTTTTGTATTTGGTGTTCTTTGGTTTCCCTGGATGGATCTGACTCTAAATTTTTTTTTTAAGTTATGCTTGAGATGTGTTCACCTGCCTGAATCTAGAATAGAAGTCTTTTATTAATTCTGGAAATTTCTTTTTTGTGTGTGTGAGGAAGATTAGCCCTGAGCTAACATCCATGCTAGTCCTCCTCTTTTTGCTGAGGAAGACTGGCTCTGAGCTAACACCTATTGCCAATCCTCCTCCTTTTTTTGTTTGCCCCAGTAGATAGTTGTATGTCATAGTTGCACATCCTTCTAGTTGCTGTATGTGGGACGCCACCTCAGCATGGCCGGAGAAGCAGTGCGTTGGTGCTTACCTGAGATCCGAACCCGGGCCATCAGCAGTGGAGCGCGCGCACCTAACTGCTAAGCCCCGGAGCTGGCCCTGGAAATTTCTATTATGTCTGAATATTCCTTTAAATCATATATATATTTATATTATTTGTGAATAGCTTCTGTTGGACTATGAATGTCCTTTTTGTTGTGTCTTAGAGGAGGAGAGTTCAATAGGGGAAGCTCACTCCGCCATGATGTTGATGTTACTCTCTTCTATATATTTATATTATGTAATTCAAGTATATGTACATATACTTATTTATACACATTCAATATATATTCATTATATATATTATTTAATTCAATATATTATATTATTCAATATAATGATTTATATTATCCAAAAAATGTACATATCTTATTTCTATATATGATCCTGTACTTGACCAAGCTCAAGCCAGGCTCCATTGAGCCCTCTTCTTGACTAGGCCTCAATCTTGTCCTATAATAACTACAGCCTCTCAGCACAAACGGTTTCACACCCCTACACGCATTATAAGACTTAAACACTGACACAGTTTCTAACAGCTCAAATCCACATCCCTAGGATGACCCCTGCCCCCTTAAAGAGTGTCGGCCTGAGAAAGCTCAAGGCAGCCAAAAGATTTGACTGTTTGTTCTGGCCAACACTCAATCATTGGCCTCTGACATCCATTTCTTAGAGCATTTACCCAAAAGTGCTTACAATTGTGAATGTTTCCTCTGTCCTTTTGAGTTTTATGTGTCTCTAATAACCAAGGAATGCATTTCTCAAGGTCCTGAGAGCCATTACTTGAGATGAGGATAGGGTGTCTGTCTCCCAGACTCTGTGAGAGGAGAAAAGTGAAACTTTGATCATTTCCAACCAGCAGACACAACTGGCCAGATTACACTGCACTGACCAACACTCTGTAACTTTTCCCTCCCTGACTCTACTGAGCCCCTGCTCACCCCTCTGCCTGCTCCCTCATTCTCCCTTTCAAATGCCCAGTCACCTCTGTACAAATCAAACTGAGTTCAGTTCACCCTGTTCCCTCTTCCCTATTGCAGTGGTATATTACTGATTAAAATCTGTCCTGACCACTTTCACTAGAGCCTGGTTTTGCATATATTCTACATTTAACACACATATAGATAATCTCAGGCATATGCATATATATGCATATACCAACATAACCATGGGCCCTCCAGGACCAGTTCAACTGACCCCATCTTATCAACAGATTAGTTAAGAGTTTTCTTTCAGGAACTGAGACCCCTAGTCCAGTTCAGGCCAGTTGACACCACCAACCCATCAGCTACACCTGCGCAAATGCTCGATAAATGACATTTTTGACATCAAGGAGTTAAAAGCTCCATCTTCAGATCATCGTAACACTGCCAATTTCTGAACACACATCCGATGAAGAGCCACAAAGCTTGACTTTGCTTGTGCAGATCATCAATTACTTCACTTCTCCTTACTTCCAATCATGTACTGCCACATGTCAGACGGCCCTGCCCTTCATCCCATAAATTGTGCTCCAAGCCCTGGATCGGGGAGACAGATCTGAGACAGACACATGGCCCCTGTCTCCTTGCAGATAAATCTCACAAAAATAAAGCTACAATTCTTTTCCCAAAAGCTGATGCCAGAATAACTGGTTTTTTAAATGTGCATTGGGCAAGAGAACCCCAATATTGTGCAGTAACATCAATACATATATATATACACTTAATGGATGTTTTATCTTCTTTTTTTTTTTCCTTTGCTGAGGAGGATTCACCCTGAGCTAACATCTGTGCCAGTCTTCCTCTATTTTGTATGTGGGTTGCCACCACAGCCTGGCCACTGATGAGTGGTGTAGGTCCACACCCAGGAATGGAGCCTGGGCTGCTGAAGTAGAGTTCTCTGAGCTTAACCACTAGGCCATGGGACCGGCCCATGTCTAATTGTTTTGAAGATGTTACTATATATGCAATTGAAGTTTCACTATGATCTCTGGATTTCCTTGCTACTCCTTTAGTCCTTCACTTCAGTGTATGTGTTTCTTGCTCCATTTTTCATGCTAGAGGATTTTCTCAAATATCAAGTGGTCCTTGGCTACCTGTTCATATTTCTGTGATGGGAAGAAAACAGCTGAGTAGGATCTCTGTGGGCCTGATGGGGCCTGTGAATGTCTGGACTCAATGTTTCTTCAGGGGTGTTGAGTGTTGAACTAGTAACAGGCAAACAATGTTGGTGCCCATGCTGATCTGTAACAACATACTTATTCCACACATTCCCACAATGACAGACATCCTCTGAACACATGGAAATGCTGACAACACACCCACACACACATGCACACTATTTGTAAATGACCATCAGCATTCAGACTGTAAACTACACCTGATAATGCACACTGATACTCAGAACATACACACAAACTCACACACTTACAGACCACTCACTGTCTCAGAGCCCACAGTGACTTGAACTCTCTAAACACACACAGATATCAACAAAACACACCTTCACATAGATGCCATAATAGCTGTGCACCCTGTGACCACACAGAATTGCTGAACACACACACATCCATACAACAAGGAGCATGGCCGTGCATGTGTGGGCTTGATCAGGAAGTTTTTCACACCTCAGCATCAACATGGACACCCCAGGGCGAGAGGGAGAGGCAGAGGGCACAGGGACAAAATGTCAGGAGCAGTCAGGAGGCACTTGCATAAAGCAAATATGATACCTGAAAAGCTGGTTGCTAAATGACATATGACTCAAGGGTAGGAGGACCCAAGAGGATCTGAAATGGTACAAAAGAAGTGACTGATACAAACCCATCACAAGATATTTAAATGTAAGGAACAGTGATATTTTAAAAGGCACTGAGGAGAGTCCATCAAAGCTTAGATATAATTCCAAACAATGAATGACATGGAATTCTGGCCAAAGAACAGCCATTATTGCTGTTAAAATTCCTATTTAAATGTTTCTTATAAAATTATAGAAATACTCATTGAAAAATGACAAATGCTCATTGGTTTAAAACATTTCAGGGTAAAATTACTGCAGCTTCCACTTTTATTGAGTAGCTTTCCTGGGGCAGCTAGAAAAGCTGTACAATGCACACAGAACAGCTGTATGAAGGGTCTTAGAACATCCCGTGCAGACAGGACTTGGGGGTCTACAATCTCTGAGACGAGGGAAGCAGAAGATTGTGAGCACCAGCTCCACGTGGCTTCTCTCTTAAGGCATTTGCTATTTCAACAGTGAGAGAAGAGAGTCTGAGCAGAAAGAGGAGGAAAAATGAACTGAAATTTCATTCCAGCCAAGTCCAGTAACTTCTGCTTCCAGTCAGATGTGGTAAAGTCAGAGCAACAATTAAACGTTGATTTAATAAATACTGTAAGTTTGAAAACACCAAAGGGATGTGGAAGCAAACAGGACTAGATGAAATAAAATTTCAAAAAGGAAAGAGCATTTTTAGGTGAGACTGCCACACATGCCCTCATCCAGGGGAATTTGCTTAATCTGGACTCTGATAATCAGACCTGTCTTACCAGAAAACAATTGTAAATACAATCTGTCATAATTGATCTATGTTAGCTTTTTAATATCACAAGCTTTGTTTGGCTGTTAATTTTTATTGCCTCCACTAGAAGATTCTGTAAAGGGAAAGACATTGTATCATTTGCCACATGATCTCCAGAACATTCTTCAGTTGGGGCTGTATGACTTTTATAAATATGTGTTAATTGTTGGTTTCATGAATGCTATGGACTGAATGTCTACGTAATCCAATTTCATACGTTAAAATCTTAATCCCTGAAGTGATTGTATTTGGAAGTGGGGCCTTTGGGAGTTAATTAGCTTAGATGAGGCCATGAGTGTGAAGCCCCCATGATGGGATTAGTGCCCTTATAGGGAGATGGAAGGCCAGAGCTCTCTCTGCTAGATGAGAGTAGAGCAAGATGTTGTCCTTCTGCAAAACAGGAAGAGAGCTCTCACCAAAAACAAATCAGCTTGAACCTAGATCTTGAACATCCCAGTCTTCAGAACTGTGAGGAATGCACTTCTGTTGTTAAAAGTGCCCAGTCTACAGATGGCCCGGCGGTGCAGTGGCTAAGTGTGGGTGCTCCGCTATGGTGGCCCAAGGGTTTGCAGGTTCAGATCCTGGGCACACACTGATGCACAGCTTGTCAAGCCATGTTCTGGCTGCGTCCCATATAAAAAGTATAGGAAGATGGGCACAGATGTTAGCCCAGGGCCAATCTTCCTCAGCAAAAAAGAGGAGGATTGGCATCAGATGTTAGCTCAGGGCTGATGTTCCTCACACACACAAAAGGAACCCCAAAAGTGCCCAGTCTAGGGGCCTGCCCACAGCCTACTGGTTAAGTTCAGTGAGCTCCTCTTGGTAGCATGGGTTCAGTTCCTGGACACAGACCTATACCACTCATCAGCAGCCATGCTGTGGGGGTGACCCACACACAAAATAAAGGAAGACAGGCATGGATGTTAGCTCATGGTGAATCTTCCTCAGCAAAAAAAATAAATAAAGTACCCAGTCTATGGTATTATCGTTACGACATCCCATACAGACTAGGACACTAAGTGTGTGAATAAGTTCGTTTAGATTGACGATCCTTCTTCTACATGACACATTATTGCCAATGATCCCTAAATTGGTGTGAGTCAAATTCCCCTTAAGGATCATAAAGACGTTAGGGCCCTTCTCCCTAGTTGTGCACATATTGCTACACATGAAAACATGTTGCATCATGTGTTTTATCGACACCTTAGTCTTACACCTCATCCCATTGGCCTTCAGCGAACTTCAGTGTTACAGCCAGTGCTTTGGGCAATAAAAGAAAGTCCCTGGACTGAAGAGGGGTCGGTATCCATCGTGCAGCTCCTGTCCTCTGCCCAGTCAGCTCCAGCGCAGGGTAAATTTACAAGATGGGCTTTCCTCCAGGCAGCTCTGTGTTTCTCCCAGCCTGTTCTCATTTAGGATGATCTCACCAGGAGCAATGAGTGTAAATTTGGAGGGAAGAGCTACAGAAGGCATCTGCCAGGGGAAATTCTTTGTGGTTACATGGTCTAGAATATGGACACCTGGCTGCTCTAAGGTGTCTTGAAAATGGAAACCTTCTCACGTCTGTAATATCATTCCATGTCCTCTTTCCCCTCCATCTCTCTGTTCTTGGTGGAAAAATTCCCTTGGCAACGACAATAAAAAAATGAAAGTAGGGAATGGCCCATTTCCAGTCTCAGAATTCTGTGAAATTTTACTGCCTATCCCCAGTCTCCCAGGACTGACACCCTTTTTACTCTTTTAAGATTAGATTATATTTTAATCTCCTTTAATCAAAGTTTTCTCTCATCCTTGTTATGTATATACATGTTCTAATACATAATATTGAAAACATTATTTTTGGCCCTACAATTTCCAGATTCATTCATAGTTGTTTTCTGATGGATGCATGACTTTGTAATTATGTTTATAACTCCATTAACTATAGAAATTGACTAAATGATGAGTAGTAATGTACTAATACAGGAAAATGGCCCATTTTTATTCAACATAAAGTTTCATGTTTTCATCAAGACAAATACACGAATACTTAATTGTTCAGCAAAAACTCTTCCTGTGTACATGTAAGCAATTATAAATCTATTGAAGTTGGTTTACCTTGTCGATTATTCCTTATTTCTGAGTTGTGCATTCAGCATTTCCATGAACACTTTAGAGTCCTGCATCTTTATCCTACCATTTTAAATACTAGGTCATTGACAAAAGTCCACATTACTTGTTCTGTTGTGTGCTAATGGGTCCTTTGTAGGCAGTTTTCCTGGGTACGTGTTCCAGTGTGAACTCCAGCTGATGGCCTTGTGACACTGATGTAAATACTGTTGTCTCCACAGATCATGGGGCCAATGATGTGTGGTCCTTTACGGAGCCATATATAACCTAATACTTTTCATTCAATTAGTGTAAGGCATGCTATGGAAAGTAGATTGGGGACAATTAATAAAAGATGATTGATTATGAACATGCTGTTAGGGAGAAAAATTGAACCTCTGGCTATACAGGTTTACGTTTCATTCAATTAATCAGCCAGCCTAACAAACCCCGTTCATTGCCAGGGCTATATACATATATATATTAGATTAAGATTATATCATCTATTAGTTTGAAAGTGCTTTTGTAAAGTACGCCTTGTTTCTCTTGCCCTTTCTTACTGGGAGAAATACGGAATAGATAGAAACTGACTGGATTACTCTGGTCTGAACTCAGATCACATAGGACTTGAATCATTCAACAAATGAGACATTAACAGTGGCTACACCACTGGGATTTCCTGATCCAACATCGCAGTCATACACCTTATTGTGGATATGGACTCTAGAATAGGATTGTGCTGTTATCCCGAGGCTAATTTGTTCTGTTGATCAATATTTTGGATCAATAAGTGATGAAATATTTTGACTAGTTGGTCTAATCACTCAGAGGTTATTTTCTTCTCTGAGGTCACCCTAACCAAAATTGTTAGTCCATTTAAGATTTGTTATCCCTTGATTTGGCTTACCTTTTTTTTTTTTTGAATTAATTGAAGCTCCACAGGGTCTTCTCATCTTATTTTGTCATTCCCGCCTCTTCAGGGAAAGGTCAATTTCACTGATTAAAAGTAAAAGAGAGTAAAACCCTCGAGTGGCCGTTCATACAAGTCCTCATTTAGACAACAAATGATGATGCTGCCTTTGCAGGGTCCAGTCACTGCAGCCTTTACACCGTGTCACTGGGCAAGCAGTGCCTGTAACACCAGAAATGCCACAGGAGATGCTTTTGGTAAACAGGTGGGGGTTGTGTTTGCCGAGTTTCTTTTACTTTTTTAAATCTTTCCTTGAATGCCTACCTGTGTTGGGTTAACAATTAATGTAATAAATAATTATTGGGTTGAATTTATTTTATTGTTAACTTTTGGTGATTATCTGTTCTGATATAAGATTATGCAAGGAGAAATAATTCTTGTTGCTTATAGTAACAGTACTACTTCTATGAATTAATAGATTAATGGTAGTATTAGATTAGGAGTTAGTTTCTGTGATTGAAATTAAGATAAGTATATTGTTGAACCTGAAGGCTTTCTTAATTGGTGTCTGAATTTAGGCCAACTAGGGTATTGTTTGTACTCCCCCTCTAAGGAAGGTTGTAGCCTGTATCTAAAAGGCTGTACCTCTTTAGGGCTGGGTCTGGAGGAGGGAGGAGTCTGGACAAGTGTGGAGCTGGCTCTGGCCCAGAGGGATGAGCAAGAGACACAGGGCACCTGCTGCCACACACAGCCGCAGCAGACATCACCAATCAGTCACGCCATGCTTGGCTGCAGAGCCCAGAGAGCCCCCCAGTGCTCAACAATGTGCACACGGAAGCCACTCCTGGGCAGAGCAGGGGACTGTGATGAACCCATTTGCCGACCCAGCTCCCCTAAGACGTGCTCCAGGCCTCCTTTCCCCACTTACTCCGCCAGCTCCTCACTGTCCTCGGGACTCAGGCCTTCAAGGCCCGCCAGCAGGCTGCTCCAGCTCTTCTCCTTCCTTACCACCGCCTCCCCTCTCTGCTCCCACTCTAGTTCCAGGGCAAGTTACCTGTGGCTCCTGAGTGCTGCTCCTTGGCCTGGAAGGGCCTTCATTCACCCCATCCACCCTGTGCACTCCTACTTATCCTTCAAGACTCGACTCCAGTGATGCCTCCTCGGGAAGCCCTCCCTGACGCTCCATCTCCCCAGGCCTGCTCTGGGCCACCACTCTGCCTCCTGCCCACATCCATCACTGTTGAGAACCTTGCTGGGCCCCCTTGTCTGGTCTCCACATCCAGCCCAGCCCCTCAGGATGGGAGGAAATGCTTAGGTTCAGGACAATGGAGCAGATTCCTGGACTGTGGTGACACTGCCCACCCCAGGAGAGGTCATTCTTTGGGGCACTTCCAACTTGGACCCAATGCAGCTCAGGGGGAGCCAGGACACAGGGAGGCTGGCTCTGGGCCCAGCAGGTCACAGGCTCAGCCTAGGGAAAAGGCACAGGTGCCACACAGAGGGGCTCAGGACAAAACTCCAAGTCGACAATACCCTTGCTAAGGGCAGCAGGGTCCAAAGGCAGCTGCACAGGCCACAGGAGGTGCTGGCGAGCTTTTCCTCTGCTCAGAGAGTCCCAGGGCTGGATAGAAGGAACTCAGGAGGCCCATCTGAGGTGGAGGTCACCTCGGGGGCATGCAAGCAGAAGCTGAGGGTGCCAAACAAGTGGAATCTGAAGAGGTGACCCTCAAACCCCTTGCGGCTCTAACGTCTCTGAGTTGGAAGTCAGTCCCCTCAGTCACAGCCTCTAGCTGCCCCCTCACAGGGCTGTGTCTCTCAAACACCGCTCCCAAGGAGAGTGGAGGCTGAGGGTGAAGGCAAACTCCTACCCATGAGAACCGCTGTGATCACGGCCTCCCGCAAGGGGCCAAGGATGATGAGCAAGGGACAGAGGGACTGACTCACACGACTTCCCCTCAGATGCAGAACATGCTTGTGATTCACCAGGCCAATCAGTATCTGTCCTCATTCTCCAGTCCTCTCTCCCCAAATGGACCTGTCACTGTTTACTATGACATCCACAGACACAGCAAGGGCATCTGGGAAGAACCATGTGTACATCTGGAGAGAAGGGAACTGTGAAAACCAGTAATATCTGCATCTATTTGTGCAGGTACCAACATCTACATACAGCTGTCATGTTCCTCCAGCAGCCCTAGAATACTCCGCAATCACACGTGCCGGTTTTTGGCACAAGGTAGACAAACCAACTGGTGGTGTCCTCGAATGCCACCACTGCTGGGGCCTACCTTGAGGTTGGGGGGAGGCAGAGTGCCATGCCCCATCTCACAAAAGTCTGGCTGGTGTCCAGGTGGGTCTCATAGCCTTTGATGATCATCCACTCCATGGCTATGTTTTCCTGGATGCTCTCTGTCTCGTTTACTTTATTGTGCATTATCCTGTGGGGACAGAAAATAAGTCAGAGACAGGCTGCACCCACCTCTCAGGGAGAAGGGAATGCCAGGCCTCTGGCCAGACCTAGGAAGAAGGCCTGGCACCCAGGATGCTCAGGTGGAGACTGTGGTCACGGATGGGGAAAGAGCATGCCTATTGAATACCTGCTGTGCTGGGCACTCTATGGGCATGAGCTCACATCACCCTTCTGACAGCCCAAGGAGACAGGTGTTCTTATTTCAGAGAGAAGGAAATAGAGATTAATAGCTAGAAAGCAGGTCTGATCTAAAAGTCTGGACCACGTGGAACAGAGACGGCAAAACTGAGAGGAGGACGGGAGTACAGGAAAAAACTTTTCTTCATTACTCTGTCCCCCACACCACTACTGGTCTTATCTCCATCCATCGAACTCTACCCACCCATCCTGCCTCAGGGCCTTTGCAGTTACTCTTTCCACCCCTCCCCCAATGCACTTTATACAGTTGCTTCCTTAATGTTCGGGCCCTGGAATGTCTTAGTTTTGGAGCACCTGGCAATCGTGCTGGCTCATGGAAAGACTGACTCCCGTAGGCTCCAGCACGTCTGGGGGGGAGCAGAACACACCTTGCCCCTTAATCTGAGAATAAGGACAACTTTCCTATTTGTCCTGTTCTGGCTGCCGCAACACTCCTCCTCCAGGAGGTGGCGCCATTTAACTGCTTTTTAAAAATAGCATTGGTGGGAAAAGAGGCCTGTGAGTTGCCAACTTTGCTAAGAGCCTTGGTGGGTTTTCAGGAGTCTTAGGATGTTAGTAATTTTGTGGGGAGGAGCGTCTGGAAAAAGTACCTCACCTACTCCAAGAAAAGCACAAAACCTCTTATTTGTCTGCTGATGCCTCAAATTCTACAACCACGACCAGATCACCAAGAGGGCTGGTTAATGTGTGTGGTAGTAGACACTGTCCAATTTAACCCTCCCAGCAATGAGAGATGACACTGGTCGAGCTGGATCCGTGATTAATGAACTCAGCATGACGAGCAATTACTGGACCCCTCTGACCCTCAGTTTGCTCACCTGTAGAAGGTCATAGTGAGGATGGAAGAGAACACTGATGGTGCTCAGGGCAAGCTACCCCAGGAAGCACCACTCTGGTATGCGGATTATTTCGAGCTGAAGACAATAAGGACTCAGAGAACTCAGGAAGAATATTTGAGTTTCCCCTCCCAAACTGCCTAAAGAATTTAAAACAAAAGATCTGTTTCAGGAAGGAGTTATTATCATGACTGCTATAAAGATAATGTAGGATAGAGGTTACAATAGAAAAGTCACCAACAAGCCCATCTTATCGTAAGTTCTGTCTCTCTGGCCACATTCTCTGGATGGCCCTGCGAGGAGTTGCCAGACAATCATTTACAAGGGAAGTCTCCATTTGTAAAGGTATCTCCCTCTCTGTATTGGGAAGAGGGGGGATGACGTCATTTCTATAAACTTATCAATGTGGAAGGTGAGGCCTTAAAACTGCATAATAAACCTTACTCTTGTTTACAGTGCTTTAGTGATAATCTCCTGTAACTGACACCCCCACCCCCAACATCCTCCTTGTCTTTGGTTGAACATGGTATTTAAGACAAGAATTTCTGCTATTGTGTTGAGAAACGCAGTGTCCCTGCTTTCTCCCATGTATACATGTTATTAAACTTGGTATTATTTTCTCCTGCTAACCTGTCTTGTTAATTATTTGGCCAGCCTTAAGAACCTTAAGGAAAAGGGCAGAGGGAGATTCTCCCTCTTCCCCCGACAACACATTTCACGTGCTGACCTCAGGCCCAGCACACACGGCAGGTGCTTGAATAAATGGCAGTGATCACTGTTGCTATTATCACTGGTTTCAAAGTTGTTATTATAAAACTATTATCATCCGTTTTTTTCTGGTTATCAGATTGGGGCATGGAGATGGGGTCTCTTCCTTAGGAGCCTCAGGCCGTCGCTCCCAGCAATGCTCTCAGCAACCCAGGCCCTAGCCCTCTTCTCGAGTGGCACCTTTCAAAGATATGCTAGTTCCCTGGATATGGACTCATATTTGGAAGTTAGCAAAAGTAAGCAGAACCATTTCTTTTGAAGAGGGTGGGGATTTTGCTGAGGAGGGCTGTATTTGCTACAAACATGGGGGCGATCCCAGAGTAGCAACACTAGTTTCACTGTTAGACAAGTGCCAGCTGCAGCTGCTCAGGACTCCTGCCAGCCCCGGCTGGGGTTTGTGCTGAGAGCCACACCGTCCACGCAGCTAGGGAGGAGTTCCCTGGGCCGCAGGCTCCCAGGGGAACTGGAAGTGACAACCTGGGTTACATTGAGCCCAAGAGATGAGGTTCAGGAGAAAAAGCGGGACAAAGGCCAGAGGTAGGAGAGAGCCAGCCCCAGGGGAGGAGTGTTTCTGAGCACAGCCAGGGAGGGTTTGTTATCTGATGGCTTCCTGCTGGGCTGGGAGCTTTCCTCAGTCCCCGGAGGGAGAGAGGAGGATGAAAGGGCTGCTGTCAGGCCCATAGGAAAACTCTCTTCTGTGCCAGTAGGGCTGTGTTCAGGCCAGGTACAGGTGATCAGGTGGGACAAAGGACGAGTAGGCTGCGGGAAATGGGATCAGGATCTTAGAATAAATGCCTTGGCACCCATGTGCCTTCCTCACCCCTGCCCGCACCAGGACAGGGCATCCGGCAGGGATGAGGAGCCTCGCTGGTGTCCCAAGTCTTCTCCTTGGGGAAGTGTGCAGGATTTGGCTACTTGCGGCACGAGAGGACTGGGGTCCCCACCCCACAATGGTTTCTGTTAGTCTACAATCACGCTCTGATTACATCTGCTCCCTGAATGAACCTCCACTCCGGGGCCTGTGCCCTGCCCTGGTCCAACCTGGTCCTCCCTCTGCCCAGCTGGGATCCGTGGCCCTACTGGCTGCCTCTTGCTGGACTCGGGAAGCCATTTAGGGCACTGAGTGGTTGGCAGAGCTGGGGACAGCACCTCACACGCTGCAGACCGACCGTCCTTTGCAGCTTCTGGCAGCCCATCACTGAGTACAAGGCTGCTCATCATCTCTTGGCCTCCATAAGGTGCAGAGCCCAGGGCCTAGCTCCTGGTGCGCATCTCGTTCCTGCCTAAACTCACTCCTCTGGTTATCTCACCAGTCTTGTGACTATAATACCATCTCCGAGCTGATGGCTCCCGAATGGCTCGCTCCCTTACACTCCAGACTCAAATGCCCTCCTCCCTTCTTGTCCTCTCCACCACTGTTGTCCATCTCAAGTTCAACACGCCCCCAGTTAAGCTCCAATGAAACAAGAAAGATTCCCCCTCCACACCTGCCCCTCCTGCACCTTTCTCCATCCCGGTTAGCAGCAACTCTAACCTTCTGCTTGCTCAGCCAAAAACTCTGGAATCGCCCTTGACTCCCATCTTCTCTCTCCCCACATCTAATGCATCAAAAACTCCTGTTGGTTCCATCTTCAAAACACACCCCGAATCTGAACCTCCTCCTCACCTTCATACCACCGCCTGGTGCAGGCCACTGTCAGCTGCTGCCTGGGCTGTTGTAGGCACCTCCTCCCTGGTCCCCCTGCTTCTGCCCCCACAGAGGAAGGTTTCCCCCTGGGCTTTGGAGACTGGAAGAGGGGCAGCGGAGGTGTCTTGACCAGAGGGCTGGGGCCTCTGACACTGGACAAGTCACGGGCTTGTCCACTCGTGACACTGCCTGCTGTTGACTGCAGTCTTGGGCTCATGAAGGCCCATCACCCAGGCTCCCCTCTGGGGCTCCTATACCACAGGTTGTGAGACACTGGCACTGGAGAACAGAGGAAGTTGGCAGAGTGCCTGTGAGTCCCTGGGCCGATCCCCATCCTGGCAGATGGGCCCACGTGAGTGCCCAGGGCCCTTCCTCGAACCACAACTGTGCCAGGGACAGCACACCACCCACACCATCCCACCAACTGCCCCCTGGGCTTCAGCTGTGAACTCAGATTGCTCCTGGGACCCTGCTTCCAGGTGGGGCAGGCTGGGGGTCCCCCAAACACCACCTCCTGGGATCCTAAAATGAACATGAGATTTACCATCTGGGGCTCAGCAAACTCCCGCTGGGGAGCATCCTCAGCCCTGGCCTGTCCACTGGCGGGGGCACCCGGGAGGCGAGCTCACCCAGACAACCCCCCAGTTTAGCCCTGGCGTCGTCCAGGCTGTTGGCTGGATGTGCATGTGAAAAGTGGGCCAGGAGCTCGTGCAGTGTCAGAATGTGCCTGGGAATCTGCAGGAGGGAGAGGCAGGGGGAGAGGGACAGAGGTAAGGATGAGGAAGGAGAGAGACTGTGATGACGCAAGTCAGAGAAAGCAGCAAGGTAGAGAGGGAGAGAGAAAGCAGATGGAGGATGGTTCTCTGAACTCCCAGCACTCCCATGAGCAGGGCTGAGGACGGACACCCATAGCACTTCTGATCTCAGACTCTAATGTGGAGACTTTTCCAGGGTCTTGTCTAGGGCAAGAGCCCAGAGCTTGAGGCTCTAAGCCAGCAAGAGGAAGGGCCTGGAGGTGGGCTCAGGACCAGGAGCTCCCCCTCGCCTTCCCACACTGCCTGCTCTGTGGAGCTGGACAGGCCTGCGGTCCTCTAGGTCAGGGGCTGGCTTTAACCCCATTCTCCAGGCAGCCCAGAGCTGGGGCCTGTTAGGGCTTGGGCTCTCCCAGCCATGGCCCCCTGGTGCCCCCAGGTGTGGCTTACTCCCAGATGTGGCCCTCACTGTCATGGCCCCCAGTGGGCTCCCCATGCATTTGTCCTCAAGGACAGGGCTAAATGCCAGCTGGAACATGGGGTCAGTGAGGAAGGCCTCCAAAACTCTCTCCTTGCAGTCAGTTTGGCCTCATAGTGCTTCAGCAGCTTGTCAGTCACTGTTCTGCTTGCAGTTGGCCAGGGTCTGCAGGCTGTACTGGTGGCTGGATACTAGCTCCTGATAGAAATTGAACACGGGCAGCAGGATGGCCAACAGGTCTGCTCGGTGAGATGCCCCACAAACCCTCGGTCACCCAGCCCCACCCACGGAGGTCAAGGCCAGGCTCAGACCTCCCACGCAGAGACCCCCTTGCCTTTGGGGATGACTCTGGCACCACTGCCCTATCCAGGGCCAGATAGGTGGCCCTAGGCATTGGGACCACATCAGAGTCACAGATCTTTATAGAGATGGGGCTCCGTCTACTCTGACACCTGTGTATTGGAAGGCCGGAGAGGGCTGTTGTGGGTGCTGTGGTGTGCCCCACTGCCTGAAGGGTCTGAAGGGCCACCCAGCTCCGGAGTTTTGGGGGTTCAGCTGAGGCCTCTGTGGTAACTGAATTGCAGCTCCACATCCCCCTCAGCACTGGCTCCCCCAAGAGGCCTCCCAGAGTGCCCCACCAGTGACAGAAGTGACCCATCCGTGGTCATAAGGTGAATCAGTAGCTGGCCTGGAACCAGCTCTCTTGAGTCCCCCATTCCAGGGCTTCTCCCCACATGACATGCCCTCTCGGGTCATGTCCCCTCAGCTCTCTGTCCCTTTATCTGTGTGTCCCTGTCCTTCCATGCCTCCCCAGGTTCAGCAAGGTGGGTCTGTTGCTGGCCCGCTCTGTCCCAACCTTCTGGATACACAATACCCTGCCTTCCAGCCCCTGAAAGCCCAGCCAATCTCCCCAAACCTGCCCTTCAATACTTGATTGGCAGGGATGAACCCACTGAAACCTCTGCTTATAAACTCCATTAAAAAAGAAATACGTGCTTCCTTTGCAATAAACTCTTAAGTGGGAGCTCTTACACTACCCAAGGGACAGCACCTTCAATGACGCAACTACAGGAAGTGCAGACCTTTTCCTTCTAGGGAGTCTTCTCATTGTGACCTTGGGGAAAAGCGGGGCTCTCTGACTTAGGAAAGTGAACAATAAAAGGGTCACACTCAGTGTGGGAGAGGAGCGATGCAGGGGTCCTGCTGTGCAGCCCTCGGGGCCATCAGGACGGTGCAGCCAGCTCGGAGAGCAGTGACGCAGGGTGGACGGAGTGGGAGCCTTGACCGTGCTTCTACCTTTTCTTTGTCATTCTACTTTTGGAAACCTGTCCCAAGGAGACGCTCTCTCATATGAACATTTCAGATGCAGAGATGAGTGTTTCTAGTGGTTGCGACAACTGTAAGAGCCAATGATGGGAGATGGCTGCATGGATGAGGGCATGCTCACAGGTACTGGAGCATCATACAGCCATCAAAAAGCATGTGCTAATCTTAAGTAAAAAAAAAAAACACATCAATATTCAAATTCAATATTCATATGTGTGACATTATGTAAATCAAATGGGGGGGAAATCCCAAGATCTGTGTATAGAAAAAAGTTTGAGGAAAACACATCAATGTGTTTACAGTGGTTATCTTTGAGAAGGAGAGCTATGGTTGATATAGCTTTTAACATTTTCTGCTTTTCTAGATAGTCGAATTTTCTCAAATGTGTTCATATATATTATTTTTAAAAGGGAAAATAGATAAGAAATTAAAAATATCTCTTCCTAGAAAAACAGCTTTTGCCAACTTGTCTTTCCTCTTCTGCTCCCTCTGAGGGATTATGTGAGTTTTTAAGGGGCTACTGTTACAGTCGGGGAGGATGGAAGTGCCGCCAGCCTGCAGGAGTGGGCCTTGGAGAGGGACTTCTCAGGTGGTGGCTGGGGAACTCTGCCAGGGCTGGCTGCTCACCCAGGCCCCAGTGGGCCAGCTGGAGATGCAGGTCTTCAGGCCTTGGTAAAGATGTGGTGCAAACGCACGATGGCCTCACTGACAGAGGAAGCACAGTGTAAGCTCCGGCCATGGAGTTCCTGCCCCTCAAAGGGCCTCTGCCCCCAAGTCCCAGCAGAGCTGAGGGGCCCAGGGAGAGGGCAGGGGCTGCCACCGTCCGTGGGACTCTAGCAGCAAACACCTTTCTCAAGTGACACCTTATGTGAAAACCTCATCAGAGGGATAGACTATGTAACTTGTGGGGCCCAGTGCAGAGCAAATATGCAGGATCCCTTCTTTAAAAAATGACAAAATTTCAAGATGGTGACAGCAGAGCTCTACACCAAACACAGGCTTTTCTAAACATGGGTCACACTCCCCAGAAGCCGGCAGAGGATGGGAGCTGCTCTCGCTGCCAGCCTTCCTGGAACCCTCAGTGCCCACCTGCTGGGGTGACCCTAAAGGATCTTAGAGGAACTCAGGGCTCTAGAGAATTCAGAGGAAATGCCACTGATGATGTGAAAAAGAGCTAAGGCTTGAGACCCACTCAGAGCAGGCTCAAATCCGCCTTATGCTGCTTCTCAGCTGTGTGACCTCCAGCAAGATGCCTAACATCTCTTAACCTCAGGTCTTTCCTGGAGAATCTGAAGGTGAAATGAGGTCACTCCTGCAAGTAATGGGACAATTTGAGGGCCTGATGCAGAGAAGGTGCTCAGTAAATGCTAGCTCTCCACAACCCCATTTTGAGGGAAAACAGAAAAGCAAAAACACCCAGATTCTCCCATGCAAGTGCCCTGTCACCACCTAAAGAGCACTGGGGAACATGCCTTCTCACTAGCAGCTTAGCACCAGGCTGAGTAGTGGCCCTCTGAGCACCCCTGGCAGCCACATTTGCCGTGGCTCCCCTCCCAGCATCCTCCTCCCCACCCATGCTCCCCAGCCAGCCAGCTCCAGAACACAGCCTGAGTCTCCTCTCCAGGGTGAGCTGTAAGGATGCCAGAGAGACTTCTGCTACTTCCTGCAGCCCCCTCCCCTCCCAACTGTTCCTCCTCTGCCTCTGCTCATCACCCCCATCTCCTACCACCCTGGAGAACTGGGAACTTCCCCAGTGTGTCTGGGGTTTGAGCTGAACAGCAGAGGGGATGCCATAGGGACTCTGTCATACACCCCATTTGTGGACAGGAAAACAGGCCCAGAGAGAAAGTGTGAACCCCCCTGGGAGTCAGGGCAGCCCCAGCCTAGGAGCCTGTCCTCATCTCCCTGCAGTGGTTTCTGTCTTTCTCTGCCACATCAGATGCCCCTCCCTGGTCCCATTGTCCACGTGTGCTCTCTGCTCCCTCCTCTGTGATGACCCAGCACTTTGGCTGTTGGAGGCCCCTGGTGTTGTCCTCCTCGGGGAGCTGTCACAGGGGGCTGTCCCCTCTCCCAGCAGTGTGTTGCCTGAGGGCAAACCCCCACCCTGGGGTCTCACTCCCTCAGTACAACAAGAGCAGGAGTGGAAGGTGCTGAATGGGTGCAGAGACATCCCTGAGCTGTGTGGCAGACGTTCAAAGATAGTAGCTTAGGAAATCACAAACACGCCACAGAGCCAGCTCTGCTCCCTTTTCAGGGCACGTGGCTTTGTCCCCTCAAGGCCACTTGCTGAACCGCTGGATGAATGGGCTCTGACAACTGAGTGAATGGAGCACTTTGAAAGCAAAATGGGACAGTTATCCGCTCTCCACTTCTGGGTTGCTAAAACTGCCCCGGCCTGTGCTTGAAGAGCTGCTGAAAATATCTAATGGAGAAATATGCATTGCTGATGCAGGCTTTTCTATTTTTTCCATTCTCTGAGACCCTTGGCACATGAAAAAATGGCGGTTCTTGGATCTGAACTCTAAAGAGCTAAGGGACTCACACACAGGCTCGTGGAGAGCTCAGAGACACGTGAATACCCAGTCAGCACCCTTACTGTCCTGATGTCATCACCCTAATGCCAGTCTGCTGTCTTTGCCAGTTCTGGTATCTGCACGTGGTATCCTTTTCTCTTTAGGCTGGAGGGATGTGTGTGTGTGTGTGTGTGTGTGTAAGACTAGTCTGTATGTAAAACTGATGGCGCCCTTCTCAGATACGTCTACAAGACATCTACTCCCCAGGGACAAGAGCAAAAACCAGATGCCGTCAGGTCAGGCACTCTGCTCCCTGCATAGGCAACACTGGCAGTCTGGGAATCTGATTTAAGGATCGGGCCAGGTTGGCAAAGCTCTGGAAAGCTGTGAGCCTGGGGACCCTGCAGAAGCCTTGGACCACGGCCCAACTCTGCTACAAACCAGTGTCAGGATGGTGGCAGGAGCCCCAGCCCCACTGAGATCGCAGAGGCCTCCTTTCCCTTATCCTGCAGGTCCCTTCAGGGGATGCATTTGCTTTGGATCTGGGTTTGCTTGGCTGACATCAGGGCCTGCTCAGCTGACCCTTGTCAACGATGTCCATGGAGAGTTTGGAATTTGGCTTACACCCCAACTCGCCAGCTAGAGTCCAGCTCTGTCTGCCCAACTGGGTCAATGCCTGGTGTCTCAGCTGAGCCCTGCCCACTTTCCATCCCACAGTCTGACCTTCTTGGCCCATCAGAGGCAAACCCTCATTTGTCACACTCCTTAGCAGCACTGCTCATCGGCTCCTGCCACACCCCAGTCCCCTCTCTGGAGACAGTGTCTTTAATCCAGAATGCATTTAGTCAGTGCAGTCATTGGTGGAGGAATTAGTCCTGGGTTTTTCTCTTTTGTTAGCAAAGTTTTGCTAAAGATCTCTGTACTTCTTGCTTTTCAAACAGCTGCCACACAACTCAGTTCTCTCTCCTTCCTCCATTCCCTCTGGCCTCTTCCAAGCCTAAGAGATACCCATCTCTGTCTCCCTTTGTGCCAATCCTGTCAGCATGTCCTGATGGAGTCTCTGTGGTAGGCACCATGCTGGGCACGGGTGAGACACAGCCAGAGGTGGATAAGTCAGATCCCTTCCCTGGAGGAGCTTCCAGCCTAAGAAGAGGGTCAGATACCCACAGAGGTAACTTATACTCCAACAAGGTGCACACCTCCTGCAGTGGGAGGGTCTCACCATGGAAGCCACAAGCGCTACCCAGAGGCGTTGCAGGACAAAACAGGAGCCCAACTCCGCTGGTCCCGTGGTGTAGCAGTTAAGTGCACGAGCTCCGCTGCTGGCGGCCCGGGTTCGGATCCCGGGCCTGCACCGATGCACCTCATGTCAGGCCATGTTGTGGTGTCATCCCATATAAAAGTGGAGGAACACGGGCACAGATGTTAACCCAGGGCCAGTCTTCCTCAGCAAAAGGAGGAGGATTGGCATGGATTTTAGCTCAGGGCTTATCTTCCTCACAAAGAAAAAAAGGAGCCCAGCAAGTGTGTTATAGAATGGAAGGAATTGGAGCAGAGGGGATGGTGTGAACAAAGATGCAGAGTATGACAGGGTGTTGAGTGCAGGACAGCAGGGTTGGGGATGGCAGGAGGAACATGGGAAATAGGACTCAAGGCACAGAGTGGGCCCTGCAGAGGGGCTGACTGGGGAGGGGTCAGGGCGGCCCTCTCCATGTCAAAGTTGGTTTGCAAACCTGATTCCATGGCTACAGTTTTACCTTAAACCCTGAACTAAAGATCTCTGCAGTTTCTTGCAGAGTCAGGCTTGCAGGATTCTGAGTGCTACCAAGTCAGTAAAATATCACCACCATCTCTAAACTCCTACCCTGCCCTTTAGAGCTGCCTGAGCCATCCCAACTTACTTCCAATCATAAATGGGAGAAAAATAGCTATTAAATCAATGAAATGGTGCCAAACTGAAGATTCTAGAAGAGGGGAGGATTCTTCTCAGAGGAGGATGCTCCCTTTGTTTTAGATGGTCCTTGGAGCTTTTTGGTTACAAAAGATAAGGCCCAAGAGGGCTGTTTAGATGGAAAAGAAGAGACTAAGCAGAGCTGGATAGTTTTGCTTAATAAATTTTGTGCAGACTTTTGTTTGAGTATGCTCTCCCGTTACCTCTAGGGAGACATGGCTGTGGGTGGGGGCTCCAGGGATGGAGAGTATACATGGAGTAGAGACAGGGCCAATGTCCTTGATGTGTGACCTGTCCACAGCCCGCTTAGAAGGGCCTAATGCCTGGTTTCAGGCTCTGTTGTTGTTGCCTTGAAATTCTTAAGAGCCTTGCATTTTCATTTTGCACTGGACCCAGCAAAGTATTTAGCTGGTCCTGAAGAAAGTGTATACAAGGGTATATTGGTAAAGGATTAATGACCAGCTCTCTAAAAAAAAAATCTGATTGGTAGCACTGGCTGATTTCCATGGTGTAAACATTCCAACCTTGGCCCATTTTAAGCTACCAAAGGGTGAATAACAAGCTTGAAAGAGTCTTGAAAATTTCACAACAAACTTGCAAATTGGTATAAGCCAGCTCCAACACATCACTGGACGGGGGCGAGAGTCTTGGCAGATAAAGAGAATATGAACACCCCCACCACCAACAAAATGGCGTTGGAAGCATGTGGAGAGAGGCCAGTGTGAGGAGAGGAGGTCAGCAAGAAATCCGTGTAACAGGAAAGGCTGAGTGACCGAAGGGCAAGGATGTCTTCTATTCACCTTTAAGCCATTTTCTGTTTCAGTACTGCAAACTGTACAGTACAGTACTTCTACTGTATCTAAGCCTTTCAGAAAGTCTGGTCTATACTTGGCTGGTGTCAGGGGCTTGGGGACTGAAAGAGGAGCCAGTTGGGTGTCATTAGGTCTTTCCTGGATACTCTGGTTGTCCTCCTGGGACAGGGCAGGACTGTACTTCCCAAGCCCCTGAAGTTGAGTGTGTTCAAGTGACTCACTTTGTCCAATGAAATGTGAGCAGTGCTGTCAGGCACCATTTGCCACGTTGCTTCCCCTGCCATGGGACTGGTGAATTTCCTGATTGTGGGAGACCCATCAGCCTGTGACCCTGACTCTGAGTGAGAATGTTGTGGAGTGGAACCCACAATGGACACACAGTGTGAGAGAAAAAGCAATCTTTGTTGTTTTAAGCCACTGAGACTTGGGGGCTGTTTGTAATTGCAGCAGAATCTAGCTCCACCTGATGGACACAAGGAGTGCCCATACGGGGGTAAGGAGCAGTCAAGACCGAGTGAAGACAGCCACTGTGAGAAGTGATACAAGAAGCCAAGAGAGCAGAATTAGAAGCCAGACGTGGCCATGAAAATGGGAGACCCTGAAAATCCTCAGGAATAAGTGGGATGGGGCTTGAGGAATTTTTCTGGCTATCAGGTGGACCATGAGAGCTTGAGGTCATCCAGGTGACACAGTGGTTCCCGAACATGCACCTTTTATCTGGCTCGTCTCCCCAGCAAGGAAGGAATAAGTTGTGGGGCAGGCACAGGCCAAGCAGCTACAGCCAGGAGACCCAAGGTTAAGCCTGGATTCCAGCGCTGGAAGTGACCTTGGAGTGACCTTGGATAAGTCCTCCCTCTTCTGTGGACCTCTGAGTTCTCAGATCCCTCCCAGCTCTGACTTTCTAAGACACTCTATCTTTGTCACGGGCGTCACTCATCACTTACTTGGCTTCTCAGTGCCTCCTGCCTACCTGATGGCCTACTTCCTGGGAAATGGGCTCTGTTTCACCCCCCTAAAGCCCCTCCAGAGCACACAGGTGTCCTCTGCCCTGCAGGATGTGGATGTGTGTGTGTGAGTGAGAGTGAGTGAGAGTGAGAGACAGTGAGAGACAGTGAGAGAGAGAGACTACAGCCAGAATGCTTTACCAAGCTGATCTTTCAGTCTTCTTAAAGAAATCCTTTGCCCTGGAGAGTAATGCACTCAGTTGAAAACGTTGCTCCAAATTCCCACCAAACAGGCCTCTGCTGCCACACTGACAAACACACACACACACACACTTTCACTCAAAACTGACCAGTTTTGTGCTCCCCAGCACCAGAGAGGGCCCTGCCTTTTGCACCCACCCCTTCTCTGGCCTACCAACCCCTGAAACCTTTCAAGGCCATATGCGACATGAACCCACACCTTCTTTGGCCATAAAATGACTCATTTTCTAGCTGGGTTCACACCGCAAACTCTGTTATGGCACCAATCACACTCTACCCCAATCAGACCTTAAGGGTAGAATCTTCCATCTCTTTACTGCCTGCCACAGAGCCTGATGCCCATTCATTCATCAAGCCCCTACAGAGTACCTACTATGTGTGAGGCAGAAGGGACAGAGTGATAAAGGACACCCCTGCTTTCAAGGAGGTCTCACCAGGCCGGGTTGGGAACAGACACCCAAGGACCTGGCTCTGACATGGCATGCTGAGGGTGGGAAAGCCGTGGGAGCAGGGGGCAAGGAGAACATTCTGGGATGAGAGTCCCCAGGAGGAGGCATTCGAGCTTGGTAGGATCCCACCAGGCAGGGAAGCGTGGGGGTGGCAGGGGCACTCCAAACAGAAGCCCCAGCATGTGCAAAGGCCAAGATGTGCACAGCTCATGACCAGGGAGCACTGGCTGGATCCCCAAGTGATGAGGGAAGAGGAGCCTGGGGAAGAGGATGAGGCAGTGGTCAGCTGATCTTAGGCAGTTAGTGAATGAGTGAGTGAGTGAATGAATGACACCCGACACCCTTGATCATGAAGCCACTAACCTGGTGCTGGTCCCTAGACCTATTCCCTGGTCCCTAACAAGGACTCAGCTTGGTTTCAGGGATATGTGTAGGGCTAGGATAGATCTCAGAGTGAACCAGATGGTTTAGACTCGGGACAAGCCCCCATCCCAGGAGTGACATGGGAAGAGGCTATGAGTAGAGTGGCAAGACTAGCAAGTAGACAAGGAGACGTGGGTTCTAGTCCTGGCTCTGCCACCTCCCAGCTGTGTGAGCTTGGGCAGATGACTTGAGTTCTCTTAGCCCCCTTCCTCATTCAATCCTATGATTATAGCTATGGGGACTGACTAAGGAAGCATGTCTGACAGTGCCTGGTGCAGGATAGAGGAGGTATGTGGAATCTGAAACTTTTGTTCAACCTCAAGTTCCGAGCTGACGTGACCATCAGTTCAGAGCTTGGCAGCGGCACCATAAGGTGGAATTGGCAACTTCAGATCTTTGAACATTCCAGGCAGAGCTGGCTTCAAAGTCATGTGATGGGGTCCTATGCTCAGAAGGCCCCATGCTTGGGGCTTCAAGTTCCGCAGTTGCAACCTTGTAGTTCTTAACCATTTCTCTTTTAATTTGTTTTCATGAGTAACATCTGATGGAACAATGGAGCATACCCCAGGGGCTTGGAGCCTCAGCACCCATGTGTTCCTGCCTCCTGCTGCCTCACTGGGATGGTCTCTCAGCTGCTTGCTCCACACACGTTGGCACCCCAGAACCCATGACCTCCTCTACCCTCTCTCTGGGAGCAAATGGGTCTAGTCAGCAAGGAAAACTCACATCCCTCCGTGAGTCACCCTCAACCCTCTTCAGGAGCCTCGGTGTAGGTGCAGTAAGAGTGGGTGCAGTGCAATCCCGATGGTGTCTCAGGGCAGGGTGAGGGACAATGCCTGGGCACTAGGTGGGTGACTCAGCAGGGACATCTTGCCCACCCCTCATCTAGGTACCAAGTGTATCATGGCACAGAGGTTAGAGGAGGTTGGAGGTTGAAATTGGGGGGTCGCCTGTCTGCCATGGGTGGGTTGGTGGGCTGTGAGAAGGGGAGGTCGACTTCCCCGACTCCACCCAGGGCCTTGCATTTTTCCCTTGCCTCAGGCCCTACAAATCATGCAGCCGACCCTCGTTAGAATCTATGTTTCCATTTTCCCGTCCTCAGCTCAGAGTCCACGGTCCTCGTGTGATGTGGCCAAATGGCTCTGAACATCTGGTGAACATGCTTGGATCTCTGGGGGACAAGAAGGCAGTGTCCTTCTTGAGGGGGGAGAGGCAATCCCATCATTCGGTGCTGGGGTAGACAGCTGGTGAGGGGCGTCTAAGGGACAGAGAGCCAGCGCCTCCCAAGCTTTAATGTAAATGGCAATCGACTGGGCTGTTGTGAAAGTGCAGATTCTGATTCCAGAGGTCTGGGCAGGGCCTGAGATTCTGCATTTCTAACATGCTCTTGCTTCATGGACCACATTTTGAGTAGTGAAGTTCTAGAAGGCTTAACTTAGCAACAGCATGGCCTCCAGACCAATGAGCCTGGAGCCGGTGAGCCCCTGTAGGAGCTCTTATGACAGGCAGAGGGAACGACTGCTTGGAACTGAGCCACGAGCCCACACTATGATGACATACCAGGGACTCTGTGTCCCCGGACTCTTCAGCTGATAATGTGGGGATGCTTACTCAATGTGGTCATCAGCAGAGTAAATAAAAACTCGCCCATAAATAACCTCACTCAATCCTCACACCCTTGTCAGGCAAGTATAAAAAGGCTGTTTTATAGATGAAGGAATGGACGCATAGAGGATGGGGGGGGCGCACTCCAAGTTGCAACTGTCAAGTTGCAACTGTCAAGTGGCAGATCTGAACTCAGATCTGACTAAGGCCCTTCCCACTCTGCCAGCATCACTAAATTTACTTTTGGAGACTGGCTTAGTTGTGGCTGGAAGCTGGTCCCCGCTGCCGGTCATGTGCCCCCCCCGATCCTGCTGAAGCCTGGAGTGTGGGGTGTTGGGCCTGTGCCCTGGGCACCCCGGCCACCCTCTTCTGCACCCCTCGTCAGCAGTCACTTCTGCCTTCAGCCACTCGATATTGATCTCCCCATTCTCGATCTGCTGCCGTAGCTGCTTGGCCACTGTCTTCTCGTCTCCACGATCTGCAGCAGGTGCAGGTACTTCTGCATCAGTGCTTCCTGCTCCCTGACCAGGGTCTGGGAGCTGTGGACAGACAGACGTGGTAAGACACTGCCTTCTTGTCCCCCAGAGATCCAAGAAGAAGTGGGGCTCCCCCACTGACTGCAATTAGAAGATCCTGACTCCCAGACATGGTGCACAGGGACTTGACCTGGCTGCTGTGCTGTTACTGACTGCTCTGGCCCCTTCTCCAACTCCTGTCTCACACTCTGACCTCTGGTTCCTCTAACTGATCCTGTTCTCTCCCCTCCCCCTCCAATCCACCCCCCGGGCCTTTGTACAGGCTCGCTCTCTCGTTAGGGGTAATGTATCCGGTGACTTTAACTTAGAGTCAATGCTCAAATGGAACAACAAAGCCTGGATGACAGCACATCTGTTTAGTACATCGTTCACTGAATATTTTGAACTCACTGTTGAGACCTACCGCCCAGAGAAAGAGATTCCTTTCAAAATATGACTGCTCACTGGCAAGTGCTGTGCTTGCCATGGAGAGACTGATGCTGGTGTGTGTGCCCCTCCACACACACACAGAAGTTAGCAAAAGTCTTATGACTCACATAATAGACGTCTCTGAGGAGAGCAGGGCCAAAATCACAAGCAGCTCTGAAATGGCTTGAGGGAGCAAGGAAAGAAGCCAGGCCTGGGTTTTTATCGTGGTTGGAGGTTTTAAAGAAAAAATACTCAATGACACTTGTCGAAAATGGTAAGGCATATTTTATTCAGAACCACTGCAATATGTAGAGACCATTGTGATGGGATTCACAGCTGGGGAGAAATGAGATTGGGCTCGACTTTGAATGCAGCATGGGCAAGTGAGCATTCACGGCCAGGCAGCATGGTGGGGGTCAGGAGATGGAAAATTACTAAGAGAAAAAACAAGTGTTGGGGTTTCTAGCTAACCTGACCTAATAGGATTATTACCGAAGCCAGGCCAGAGTTATCAGACACCACCTGAGGGATGGTGGGGGACGTGGAGGAGCCCAAGCAGATCTCGAGGGTGATCAGATCTACGGGTGTGGGTTCTGCTTAAACTGACTTAGCAAGGTTCTTACTAAAACTTGATTTTACAAGGAAGTGCACAGACAAACCTAGGAAAAGGTTCAGAATCCTGACTAAAGTTTGGTCAAAGCAAGAAATCTTTGCCAGGGTTGAGACCAGGGCGAGAGTTCTGCACACATACAGGGGCTTGTGTGGTTGGATCCGAAGCCAATGCCAGAGAAAGGAGACTCTGGACTTGCTCTTCAGCTTGTCCAGGTGTGGACATGAGGGGAAGAGGGAGAGGAGAGGTGTAAGCTGTCAGCACACATCAAAAAGTGCGGAGTCTGACTGCTCATTACAAGGACAAACATGCAAAGAAAAGCATGCATTCGCAATGGCTTGTTTTTATATAAAGAAACACTAACAGAAGCTCAAGAACGATCAGAACTGTGCACTGGGGGTGGCTGGAGTAAGTGCTGCCAGTTTGCTGTCCTGTAGGCCACGGGGACCAGTTCCACATCCCATAGAGTGTTGCCCAGAGCTCTACCCTCGTGGTGGTCCCACTCAGGGGTGGTGAGGAGGGGGACGGAGCCTGGCGGTGCAACAGCCTGAGGCCTGAGATGGTGTTCGCTGTGCGGCCACGATCTGCTCCCATTGGCCAGGCAACGAGGAGAAACCACCGTCTCCTTCCACAGGTAACTGGCCGCCACTGCCCAGTCAGCCCCCCATGAGGTCCAGCCCGAGGTGGGCAGCACTTTGTGCTCGGGGCCTGTCCAGCAGGTGAGTCAGCGCTGGGTGCTGTGTAGCTGTGGTCTGCGCCACCGTCTCTGCTCGGGGCACCTCGGGCCACCATGGCCACCCCACAGCCACCAGCGTCCACCTTATGGCCTCCACCACCCTCTCACCCCCACCCTGCAGCCACCCTGCTCTCCACTGATTTGGGCTAGTGCCAACAATGTCAAGTAACAGGATAGTCTGGAAACGCTCTTCCTTAGGTCACTATCTTCTTGGATTAGCTGTGACTTTTCTGCTCTTTTGATGGCAGGGAGCCTGCCTTGATCTCTGCAATCAGGAATGTGGCTGAGCAAATGCAGCTTGTAACTGCTGGATGGATACACCTCCCAGATGCTCTGTTGCTAGAAGGTTCCTGGCAGTGCAGGGAAAGGTGGCTCTGCAGGTGGAGGTGAGTGCTGGAGAGGTGTCTGACAGCATCCTGGGCAGAGCAGGTCAAGGCCCACTCCTCATGGGAAGGCTGACCCTGTGGACTTGGACTCAGACAGTATCCTGGGAGAAGCAGGATTCAGCCCACTCCTCAAGGGGAGACTTACACTTGGGACTCTGCATCTGACAGCATCCTAGGTGGAGCAGGGCGAGGCCCACTCCTCACGGGGAGGCTGACCCTGCAGACTGGGCATCTGACAGCATCCTGGGGGAGCAGGGCACAGTCCACTCCTCATAGGGAGGCTGACCATGTGGACTTGGATTCTGCATCTGACAGCATCCTGGGTGGAGGAGGGCAAGGCCCACTCCTCACCGGGAGGCTTACCTCGGGGACTCGGTGAAGGGGCTCCTCTCTACACATCGTCATTGGGCTCCTACAGCAGGGTGAGGGGTTTGCTTTCCCCCTGGCCTGGCTCCCTTCATGAGGGCTTCTGGAATTCAGCTAGTTCAATGAGTCCTTACCTGCGGACTCCACACTAGAGGTCCCAGAACAGTGCGCTGAAGACATTCTACTTTGAAAACCTCCTGGCAGATCATTTTGTTTCATGTTGCAGGTTGTTATTGAATTTTGAAAGACCTGAATGCCACTTGTTGTCTGTAGTCTTATTGAAGGTTTACAGTGGTTTGTTCTAATTCGGAAGTTGTTACAATCTATCCAAAGAACTAGTAACATGAGCTTGTTTCAGAGGTCAGCCACCCTGCTTTCTTGACGGTTTCCTGCAGAGCCTGTGTCCCAAAAGTTTTGTTACTGTTTTTGAGAATGAGGCAAAGCCCTGCAGAGAAGGTGGCTCTTGGCATGTGTCATGGTCTAATGTGGTCTGGGGGCAAATGAGGTAGGGGTCCTTTGGTAAATAGTCACAAAGCATTGAGAAAGGTTAGAAAGTCATGTGGCTTGGAACTCCCTGAGGACCTAGTATCCACCTGGTCTGGTCCACAGTGGCCTCAGGGGGGTTAGATGACCTCAAGTGGAACAGAAAGCCCTCGGGACAGACCCTCCCCCAACCCCCCACGTGCAGTTTGGTCTAAATAGATATTTTACCTTAATGAGGAGAAGAGATTATGAAGTGTCTTGGTCAGTACCTTGCAGGGGCGGGTTGATTTGTACAGGAAGCAGCTTTCCTCCTTGTAGTGGGAGGACAGGAGTAATACAGATCCACAGCTCTTGGGGCTGACCTCCCCTTGGCGGTGGTCTCGCATCCTCAGCTGCTTGAGCAGAGCTGGGGCCAGGCGCCCTGCTGGGTGCCTGGGAGGCTCTGCTGGCCAACACCTGGCCTGGCTTTGAAATAGGGGGAGCAACCCTCCCCGTTTTAGCACCCAAAGTCTTGTATCCTAGGGACAGCAGGAGGATTGGGCAGCCATGAGCTTCTAAGAACTATTTCTGAGGCTTCTTGAAGCCTTTCCTGTTGTCTTGATGCCATCCTGTGTTATCTGCCAGAACGTCTGTGTCCCTACAGGGCACTTACCACAGCCTGGGAGGAGGTCCTCACCTTCCTTCCTTCTCTGCCCTACAGACGGTCACCTCCTTAAGTTAGACAGTGGGTCTTTCATGTTTCTATTCCAGTAATAAGTTGCAAGCAGGTGTTCCTTAAATCTTTACTAAAGGTTTAAATGGGCAAAGTGGCTACAGGTGTGGGTGTTCCCAAAAACACTTGTTTTGCTTTTATAGCTGATTATTTTAGGGGGAAACATTTAATTCTTTCTTTCTAATTATTTTTTCATTTATCCTTGCAGGCTCCACAAAATGGGCTCAAAACATCTGGTCCAGTGGTTAAAAGCTGTTCACAGGGGTGACTGGACCCCACTATGCATTCTTTCGTCTGTAGTGAATATTTCACCAAAAACAGCTCTAGGAAAGGCTGGAGGATCAGTACTATGTGCTCAAGCCATGGCCATGCCCTCCATCTTCCACCTGACCGAGAAGTGGGGGCTGAAGGCCACGGCCGCCCCAGGAGAAATGACACTAGGAAGGCCACCGGGGGCCTGAGGAACATGCGCGTGAAGCAGATGGGAAAGGAGTTTCAGGTTCATTGTGGTCCTTGAGGGAAAAGCTGAGGGCCCAGCCGTGGTCCCACAAGTGGAAGTAACCCGCTCTGCAGGGTGAACACGCACCCAGTGCCGCCCAGGAAGCTGCCAGTCAGGATTGGGCGCAGTCTCTGGAAGGAACTCCAGGAGACAGTGTGGCCTCCACGGCATTAGGCAGCCAAGGAGATGCAAACACGTCTGCTGTAGATGCTGGTGATGAGACCCCCTCTTCTCAGCCAGGGCCTGCTGGGTAAGAGTGGCATTTCCGTGGATGACTTTATCCCTCAGGATCGGGGCGTGCAGATTTATTGGCTGGCTTCCTTCTTACAGTTTCTTCTCAGAGCACACTCAAGAGAGGCCATCTGTCCCTTGAGAGGCTGTTGACCAAAAGAGGCTGAAGAAGGATGTGGAGCCCAGTTGCAGCGGGACCAGCCTGGGGCCTGATGAGAGCTTGGCCCAGAGCCCCCAAGTTCATCATTCACAATGATGCCTCAGAAACCCTCCCAGAGCCCCTCCACCCTCCGACGGATGTCACCCTGAAGCCAGCCGCAGAAGCTGTGCGGGGCGAGCACAGCAACACCAGCCCCACGTCCCTCAGCTGAGTCATCCTGTCAGCATTGGGGGCCCAAGATCTCCTCGACTGCTGCACTCCTACTGCTTCTGCTCCTGGGGGAACAGGAGCACGGGTGCTGCCTGCGGGAGCAGGTGGAGAAGGACAGCGAGCTGAAGAGGGGCAGCTGCCGACAGCCAGGTGCACACGCTGCAGGAGGAACTGGACGAGCTGAAGGGAGGGGCTCCCTGCCTTAGCAGACTGCTGCCCCCCGCCGAGGTCAGTCCCGGTGCTCAGGGCTCCCCCACTGCCTGCTCACCATGAGGGGTTTCCTGCTCCGCAGCAGACGGCCCCTGAGCACTTCTGTGTGCAGCATGCCTGCTGCTGTCTTGGGAGAAGGCTCTGCTGGTAGCCGCCCCTCGCAGACAGGGAGCCCAGGTTGCAGAGCTCACCCCGCTCGCTCTAGGGCGCTCGAGAGGCAGCGGTAGTTGTCAGGGTTTAGCAGGTGAGGAAGGAGGCATTGCAGGTCTGCTGGGAAAGCCAGACCTACGCAATGAATGGTTCCTGGATGGTTGGTTTTCCACTTGAACAGGAGAAAATCAGCTTCTGTTGCATCCCTCAAACAAATGTAAATTCCAATGAGTTAGGATCTAAATGTGAAATAAAATCGACATAGTAACTATTAGAATAGTTACAGGAGACTCTTAAAGTCATGGGGGGTTCTTTCCCTTCATGTTTTAATGAATATCCTTGAACTGAAGTCATTTTGAACATTTTAATAATTTCTTTAAAATTTGAAACATCTTTTTGAGTAGAATACATTCTCTTTTGTAAAAATTAAAACACTCCAGAAATATACAAGCTAACAAGTGGTAAAAACTCCTATTTCTCACATACCTCCCAACTTTTATTCCTTGTTGGTAGTAAAATTTGGTGTGTAATCTCCTAGACTATTTCCTGTGCTTTACATACATATTTCTCTACCTGTACAAATAGGTTGGAATATTGTTGGTGTGTTTATTGGCTACATTTCTGATTTTCCTGCTCTTTTACAGTTTAGTCCTTGTAAACATTGGTTTCTCGATATTCCTTATGTATTGAGGGTACCATCTTTTGCCTGTTATACACCCATGGAGAACATTTCCCTACCACATTGTTCATTTAATCTGGATCAGTGCTTGTCTTCCCAGATGTCAGTAACACTTCAGGAGGGAAACGGCTCTATATGACAGGCTGTTCAGGACCTCCCGGACCCCCAGGGCAACAACCATTAAGAAAACACAAAGCAAGAAACAAACCCATTCTGCGTGTTTCCAGATGCATCCCGAGGGAAGGACAGCTCCAGTTGAGGACCGCTGATGTCCTGGTCAGAGTTATCCCCTATGTTCTCCTATCACGTTAAAGCTGTTTCTGTAGTTTCTTGTACCTGATGGTACAGTTTGGTGCCTTTGTCTGTTCTTCTTGGTCAGATTGCGCAAGGTTTCTCACTGGTACAGGTCTTTCCAGACAGTTAGCCCTTGACTCCATTGCTCAGGTCTACATCGTTGTTCCTGTCTTGTGAATCCTCACTTCATTCTGCTGATGTTGGTTTTATTGTGATGTTGTTCTGGCTCCTGGAGGGAAGTGCTCAGCTTCTTCGTGTACAGTTGATATTCCCTGATACCTGCAGTGGAGGCTGTGTCCCTTCTTCTGTTCCTTTGTCCCCACGCCATAGATTTGTCTCATGCTCCTCTCATTGCTATTCATTTCTAAAGAGGTTGTCCTGTCTGTCTGGATTCCCTCTTTAACCTGAGAGATTTAGAAGGGTTTGGATAGATTTTCAAGTGGATAGGTTGGGGGAGGGGAGCCAATATTTTGTGATTATTTTTTACTTTTATTGTTTTAAGGTCCGGTAATATGGTCACATAGATTTCTGCTTTTTGGACTCTTTAGAGATTTCACTGTGACTTAGCACACAGTCCATTGTGGTGACTGTTTCATTGTGGTTTGAGAAGAATGTTTCCTCTCCACTAGTTGCTTATGTTGTTGTCCCTTGGGCTGAGTCTAGATCTAGCTTTTTTGTGTTCATCATCAGATCTGTTTCCTAACTTACTGTATCACTTGACTTGTGGATTTCTAAGAGAGGTAAGGTAGGTTTCCCTGTGATTCTTGAGGTGCCTGTGTCTTCTTGTTTGTCCAGTTTTGCTTTATGTTTCAAGACCATATTGTTAGGTGTATAAGTGTTCCTGACAGTTATCAACACAGAGAACCCCTTTTTGTCCCATTTAAAGTCTTATTTCTTTATCTCCTTATTTTCAACCATATTATATACCTTTATTTTATAACGATATTTTAACTCAACTTGAGAGCCTTCATCTTTTTATAGAGCAATTTGATCCATTTACAATTGTGATTATCAATAAATTGGAATTTGAGTCTACCATTTAATTTAATTTTTAATTTGTTAGGCTTTCTCATGATTTTTCTATTCTTCTAGTGGGTGTCTTTCAGCTTTTAGGAACAACGATTTCTGCCTCTCTTTCTGTAAATGCTTAGAATCGATCAGTTCCTGTGTTCTACACTCCCAACTCATCACCTTCCACTCCCCAGCTCGAGACTGTCTGATCTTACTTAGTTCTATGTTCTTATTTTCCCCATCAAGCAACGATGGTTATATGCAAGTAGACGTTTTATTGGTTACTTTGTTCACTACTATTTATTGTTGCCAAATTTTTCCTCCTTTTGGAAATATTTGATGCTATTTTGGAACTCATATGACAGTAAAATTTTGAAAGGAATCGAGTCTGAAATACTTCTTAGGTGCTGACACTGGGGAGCCAGCGCCTAACCTCTTAAAGTTGCATCAGTGTGTCTGCAGAGTCAGGATGAGGTCAGAGATGTTTAAAACCATGGAATTGAATGAGGTCTCCTGGAGACACTGCAGCTGTAGAAGGGATGAGGGCCCAGCCTAGGAGCAGGCAGTGTTTACAGAGGTGCAGCTGAAGAGGGTCCAGGAAAGGAGACTGAAAGGTTGGAGCATGGAGTCGCAGGAGCCACGAGGGGAAAAGGGTATTGCAGAAAGGAGGGGTGCTCTGCTGGGTGGGATACAGCTCTGATCAGAATGGAGAAAAGATGGCTGGACTTGGCCACATGGGATCACTGGTGACCTTAGTCTCCTTGAGAGGGTGGGAATGAAGCTGGGTCTAGAGTGGGTGAAGGGGGGCCATGGGAGGGCAGTAGGGATGAGACACTTTACTTAAGAGGTTTAGCCATGAAGGGGAGTCAGGAAAGTGGACGGTAGCCAAAAAGGAGCATGCGTCCAAGGGAGAGTTTTGTTTGTAAGGTGGAGATGAGCTAACAGTTGCTGCAGGTAGGACCGGATGGAGAGGAGGAGCCTGAGGGTCAGGGAGGAGCGTGCTGGGCCCTGAGGAGATGCAGGGCTGGGCTTCACCGCCTGGGGAGGTGCAGAGAACAAGAGGACAGATGTGCTGGTGGAAAGAGCACCCTGTGCCTCTCTTCCTGTGTTCCTGGAGTGTGATGTGGGCAGTGGCTGGGAGTGGAGGGGCAATGCAGGAGGTGTTAGGTGAGCGGCAGGGGGAGGAGGGGGAGAGGGAGAGGGCGCTCTGGCTTGGTTTCCATGGCCCACCAGGAGCTCCCCACTGGGGTCCCCGGTCACCAGCTGCTGTCTCTCTTTGATGTCTTCCTCAAAATGTCAGCTCTCTTGATGGTTCTCAGGGCTATTATGAATTTGTTCAACAATCAAAGAATCTTTGGGTCATTTTTTAGGGATTTTATGTCAAGGGGGCTCTACATGTGTTTATTCAGTCTATCATCTTTACCCAATACCTTTGTTTTTGGACCGATTCTGTACAACAGAACAGCTGGGCCAGGGGCCTGCAAGTTCCAGGGTTTGAGAGGTTTGCCCTCTCAAGCCGGTGATGATTGACCTTCTCACAGGACGTGGTACACTGTCCCTGAGCCCGCTCTAACTGTGAGTGTCACAACGTTGTAAATCCTCTGGCAGTTCTGTCAGGGCCCATCGTTGGCATTTCTGTGACCAGCGAGGGCGAACATTTTTCCGTGTTCATTATCTGTCATTTCCCTGACTGTGCTGTCCCCTGCCTTGCTCACTGAGCTCTGAACCTTCCTGGTGGAACCAGGACGTTCACTCTCTATCCAGTGTGATTGCACATTCCCTCAGTGTACCCCTTGAGTACTTGCTTCAAAAATATGTTTTCTTCACAGTCTTTGATTCTTTGTACATATAATCTAGATTTAACCTGGAGCTTTAAAAATGTTTTATTGTGGAAAAACTTTAACATACACAAATTAAACCGAAAAGTGTGATAGCCCCCCATGTCTCTATTATCCAGCTTCAACACATTAATATTCTGATATTCTTGTTTCCTCCATATTTCTACCCACTCCCTACCTTCCATTGATTAATTTTTAATTAATAGATTGTTTTTAGGAAAGTTTTAGATGGACAGAGAAATTCAGCAGACAGTGCAAAGCGTTTCTCCCTCCTCCCCTACAGTTTCCCCTACTGTTAACATCTTGCATGACCACCTGTGTTAGTGCGGTTCATTCCTTACAAGTGAGGAGCTGATGCTGCTACAGTGTTCGTAACCAAGTCAGTGGTTTACATTAGGGTTCACTGTCTCACTGTCACGTACTTGGATTTTGACAAATGCATAATCTCATGTATCCACCATGACAGAGCCTACAGAAGAATTGGATTGCCCTAAATTCCCTGTGCTCTGCCTCTTCATCCCTTGCCTTCCAACTCCTGGCAACACTGATCTTTATACTGTTTCTATGGTTTTGCCTTGTCTAGAATTTCGTGTGATTGGAATATATGAAAACTATGGAACAGAGTATATAACCTTCTCCAGTTGGGTTCTTTCACTTAACAATATGTATTTAAAAGTCCACTATGTCTTTTTGTGCCTTGATAGCTAATTTCTTTTTTTTTTCTTTTTGTATATTGAGTTAAAATATACATAACAAAAAGCGTGACATCTTAACCATTTGTAAGTGTATACTTCAGTGGCGTGAAATACATTTACGCTGTTGCACAGTCATCGCCACCATTCATCCCCATTACTCTTATAAATCTGAAACTCTATACCTATTAAAGAGTAAGTCTCCCTTCTCCCCTCCCCCAGCCCTTGGCAGCCACCATTCCACTTTCCGTCTCTGTTATTTTGACTAATCTCAGTTCCTCGTGTTAGTGGAATCATACAGTATTTTTCTTTTTGTGACTGGCTTATTTCTGTTAGCATAATGTCCCCAAGGTTAATACACATGTAGCATATTGCAGAATTTGCTTCCTTTGTAATGCTGAATAATATTCTGTTGTATGGATATACTACATTTTGTGTATCCATTCATGTGTCAGTGGACACTGGGGTTGTTTCCACGTTTTAGCTATTGTGAATAATACTGCTATAAACATGGGTGTACAAATATCTCTTCAAGGCTCTGCTTTCAGATCTTTTGGGTGTATATCCAGAAGTGGAATTGCTGGATCATGTGATAATTCTATGTTCAATTTTTTGAGGAACATTCATACTGTTTTCCATAGCGGCTGCACCATTTTACATTCCTATCAACAGTGTACACGGATTCCCATTTCACCGCATCCTGTCCAACACATGTTGTTTTCTGTCTTTCCTGTAGCACTCATCTTAGTGGGTGTGAGGTGGTGTCTCATTGTGGTTTTGATTTGCATTTCCCTAATGATTAGTGGTGTTGAGCGTCTTTTCATGTGCTTATATGCCATTCATAAGTCTTTGGAGAACTGTCTCTTCAAGTCCTTTGCCCATATTTGAATTGGCTTGTTTTTTAGTTGTTCAGTTTTAAGACATCTCTGTATATTCCGGATACCAGTCTCTTGTCAGAAATATGATTTGCAAATATTTTCTCCCACTCTGTGTGTTGCCTTTTTACTCTATGCACAGTGCCTCTTGATGTACCAACTTATAAAATTTTCGTGGAGTCCAATTTGTCCGTTGTTTTTCTTTCGTTACCTGTGCCTTTGGTGTCATATCCAAGAAATCATTTGCAAGTCCGGTGTCATAAAGATTTTGTCCTGTTTTCTTCTAAGAGTTTTCTTATTTTAGGTCTTACATTTATATCCTTGAGTTAATTTTTGTATATGGTGTTGGATGAGGGTACAAGTTCATTCTTTTGCATGCAGATATCCAGTTTTCCCAGTACCATTTGTTGACAAGAAACCTTTCTCCATTGCACTATCTTGGCACCCTTGTCAAAAATCACTTGACCATATATGTGAGGGTTTGTTTCTGGGCTAGCTATTCTATGCCATTGGTCTCTATGTCTGCCTTTATGCCAATACCATACTGTTGATTACTGTGGCTTTGTAGTAAGTTTTGAAATCAGGAAGTGTGAGTCCTCCAGTTTTGTTCTTCTTTTTCAGGATTGTTTTGGCTATTCTGAGTCCCTTGAGATTCCATGTGAAATTTAGGACGGGTTTTTCTATTTCTGCAAAAAACATCATTAGGATTTGGATAGGGATTACATTGAATCGGTAGACTGCTTTGGGTAATATTGACACTTTAACAATACTAAACCTTCCAATCCATGAATATGGGATATCTGTCCATTTATGTATGTCTTCTTTAATTTCTTTCTGAAATGTTTCGTAGTTTTTATGGTGCAAGCCTTTCACCTCCTTGGTTAAGTTAATTCCTAAGCACGTTATTCTTTCTGATATAAATCAATTGTTTTTGTAATTTCCTTTTCAGAGAGCTCCTGGTTCATGTATAGAAATGCAACTGATTTTTGTGTATTGACTTTGTATCCTGCTACTTTCGTGAATTCTCTGTTAGATCAAATGGCTTTTTGTGGAGTCTTTCCGATTTTCTACATATGAGATGATATCATCGTCAAACAGAGATCGTTTTACTTCTTTCTTTCCAATTTGGATGACTTTTATTTATTTATTTTTATTGCCTCGTGGTTCTGGCTTGAACTTCAGTACTGTGTTGAATAGAAGTGGTGAAAGTGGGCATCCTTGCCTTGTTCCTGATCTTAGCGCTTTCAGGAAAAGCTTTCAGTCTTCCATCACTGAGTTTTGTGTTTGCTGTGTGTTTTTCCTCCTATTCCTTGTTTCTCGAGTGTTTTATCATGAAAGGGTGTTGAATTTTGTCAACAGGTTTTTGTCCATCAATCGTGATGGTCCTGTTTTTTCCCCTTCATTTTCTTGATGTTGCATATTACATTGATCGATTTTTGTGTGTTAATCTACCCTTGTATATCAGGAATAAATTTCACTTGGTGGTAGTGTATAATTCTTTTAATACGCTGTTGAATTCAATTTGTTAGTATTTTGTTGAGGATTTTTGTATCTATGTTCATCAGGGGTAATGGGCTGTAATTTTATTTTCTTTTAGTGTCCTTGTCTAGTGTTGGTATCAGGGTAATTCTGGCGTCGTAAAATGAGTTTGGAAGTATTCTCTCTTTTTCAATATTTGACAGAGTGTAAGAAGGCTTCTTTTTAAAACTTCTTTATATGTATGGTAGAATTCACCACTGCAGTCATATGGTCCTGGGTTTTAATTTGTTGAGAGATTTTTTTTTTTTATATTTCTTGAAATATTAGTGACATATAACACATGTAAGTTTTAGGTATTCAAGATGATGATTTGTGAAAGAATTACCACAATACAGTGAGTTAGCACCTCCATTCCCTCACATAATTAACTTGTTTTTTCTAGTGATCACTTTTAAGATCTACTCTCTTAACAACTTTCAAGTCTATAATATATTATTGTTAATTATGGTCACCATGTTGTACATTAGATCCCCAAAGCTTATTCATTTTACAGCTAGAAATTTGTGCACTTTGACTTACCTCTCCCCGTTTCCCCCAAGCCCAAGGTCCTGGCAAACACCATTCTAGCCTCTATTCCTTTGAGTTGGGCTTTTTTAGATTTCACATATGGGTGAGAATATATAGTATTTGTCTTTGTCTGTCTGACTTATATCACTTAGCGTAATGCCTCAAGTTCCATCTGTGTTGTTACAAAATGCAGGATTTCATTCTCTTGCATGGCTAAATAATATTCCATTATATATTTCATGTATATATACATATGTCTGACATTTTCTTTATCTATTTATCCATTGATGGACACATGGATTGTGTCCACGTCCTCAGTTTGTGAATAATGCTGAAATGAACATAGGGGTGCAGATATCTCTTCAGAATAGTGACTTCATTTCCTTTGCATATACAAGCAGAAGGGGAATTGCTCATTTATATAGTATTTCTATTTTTATTTTTTTGAGAAAATTCCAAATTTTTTCCATAGTGACTGTAGGAATTTACATTCATACCAACAGTGCACAGTGTTCTCTTTTCTACACAGCCTCGTTAACACTTGTTGTCTGTTGTCTCTTTGAAAATAACCATTCTAGCAGATGTGAGGTGATATCTCATTGTAGTTTTGATTTTATTTCCCTGATGATGAGTGATTACGAGCATCTTCTCATGTACCTGTTAACCATTTTTATGTCTTCTTTGGAAAAATATCTATTCAGGTCTTTTGACAATTTTCATATTGTTTTGTTGGTTTCTTTGCTGTTGAGTTGTAAGAGTTTCTTATATACTGTGGATATTAACCCCTTAATTTGCCAATTATTTTATTTGCTGTGCAGAAGATTTTTAGATTGATGTCATCCCACTTGTTAAGTTTTACATTTGTTGTTTGCACTTTTGATGTTATATCCAAGAAAATCATTGTCAAGATGAGGTTCTTGGGGCTGTTTTCTCTATATTTTCTTCTAGTTGTTTTATATTTAGTGTCTTGCATTTAAGTCTTTAATTCAATTTGGGATTACTTTTATTTATTTATTTTTTATTTATTTATTTATTTATTTATTTTTCCCCCAAAGCCCCAGTAGATAGTTGTGTCATAGCTGCACAGAGAAATCCTTCTAGTTTCTGTATGTGGGACACAGCCTCAGCATGGCCAGAGAAGCGGTGCGTCAGTGCGGGCCAGGGATCCGAACCCGGGACGCCAGCAGCGGAGCTCATGCACTTAACCGCTAAGCCACGGGGCCGGCCCTGGGATTACTTTTAGAGTGTTGTAAAATAGGGGTGCAATTTCAGTTTTCTGCATGTGGTTATCCAGTTTTCCCAACACCAGTTATTGTAGAAACTATCTGTTCCCCATGGAGTCTTCTTAGCTGACTCATCAACTTTTAGCAAAGTGTATGTGTGTGGTTTTATTTCTGGGCCTTTGATTCTGTTCTAATGGTCTATGTGTCTCTTTTTACACCTGTATCATTACCGTTTTTATTACTATAGATTTGTAATAAAATTTGAAATCAGGAATGTGATGCCTTCAACTTTCTTTCTCAGGGTTGTTTTGGTTATTGGAGGTCTTTTGTGGATCCATATGAATATTAGGATTGTTTGTCCCATTTCTGTGAAAAATGTCATGGGAATTTTACCAGGAATTGCATTGAATCTTGAGATGGCATTGGGTAGCATGGACATTTTAACAATATTAATTCTTCTGATCCATGAACATAAGATATCTTTTCATTTCTCTGTGTCTTTGATTTCTTTCATCAATGTCTTATAGTTGTCAGTGTCTAGATCTTTCACCTTCTTGGTTAAATTTATTTATGAGTATTTTACTGTTTTTGATGCTATTGTAAATAGGATTTTTTTCTTTATATCTTTTTTAGATAGTTCATTGTGAGTGTACAGAAAGGCGACAGATTTCTACATGTTGATTTTGTCTCCTGCAGCTTGAGTGAATTCGTTTATTAGTCCTAAAAGTTTGGGGGGGAGTCCTTACGTATTTCTCTATATAAAATCATATCATCTGCAAACAGAGACCACTTTGATTCTTCATTTCCAATTTAGATGTATTTTATTTCTTTTCGTTGCCAAATGTCTCTGGGTGAGACTTGCAGCAGTATGTTGAAGAGTGGTGTTGAGACTGGCCACCCTTGTCTTGTTCTTTGTCTTAGCAAGAAAGCTTTCAACCTTTCACTGTTCAATATGATGTTAGCTGTGGGTTTTGTCATGTAAACCTTTTATTATGTTCAGGTATGTTCTTTCTGTAACCCTTTATTAAGAATTTTTATCATGAATGGCTGTTGAATTTTGTCAAACTGCTTTTTCTGCATCGATTGAGATTATTTTGTGATTTTTATCTTTCATTCTATTAATGTGGTGTATCACATTCATTGATTTGCATCATGTTGAACTTGATCATGTTGTTTGATCCTTTTTTTGAGTTCAGATAGTTTTGTTATAATGTGTCTTGGAGAAGAAAGTTTTAGTTTGAAATTTTAGGTTGACAGATTGGCTTCAGGACCTTGGATGTGTAAATCTCTCTCCAGATTTGGGAAGGTGTCAGCTGCTATTTTGTTTAAGTAAACACTCTTTTCCTTTATCCCTGTCTTCTCCTCTGGTACTTTAATAATGCTTATCTATTTCTTTTCATGGTATCCCATAATTCACACTGCCTTTCCCCATTCCTATCCATTCCCATTTTTCTTTTTGCTTCTTTGACTGGATGATTACAAATGACACATCTCCTTGTTCACTAATTATTTCTTGTTATAGTTGAATCTGATCTAGAAGCTCTCTATTGAATTCTTCAGTTCAGTCATTGTGTTCTTCAACTCTAGGATTTCTGTTTGTTTTTCCTTAATGATTTCTGTTTCTATAGTGAATTTCTCACTTGTTCATGCACTGTTTCCTTATTTCATTTAGTAGTCTATCTATGTTTCCTTAGAGTTTTATGAATTTCTCAAAGAGGGTTGTTCTGAAGTCTTTGTCACATAGTTCCTATATCTCCATTGCTTGGTCAGTCATTGGAGTTTTATTCTTTTTCTTTGGGGGTGTGATGGGTTTTTGATTATTCATGATCCTTGTGGCCTTCCATTGGTGTCTGCAAATTTGAGGAAGTAGGCACCTCTTCCACTCTTTACAGACTGGCTTTAGCAAACCAAAGCCTTCACAGTCATCCCATCTAGGGGTCCTGTGTAGGCCATCTGGTAGTGTCCAGGTGCAGGCTTGCTGCTGGAGTCCTTGGGCAGCCTGGTACTGGGGTGAGTGGAAAGCTTGGGTCTATGGTATTGTGTCTGGCCCTGGGCACAGCTGGGACCCTGAGTTCATGAGTAGCCCCACTGGAGCCTGGTTTGGCAGGTCCTCAATGAGAGCCTGCAGCCACAGGAGTCATCCAGGGCCATGAGAGTTCGCCAGTGCTGGGATGAGCTGAGAGCCTTGGTTCATGGGAGACTGCAAGAAGCCTGGCACCACGAGAGACAGCTTGTGCTGTGGTAGGCCAGATGTCTGGATTCCTGGGAGCCTGCTGGGATCCTGGGGCCACAGGAGCTGCCTGAGGCTGCAGAAGCCAGCAGGCACTGGGTCAAGATGGAAGCCTGGGTTCATGGGAACCTGCCGGTGCCTGGTGCCATGGGAGCTGCCTGGGGCCGCCTGAGTCAGCAAGCACCTGGGTAAACTGGGGGCCTGATTTTGTGGGAGCCTGCCAGGGGCCTGGTTCCATGAGAGCTGTCTATGGATCCTGGAACTGGCAGGTGGTGTGGTGAGCCATGGGCCTGAGTTCCCCAGCAGCTCTTGGGGAGCCTAGTGCCATGGAGTCTACCTGGGGTTGCTGGAGCCAGCAAGTGCTGGAGTGACTTGGGGTCTTGGGGGTGTGGGAGCCTACTGGGTGCCCTGGTACAAAAGCTGCCTGTGGCTGAGTGTTGCCTGTGGCTGCCTGGAGTACGCAGGAACTTGGGTGAGCCAGCATCTGGATTCACCAGAGCCCACCAGGAGCCTGGTGCCAAGGACACCACTTGTGGTCACAAGAGCCACCTTGGGCTGTTTAAGATGGCAGCCCCTAGGCTGAGATGGGGCCCTGGGTTCCCAGGAGCCTGGTGGGAGCCTGGTGTCAAGGATGCTGCTTGAGGCCACCAGAGCTGGCATGCTGCAGGGTGAGCCAGGGGCCTGGATTTGCAGAAACTTACAGGGAGCCAGCTAGGTCCACGGGAGTCAGCCTGGCATTGGGGCAGGCTGGCTAAGGTCAGGCAGAGTGGAGAAGTCCCTTCTCGTTGGGAGGTATTTGATTACTGATTCAGTCTGCTTATTTGTTACTGATCTGTTCAAGATTTCTATTTCTTCATGATTCAGCTTTCATAGGTTGTTTCTAGGAATTTATCTATTTTGTCTAGGTTACCCAATTTATGAGTGTACACTAGTTCAGAATAGTCTCTTCTGATCTTTTTCTTTCTGAAGCATCAGTTGTAATGCTTCCTTTTTCATTTCTGATTTAGTTTGAGTCATCTATCTTTGTTTTCCTAGATATTTTATCTAAAGGTTTCTCAATTTTATTTTTTCCAAAACTCTACTTTTACTTTTATTGATCTTCCATACTGTCTTTCAATTTTTTTCCACTCGCCTCTTGGTGACTTCCGTCCTTCTGCTAACTTTGGGTTTCATTTTTTTCTTTTGTTAATGCTGTGTGTTGTAAGTCAGGTTGTTTCTTTGACATCTTTCTTCTCTTATAATGTACAAGTTTATCACTATAAACTGTCCTCTTACTACTACTTTTTCTGCATCCTAGAAGTTTTGGTGTGTTTATTGTTTCTTTCTTTCTTTCTTTCTTTCTTTTTTTTTTTTTTGCTGAGGAAGATTGGCCCTGTGCTCACATCTGCCAATCCTCTTTTATTTTATTTTATTTTTTTTTGCTGAGGAAGACTGGCCCTGGGCTAACATCCGTGCCCATCTTCCTGCACTTTATATGGGACGCTGCCACAGCATAGCTTGCCAAGCGGTGCGTCGGTGCACACCCGGGATCTGAGCTGACGAACCACGGGCCGCCACAGTGGAGCACACACACTTAACCACTTGCGCCACCGGACCGGCCCCTATTGTTTCTTTTTGTATGTTTTGAGCTATTTTCTAATTTCCCTTTTGATTTTTTCTTTGATCTACCTTTTTTGTGTGTGAGGAAGATCAGCCCTGAGCTAACATCCATGCCAATCCTCCTCTTTTTGCTGAGGAAGACCGGCCCAGAGCTATCATCCTTGCCCATCTTCCTCCACTTTATGTGAGATGCCACGACAACATGTCCTGACAAGCATGCATCGGTGCGTGCCCAGGATCCGAACCCGGGCCACCAGCAGCGAAGCACATGCACTTAACCACTACAGCACCTGTCAGCCCCCGATCTACTTTTAAGTTTAAGAGTTTTTGTTGAACTTCCACGTATTATGAATGTTCCAGTTTTCCTTCTGTTATTGACTTCTGGTTTCATGCCACTGTGTTTAGAAAAGTTACCTGGTATTATTTCAGTCTTCTTAATCTTGTTAAGACTTGTTTTGTGACCTAACACGTGATCTGTTCTGGAAAATAGTCTGTGTGCCCATGAGAAGAGTGTGCATTTTGTTGCTGTCCAGTAAAATGTTCTGTGTGTGTCTGATAGCTCCATTTAGTATTTAATGTTTTCATGTCTGCTATTTCCTGTTTTCTGTCTGGATATTCTATCCATTGTTAAAAGTGGGTCTTTGATGTCTCCTACTATTTGCAACTTATATAAGTGAGAATGCTCTTATTTTGAGAATATATAAAGATCTCTTAGAACTCAATTATAAAAGACAAGTCAATGAAACGGGGTAAGCAACTGGAATAGGAAATACATAGATGGCCAATAAGCACAAGATAGTTGCTCAGTATCATTAATTATTAGGAAAATGCAAATTCAAAGCATAATGTGATACTATTTCATGCTCAAAATGAAGGCTATATTCAACATAATGGAAAATAACAAGTGTTGGTAAAGATGTGGAGAAAGGGAAACCCACATACATTACTGGTGGGAAAGTAAAATGATGCAGCCACTGCAGAAAACAACTTGGCATTTTCTAAAATCTTAAACCTAGAATTACCATTGACCTGGAGAGGCCCATGGTAGATATGTCCAAAAGAGCAAACTTGCCCATAGACATTCAAAGCAACAGTGTTCACAATGGTCCAAAAGTGGAACAAACCCAAATTTCTATCCAGTTATCACTGCATAAACCAAATGTGGCCTATTCATAATATAGGATATTATAAGCCATAAAAAGGAATTAAGTACTGCTACATACTAGGCCATGGGTGAACCTTGAAACATGTGTGCTCACTGAAGCCATCCACAAAGGCAATAGATAACATGATGCCATTTGAATGAACTGTCCAGAATAGGGAAATCCATAGGGGGAGAAAACAGATGAGTTGTTTCCATGGGTTTGGGTTAGCAGAAAATAGAGTGTGAATGAGTATGGGTTTGTTTGGGGGTGTTGAAAATGTTCTGGAATTAAATAGTGGTGATAGCCACACGACATAATCATTGTGCTAAAAGCCGCACAAATGTATACTTTGAAATGCTTAAAACGGTGTATTCTACGTTAAGCAGATTTTCCTCATAAAAATTTTGAATTTTTTAAGTTAATCAGGGTATTGGTTAATTTTAAGTTGGTTAGTATATTTAATAAGTGTAATTAATGGAGTTATTAGGAGTATGGCAGGTTGTAGCCAAGAGAGTGAACATCCGACGAGGGCTATAGTAAGAAATCCTATGATTATACAAGCAACAATCTAAAATCCAGTCCATTTCCATTGTCCACAACATGGAGAGACCAGCCATGAAAATAGGTCAGTGATCTCGGGGGCCTTTGGTATCTATTCAAAGATTTGGGTAATATTATGCAATATTTTAACCTCTTGGGCCATTTGGTGGAGGTAGGTTTGAACTTCTCTGTTGATGTACACTCAGCAAGTGGTTCTAGGAAAGGCACCAACCCCTCCTCCCTTGGCCAGTATAGACAGTCTAGGGCCAGGCCATTTTCTAAAACCATTTAGGCGAGAGACTCATGAGACTGTTGTTCAAGGGCTAGGATATGTTCTTATGGAGTTGTTGTCCATGTTGTGTTAAGGTTGTTGATACCTCTTAGTTGCCTCAGTTTCCTGATTTTGTGTGGGTAGGGCCACCACACCTGTGCCCAGTCCAGTCAGTCAATCCTAGTAGAACTGAACACCCAGTGCTATAGGACTGACATTGTTTCTATGGGTTGATGGTAGCTAGTCAGAGCAGGAAACTCAAAGGACCTGCGACCTGAGAGAAGCAGGCTGAGAGAGAGACAATAATGCATTGCACAATATAGTCTGGAGAAAGCTGTTCACGGGGTTGGGGAAGAGAGAAGCTCACTGGATGAGAGCCTTGTGATATCAGCCCACAGTAAAACCCAAAAGTGGATGCTCCTGGTGTGAAATATTCCTTAGGTGTCTTGAGGTAAAACCAGTAATTTGCATTCACTGGTTACCTGTGCTATATGATTTCAGAGGTTATGGTTAAAGTGTTTGTGGGCCAAGAGCTGTCTGGGCCTGGGCACAAAATCACCAAGGTGGCCTCAAAGGCTGCCCCAAAATGACCCCTCAAGGAGCAGTTGGGGCAGAAAGTGCGGGGATAATTTTGAAGGAAGCCTGGGGCAAAGATGTTGTTGTTCGATGGAGTTGGCTACTAGTGAGTGTCTCCGCAGGGTAAGCCCTTCATCTGGGGTACAGTAGGTGATTGGAGGCCAAGTGACAGACCCTGTGACTCCTGATTCCCAGTGCACGGGCAGCCCTCTCAGCCCACTGGACATAAATGGTGATGGTGTTTGTGAAGCATCTTGATGGCTGTATGGAAGGTATAGGGGACGTGTGGTGGGAGATGCCATGATAGTGTCGGGAGGAGCTGTGTGTGAGATTACGGTGTTGAAGGGGAAGGATTGGAGGCAGGTGCAGTGGGTGTGTGACCAACAATGGTCAGTGAAAGGACAGCTGGGGTGTAACTGGGGAAATCAAGGACCAACAGAAGTCATGTGTTTAAAACAAGACACCAGGGCCTGCCCAGTGGCTTAGCGGTTAAGTGCGCATGCTCCGCTACTGGGGGCCCAGGGTCGGATCCTGGGTGCGCACTGACTGGCACACCCAGTCCTTGCAAATTTCCCACATGCATTTTACATGCATTTTCTCTTCTGTTGATGGTCGATGAGTTCTAAGGAAATGGTGAAGGCACAGTGAGGAGGAATTGTGGGTTTCTGCACGACTACCTCTAGGAGTGCCGCCCCCTCAACCTGAACAACCACCCGGCACTACTAGAAATGAAAGACATCCCATCACCATGGATTGGAAGACTCCTTATTGTGACGATGTCAACATTATCCAAAGAGATCAACAAATCCAGTGCAGTCCTTACCAAAATCCCAAGGACGTTTTGTGTTGAAATAGAAAAAAACCCATCCTAAAATTCTTATGGAATCTCAAGTAAGCCCAGATACCAAAAATAATCTTGAAAGAAGGTACTAAGTTGGAGGACTGATTCTTCCTGATTGAAAACTTACTACAAATCTACAGTACCAAAACTGCATTGTCATAGCATAAAGACAGCCATATTGAGCAATGGAAACAGAATTGAGAGCCCAGAAATTAACCCTCACTCATGTGATCAAACGATGTTTGACAAGGGTGCCAAGATTATTCAAAGGGGAAAAGCCCTTTCAACAAGTTGTGCTGGAAAATGTGGATATTTACATGCAAAAGAATCAACTTGGACCCTTACCTAACACCATATACAAAGCTTAATTCCCAATAGATCAAAGACCTAAATGTAAGAGCTAAAACTATAATACTCTTAGAAGAAAACATAAGACAAAACTTTACAAGATAGGATTTGGTAATGATTTCGAGGATATGACCCCCAAGGAGCAGCCAATAAAATAAGAAAATACACACGCTGGACTTCATGGATATTAAAAAGTTTTGTATCTCAAAAGACATTATCAGCAGTAAAAGCACAACTCACAGGATGGGCGACCATATTTGCAAACCATGTGTCTGACAAGGGCTTAATATCCAGAATAGATAGAGAACTCCTAAACTCAACAACAAAAATCAAACAACCCAAATCAAATTTGAACAAAGTACATGAGTAGACGTTTCCTCAAAGAAGATCTGCAAATAACCAATAAGCATATGAAAAGACGCTCATCATCACTAATCATTAGGGAAATGCAAATCAGAAACACAGTGAGAGACCACCTCACATTCATCGATCAAAAAAAAAAAAAAAAAAGATGGCATCCAAAAAAAGAAGAAGAAGAAAAAGAATAGAACCAGTGTTGGTCAAGATGTGGAGAAGTTGGAACCCTTGTGCACTGTCTTGGGAAGATAAAATATATAGTTGCTGTAGAAATCAGTATAGCAATTCCTAAAAAAAAATTAAAAATATAATTATATAGGACCCAGCAATTTCAATTCTGGGTATATACGCCCCCAAAGAGTTGAAAGCATATTCTTCAAAACGTATTTCAACACCCATATTCATAGCATCAGTATTCATAATAGGTAGAACATAGAAGCCACCCAAGTATCATAACCGAGGAAGGGCTCGCTGCCCAATGCACCCCTTAAGCCAACCATGAGATACCGCTCTTGTAGAAGGGAAAAAGCTTTATTACGAGGTTGGCCAGCAGGGAGACAGGAACCAAAGGTTAAATCCTTCTCCCCAATGGGCAGTTGAAAGGGCTTTTTAAGGACAAAGGAGTGGGTGCGGGAGGTTGGAGGCAGTCCTACGCATTTTGCGCAAGTAGATTTTCATGTTCTGTCATACATCCCACGTTCAAAAGGCGGTGTCCTTAACATGATTGGCAGCTGAGTTCTTGGTCCCCTACGTCATCCTCCAGTCACTTGACTCAAACAGCAGTGATGGTTTGAGTCTTGCCAGCCGTCTTGTGGTCTCACTGGTTCAAACCAGTTGAAACTTGCTCAAGGAGGAAAAAAGGAGTTTCTGAAAAAGAACTCATGGCCCAAGACTAGATCCTTAGTAAATATGTGGAACGTGGCTTAAGAAAGTAGTCTCCAGGGGACCGTTGATAAAAATCTGGTTGGGGCCCCATTTTATTTTGGGCTTGGTTTTGGGCCCGGCTAGGCTATCTGTCCAGGGATGTATGGATATGCAAAATGTGGAATATACATAAAATGGCATATTATTCATCCTTAACAAAGGAAGGAAAGTCTAAGATATGGCACACCATGGGTGAACCTTCAGGATATTACTCTAAATGAAATAAGCCAGTCACAAAAATACAACCTTGTGTGATTTCCCTTCTATGAGGTTGCTGAAATCGCTAGATTCAGAGAGACTGAAAGTAGAATGGTGTTTGCCAGGGGCTGGGAGGAGGAGGAATGAGGGGTTATTCATGAATGGGTATAGAGTTTCAGTTTTGTAGGATGAAAAGACTTCTAAAGATGGATCGTGGTGATGATTGCACAGCAATATTAATGTCTTCAATACACTTAAAACATACTTAATGTATCTATGGGGCCTGATGACTTGTCCTGGCTGAGCACACGCTTGTGCTGTTGCACATCTTACCCCTCACTGTGCAGTTGGGAAACTAGCCCAGAAAGAGGCAAGTACTGGCCCAGACCACGGGAGGTAGTCCGGGTCCCAAAGACTAGACAGAGCTCCAGCTTCCTTGGCCAAGGCTCCGCCCCTTCCCTCAGGTCTCCTTTGGCAATGAGAGGCATTAAGATCTTAGAGGATTGCTGCCCACCCCTCTCCATATGAGATCATTTTCCTCTCCTCATCATAGCATGTGCATAGGCACCCCCACTCACACTGAATTCTCATGTGGGGGCCATGGAGGTGCAGTCAAGAAAGAGCTGACCCGGAGGAAGTGACAAGAGGCAGGAGGGAGAGAGATGGGAGGCAGCTCTCCCAGGGGACCATGGCATTCGTTCTCCTAGATACATGCCCAGGGACCCAGAGATGGGCAGAGGAATCCCTAAGGTTCCTAGGTTTCTGCCTATCTGTCTGTTCCAGACCCATCCTTGGCCCAGCCTGGGGAGCACAGGACTGGGATCCTGCAGTCCACCTCTGTGGGCACCCAGAACTGTGATGAGTCCATCCTCCCCTTGTGTAGGCATTGGGAACAGGAGAGAATACCTCAGTGAGGGTCCTTCTGTATAAAACGGAGTGCATCCAGCAGGTGACTCCAAGTGTTCCATGCACTCGCAATGTGTCTGTTGGACTAGGTTCTCTGTTGATGACCTACTGTGCTCTGAAATGTTGAGAAGATGCTTTCCACCCACTTGAGATCATTTAGAACTGAGGAGACATGGGGGCATAGGTGGATGAGAACTGGGGATAAGGAAGAAGATGCCAGAGCACTGGACACCAAGTCTAGAGATGAGGGAGAAGACCAGTTCTTGTTGGATCCTCGGGGTCCTCATCTGGAGGCAGGGGGAGTCATTGTCCTGGTTGAGGTTGGATGCCTCAGGAACGAAGAAGACGCCTGGTGGGGGGCAGCAAGATGGGGAGAAAGGTAGGCTCCCAAGATTCACCCCACTCTCTCGAAGCCGACAGGTCCTGCTCCTTTACCTCTGGGACCCTGGAGAGCCTCTGCCTTGAGGACATCTGAAGAATGGTTCCTTTCTGTTTGGTGGAGTTTTGGTGAGGGCTGCAGTGCTAGTGCTGGCTACCAGGGGGCGGGCAGCCTCTTGTGTCAGTGGTGGCAAGTTAGATTTTCTTTTTATTTTTTTCAGTTGTATTGAGATATACTTGATATACAGCACTATGCAAGTTAACATTGCTGTGTGGTACATTTGAAAGTTGCTAAGAAAGTAGATCCTAAAACTTCTCATCACCAGGAAAAAATCGTTTATGTTTCCTTGGTGATTGATGTTAACTAAACTTATTTTGGTAACCATTACATAATATACATATACATCAAGTCCTTTCCTTCTCCTGTAAACCCGGAATTTACACGGTGTCCACTGAACTTTTCTTGACCTCCTGGAGCAGAGAAGAGTCAAGCAGAGGTCTTTCTGGCTGTCCCTCTGCCTCAGAAACAACTTGTACCTCCTATTTCTAGTGTTCATCTCCACAATCACACTTGGTCAGAAGCAGGGAGAGGGGTGCAAGATCTTCCCATGTACTCATTCAGCAGCTGTGCACTGAGCACTCACCCTGTGCCAGGTGCCCTGGTGGGCCAAAGTGCAGGATGAAAATGACCAAGTGGTCCCTGCCTGCCAGGAGCTCACAGCCTAGAGGGGAAATGGACAAAAGCAAAAACAGGAGCAAGAAAAGAGCAAGTGCTGTAGAGAAACACATCAAGGGGCCGTGAGGGAGGGCTGGGCATCACTGCGTAGGAGGGTCTGAAAGGCCTCACTGGGGTGACGTTTTCTGGGACCAGAATGACAACAGGGAGCCAGCCCTTCAGGGGTCTGAGAGCAGTGTGTCAGGGAGATGGCACCACTGGTCCTGAGTCTCACAGGCAGAAGTGAGTTTGGCCAGAGGAGGTTAGAAATGTGGCCAGTGCAGCTGGAGGGAGGCTGGGAGGAGAGAACAGGAGCTGGGGTGGAAGGTAGGGCCAGGGCCTGGTAGGCTGTGTCAGTTACCTTTCCCTCTCTGACTTTATTGCCCCTAACCTTGCATTTCAAAACTACAAATGTTGACTATCTCACAATTTGTGTGGATCAGCAATCAGGCACGTTTCAGCTTGGTGCCTCTGCCTCAGTGAGTTGAACAGGTTGGTGCTGTGGCCTCAACTGAGGCTCAACTGGGGGAGGACTAGCCCCAAAGTTCACTCTCAGACTTCAAGGTTCAGTTTGGACTGAGAGTTTAAGTTTCTTTCTGTCTGTTGGCCTGGGCACACCCGTGCTTTTCTCCTCTATAGGCCTCCACATTGGGCAGTCCCAAAACACTGGTATTTGATTCCTCAGTTACAAGGATTTGACAGAGAGAGAGAGAGAGATGAAACATGAAAGACGGAGTAAGAGGAAGTGAGAGACTTGTGTAGTTAAAATTTAGACAAGACATCCCATCACTTTGGCTGTTATTATGTTCAGAAACCAGTTACTAACTACTTAGTGGTTCCACGGGGATGGCTATACCATGGGTGGGGCTTACTGGGTACCACTGTGGAGGCTGCCCACCTCATAGGCCAAGATGAGGCACTTGGGTCTCATTCTCCATAAAACAGTAAACAATTGAATGGTTTAATGCCACAGGATGGCAGTATCTAAATTTCCATTAGTTTCAACCCCCTCATGATGCTGACCTGAAAGTGAGGCCAAATTGGGAGTGACTGTTCCAATATCACATTGCTAGAACCCAAGCCTGTTTTGAGTGGTGTTCTGTGCTACCTGTCACCCCTTCTTGTTATTCTTCCATCTCTAATTTTCTGCCTTATGTACATGTGACACCAGCCCACAGGGGTAATAGATATTATCTCATATACACCAGGTGAGGTCCCTAGGAAATAGATTCTAGCCTGATCCCCCTGGTGTAGGTTTGGAGACTGGGGAGGACCTGAGAGGCACAGGGATTATCCCAGGATGAAGAACTGGTAAGTTAAAGGATGTCTGCATTCATCTCTGTCTCCTCAAAGCAAGGACCTGAGTTAGGTTTCTAGGGAGCTGGGGCTAGGGCTGTGTAGGCTCCTTGTGTACAGTTCAGGAAGTGACATGAGAGAGGAGGGTGAGCAGCCCGGGCTCAGGGGGCAGCTCTGGAGAAATCTGATTGAGGTAAGGGGTCCAGGTATAGGAATCTTGAAAAATGACCCCATCTCCTTGGCCCTAGGCCTCAACAGATCTTTGAACTCTGGTAACCAGGCACCCACAGTCCCACATCCAGCTCACTTGACGGGAGACAGTCAAGAGGCAAAAATGTTTTGTTGTTGTATCCCAACTTTTGCAGGATCTGGGCTCAAAAAAGCCCAGAAAAAGAATCTTTGATTGTTGCCTACATTGGCTCAGCCCTCATCCCTGACGCCTCTGGGTGTCTGACAGGAGGCAGTGAAGGGTAACATGGGGCAGCCCAGGAAAGGTTAGTGCAGACCAGGACACAACGGTGATCCCACCTGATCAACCCCAAAATCCAGGCCCCTCATCGTGTGTTTGTGTGTGTTTGTGTGTCTGTGTGGTGTGGGGAAGGCAGGGTATGTGGGGCAGGCCATTCCTGGGCAGGAGCTGGTTGTTAGGTGTCGGAAGTCTGGTGGGTCTGTCATGCTCATACCCAGTCATGGCTGGCAGCATGAGAAGGTGAGCTGCTCAACTCGTATGTTATTGAGCCCTAGAGGTTTCATCTCCTTCCCTTCCTGACCAGAGTTCTTTGCCAGGATGCCCTCTGTGCCTGAACTGAGGAGCAGAATTTCTCTTGGGGGTTGACCACAGTGGCAGTGTGCAGGCAGCCCCTGATTCCCTCTGGCCCAGCTCCCAGGCAGTCTTTGCAGAACTCCACTCAGGAGGTCATCGAGTAGCTGCCCAATGGTTTCAAGTCCACCAACTCACTAGACAAGGGGCAGGTGCATGAGGCCACCCACACCATCCAGTGCTGCTCTAAGATGAGAACAGGAGCAGAGGGCCTCCACACTCAGGACCTTGAGATGATGGGGTTGGACCAGAACTAGGGTGGGACCAGTCAGGGGCTGTCTCTTTTTCAAGCTAAAGGGGATGTACATGCAGGAAACCTTGCCTGATTCAGAGCTGAGCTGCTGTGACCCTCTTTCCTTTGACTGGTGTGAGCTTCTGGAGGCCACTGAGGCAGAGCCAGAGGGTAAGGGGGACTGCAGGCTGGCTATTCCTGGAAAGGAAGTGGGATCTTTCCTGTATTTAGAAGGACACATGGAAAGTCAGCTATGTGAGTGAACCTTTCTCTTTATCCCGCTCCAGCGCCAGGTGCAGAGCTTCAGCCAGCAGCAGAAGCAGAGCAGTGGGCAGTGGTGGAGGTAGAGCTGGCTCCAGCTCCGTTGACACCACCCTCTCTAGCACTGGAGCCAGTGTCCCCTCCATCAGCAGTGTTGGAGCTGGAGCAAGGGCCGACATCGGCTGCAGCAGGAGTGGGAGCTGCTGAGCTGGAGTCACCTGGACCATCATTTCTAGTGGGAAGTCCATCTCCACCTGTGGCTAAGAAGCATGAGAAGAAGCCCAACCTACGGCCTTCCCTCCTAAGCTGGTGGTGGAGCAGTTGACCGTGATGGATGCGGTGAGCAGCTGGGCTCTCAGGGTGGGTGGGGTAGGCCTTCACTCTGCCATCATTGCCCCAGACCTCATCCAGTCTCCTATGATCTGGGCCCGAATCCTGGCTCCACCCCTTACCAACCATACGACCTGGGCAACTTTCTGAACCCCCAAACATTTGCTGTCCACCTGCAGAGGGTAGAGGTGGACACTAACAGGACCTGCTGCACAGAGTGGTTGTGCCGGCTCCATGAGGTAGAAGAGACGGAAGGGTGAGCAGGGCCTGGCACGTCAGTGGGGGAGGGGAACTCACTGTGTGCAGCCAGGTCCCTGATGGCCCAACCGTCTGCTCAGGAGGCTCAACAGCCTCAGGATTTATTAGATACCTGATGTGTACTTCACTATGAGGGAGACAGACAAGGCCCGTGGTTGTAGCTGCCACAGGGGAATGTGCATCAGAATGGGGAGTGGGACCAGAGGGGGGATCATGTTGTTGGAAGATGCCCCCTTGGGATGAGCCAAGCTGAGCCACCATCTGGAGCTTGGAGTTAGCCAGGACGGGATGGATGCAAATGCCCCTCTCCCTTCCCTGCCAGTATTGGGTCCTGGGTCATCTTCTGCTGGGTGCCTGCAGTGACAGAGAAGAAAAGCCAGGGACTCGAACGAGGCTCAGGCCACATCATGAGCTTCCTGAGCTCCAGCTCTAAATTGTGACCCCTGTGTGGGACTTTGTGGGCTGTGGACACAGAGCTAGGGTGTGGCAATGCTGGGTGACACTCCCCCTGTTCCCCAGGAGCCCTTCCAGAAGGTGGTGCCCTCTCAGTGTCTGGGCTCCACCTGGGGCAAGAGGAACAAGCCCGGCAATGAGCACCTGGCACACACCGTCCGGGCCAATATCGACCACTTCAGAAGGATGGCCAACCTCGTCATCACCACCTGCCTCGGGGTCCCGAGCATGATGTCCCAGGACAGGGCGAGGGTGGTGTAGCGCTGGATCCAGGTGGCCCAGGTGTGCTGTGGCAGGCCCAGTGGAGCCCCTCTCTGGAGCCTTAGGAACTGCCTCCACCTTTATCAGCTCCCAGGATTGCAGTTGTGGTCTAAGCCCCTGCAAGTCCCTAGGTCCTTCCTGCCAGGAGCACGCTGATCTTGACTCCAGGTCCCAGTGCGGGGATGGTCACTTCCTACGTGGCTCCCTCCTTGGGTTGAGCTAAAATCCTCCTCCTTGTGAGTGTTACACTTTGGGTCCTAAATGTGCCCTTCTGGGGCTCCCTGAACATCTGTCTAATCCAGGAGGGGAGATTTAAATAGAAGGGGACTGAAGCTAGAGCAGGCAGGGCTCCTGCGCCCCACCTCACAGCTCATTCTCTTCCCTTCCCCAGGAGTTCGAGATCCTGAAGAACTTCTCCTCGCCCCGCACTGTCATCTCTGCTCTGCAGAAAACATCCATATGCCACTTGAAGAACACATGGGGGAAGTTTCCTGGTGGGTAGTGCCCCTCTCCATAGGAGGACCAGGGTGGATGGGGGATCTCCTGAATATCTGCCATTGACCCCTCAGTCAGGTGGGAACTCCTGGGAGGCAGCAAATGATGGGGACAGGGCCTGGGCCTCAGCGGTGGGTCTCTAAGTCTCCCGGTGTCCTTAGTGCACCAGTTCTGCTTCAGGACTCGGTTTCCCTAAATGCCAGGTACTGGAGTGAGCCACATTGGAGATTTTCAAGTGTTTATAGCAACAGAACTCTATGCCCAGTTGAAACTCAAAGTGATCAAAAGAGAGCTGCTCTGTATAGCTGGGGAATGGAGACCCCAGTGACCAACAGGAGAGCCCCCTCCCAGTCCCACGAGACCTTAGCGCTCAGAGGAGCCCAGTGAGAGCACTCCTCCAGGCAGTTTGAATCTCTCAGGTTGTCAAAGAAAAGGATATGCACTTAGACCCCTCACATTATCCCTAAATTTATCCTTCCCTCTTTCCCTTCCCCTCAGGGAGAGCTCTGAAAAATTTAAGGAGAGCTATAACCAAGACGTGTCCTTGAACAGAGAACTGATGACCAAGGTAGAGTGGAGGCTGGGGGTCTGGAAAGAGAGGAGGGGCCAGGGGGGGAGGGGGACTGAGCAAGCTGTGGTTTTGATAATTTCTCACTTGAACTTTCTCTGAAACGTTCCCGTCTATCTTGTCCAGATTAACAAGCAGAGGGATCTGTTCTGCCCATGGGCAGGTGGGGTGCCATTTTTGGGCAGGAGGCCTTGGTCATGGGACACAGTGGTGTTGGCTGGGCTGTTCCAGGACGAGTTGCCGAGCTGGCGCCATCAGCAGGTCTCTGGCTTCCACTCATGTCCATCCTGCTGGATATAGCTTCTTCCAGGCTGTTGGGTGGTTGGGTGGGTTTATCCCTCAGCCTAAACCTGTCCTCAAGAAGCCAGGCCCCTGCTGCTCCTTCTATCTTCACCATGTCTCCAAGGGGAGGGCACACTGCCTGCCCCAGGGACGGGCACAGCTAGGGATTCCCCTGGCCCAGGTGGACAAACAGGCTGCTCATCCTTGGATCTGAACAGCTGGACCAGAGACAGATGTGTGTGCATTGTGGGACTCCCCCCTGGACCCCTAGAGCAGTCACTCGAGTCAACCACAGGAGTCTCACCTGAGTGCCTGGTTGGCAATGATATAGGCCCCAGGTGGCTTATGAGTAGCGTCTAGGCAACTGGTGGACTCTTAGTGGATCCTGCTGAAAGGACATTAGGAGCTTCATGTAAATGGGGAAGCAAAGCATCCTGTCACCCCCTTCCCTGTTGATCAGAGGTGGCACCTTGTGGGTCCAGTTCCTGAGTGGATAAAGAAAGAGTTCAGTGCAGGCGAATATCCTGAGTGGTTCTTTGGAGAGGAGAAGGGTTTGGCATTGCCTCTGTCCGGCATGGGGGCCAGACACTCCATGGGACTGGGGCAGGCAGGAGCCACTCAACAACCAGACTCCCAAGACACCCCATCCTCTCCATCCACGGCTCGGCCCAGGGCCAAGCTTTGAGAGCTCAGGGGACAGGACTGTTGTCAGCGGTGGGGCTGGAGGTTAGGGAAGGATGTTGGAACAGGGCCTCTGGCTGAGAGGGGCAAGCGGCCTCTCCTCTGTTGGCCCTTCAGCAACTCAATGCCCCTGTTTGGGCCTCTGTCTCCCCATCAGGGAAATGGAGGTATGGTGATTGTGTGGTGATTGTGTGGTGCAGGCCTCACATGGGGGTGATGATGTAAGAGGGAGGAAAAGAATGTGGGAGCTTTCTGCCTGCTCCACCTGGAGGGGTGAGGGCCAGAACAATGATGACAGTCATGCGACAGTGAGTCATCAGGAGAACCTGTGGGGTAGCTGGAGTTCTCACGCTTCCTAGATGAGGAAACAGGCTCGGGGAGGCCAGGCCAAAAGCCCGAGCTCACACCCAGAGTGAGAGTTGGAGCTGGGCTTGTTCTGGAATCACAAGACCTTGCAGGGTGGAGTGGCATTGATTCCAGTTCACTCGAGTCAGATGTTCAGGGTCAGAGGCCAGTGGTGCTCGAGAGAAATGGGGTGAGGGGAGTATGGTCTCGCTGACACTGTCCTCGACTCTGGCAGGACTGGCCCTCCACGTTTGCCCCCCGGAGAGCAACCCCCAGAGAGTGCAGGAGAAGCAGCAGCAGCAGCAGGTGAGTGTGCCTGTGGGGGAGGGGCTCTGCCTTCCCAGCCGGAGGCCTCAAATCAAGAGAGGAGGCCCCTTCCTCCTGGTGCCACAGTGTCTGAATCCCCCAGTAGAAGTGACCAGGAGGGGGGCCTGGAAGAGCTGGTGCAGGATGGGTTGTTGTGGGGAGGGCCAGGGACCGCATACCCTGTGATTTGCCTGAAGCGGCCCTGGGAGGTGAGGAGGAGGAGTGTGGTGTTCTTGGGGTGTGAAGGGAGGAAGAATTGAGGGGAGGCTGCTAAGGGTCCTAGGCTGCTCCCGGTGGGAACCCTGGGGTGGGCCAGGAGGCTGAGGGTGAGGACTTTTCAGGGGAGGGTCTGCAGGGGGCCGACTTGAGAGCAAGGGCTCATCCCACCCGCACCCCGATGTCACAGGGTGTTGTCCCCTATCTTGGCACTTTCCTCGGTGACCTGCAGATGCTGCACCTGGAGATGGGTGATTATCTCGAAGTGGATGAATCTGAGGACCAGGCAGGAAGGACCAGGATCCTGAGCCTGGGGATGCGTGAGCCCCCGAACTGAGCTCTGAGCTCTCAGCACTTGGCACATCTCCTCTCATGAGAGCCTCACAGCCGCCCCTGGGAGCTGGGGCATCAGGCCCATCTTAGGGATGAGTGAACAGAGGCTCCGCCTGAAACATCCATTCTCGTTCCTCAGGCTGGGAAAGCTCAGAGCTGCCTGATGGCACAGCTGCGTGAGGTTTTATCTGAGCTGGACTCTGCCTGTCCCTCCCATGCTGCCCGTGGAGGGAGAGAGAAGTTGGGACCCCCAAGTCAGGCAGCACATAAGTGGCTGAGCAGTCCCCTCTGCCTGAGGCCTCAGCCTCCAAGTCTGTCATCAGAGAGGGTTGTGCTGCCAGGTCCCTCAGCCTCCCCCCATGTCCTACTACTCTGGAGCCCAGAGCCCATCCTAGGTCCAAGTCCTGTTTTCTCTGCATGCCCCGCCCCCTCTGGGAACCTGGCAGTAGTGCCACATGAGAAGGGCAGGGCATAGGGGGCTAGTCAGCCTAGGGGGCTTTGTCTGATGGACTCTGGCTGTCTGCCTTCCAGGGGAATGAGATCAACCTTGAGAAGAGGACTGAGAAGCAGCTGTGGCACTCCCTGCAGGGGAGGGGAAGGAGGTGGAAATCAGAAACCCTCTGGGGAGAACAGTTTCTGGCTCCACCCCTTGTATCTTACATTGAGTGGAAGATTTTGGTAGAAGTCGAGACCCATCCAGTTGGTGCGTGGGTTGAGGGGAGGATGGCATCAAGGATATCTTCCTGGAGGAGGGGCTGATTATTCCCATTCTGAGAACAGGTAGATCCTGGATGGAACAGGAGGGAAGGAGCGTTCCCAGGACTGGTCCTCTGCCCCAGTCCTCACCCACCACAAGGCCCCTGCAGCATCCCCCACCCAGGCCCTGTCTGCATCCTCTCCTTCCCTCTGGTCCCAGGAATACCGAGTCATGAGGGAGATCCTGCTGCTCCAGGTTACTGCAAAGAATTATAACAAGACCCCAAGGAGTGATTTGGGGCCTGGTTCCAGGACATGGAGCTGCTCAACTAGAATGAGTGAGGCCGGGCAGGAGTTGGGTGAGGGCAGGGGTGGATTCTCCCTGTTGGCCAGTCCAGAGAGCCTGTCTCAGTGGCCCCCTGGTCAGCCCCAGGCCTTATGGCATGGCGACCTCTGGGACACCCAGACCCCAACTGCTGAGGTTTCTTTTGACCAAATTTTAGGAACTTTTAGTTTTCTAGTTGAATCTCTGGAATTGCATCAGCTCTAAGTGGGGAAACCAATGTAAAAAGATCAAAACATGCATGTGGAGAGGACAAGGCCCGAGGAAGATCATTTGAAAATGGACTAAAGGCAGACAGGACTTTCCCTCCTGAGACCCCTCTAGGGGCTCCGTGTTCACCCCTAACCTAGATTTGAATCCTGCTGGGATCCCTGTACAGGACTCTGAATTCCTTTTCCTGCTTGATTTGTATCCAGGAGGAACGATTTCTGATGCAGCTTTTAAGGCTACTGCTGGGCCTCGTTCCATAAACATGACTGCTCCCTGTGAACTAGGATTCTCAGCACCCCTGCCTTCCTTATGCAATTCCCTTTAGGGCAGAAATTCCCTAGAAGGCCCCCAGCCTCCTCCCTGGCTTGGCCTGATGGATCCCGAGTGAGCTCTGCTTTGCCAGGATAAGGGACCATAATCCTGGCCAGTCAGTGACCCCACATTGTCCCTTGCTGTCCAAGGTGAATTCTGAGCTCGTGTCCTTCTGAGGTCCAAGGTCTTGGGCAATCCTCCAGTTTACACACTCAGTGTTGGTGTTCTGAACTCGTCCAAATGGGGTAATTGGGCCCAAGTCATTAAAGTGTGTCACCCCTGGGTGGCTGTGTTTTTTTCCCCAGTCTTGTGCTGTGGTTACATTACAAGCAGCTGCTGGGGTGTGAACCCTGTTTGGAGCTTTGAAAGATGAGGCATGACAGGGGTGTTGGGAGGTCCAGCAAGGAATGCCACGGAACTGATGATCCATGGTGGTGCATGAACACAGCCTTACCAATTAAAATACTGAAATGTTCCCCATCTGGTGGTGAATAGACACTGCTCTGATCTCACACCAAGAACCCGACCCATGACTAGCAGCTTTCAAAGGGTTACCAAGTGGCATTTTGAACCTCTTCCCTTGGGAACACCCTGTAAGACAAGGGACAGATGAATCGCTTGGCACTTGTGTGTTATTGCCTCCTTTCTGATGGCTGCAAGTGTCACTGAGACACACAGGCTGGACTCTGCCAGGGAAGCCTTCTCAGGACAGCCAGAAGCTGAGGATGAATTCTGGTTCCCGGCATCCCAGGCCCTTCCTGACATGGCACAGCCACCCAGGAAAGTGATTTGGTAATGGAAAGACTGGGAAGGCCGTACTTTCCCTCCAAAGAGAAAGAGAAGTGCCAGCAGTGAAAGCTTGATCCCTCAAATAGACAATGAAATCCCAACAAGCAGTGGGTTCTTGTCAGATTACTGATGCTGAAAAGGCCTCTTTTGATAATAGCACGATCCCCCAGCTGCCATGTCCATCTTCATGAATCAAATTTCCAACACATATGGATCTAAAAAACTGAGGGAAATCTGGTATTTCCTTAGATGCAACAGTGAATTAGCATGCAACAAAGAACATAAAAATGGAGACCTAGAAGTAAATACCTAATTTGAGTACATAGGCATCAAAGTGCTTTTGAAACAATATTTTGGAATCTATTGGAATATTACACAAAAAGAATAATCCACTTTTAGTACGTTTTACTGTGACTGTGAGGGGAAAAACTGAATCATCCCGTGACGTTGGTAACTCGCTGCTGACTTGAAAGTAAAAATAAATGATGTACATAGTAAAAGAAAATGAGAGAACAGCATGAAAAAAGAAGATCTTTCTCTCCTCACCTGAAACTCAACCTCTCACCTCAGAAAGAAACCGCTGTCTATATTTTCTATGTCACACAGCAGAGTTTAATAAAAGAAACGTATTGGTATGTTTTAAAGTTTCAAGAGCTCAAAGCAAGGAAGCATTAGGGACGCACCCATGAGACCTCACTGAGGTGCCTGCTCCATTTCATCTGCTGTCAGGACGTCCTTCTTGGCCCTTCATTTTCTCTGCCTCGCTAGCAAGTCTGTCCGCCATCAGTGCTACCACCAGTCTCTCTCTTGTGCTCCTCACTGCCCTTTCCTCCTTCCTGATACCTTCCACAGTCACCAGAAATTGTTGGCAGTGAAGCTGTGGAATGCCCAGATCAGCTCCTGGAATCATCTCTGTCAAATCTGAAGACCGGCAGGAGTGGGCATGGGACCTGGAGTGCAGACCGCCTGCGAGCACACCTGGCAGGGATTCACCTGTGTGACTAGGTGCAAGTTTTTGCAATGCTTTGGCAAGATTGAAAGGACTTACAAGTTGTCCTGCACTGCTGCAGGCCTGGAGTCCTTGCGGTCTCTCGGGCCAGCAGACCTTGTGGGGCCGGTCCAAGGTGTCCTCCCAGAGACCCGTCACTGCTAGGATGGGATGGGATTCTAGTAACCCATCCCTTGACTATGTCACTGGACATCCTAAAAGGGATGGAGGTGCTTAAACCAGGCTTTGGTTTGGACTGGTTCCCACAGTCACGCTGCTTCCTCTGTGAAGACATGACTATCATCCTTCTTTTCCTCTTACCCTACAAAAATAAATCATGAAACTGGGTCAAATGACAAAGGAAGCCTGCCATTTTAGGACAATTATCATGGCTGTTTTGTACTTCCACCCTCCCTCTATCCTCTGGGGATCTGACCCGTGTCCTGGGATGTCATCAGGCAGATTTGCATCAAGAACAGAAAGCTCCAGGTCAAAACTCAAGGCTACTCCAGATCATTTCTCTCCCTCCATCCTGTTAACACCCTCTCCTTGTTTGAGTGTGTTTCTATTCCTTTCTTGTCCTTGTCACTCTCAACTGTACAAGTCCTGGCACTCCCTCTCAGGACAGTCGGTCCCCAATCTTTTACTAAATCCCAAATCCCACCATTTCTGTGTTTTCTGACTACTCATTTGCTTAATCCATTGACCACTCGGTGTTCATAGAAGTCAAATCAATAGTGACATTGTCAACCAGCCTTTGTTAGCGACTTACTCCCACATCCCAGATGTTCACATAATCCAAATGGTTATGTTCAAAGTAAATAATTCAGAAAACATATTCACTCACCACAAATTCCTGATATCTAATACTTTTATTCAAACACTCTACAGTGGATACCTGTCCCTCAAGATCAGAAGTAATGCCAGATCACCGATCCTCACCTTAATTTCCTCCTACCCCTATCAATCCTGGATTCCATGGACTATGAACTCAATAATTTCCTTGGAATAATAAAAAATTCCTTACCACTTAGTTATGTTGTAAACCTCCAAACCCAGAAGATCCCGATTATCTGCCATGCCGCAGCTACTGCTGGTCTTATAACAAGCTGAAGAAAAAGCAGGAAACATGATCTTTTGGTACCACTGTAATTACAAAACCATCTGCATCAACTGGGAAGCACTCATAATGCCTGAAAATTTTGTTCTCTTTTTTTTGTGTTGGGTCAATAACAAAAAGAAAATTCAATTAAAAAATGGACAAGGGACCAGAATAGACTTTTTCCAGTGAAGACATACAAGTGGCCAATAGGTGTATGAAAAGGTGTTTGGCATCACTAATCAGGGAATGCAAATCAAAACCACAATGAGCTATCACTTCACACCTGTTAAGATGGCGATTATCAAAAAAACTAAAGGTGGCAAATGTTGGTGAGGATGTGGAGAAAAGAAACCCTTGTGGGAATGTAAACTAGTACAGCCATTATGGAAAACAGTATGGAGCTTCCTCCAAAAATGAAAACTAACATATGATCCAGCAATCCCACTTCTAGTATATACCCACAGCAATTGAAATCAGGGTCTCAGCGAGATACCTGCTCTCTAATGTTCATTGCAGCTAATTTACAATAGCCAAGACACTGAAGTAACCTAAATGTCACTGACGGATGAAAGGATAAAGAAATGGAATATTAGTCAACCTTGAAAAAAAGCAATTCCTGCCATTTTTGACAACATGGATGGACCTGGTAGACATTATGCTAAGTGAAATAAGGCAGACAGAGAAAGGCAAATACTTATATGTGGAATCTAAAATAGTTAAACGCATACAAGCAGAGATTAGAATGGTGGTTGCCAGGGGATGGGAGGATGGAGAATTTGGGATTTGACGGTCAAAGGATACAAAGTTTCAGTTATCAAGATAAATAAGTTCTGGAGGTGTAGGCTACGGCATAGTGCCTACAGGTAACAAGACTGTACTGCATACATCACATTTGCTAATACAGTAGATATTAAGAGTTCTTACCACAGAATAATAGTAATAAAGGAGGTGAGAGAAAACTTTGGGAATTGCTGGATATGTTTGTGGCCTTGATGGTGGTGACAGTCTCAAGGGTGTATAATTATGTCCAAATTCATCAAGCTGTATATGAAAAAGTATGACATCATCGTTGATTCTTCTGCATCTTGAAATATGCCAAGTTCTCATCACATGAGAATATTTTGTAACTATATATGGGGACAGATGTTAACTGGACTTATTGTGCTGATCATTTCAACATATATTCAAACATTGAATCATTAAGTTGTACCTCTGAAACTAATATAATGTTGTATGTCAACTTTACCTCAATTAAAAAAACACAACAGACAAAATGATTTGAATATTGTAAATGAGTTCAGTGAATCCCTGAAACTGCCCCATTCCCATATGGGAGTTACAGGAAGCAGAGAGGATGAAATAAGATGGAAGAAAGTTGTACAAAACACTATTCAAATTAAAATCATTTGAGTTGCTATCAGCTCCTTGTGGCAGAGTTCTGTGAGCCCTGATCTTCTTTCACATTTATCTTGGAAAAGTATACTTTCAGACCCAACCCATGATAGTTCATCATTTGCTCTAATACGAAAATCTCAACTTAATAAATAAAACCAAAAGCATCCCTTATGTATGAATAAAGTTAGTGAACTTTACAGAGAAAAGAGCATATTTGCACAATCTCAATAAAGGAAACAGAAGAACTGAATGATGATCGAGTCTCAGTCAAGCTTATCTTTGAAAGCCAGTGAAACCAGGATATCTTTTCAAGGATGTGTGTAGAGCTGTCAGCCTTGGAAGATAGAAATAGTGGCCTCCTCTGGAACAAAGGGCAGGCTTGCTTACTGCCCAATATAATAGAAATAACACCCCTCCCTGGGGCAAAGGTCAGCAGACTTCCTGTCCATTATCAAAGATTTGAGTTCCTTAAGCTCTGAGCTCTTGCAACCCTCTGCATGTCAGCTGGCTCACTGTGTATCACCCTGTAGGAAGTGGGATTTAGTGAACCAGTGCAAATGCTGATACTCAGGCCACTGGTATTGCTGTGTCGTTAAGTCCTTTGTCTCTGACCCGTGGGTCTAGTTTCTTTTGCCAGCATCTATAAGACTATGGTAGGCTGACTTATTAGCTTGCAGGTAAGGTAAAATATCATACCTTTCACGGTTCCTGACAAGCCCTTAATGTAACCAATACTCTTAGGAACAGAGAGCTATCCAGAACAATATGTATGGATATTCTTCATTGAAGACTTCATACAACCAAAACTTTAATAAGTCTCTCTGATCTCTTATTTCTACCCCAAGTAGAAGGAGAGGCACCAAACTATTACAGACCTAGGGCTTGTGCAAGCCACCTGGAGACCTAGTGACCAGAAACTTCCCATGGGGAGCAAAGACAGATGGGCATATTTCCAAAATGGACCCATATGCCTCCTTATCATCCAAAAGACAGTACATTATCTTAATTTATGATGATTTCATTCATTAAAATCTTGTGATGGGCCAAAGATACATATCTAAGAGGAGTGAGACACATGGCAGTTGTAAGCAGATTAACACATTTGGTGAATATCAAACTCTGAACTAAACTTAGTGTTCTAATCAATTATAAGGTACGACAAATTTAATTAGGTCAATTAAATGATATTTAATGGTATGCCTGATTATTACTCTGCAATAATGAACAAGAAACTCATGTAAATAACTATAATTGGTCTTACTTTAAAATATGATAGTCAAGACTGTTTGAGATAAGCTGGAGAGAAGGAAGGGGGGAAATAGATAAAAGTTAGCTGCTCTGAAACCACTCTCAAGACCCCTGGATCTACATGTAACCCAGGAGATCGAGGCAGATGGCTGTGTGCCTAGATCCTCCTGCACTGTGGTTCTCAGGGATGTCACGGGGGTGAAGCAGCTTCCTGAATCGTGTTTACACATCCATGTGTACAATACCCCTGACCATGGGGATGAAACACCATTCAATCATCCCTTACACCCCTCTAATTAACAATTAGATTTCAGAATCGTTGTATCATTACATGATAATTTATTCTTCAAACCTGTAGGATGCCGAGCTAAAAGAAAATCAAATTTCAATGGCTTCTTTTCTTTGAAGGACCAAGATGTTCTTTCACACTTGGAATCCGGATTAGAGGATAAATCCATCAAATCAATGGAAACAAGTTAAGAAATGGACAGAGGGATATTTCATTCATATATACACAGTTTGCACTGTGGCAAAAATAGAGTTATATTTTAAAAAATTAGAATTTTTTGAAATTTTAGAGATTTTAAAGACTTTGTTCTGCTTATACTCCCTTTGGTTTACCAAATCAAACTCACTCTTTAATGGGCATCTAGCATTGAGTGCTAATAACAGCAGCTTTTTTAAATTCTTATTTTTCCCAGGTCAAACACCAAGGGTAGAGGTCTTCAAGAGATCAAGTCTAATCTACCTACGGGTGTGGCAGGCTTACCTATGGATGTTCAAGCCAGACATTGCCAGAAGAACTACATCTCTTCACCCATAGGTGAGTTTTTACTAGTAATCACAGAAACTTAAGGATATCAAAGGAAATTTTTTATTAAGAACCCAAGTTATAGATTCCTCTCTTAGGTTCATTACTTTGAATTTTTGACTCAAATCATATATATCAATTGGACCATGTTCAATTCTATGATCTTTAGAAGATGCAGCCTACGGCTGAAGAGAAACAGATACAACACCAATATCTTATCCTGTCTAGCCAAACTGAGAGCCCCTGGAGTCAGAAGTTTTCAAGAAAAGAAAAAGTCATCCGTCTTTGGAAGAGAGACAGTAGAGGCTACTCAAACATTCAACTTTAAATTGTTAACATGACTTGTTAGAATGTGATGGAGCACACCTTCTAAGTTTCATGATTTTTCTCCACAATATTGAGATGGATGACCTTGAAGTCCAGTTTCCCCATAAATGTATTTATTCAATGATAAAATTAATTTCCCTATAATTACCATGAAAATCTTATGTCATAGTCTCTGACTAAAAGGAAACAAAGCAAATTGAGCAGTTGAATAGCAGTGTAATTAATTCCACACAAGGATCTTACGGCAGCATTATGTATAATAGTGAAACTGGATGTAATCCCATTTCTATCAAAGAAGAAGTAAACAGATTATGGTATTCCTGTTCTTTGGAATACCTCTAAAACATCTAACATGGTAAGTTAGAATGATGTGCACTGATAAGGGGAGATGTCTTTGATATATGATTTGGGAAACAGCAAATAGCAAAACGATGTAGTTATGTAATTTATGTTAAAAAACTTTATGTGTATTTATAAATTCATAGGAAATTTCCAGAAGAATAAACCCCACCCTGTTAACAGTAGTGGCTTCTGAGTAGGGGAGTGAGTTTTCAGGGAAGGGGATGAAAGGGGTGGGTTTCACTTTATACAGATCTGTGTACTGTGACTTTTTTTACAATATGTATTTCTTTCATAATTAGAAAAATGAATGATGTGACCATTTGGTGCAGGACAGCAGCATTATGTTCACCAGTCTCTGTACTGTATGTTACTGCACAGCACGGACTGTAGGAAAAAGCCCAGAGGAGCAATGAAGACAAAGAAGACGCGACACCTGCAAAAAGTCAGTGAAGTATTTCTACACAACAAACCTTCCAGGTGAGTGACGGTCAGTATCTTCCACTGCTCCAGCTCTCGCAAGAAACCTAGTACCTTCCCAGGGTAAGCTGGAGGACCACGGCCCACTAGTCCACTCCCCGCCCAGGGCCTGTTTGTGCAGGGTGACTGCCATCAAGCAGACAATGGACTCAGGATGGGGCCTGTGTCTTTGGGGAGGCTGGTAGAGAGGCACAAAGTCGAACACCAGCTAAGGGCACACACCTGAGAGGTGGAGTTCCAGGTGGAGACTCAAAATGTACCAAGACACTGCATGAAGGAAGCTACTCCACCTCCCTGAGCCTCAGTGTCACCCCCTGTAAAATGGGAATCACAGGCTTACTTCACAGAGCTGTTGGGGAAGATACATAAAAGTGCCTGTTACAGTCAGTGTCCACATTATTAACAAAGTCGTCTCCAACTTCAGAATAATCGATGAAAAGAGTAATGTTGATGAGACCAAAGACGAGATACCCAGCTTCATAACAGCCCCAGCAGCATGAGAATGAGAGGAGCTCCGAGTAAGCAGGGTTCTTCACAGCTCCACTGGAGAGGATGAACATGGGCTACACCAGGATAAGTCGCTGTTGTACAGTGACTCGTGTAGTGAGGGTGGGTCCCTAAAGACACTGTGAAATACAGTTACACACAGTGGCTCCTAGGAAACAACTAAAAGCAATCAACGCAGCAGATAGGAATAGGAAGGCGGCGAGCAGAGGAGGGTCAGAGCCACAAAATCTGAAGGAAGACACTGAACCACAAGAGCCCAGCTCTGTCAACAGCTGCTGTGGTTGCACCAGGAGATCAAACGTCTGAGACAGCCATTGTGGGGACTGCTGGGAGCACAGTGGTCACTGCGGCCACACCCCAACAGCAGTGCATCGGAGCACACACACCCTGAGATTTTCCTCTCCATTAATCCTAGTTTTAAGATGATGAGGGCCGGCCCCGTGGCTTAGCAGTTAAGTGCTCACGCTCCTCTGCTGGTGGCCCAGGTTCGGATCCTGGGCGCGCACCAACACACTGCTTCTCCAGCCATGCTGAGGCCGCGTCCCACATACAGCAACTAGAAGGATGTGCAGCTATGACATACAACTATCCACTGGGGCTTTGGGGGGAAAATAAATAAATAAATAAAATCTTTAAAAAAAAAAAGGGCCAGCCCCATGGCTTAGCGGTTGGGTGCGCGCACTCTGCTGCTGGCAGCCCGGGTTCGGATCCCGGGCACGCACCGCTTCTCCAGCCATGCTGAGGCCGCGTCCCACATACAGCAGCTAGAAGGATGTGCAGCTATGACAGACAACTATCTACTGGGGCTTTGGGGGGAAAAAAATAAATAAATAAAATCTAAAAAAAAAAATAAGATGATGAATATCCTCATGTTACAATGTCTCTTTCCAACCCTTGTGGACGAGTGTAATCAGAACCCCCTGAAGAAGGCACAGGCCAGAATAGGATGGAACACTGGGGGCTGAGGGAGTGGCGCTGCACCTGACCACACAGACTATCACCCGGGCCTATTGAACACGAGAGAAGAACCCAAGGATGTGGTCTAATGAGAATTCCCCGTCTTGCCACATTCAGAGACACTACAGAGTTTCTCTTCCGTTCTTTACAAAAATGTCAAAGAATTCATGCGTCATTAATTCATAAAGAGGCAAATTCTTGACAAAGTGACAGAGTCCAGATTCCATGACCAGGTTTTTCAGTTGTTTTGATAATATCCCACATTCAGGAATCAGAAATGTAACCTATTGGGATGTGTAATATAAACAAGGACTTTTTTTGATGTAGATCAACGCCCAGATTTTTAGAGATGACATAAATCATGAAAGCTGCTAACCATTCCTCCACAGGTTTCAATAAGACTTTTAAGTTAATTTACCAATCTCAGGAAAAAAGAATTTGGCAATTCAAGTTTTTTGTTTCTGCATTCAAGCGTACAGTACAGACAAGAGAATGAGCAGAAAAAAATTAACAAGAAGGTCTTGTGCCTGCCCGGTGGCTTAGCGGTTAAGTGTGCACGCTCTGCTATTGGTGGCCCGGGTTCGGATCCGGGCACACACCGATGCACCGCTTGTCCGGCCATGCTGAGGCCACGTCCCACATACAGCAACTAGAAGGATGTGCAACTATGACATACAACTATCTACTGGGGCTTTGGGGAAAAAAAAGGAGGAGGATTGGCAATAGATGTTAGCCCAGAGCCGGTCTTCCTCAGCAAAAAGAGGAAGATTAGCATGGATGTTAACTCAGGGCTGATCTTCCTCAAAAAACAAAGAAAAAAACAAGGTCTTGGTTGCATTTCATCTTTTGCAAATAAGCAGGATATTTTATGCTCTGTTCCTTTCACTACTCTAAACAATTTTTAAAGAATATGGTACATCTGACAATCCCTGGGTGTGTTTATCCTGGAACCTTGCCAGAATCCAAAGCAGAGATGTTAAAGCTGATGGGTTTCAAATGCTGCCCAAGTGCTGTCTACCTTGAACATCCCTCTCCCAAAGCTGGACCACCAGTCTCTTCCTGAGGGATCAGAGTCGTCACCCGTGTCCCTGAGAGACTGGCCACTCAGGCCTGAGCTGAGATTAGGCTATCAATCTAAATGGCAAAATGCTTAAGCTATTTTCATCTTAAGGATGCTGTTTCAGAGGCCCCTGCACTGGAAGGTGTTGGTGAAAATGTTCTATTAGATACTTGCCTGGGAATTGGGTTGTTCTCCGATGCTCTTGGCGGATCCTGGGGAAACCAATGATTAACCTCATGGATGCCTCAACTTCCAAATCTGCGAAAAAGTCAAGCAACAGCCACTGTTACCACCCTGCAAAGCTCTTAAGTTGTGCTTGCAAGAGGGGCCACAAGGGCGAATTTCTCCCAAAAGCTGATGAAATGATGGCACTTTGGCTGCAGAAGGCAGAGGGCAGCAGGCAGAGGAAAGTTTCTGGGATGTCAAACTAGTTCCCATAAGCACTTTAGAGAAGCACCTGGCCCTGGACTATGTAGGAGGCTGTGGCAAGACCCACAGACATGCAGGTGGGAGGAGGAATCAAGCAACGGAGGGAGGCGGTGTGGAATAGACGTGAGTCCGGCTTCAATTTTGGACAAAAGCAGTTGCACGATGCAGGCCCGTGGTTGCCCATGCAGCCGCCACACCCTCCTAACTCCTTGGTTCCTCTCATCCTGTCACATCCCTCTGAGACTGAGTCCACATGGAGCATGTGCAAGACCACAGTGCAGAGCACACCTCCTTACTCCTCCCCTCAGGACTAGGCACTGCCCCGTGCCCAGAGCATCCCGGGAGTTGTAGTCCTGTAGTCCTGCAAGCTCCCAGCCGGGAGCGGTTGAGAAACAAAAGCTCCCAGCATGCACTGCTAGGGGCCCCAATTCCCTCCTTGTCCCTCCACCCCTGGGCCCCACTCCTCTCCTTGTCCACCCCACCCTCTGTCATGCCTCTTCTCTCTACCATGCCCACCCTCCATGCCCTGCCCACCGCCTGGAGTATGCGCAGTGTGGTTGGGCTGCATCCCTTGAGGCCGGTACTCAGGTAGGGGTGGGGCTCACCAGCCTGGCTGTTGTTGAGGATGCTTGCAGCCCTCCTTGAAGCTCCCTGGCCAGTATTTGAAATGTAAATTCAATATCTAAAATGGAAATACCAGGTGACTGGGATCCTGGAATTTGCCTTTTCAAGGCCACTTGTCCTACTATCCCCTCCATCCCTCCAGGCTGCCATGATCCTCCCTCTGGACCCTGTGGTCAGGGTCGCTGCAGAGATCCTCCCTTTGGACCCCGCCTGCCTGAAGGGCCCATACCTTGGTCAGGCATCTTAGAAGGACTGCCGTGAGCCATGTCATAAAAAGGAGAAAACATCACATTGGACAGCCCCAATTCCTGCATATACAGACGGGAAACTTAGGTGCACTGGTAAGTGACTCCTAAGCCACTTCAGGGGACCACACGCACGCCCCTTCTCCAACGCTGCACACAGGCTTGTTCACTGGACTTCCTTATCCCAGTGTGGACCTCGTGGCCTCATTAACACAGGCAACAGCACTGAAACTTCCCGTTGGTCCTTCCCACAATGTCAGGGAAGTTTTTGTAGGAAGGTAATATTCAATTTCTGCTCTACTATAGGGCTGGGTCCTTGACAACCAGTTTTAATATCCCTTTTTAAATATAACCTCAGAATCACAAAATAATTAAGCAAAATAATTTGTTGCTGTTGGGGGTTATGGTGATAACTCTCTGAAGTTATTTTTCCATTTAGCTACTCTGACTCCAAATACTACAGCACCACATGCTTCTCAGACTGGTGGATGCACAGCTCCTCTTCTTTGCAGAGAGGATGCACAACAGCAGAATATCCGTGGCCCGACTTTCTGGAGCATCAGTATTACTACAAGATTTAGAAAAAGCAAAGTTAGGTCATTTCCAAGGTAAGGAATTAAAAACTTAAAACTAAGATGAGGTGGGAAAGTCATATACCATTAATAGTTGTCAGTAATCTGTGCCTGAAATGTCAGACTGTCTCTGAGAAAGAACTCTGAGACCCTATTTCCCATTGTTTTAAATAGAAAAAATTAGAAGGCATAGCAAATCTATCGAAAAATCCTACCAATTACCTAAGTCACGATATGACACTTAGACATAAGTTATGAACATCATTGCTCCTTGTTTTCTTCCTCATTCAACCCAGTCCCACAGGTCTTGAGTGATTGCTGTGAACACTGCACTGTGCTAGATGTCAAGGCCTTGGTGAGCATCATTATGGGGGTGGACGTTGATGGAAAAAGATTGCATCATAAAAACTCAAAGCCATGCCACTTGCCAAATTGAGGCAAAAATGGAAAGACCTAGGGCACCAAGGAAGGGTGAGGGCATTAATAGATACTTGGGAGTATTAAAATCCATCTAATGGTGTCATGAGTGAATGTGTTCCACTTTAAAACAAAACTCAGCTGTTGTTCTCAGATATTGAGTTTATCTTTGTGCAAATATGCAGGATTTAAAGTGTTTATTGATGTATAACATGCATACAGAAATATATGCAGAGGTCATCCGTGTAAACCTCAAAAAATTATTACAAAGTCAACACACTTGTGTGACCAAGAACTAGCACCAGCTTCATTCAGGCCCCGACAATCCCTTTCTCCCTCCTTCCTCCCCAAAGGTAACCAATATCTTACCAGCAAACACTGTATATCGAGTTTGTCTTCTTATACAAGTGTTTTATTACAGGAAAATTTAAACAATATACAAAATAAACAAAATAGCATAGTAGGCCCATCACCCAACTTCAACAACTATTAATCATCTGCCATTTTTGTGTTATCCAGACTCCATCCCATTCTCACCTCAGTTTATTATTCTTTTAGTCCTTTTTGTGTGTGGGGGGAGGTAAGATGTACACACACTGAAAGGCACAAATCTCAATCGTACAGTTTTAGCAAATAAACATGCCCATATAACCTTCACCCCTTTAAGAATAATGTATTTCCTTCACCCCCAGAAAACTCCTTCCTGTTCCTTCCCAGGCAATTTTTTCCTTCCCCTGAGGCAACCACTGTTCTGTTTTTTTCACCATAGGTTCATCTTGGCAGAAATCAGCCCACATGTATTGTTTTCTGTCTAGCTTGCATCCCTCGGCACGAGGTAGATGAGACTCACCCAGCACGTGTGTGTCAGCGTTTGCTCCTCAGCACGGCTGAGGGCATTCTGCTCTGTGGGTGCCCCGAAGTGGGCTCGTCTTCCTCCTGGGGACGTGCAGATCATCTCCTGTGAACATTCTTGTACAAACCCTTTTTGTATGCTGTTTAATTCCTTTATTAGCATTTAAGTGACACATCTTTGCAGTTTTTAGTGGTTGATCCAGATTACAATATGCATCTTTAACATATCACAGCCTACCTAGACTTAATAGTGCACCAGTTTAATCAATGTAAAATATGGAAGCCTTGCTACAGAACAGTTCCATTTACCTCTGTCTGTCCTTTGTGCTATTGTTGTCATAAATTTTACATCTACCCATGTTATAAATCCCACAATACAGTGTTATGATTTTTCTTTAAATAGTCATAGGTCTTTTAAAGAAATTAAGAGAAAAATGTTAAGTATTGGGAGGGAAATGCTTCGAGGATCTGCAAATGTACTGTTTCTTCTCTAAGTTTCACTCACAGTTTTTGCATTCATCAGTCAGTCTTGCCCACAGTAATTATTACTGTGGTGTTCTAGTGGCGATTTTCTATTTCATGCTATCCAGCCGCGTTTATTATTTGGAATTCTGTGAGGAAGATTCCCCCCTCCCTCTCCCTGCCTTCTTCCTGTCTTTCTCTCTTTCTTCCCACCCCCTTTTTTTCTTTCTTCCTTTCTTATTTAATCTTCTTTATATCAGTATAGACTCATGGATATTTATTTTATTCTCTGGGTAATAATCCAATGCTACCATTATTTATTTTGTTGCTCCCAGTTTTCCAGCTTGAGCCGTTGGGAAGTCTTTAAGAGTGATTCCTTTTGGTTTTTTTTTTAAAGATTTTATTTATTTATTTTTTCCCCACAAAGCCCCAGTAGATAGTTGTATGTCATAGCTGCACATCTTTCTAGTTGCTGTATGTGGGACGTGGCCTCAGCATGGTCAGAGAAGTGGTGCGCGCTGGGGACCAAACCCAGGCTGCCAGCAGCGGAGCACGCTCACTTAACCGCTAAGCCACAGGGCCAGCCCAGATTGATTCCTTTTGACACATCTCATCATTTTCTGTGGTTTTTTTTGAAAGCACTTTCCTACTTTCTGGCACTATAAGAAGCTCCAGGCTCATATTGTATTTCCCATCCCCAGATTTGAATTAGCCATTTCTCCAAGAAAACCTGGTTCTTTTTATTGAAGAATGATATTTAGAAACCAAAATGTGGGAGCTAGGTGTGACCATTGATACGAGGGTGTCACTGCTTCTAGACCCTCTCAGCAGAGCTTGGAAATGTATGTATGAATGTAAACTCAGGTATACACATCTACCTATCGATATATCAATCTATCAATCTATCTATCTATCTGGATAGATATATTAAAAGAGACATGGATTCATACTGATACTTCCAACTCCAATCCAGCACCGCAGAGTTTATTCCAGCATTCTCCTTTTGTTTATTTGTAACTTCTTTCACCAACAGTGAGAAACTTAACTCCAGTTATCTACAATATATTTACTAATGTGTCAACTAGTTTCAGAATCGCTAATCCATACCCTTATGAAAAACAAATTTACCACCTAGAGTACAGTGTTTTTGTACAGTACTTTAGTTTTACAGTATCCCATCAAAACACTGTCTTCCAAAGTTACTTCGGTCAGGACCTTTCATCCCCACCCCTTCTGTGTGGTTATGTCACATGCTTGTAATACAGTGAGGTACATTTGTCACTGCATTCCATCTGAGTTCCCCAGCATCCTGATTGATTTTTAAAATTTGCAGAGTAAAATTCACTCTATGCGGTGTACAGTTGTATGGGTTTTGACAACTTTACGGTCATGTATCCATGTCCACGGTACCATACAGAGCTGTTTCTTTCACTCCCAACATTCTCTCATACTGTCTCTTTGTAGTCAACCCCTTCCCCCACTCCATTCCTTGGCAACCACTGATCATTTTCCATCCCTGTAATGCTGTCTTTTCTAGAAAGTCATGTAAATGGAATCATATACTATATAGCCTTTTGAATCTGGCTTCCTTCACTTAGAGATATGCATCCAAGATTAATCCTTGTTGTTGTGTGAATCAAGAGTTTATCCTTTTTATTGCCAAGTAGTATTCTAATGTACTGATGCACCACAGTTTCTTTCTCCATTCACCTGATGAAGGACATTTAGTTTGTTGCCGGCTTTTCACAATTATGAATAAAATGGCTATGAAGATTCATGCAAAGAGTTTTGTTTAAACATTAGTTTTCAATTTGCTTCAGTAAATCTCTAGGAGTGGGATATCTGAGTCATATAATAAGTGTATGTTTAACTTTATAAGAACCTGTTAACTGTTTTCCGAATGCAACTATCATGTAGCATTCCCAGTTCTAGTTGCTCCTAGTCCTCACCAGCACTCTGTAGTTGCAAATTTATTTTTTATTTTAGCCACCTAATAGGTGTGTGGTATCTTATTGTGGCTTCTGCTTCCTTTTTGAAAGTGAGTTCTGCTAAATATAAAATCCTGTGTTGACTTTTGGGTTTTCTTTCTGCACTTGAGAGATGTCATTTTGTTGTTGATTTGTCTCTTTTGTTTTTGATAATATATCATCCATCATTCACATTATTTCTCCCTGTATGTAATGTCTTCCCCTGTACATATGTATTTCCCTGACTGCTTTCAAGATTTTCTTTTTATCTTTAGATTTTAGCAGCTTGACTAACATGTGCCTAGGTATGGTTTTATTTTGTATTTTATTTTGTGTGTTTCCTGACTTTCTTGGATCTAAAATTTTAGATTTTTCACCAAATTTTGGAAGTTTTATGCTATTACTCATTGATTTGCCTTTCTGCTTCATTTAATTTTTTGTCTCTCCCCTGTCTGATGGGGACTCACTCATCTCACAGGTCTTAAGGCTGTCTTCATTTTTCTCAAAACTTTTATGTTCTTGTCTTCAGACTGGAGAATTTCTATTGCTCTGTATTCATGTTTCTTCTACTGTTTCTAATCTACCAGTAAACTCAAAAATATTTTCTGTATTTCATCTTCCTATTTGGTTCTTTTTTGTAATTTCCATTTCTCTGCTGAGTTTCTACATCTGTTCATTCATTATGAGAATATTTTTCTTTACCACCATGATCATCTTTATAAAAGCTGTTTTCTCATCCTTGTCTGCTAATTGCAACACCTTGGGAATAGTTTCTACTGCCCACTTTGGTCGTATGTGGATTATATTTTCCTATTTCTTCAAATCTCATGATTTTTAAAATTATGTACTAGAAACCATGGATGATAGTTATAGAGACTCTGGATTCTATTGTGTCCCTGTGAAGAGTGTTGTTATTTTTCTAGCAGAGAGTTAACTTGGCTGGACTGAAACTCCAATCCTATCTCCTTTACAATGGGCATAGCTGAAATCCTCATTCAGTTCTTTCATCTTTCAACTGCTGTTTTTACACTACGCCCTCTGGGGCGTACCCTGTAGGTGTGTTGTTCAAAGATCTGCCAATTTGCTGTGTGTGTCGGGGGCAGACTTTCATACATATTTTAAGATTTTCCTCTTTGTGGTTCCCTCCCTTCCAGAATTTCTCCCCTAACTTTCCGGCTACTCTGCCAGCCCCAAAATACATCCTCTAACATTACAAGTAATACTATAGTTTTTCCCGTCTGGGCCATGTACAGATTTTGGAATGCTTTGAGGCAAAAGACTCAAGCTTGCAAATATCTCCTGGTAAAATTCCCATGATTCAAGGGAAGACTGCTTGCCTTTGGAAGAGATTTTTGCATACATACATATACACATTTATTATATGTGTATTACATATAGATAGATGATTCTATATAAATATATATAATATTTCATGCAGATTTTATCATTGTTATCTGTGAGAGTGTTAGTTCAACAAGCTACTCCACTAGTACTGGAAGCTAGACCTCGGTTTTGTTTCTTTTTTGCATTTTATATAAATGGAATTATAAAATATATAGCCTTTTGAATATAATTTCTTTTATTCAGCATTATGGTTGTGATATTCATCCATGCTATTGCATGTAGCTAGTGTTAGTTCATTTGTTGAAAATAATTAATGTTGTTAGATGGTCATAAAATATGCATAACATGAAATTGACCACTTTATCCATTTTTAAGTGTACAGTTCAGTGACATTCAGTACATTCACATAACTGTGTAGTGATAACCTCTAACCATCCACAGATCTATTTCCACCTTGCACTGAAACTCTGTGCCCATTAAGCAACAACTCCCTGTTGTCCCTCCCTCTTGACCCTGGGAACCACCATTCTCCTTTCTATTCCTATGAATTTGACTACTCTAAGTACCTTATATGAGTGGAATCATGCAGTATTTTTCCTTTTGTGTCTGGCTTTACTTCACTTAGCATAAAGTCCTCACGGTTCATCCATGTCATAACATGTGTCAGAATTCCATCCTTTTTAAGGGTGAATGGTATTCCACTGTGTTTTACACAACAATTTTTGTCAACTCATCCATTTATGGACACCTGGCCTGCTTCCAGCTTCTGCTTATTTTGAATAATGCTGTTAAGAACACGGGTGTACGTATATGTCTTTATATATGCGTTCAGTTCTTTTGGGTTTATACCCATATATGGTGTTCTGAGATTCATTTTTTCACATGTGGGAGGGTTCCCCACACCTCCAACAAGCAATTCTGGGAATGCCAGATGGTTGTAAGATAATTCAACTCAATTTGATGCTGTCAACCCAGAGATACATCAGATTCCACAGTTTAAGGGCTCAGTCCTATAAGACTGCACACCCACCCAACCTCACCTCTACTTCAGATGCCAGTTACAAGCCCAGGCTTTTACCTGTACTTCTGACTGAGTGACTGTAAACCAGAGATTCCCACAACATCCTCCTTGGGTTTGATTAATTTGCTAGAGTGGCTCACAAAACTCAGAGAAACATTTACTAGATCACCAGTTTATTATAAAAGGATATAACTCAAGAACAGCCTGATGGAAGTGGTGCATAGGGAAAGGTATGTGAGAAGGGGCACAGAGCTTTCATGCCATCTCCAGGTGCACCACTCTCCAAGCACTCCTTGTCATTGCCAATCTGGAAGCTCTCTGAAACTCATTCTATTGGGATTTTTATGGAGGCTCCCTCACGTAGGCATGATCAATTATTAACTCAGTTTCTAGCCTCTCTCCCCTCTCTGGAGGATAAGGGATAGGACTAAAAATTCCAAGCTTCTAATCGGGGCTTGGTCTTTCTGGTGACCAGCCCCCATCCAGGAGCCATCCAGGAGCCCACCCAGAGTTGCCTCAATAGAAGAAATGATTCTCCTAGTGTTCTTATCACTTAGGAAATTACAAGGGTTTTAGGAGCTCTGTGTCAGGGATGGGGTCAAAGACAAATATTAGAACAAGAGATGCTCCTAGTGTTCTTATCATTTAGGAAATTACAAGGATTTTAGGAGCTCTGTGCCAGGAACTGGAGACAGAGATCCATAAATATATTTTCTGTTATTTCAGAACCCATAGGTAGAATTTCTAGATCATATGGTAATTCTATTTTTCATTTTTGAAGGAACTGCCATACTGTTTTCCACAGTTTTATATTCTCACCATCCAAGCACAAGGGTTCCAATTTTTCAAAATCCTTGCCAACACTTGTTATTTTCTGATTTTGTGATAATAAAACTATTCTAATGTGTGTGAAGAGGTATCTCAATGTGGTTTTATTTTGCATTATCCTGATACTTAGTGATGTTGAGCATCTTTTCACGTGTTTACTGGCCATTTTATGTCTTTGGAGAAATGTCTATTCAAGTCCTTTGTGCATTTTTAAATTGGGTTGTTTTTTTATTGTTGAGTTGTGGGAGTTCTTTATATATTCTAGATATTAATCCCTTATCAGATATGTGATTTGCAAATATTTTCAACCATTCTGTGGGTTGCCTTTTTACTTTGTTAATAGTATCTTGTGATACAGAAAACTTTTGCATTTTGATGAAGTCCAATTTGTTGTTTTTTTTTTGTTGCTTATGTCTTTGGTGTCAGATGAAAGAAATCATTGTTGGCAATGGCATTTGGACCCAATGACATGCAGCTTTTACTCTGTGTTTTCTTCTAAGGATTTTATAGCTTCAGCTCTAATATTAGATCTTTGATCCATTTTGAGTTAATTTTTGTATACGGTGTAAGGTAAGGGTCCAATCTCATTCTTTTGCATGTGGTCATCTAGTTTTCCCATCACTATTTGTTGAAAAACTTATCCTTTCTCCAATGAATGGTCTTTGCACCCTTGTCAAAAATCATTTGACCATATATGCAAAGGTTTATTTCTGGGCTCTCTATACTATTTCATTAGTATATTGTGTGTATTTATGCCAGTACCACACTGTTTTGATTACTTTGTAGTAAGTTTTGAAATCAGGAAGTGTGACTTCTCTAAATTGTTCTTCTTTTTCTACATTCTTTTTGCTATTTAGGGTCCCTTGAGAGTCCATATGAATTTTAGGATAGATTTTTCTATTTGTGCAAAAAACATCATTGGAATTTTTACCTCCTTGAGTAAGTTGATTCTTAAGTATTTTTCTCTTTTTGATGATATTGTAAATAAAAATGTAAAGTTTTTAAATTTCTTTTTCAGATTACTTATTATTAATGTATAGAAGAACAACTAATTTTTTCATGTTGATTTTGTGTTCCACTACTCTGCAGAATTTATCAGTTCTAAAAATTTTTTTGTGGAATTTTTAGGGGTTTCAACATATAAGATATTATTTGTAAACAAATATAATATTACTTCTTCCTTTCCAATTTGGATGCTATTGCTTTCTTTTTCTTGCCTAATTGCTTTGGCTAGAACATCTAATACCATGTTGAATAGAAATGGTGACAGTGGGCATTCTTGCCTTTTTCCTGATCTTAGAAGAAAAGCTTTCAGTCTTTCTCCCTTGAATACGATGTTCTCCGTGTATTTCTATATCTGGCTTTTATTATGTTGAAGTAGCTTCCTTTTACTCTAAGACTTTTCTAGTGTTTTTAACATGAAAACATGTTTAGTTTTGTCAAGTCTTTTTCTGCATCCATTGAGATGATCCTGTGTTTTTTTCCCTCATTCTGTTAATGTGCTTTATTACATTGATTCATTTTCATATATTGAAACATCCTTGTATTCCAGAAATAAATCCCACTTAAAATGATGTATAATCCTTTTAATATGCTGCTGAATCTGGTTAGTTATTATTTTATTGAGGATTTTTGTATCAATATTCATCAAAGATACTGACTTGTAGTTTTCTTTTCTCTTAGTGTCTTTGGCTTTCATATCAGGGTAGTGCTAACTCCATAGGATGACTTTAGAAGTATTCTCTCCTCTTCAACTTTTTGAAAGAGTTTGAAAAGAATTGGTGGTAGTTAATTAAAAAAAGGCTTTGGGCACACAAATAAATTCAGCATAAAATAAATACAAATAAATATTTTTTTAAAATGTGAAAAAGACTTTTTCTTAAAAAAAATAAAAATTAAGCAAGTACATCCCTTATCACTTTATTTCTAAAAGGGTTTTTTAACCTAATAGTAAGCAGAAACAAATAGTTAAAATTAAAATGACTCAAGTCTTAATTTCCTTCATTGCAAATTTTCTGACAGAAGTATATGGTGCCATCATGTATGACATCTTTTATGAAAAAGTGGTCATTTTTTGTGGTATTTGAGAATATTATGAATTTCCCCAGTGGCCTTTGACAATACTATGATATGCAAAGTTATCGTTTCAACATTTATGTCTTATTATTGTCTTTACCAAATTAACAAATTCTGTCAGGTGCTAATTAATCAACTACTTTTCATATGATTCAGGTTCTCCGCCACCAACTTCCATAACCATCAGGATATTCTACAACTTCTGCAAGAGTAACAATTTTACCTTACACTGTATTTGTCTCATGTGGTTTAAAACATCCAGAAATCATTGATAAACTGACCCTGCCCAAACTAAAGCATGGTGAGTTATAAAAGATGGTCGCTGTTAAGTGGGGAGGGATTGCAGGTTGAACTTAATTTTATAAGTGGTCAATTTATTACAATATATTGTTCTATTATCTATTTCACTTCTTTTTTAAAAAAAGTGATATTTGAGGGCACTTAGATAATAAAAAGTTGAGAAGATAACGAACTGATGTACTCTGTAAGCTTGAAATGTTTTCAAGCATAAGATACAATAAGAACTAAAACTAAGAAGTGGCAGAGGAAATAGAGATAAGAGGATGAAATTGCAAAACAGAATCTATAATAATATCTCAATGGCTAGCGCTGTGGTGCCAAGAAGGTGGTGAAGTCAAAGAATTCGTAAAGATGATAATAGACTGCAAAGAAAAAAGACTGAAATTTTTGTAGAGAGAATTTTTACAGCGATATTACAGATAGAGAACAGGGAAGAGAAGTTGGAGTGAGAGACTATCTTCTTAAATTACTTCCACTGTAGAGAACAAAAAACCAATTTGCTGAAATCTGTATTCCCTTCTATGACCCGGTGGAAGATGAAGATTTGGCCACCCTGAAAGCTATCTCTTTACCTTGGCTGTTTTCTCTGAGGGCATTTGACCTCCCCCACTAACTGCCTAAAGAATTTAAAACAAAACATCTGTTTCAGGAAGGAGTTATTATCATGATGGCTGTAAATATAATGTACAATAGATGTTACAATAGAAAAGACACCAACAAGCCCATCTTATCAGAAGTTCTGTCTCTGACCATATTCTTTGGATGGCCCTGCAAGGAGTTGCCAGAGAGACATTTACATTTATAAGGGAAATCTCCATTTGTAAAGGTATCTGCCTCTCTGAATTGGGAAGAGGGGGAATGACCTCATTTCTAGAAACTTATCAATGTAAAAGGTGAGGCCTTAAATCTGCATAATAACCTCACTCTTGTTTACTGTGCTTTAGTGGTAATCTCCTGTAACTGACTCCCCCCACCCCCAACATCTTCCTTTGTCATTGGCTGAACATGATATTTAAGATGAGAATTCTGCTATTGTGTTGAGAAACGCAGTGTCCTTGCTTTCTCCCATGCATACATGTTATTAAACTTGGTATTATTTTCTCCTTCTAACCTGTCTTGTTAATTATTTGGCCAGCCATAAGAACCTTAAGGAAAAGGGCAGAGGGAGATTCTCCCTCTATCCCGACAACACTATCTTTACGTGCAAAATCTCAGCCCTGAATGAATGTCACATTCCTCCTTTTGCATCCCCGGGGAACAGGGCAAATAAGCTCATCTGAAACCTCAGCTGCCCAGCCTGTGAAATAAGGCTGGCCATCCATTCTCACAGAGGAGCCAACTGGAGGTAGGATTTTTGCTTCTGAATTCAGCTAAACATCTTCAAAGAATTTTATCTGCCCTTCCTTATCCAGGGCTATCCGTGAAGGGCTGGCTGGCTTTTAGAGAAGACCAATTCACAGTCAGCTGAGACATTTTCTGTTGGGCTCTCTAGAGAAGGCTGTGGGGTTTGTCAGTAAGAGTCTATATCTATATGGGTTATATATTTTTATTTTATTCAGAGATTTATGAAGAAATTTACATGGTAAGTATTACTTATTATCAAGAAAAATGGTTGTGTATTCTCTGGTCATTTAAGCAAAATCCTCCTTTCAGGGTCCACCCATAGACAAAGCCCAGATTTAATCTCTGTGGGAGATCAAGATTTGGCCACCCTGAAATCTGTCTCTTTACCTTGGTTGTTTTCTCTAGGGACATTTGACCTCCCCCACTAACTGCCTAAAGAATTTGACATGGTGGCTCCTTCCTAGAACAGATCTATCATGACTGCTATAAAGATAATGTAGGATAGAGGTTACAATAGAAAAGGCACCAACAAGCCCATCTTATCGGGAGTTCTGTCTCTCTGGCCACATTCTTTGGATGTCCCTGCAAGGAGTTGCCAGACAATCATTTACAAGGGAAGTCTCCATTTGTAAAGGTATCTCCCTCTCTGTATTGGGAAGAGAGGGGGATGAGCTCATTTCTAGTGACTTATCAATGTGGAAGGTGAGGCCTTGAGCTACGTTACAAACCTTACTCTTGTTTACTGTGCTTTAGTGTTCATTTCCTGTAACTGACTCCCCCCACCCCCAAAATCCTCCTTTGTCATTGGCTGAAAATGGTATTTAAGACGAGAATTTCTGCTATTGTGTTGAGAAACGCAGTGTCCCTGCTTTCTCCCATGTATACATGTTATTAAACTTGGTATTATTTTCTCCTGCTAACCTGTCTTGTTGATTATTTGGCCAGCCAGAAGAACCTTAAGGGAAAGGGCAGAGGGAGATTCTCCCTCTTCCCCCGACAGTTTTGGCGTAGTCGCCAGGAGCCACACTGGCTGGCAAGTTGCCTTCTCTGGCTAGAAGACCTGCCTTCTCCCTGGACTACTGCAGATGGTGAGATACGGGAACGCCTGACAAAAGCCAGCAAAAGGTAAGACTTCTTACCACGTCAGCCTCCCGGAATCTCTATCTGCGGAGTCCGGCGGAAGGAAATGGTGAGAATTTTTTCTCTCTAAATTTAGATTGGCAGGAGAAAATATTTGGGAAACTAGTTTCTTGGGCTTTTAGTGACTCTTGGTTTAAATTTGGTAGAGTACTCTTGGTTTTGATCTTGATCACTTTTCCTCCCAGAGTAATCTCTGTCTTGTTCTGTGTCCTGAGAAAACTTGGCTTTGTGACCAGTGAGAATCTTCTCCTTGGTCTCCACCATACGGAAGGTGCATTTACCGGGGTGCACCTCGGTGGCCAGTAAAGTAGACTGGGGTTCCGAACTGTCTCTTTGTCTGGCTGTGCCAAGCTCTCAGGGGAATTTGTTATAAAGGGCCCAGTCCATAAGGGCTTTTGTCGTCTTTACCTTCGTTGCTTGTTAGTGCTGGAAAAATCCCATTCCAGTATCGCCTGCCCGGTGTCACAGATTAGCGGGTCTGTGACTGGAGGCGTCCCACACTATTGTGGGAGATTGGAGACACCATCCTTACCGCCTGTGCAACGAAGGTCTTTACTTTCTCTGAATATCTTTGGGAGTGAATTCTGTGGATCACGGGGGCTACATCATCTGCGCCCTCACCAGGGACTCCTCTTTGCGTCCATGGTAGATTTATTCTAAGCGTGGAAAGTTACCTCCGGGTCTTTCCTTAAAAAGGCTTATTGGTTCGAGTCACTATTGGAATAAATATACAAATGAAGATCCTACTCGTCAATGGCCAGACGATGGATCCTTTGAATTGGAAAAACTTCTAAATTGGGGGAAAAAAAATGTTTTGAGAGCTCTCACATAATTAGTTATTTGGTACCTAAGAAAAGGCCAAAAAAAAAGGAAGGGAAATATTTGACTGGCCTTAAGACATTGACTCAGGTTACAATTGAATTGAGAACATGTAAAAGTGTAAGTGTTGATAAGATTATAAAGGTTGGAATGTTTGAGCTAATTTTACATAAAGGTTACATCAACTTTGCCTGAGTATGTTTTAAAATGTCTGACTGGGAATGCTTCCATTGTCCAAAATTAGAAGACCAAGACCTATTGATAAAAATCTTAATGATAACTATGTTTAAAGGTATAAGAGGTGATAAAATTTACATGAAATTTTGTAGGAAAAAACTGATGTTATTTCTATTACAGAACTGGTTAACAAAAATAGTAATTTAAATGATGGCTAATTTTATCTGAAGTCTTATGAAGTCTTATAGGCAATCTAAATAATTATTGGGAACAAGAAAATAGTTGTGAAAAAGATAAATGTTGGATGAACTATAACAATAATTATGTGTTATGGTGGTTAGAGCTTCCAAACTCTTTTTGGTGACTTTTAGAGTTTTGCTAAAATTTATGATAAAAAATTCTCTGAGTATCATCATTTCCAAATAAGATAAGATATTAGACATTGATTGCTAAATGTACGTTTGTCTACTTTTGGCTTTTCATTACAGGAAAACTAAAAGGTGTTTTGGGTCTATTGGTAAACATGTGTTTTATTAAAAGATTGTACTATAAAGTAACATGTTTCTAGAAGTTATGAAGTGTTTATAAATTTTCCAAGCCACAAGATACTAATGTAAAAAAAAGTTTATAATTGTTTAGTTTTTACTTACAAATTAAGGTTTCTAAAGGTTAAAATTTCTAATTAATATATGTGATTGAAGCTACTAAATATTAAGAAAAATATGTCTGTGTACAAGGAAAGTAAGATGTATAAAGAAGGTGCAAAGAATGGAAATATTTTGTTTGGTTAAGAAAGATAAATTTGTCCTCAAGTACTAGAAGGGAAAAGAAAGACATGGGACAAATTCTAGATGTAAAAAGAAAGTTATAGAAGGTTTGTGGAAGAGGAATTCTGGAAAAGGAGTTTTTGTATGGTCAAGTTGGCTAAGATTGAAATGAATTTAATTAAGTAAATGAGTTTTAATAGCAGAAGTAAGCTGGTGCAAAATTGAAATTTCTCGTAAAAAGATAATTTGCTTAAACTTGATAAAGAGGTTATAAAAGATTTGTCTTTACCTTTGAGTAAGTCTACCTAAAAAAAAAAAAAAAAAAACCTGTTAAAATAATTTCCTACGTTCAAAAGACTGAGGTCTCGCTATTAAGGCTTTTTGGACTGTTAATGTTCTGTTTGCTTTGATTGTTTATATTTTTGACAAGCTCCACCAAAATTCATATCTTAAAATGTCTTTTTTTCTTTGAGAATTTTCAAAGGGCCCTGAAACTTTTCAAAGAAATTTGCTCTCTTCCTATAAGGAGGAAGATACTAAACTTATTAGGCTTATTCAGTGTGTTAAATTACATAGAAAACATTGTCAGACAAGTGAAGATAAAATCTTCTTAGGTGGTATTATGTGGGCAAATGTTATTGATATAGGTGTTTTAAAATTGTATAACAGGAGTGACGTCAGCATCATGGCGGAGTGAGCTTTCCCGTGAATTCTTCCCCCACAAAATACAACAAAAGTAACAGCCACAGACCAACAACGGAATCCCAGACAGTCAAAAGCTGGAGCGGAGGGATCCACACTGCCGCACATCTGAGAGCGGAACGTGCTGGGCCCCCGGAGGAAGTGGGGAGAGGTAAGGAGAACTCCGCTCCCTCCCCATCAGATCAGCGATCCGGTCCGCGCGGCTCCCAGAGAGGGGGGAGGGGCGGCCCTCGGCGGGAAACTGTAGCTCTTCGGGCGCTCTCAGCCAGTGGGAAACTCCCGCACAGAGGGCTCAGAGGAGCCACAGGGCTACCATCAACATCTGAGCAACCCAGAGAGCGGATAAAGAGGGGCAAACGAGAAGCCTCCCACGTCAGGGACCCAGAGGGCAAAAGAGAGAGCTCCCCCCTCCCCGCAACCCGGAGTCTGCAGCTCGACCAGATCTAGCGGTCCGAGGCAGACCTGAATAAACTGGACTGGACCCGTGGATCGCAGTGGGGAAAAGAAACAAAACAAAACAAAACAAAACTGCGGATCGCAGCAGAAAAACTGGGGCAGAGCGCAGGGGGCTTAGACTACACAGCCCTTTACCACCACACAGTGGCGGCAGGTGGAAATTGCAACCAGAGACTTCCAGGATGAGGAAAATCAAAACCAACACAGGAACCACAATGCAAAAATATATGAAATCACCAGACCAGAAACAAAATGACAAGCACCCAGAAATCAACCCCGAAGACACAGAAATCCATAAACTAAATGACAGAGATTTCAAAATAGCTATCATAAAAACACTCAACGAAATACGAGACAACACAGACAAACAATTAAATGAGATTAGGAGTTTCTTCACAAAAGAGATTGAAATCATAAAGAAAAACCTATCAGGGCTGATGGAGATGAAGAACACAATGGAGGAGATAAAGGAGAATCTGGAATCTTTAAAGAACAGAGCTGACAATATGGAGGAAAGAATTAGTACTTTAGAGGATAGGAATACAGATATACTCCAGATGGAAGAAGAGAGAGAACTAAGACTAAAAAGAAATGAAGAAAGACTCCGAGAAATATCGGACTCTATTAGAAAATGTAACATAAGAATTATAGGTATTCCTGAGGGAGAGGAGAGGGAAAGAGGAACAGAGAGCCTATTCAAGGAAATAATAGCTGAAAATTTCCCAAATCTGGGGAAGGAGCAGGAAATACCAGTAAGCGAAGCCAACAGGACGCCTATATATATTAACAGACAAAGGCCTTCACCACGACACCTAGTGGTAAGGCTAACCAGGGTCAACGACAAAGAAACAATATTAAGGGCAGCTAGACAAAAACAAAAAATAACGTACAAAGGAACTCCCATCAGGCTCTCAGCGGATTTCTCAACAGAAACTTTTCAGGCTAGAAGAGACTGGAATGACATATTCAAAATACTAAAAGACAAAAACTTTCAGCCAAGAATACTCTATCCAGCAAAAATATCCTTCAAATATGATGGAGAAATAGTAACTCTCCCAGATAAACAAAAGCTAAGGGAGTTCATGGCCACGAGACCGCCACTACAAGAAATACTCAAGAAGGCCCTCAGGCCTGAAAACAAGAAGAGAAAGGGAACACAAAGCTTGGAGTAAGGAGAAAAGTAGGTAGACAAAATCAGAGAAATAGTAGATCTTTACCGGAATAGGTTAGCAACCACTTAAATACTAAACTCAAAGATCAAAGGAAGAAATTCACCAAAAATAAATTTAACCTCATCACTGTAAACACACAGCCACAACACAAGATAGAATAAGGTATAACAAGAGCAACTTAGAAGGGGAAGAGGAAAGTGACTGAATTGACTTAGTATAAGGAAATAGGAGGCTATCAGATAATGGACTATCTCATACAGAAGATTTTTCGCCCAAACCTCAAGGTAACCACTAAACAAATAATCAAATTAAAACCACATATGATAAACAAAGAGAAAACTAGAAGAATCATAAGACAGAACAACCAAACTGAATTGGCAGTCCAAAACAAATGGGACAAGAAACAAAGGAAATGCAAAAGAACCAGAAAATAAGTGACAAAACAGCAACATTCAACCCTCATATTTCAATAATTACCCTAAATGTAAATGGATTGAACTCTCCAATCAAAAGATACAGAGTGGCAGGATGGATTAAAAAGCAAGACCCAACAATATGCTGCCTTCAGGAAACACATCTTAGCACTAAAGACAAGCACAGGCTCAGAGTGAAAGGATGGAAGACAATACTCCAAGCTAATGGCAAACAAAAGAAAGCAGGTGTTGCCATACTCATATCAGACAAAGTAGACTTCAAGATAAAACAGGTTAAGAAAGACAAAGAAGGGAAATATATAATGATAAAAGGGACACTCCATCAAGAAGACATATCACTTATAAATATATATGCACCCAACATAGGAGCACCAATGTACATAAAACAACTATTAACAAACCTAAAAGGAGAAATCAACAACAACACAATAATAGTAGGGGATCTTAACACCCCACTTACAGCAATGGATAGATCATCCAGACAAAAAGTTAATAAAGAAATATTAGACTTAAATGAGAAACTGGACGAGATGGACCTAGTAGACATATACAGAGCACTCCACCCAAAAACAGCTGACTACACATTCTTCTCAAGCGCGCATGGAACATTCTCTAGGATAGACCATATGTTGGGAAACAAAGCAAGCCTCAATAAATTTAAGAAGATTGAAATCATAACAAGCATCTTTTCAGACCATAAGGCTATGAAACTGGAAATGAACCATGAAAAAAAAACTGGGAAAGTGACAAAAATGTGGAGATTAAACAACATGCTACTGAACAACCAATGGATCATTGATGAAATTAAAGGAGAAATCAAAAACTATCTGGAAACAAACGAAAATGATAACATGCCATATCAAACCATATGGGACGCAGCAAAAGCGGTCCTGAGAGGGAAACTCATAGCGATACAAGCCCACTTTAACAAACAAGAAAAAGCCCTAATAGGCAACCTTAAATTACACCTAACAGAACTAGAAAAAGAAGAACAAACAAAGCCCAAAGCCAGCAGAAGGAGAGAAATAATAAAAATCAGAGCAGAAATAAATGATATTGAGACCAAAAAAAACAGTAGAAAGGATTAATGAAACAAAGAGTTGGTTCTTTGAGAAGATAAACAAAATAGACAAACCCTTAGCCAGGCTAACTAAGAAAAAAAGAGAAAAGGCTCAAGTAAATAAAATTAGAAATGAAAGAGGAGAAATTACAACGGATACCATGGAAATACAGAGGATTATAAGAGAATACTATGAGAAATTATATGCCAACAAATTGGACAATCTAGAAGAAATGGATAAATTCTTAGACTTATACAACCTCCCAAAATTGAACCAAGAAGAAATGGAGAATCTGAATAGACCAATCACAAGTAAAGAGATTGAAATAGTAATCAAAAACCTCCCAAAAAATAAAAGTCCAGGACCAGATGGCTTCTCCAGTGAATTTTACCAAACATTCAAAGAAGATTTAATACCCATCCTCCTCAAACTATTCCAAAAAATAGAGGAAGATGGAACACTTCCTGAATCATTCTATGAGGCCAACATCACCCTGATACCAAAACCAGACAAAGACAATACAAAGAAAGAAAATTACAGGCCAATATCGCTGATGAACATTGATGCAAAAATCCTCAACAAAATATTGGCAAACCGAATACAACAATATATTAAAAAGATCATACACCATGATCAAGTGGGATTTATACCAGAGATGCAGGGATGGTTCAACATCCACAAATCAATCAACGTGATACATCACATTAACAAAACAAAGAATAAAAACCACATGATCGTCTCAATAGACGCAGAGAAGGCATTTGACAAGATACAACATCCATTTATGATAAAAACTCTCAATAAAATGGGAATAGAAGGAAAGTACCTCAACATAATAAAGGCCATATATGACAAACCCACAGCTAACATCATACTCAACGGGGAAAGACTGAAAGCCATTCCTCTGAGAACAGGAACGAGGCAGGGCTGCCCACTCTCACCACTCCTGTTCAACATAGTACTGGAGGTTTTGGCCAGAGCAATTAGGCAAGAAAAAGGAATAAAAGGAATCCAAATAGGTAACGAAGAAGTGAAACTCTCACTATTTGCAGATGACATGATTGTATATATAGAAAACCCTAAAGAATCTGTTGGAAAACTGTTAGAAACAATCAACAACTACAGCAAAGTTGCAGGGTACAAAATCAATCTACAAAAATCAGTTGCATTTCTATATGCTAATAATGAACTAACAGAAAGAGAGCTCAAAAAGATAATACCATTTACAATTGCATCAAAAAGAATAAAATACCTAGGAATAAATCTTACCAAGGAGGTGAAGGACCTATACAATGAGAACTACAAGACATTATTGAGGGAAATCTATGATGACAGAAAGAAATGGAAAGATATCCCATGCACGTGGATTGGAAGAATAAACATAGTTAAAATGTCTGTATTACCTAAAGCAATCTACAGATTCAATGCAATACCAATCAGAATCCCAATGACATTCTTCACAGAAATAGAAAAAAGAATACTAAAATTTATATGGGGCAACAAAAGACCCCGAATAGCTAAAGAAATCCTAAAGAAAAAGAACAAAGCAGGAGGCATCACAATTCCTGACTTCAAAACATACCACAAAGCAATAGTAATCAAAACAGCATGGTACTGGTACAAAAACAGACACACAGATCAATGGAACAGAATTGAAAGCACAGAAATAAAACCACACATATACGGACAGCTAATTTTCGACAAAGGTGCTAAGGACATGCAATGGAGAAAGGAAAGTCTCTTCAATAAATGGTGTTGGGAAAACTGGACAGCCACGTGCAAAAGAATGAAAGTGGACCATGTGCTATCGCCATTCACAAAAATTAACTCAAAATGGATCAAAGACCTGAAGGTGAGACCTGAAACTATAAAACTCATAGAAGAAAATATAGGCAACACACTATTTCACATTGGGTTTAAAGGAATCTTTTCGGATGACATGCCTACCCAGACTAGGGAAACTAAAGAAAAAATAAACAAGTGGGACTTTATCAGACTAAAGAGCTTTTATAAGACAAATGAAACCAGAATCAAGATGAACAAACAACCAACCAGCTGGGAGAGAATATTTGCAAAACATACATCTGACAAGGGGTTGATCTCCATAATATATAAAGAACTCACACAGTTGAACAACAAAAAAACAAACAACCCGATCAAAAAATGGGCAGAGGAAATGAACAGACACTTCTCCAAGGAAGATATACAGATGGCCAATAGGCACATGAAAAGATGCTCAACATCACTAATCATCAGGGAAATGCAAATCAAAACAACACTAAGATACCACCTCACGCCCGTTAGAATGGCTATAATCACCAAGACAAAAAACAACAAATGTTGGAGAGGATGTGGAGAAACAGGAACCCTCATACACAGCTGGTGGGAATGCAAATTGGTGCAGCCTCTATGGAAAACGGTATGGAGATTCCTCAAAGAATTAAAAATAGAGATGCCCTATGATCCAGCCATCCCACTACTGGGAATCTATCCAACACACCTGAAATCAACAATCCAAAGAGGCTTATGCACCCCTATGTTCATTGCAGCATTATTCACCATAGCCAAGAAGTGGAAGCAACCTAAGTGTCCCTCGACTGACGATTGGATTAAGAAAATGTGGTATATATATACAATGGAATACTACTCAGCCATAAAAAAAGACAAAATCGTCCCATTTGCAACAACATGGATGGGCCTGGAGCGTATTATGTTAAGTGAAATAAGCCAGAAAGAGAAAGACAAACACTGTATGATCTCACTCATATGCGGAATATAAACCAACACATGGACAGAGAAAACTGGACTGTGGTTACCCGGGAAGTGGGGGTGGGGGGTGGGCACAAGGGGTGAAGGGAGTCATATATGGGGTGATGGACAAACAAAAATGTACAACCCAAAATTTCACAATGTTAGAAACCATTAAAATATCAATAAAAATCAAAAAAAAAATTGTATAACATTACTGAAATTCTGATCTGTCCTGATTATCAGTCATAATTCTGGTTATTATTATTTTAAAGTGTTGTATGTCACAAAATTAACCAAATTTCTTTGTCAGTTGCCATTTTGAGGTCTTGTTGTTTACAGACTCATTTCTTTGCTCTAATGTTTTTGCAAAATATGTTTCAACTTCAGAAAAATTCTTGGAAAGGACTCTGACATTTACACTGAAGTCCAGGCTTCTGATAAACTTTCTGATCATAAAACTAAACTTGGTAAGAAATTACAGAAATCTGATGGAGAGACTGATAACTTCATGAAGCTGCTAACAAAAAGATTGAGATCAAGAATGGATTACACAGGACTGAATAAACTGATAAGGATGCTTATAATTTTTATGATTTTTCATTTGAAGTATTGCTGAATTTTTAATGTTTTGTTTTTTCAGATTTAAGGAAAACTTTTTCTTGTTTCTCCTGAGCTAGCTATGACTTATAACAATTTGGTAAATGATATTTTTGTAAGTAAAATGGAAATATTTATCTTTTTCTCTCTACCTGATCCCTCCAGGATTTGGAAACTCTTAGTAAGTGAGTATTGTTGTTTTCATGGCAATATGGTTATTTGCATAAGTTCAATAAGAATCTGTTCTCCTTATAACAGGACACAATTGGAAACACTTGTTATATTACCAAGGTTGTGACTGGAACATCATATTTGCGATATAACCATATAGCTTTTGAGGAATGAAGATTGGACTTTATGGAATAAAGACACGTGGAAATATTGGCCTGGTACCTTATGTTCCAAGCAGCACTTACCAGGATAAGTAAAGAATGTTACTTGTCTGGCAGGTTCAAGGAACTTTGAAATATTTGGGGGGAACCTTGGAAGAGAGGAATTCACCCAAATCTGTAGGTATTGCAGGCAAAGTCTGATGACAAAATCCTTGGCTTGGCTTTCCTGGCCTCGAGAGGCTTTTGAAGTTCAATGTGAGATTCCTTACAAAAAGTTCCAGCAAAGCAGATTTAAAAGAGCCTATGTGATCAATTGCTATTCTTGCTGTACTTATGTAAATAATTGGTCCAACTCTATTGAAACTAGACTTATTTTGCAAACTAGTTAGTTTTAATTTGGCTATCTTTGATAAAAATGAGGGTGATTTTAGAGAAAAAAAATTATGTTTCAGTAAAAACTATAGTATACATTTGCAGATATTAGATCCTAGTTTTGTTAATTGTCTTTTGAGGTTTTTGTTTTATATCTGTTGACGGGACTAGATCCTGATTTCTTCTAGTCTCCTGAAATATCTGGCTACAGATGTCCAAACTAACATTTTTGATTTTTTCCATCATTTTCATTTGAAATCACTAAAAACTGAACCTGCCCTTTTTCCTGAAGCCTTACAAACTGAAGCTGATGGACTTGATACAAACTTAAGAGATTACTTGATGACATCATCAGAGACATTTTAAACTGCAAAAGATGCTGTGACGCTGACATCTGAAATTCTTCTTCACTGGCTGTCCTCTGAACTCAGAAACTGTTTTACGACTTGCTCCAACCATTAACCTTGTTTTTCTTTTGTTTACATAGAAATACTTCTATTAAATACTTGATTGTTTGCTTCCACAATATAGGCGTAACCTTGAGAGCCCACCTGCATCACCACCTTCCAAAATGAACTTAATTGAACTGATCTATTATCAGGACTAAGAAATGTGTTCAGTGAGATGAAACAATCTACCAACTCAGCTTCTGGACTATGAAACTTCTTTAAGTTTCAAAAGGACTGTGAAACTTTTAGTTTCAAAGGCGGGACTGTGGGAGATCAAGATTTGGCCACCCTGAAATCTATCTCTTTACCTTGGTTGTTTTCTCTAGGGACATTTGACCTCCCCCACTAACTGCCTAAAGAATTTGACATGGTGGCTCCTTCCTAGAACAGATCTATCATGACTGCTATAAAGATAATGTAGGATAGAGGTTACAATAGAAAAGGCACCAACAAGCCCATCTTATCGGGAGTTCTGTCTCTCTGGCCACATTCTTTGGATGGCCTTGCGAGGAGTTGCCAGACAATCATTTACAAGGGAAGTCTCCATTCGTAAAAGTATCTCCCTCTCTGTATTGGGAAGAGAGGGGGATGAGCTCATTTCTAGTGACTTATCAATGTGGAAGGTGAGGCCTTGAGCTACATAATAAACCTTACTCTTGTTTATTGTGCTTTAGTGGTAATCTCCTGTAACTGACTCCCTCCACCCCCAAAATCCTCCTTTGTCATTGGCTGAAAATGGTATTTAAGACGAGAATTTCTGCTATTGTGTTGAGAAACGCAGTGTCCCTGCTTTCTCCCATGTATACATGTTATTAAACTTGGTATTATTTTCTCCTGCTAACCTGTCTTGTTGATTATTTGGCCAGCCAGAAGAACCTTAAGGGAAAGGGCAGAGAGAGATTCTCCCTCTTCCCCCGACATCTCCAAGCGTCTGCCAGGCATTCTGTGGTCAGTGGGAAGCTCTCAAGTTGGCAGCCTGTTCTCTTGTGTCCTTTGCTGGTACTTAATCTTCCATATCTTCAAGGTACAACTAGACAGAGGCTCAAAGCACTTGACATTGGAGAAATGTACTTTACATTCTCTTTCGACTTCTGCACTTTTCCAAAAGACTCTCAGCATTTCCAGTAATTGTGCAGCGGTTTACCCAACACTAAGATTCTCACTATAAAAATTAAAATAAATAAATTTTGAAAAGGAAAAAAGTGATCTTTGCAATTTGTACAGAATCTGTATAATGGGTGCATCCTTATAAATGGAGGAAAAATAACAAATTTAACTATTTTGATTAGTTAACACAGTAAGTAATATACTTTATATATTACTGATTTTGAGATTATTTGTATTTAAAAATACTGCTTCAAATCCCTAAATTATTGTAAGTGGTAGAGTCTGCCATTATATACAACAAGTCAGCCAAAACTCCTCCATTCCTGTATAATCCTATATGTGGGTAGTAATGGTTAGTTCTTATAGATTGTTTGAACACCTGCATATCACGAAATACAAGTGGCCATTAAAAATTAAAATGTTCATCAAATACAAGATTATCTGATTCCCAGAAAAAGAAAACAATATTGTAACATTAAGGCTAAAACTATCAAAAAGGAAGCCAAGATACACTCAAGTAAAGCTTTTGCTGAAAAGTTAATTGGCTCATCTTTGAAACTTTATCATGTTTATTATGTAAGCAAGATACTTTCAGAGCCTAAAATATAGAGAGTGCTTATTGGTAAGTTAACATTGTGATCATTTATTTTGTAAATGTTAATATGAGAGACGTAATTCATTTTCTACTATATTCAGATTTTCAAGTTCTGCTAAATCTAAGGCCACATTACTGGCAAGTTGGGATACTTCTAGACATCTGAAAAATATGAGTCCTACACAGAAGCTTATACATTCTCTATTCATCAGGTTCTAAATTCTAAAACATTCTAAGGTTTTGGATCAAACCAATGGCATTCCGAATTTACAGTAAGGTTGCACGTGCAATACATGATCCTATAGGAAGAGACATCCAGATTTTAAATAAAGGAGATTGTGCACAAAAATAAAATATATTTTCACGTCTGAAACGGGATTACAAGAAAGAAGGGACTCTCAGAATATGTGCTAAGTGGTAAATAAGTTACCAAAGGGTCTCTAAAAGAGAACATATTGTGGAAAAAAGAGCTTAAACGCAGAGAGCTAAAATGGCATCTCTGGAATCCTTACGGTGAAACAGACACTGAACTACTTTTGCCTAAAATTTAAAATGCATCTTATCCTCTAAACAAATACCACGTCCCTGCCATGCAGCTTACCTGGGCACGGTGACGTGTTTGAATCATTTTCTAATTCATTGGCTCTTAAACTTGATGGGCACCAGAAGCACCTGGAGGCCTTGTTGAAACCCAGATTGCCAGGCCCCACCCCAGAGTTTCCAGTTCTGCGGATCTGCAGCAGCACCTGAGAATTTGCATTTATACCCAGTTCCCAGGTGATGCTGATGCTGCTGGTCCACGGACCCCACTTTGAGAACCACAGCCTAACTTACACCCTATATATTGTTACCAAATCCATTATTTCATCCTTTGGCTGCTACTTTTCCTTTATCACATCAGCACCTTAGCTCCGAATCTCCTCACCTAACAATGGGAATACTTGGAGACTTTAACAGCTGGTCCTCCTTTCCGGCTCAGTTCTCCCTCTTCCTCTCAAAACTACATTCTCTTGCCAGGTAACTGTTCCTTAAACATCAGTTCATCATAGATCTTCCTTGCTCAAAATCTCATGGCTCTTATGCTGAGCACAAGACATTTTAAATTCTCTACTTTGCTCATAAGGTCTGTAATAGCCTGTAGAATGTGGACACCCTGATACTTACCCTGCCTACTATAAAGGAGTATGTGAGGATTACATAAGATACAGTCAGTTCTCGTTATGCACAGTGTGACATTCTATAAAGTCACCGTGAACACTGAATTGGTGAATATGAACCACTGCTACTACAGGAAATGCAGGGTTAGGTTGCTGCAAGCCTTAGTTACATTTTCTTCGACTGATCAATACATAACCTTATTTTCTGTGTGTTTCTCTTTAAAGTCACCTTATTTAAGATATATTGGTGATATATTAACATTCAACTCACACCGACAGCACTGTACCTCGTGTCTGAAAGAAGCTTGTTGAACACACATACTTTCTCTGTAAAGGCTAAGCCTCTTGCCCTGAGGAACACCAGGCAACATTGCAGCACTACACATGGGGGATACATTAAATAGCAAAGTCACCAACACAAAGCACAAAAGATAAGAAACGAGGCACTAAATAGACCGCAAGAAGGACACTTGTTTACAGTATGAGCTGAAACGAGGGCAGAGCGTCACCTGGTTCCCCTCGGCTGGGAACGTGCTCATCCAGTGAATAAATTTTTCACCACTTTGTGCATATCTGCAAATGGATATGAAAGCCCTGTGAGTGTTTATTCGGAGGCTGCCAGTACATTGTAGCTAGTGGGCAAGTGTGCAAACACGGAATCCACAAATAATGAGGATCAACTATATTATGAAAGCATCTTTTCAAAACCAGAGTATTGCTCAGATATAAGAGCAATAATGATAACATAACAGCTAACATTTTAGTGCCTACTATGTGCCAGCAGCTCTTCTAAGCACTTTACATTAGTTAATGCATTTCAATCTCACTAAAACCCTATGAGACAGGAGTAATCATTAGCCGCATTTTATAGATGAGGAAACTAAGGCTCAGAGAGTAAATACTTTGCACAGGTTCCCCAGTTAAAAGTGGAATAACTGGGATTGGTACCCAGACAAACTGGTCCAAAGCCCACAGCCTCAACCACTATGGTAGGAATGTGAACGTATTTTCTACCACTCCCTGAAAAGCCCCTTCTGCTCCAGCCAGTGTTGTCTCCCACATGTTCACTCATCAAACATTTTCTGAGTGACCCAAGGGTGTCAGGTACTGTGTTTAGATACTGGAAGGACAAATAGAATGTCAATGCATATAATCCATAACCAATCTATAAATCAAAATTGGGTTGAGTTTATGATTAGCCAAACTTTGAGGGTCATATAGCCCAGGAGAGTCCTTTCACAAAGAAATGGAGCACTCCAAAGAAGTGGGGTGTACAGAGTGGTTATATACCATCAAAGAGCACGTATCACATGTGATTGCAATGTCCCTTTTACAGTAGTCATGACGTTGACCTCTCGGCATGTCGATTGATGGACACAGTGGGTATCAAGTCTGCTGTCTCTATGGGCGTGGCTGTTGTCTCGAGTTGGGTCATCACAGGATGAGCACAGCAATCAAATCCTAGCCTAGGGAGAAATGCTTATCCTTAAGGAAATACCAATGTGGGGAAAGTTGCATTTACATCTTAAGGGCTTTGCTTTTGTCTTTGGGACATGTTAATTGTTTAAAGCAGATATACAATGGATGAACAGAGGCTACAGGCCCCTTTTGGGGAAAAAAAAAAAAAACAAGGTCAGGCCCAATTAGTTTTACACTAAGTGGCTTCCTCATGTGCTCCAATATATCCTATTGCTCGCCATTTATTCATCAAGAAGTAGGATAGTCTCCGCTTGAAGAAGCTCACTGTCTATGAGACATGAATAAAACAACCGTTATGGAAAAGTAGATAAGTACAGGGGCCCAGAGTGGGGACATCAAAAGGGGTCTCCAGATGAAGACCTCTCAGGAAAAGTGTCCAAGAGGAAGGAACATTTGACATGAGTTTAGGTTAAGAAATAGGAATTAAGTTGATCAAAAAAGTGGGTAGGAGGACAGAAGAAACACATATAAAAATACAGATATAAAGGATGCTAAAGCTTTCACAAAATTGGGGTATTTTTAAGGCTGGAACAAAGCAAACATGTAGGAAACAGTGGGTGATGAAGCTAAAGATGAGGACAGCAAGAGAAAGCCTGCGTGTCCAGCTCAGGAATCTGAATGATCTCTCAGATGATCTGAGCAGTCATTGAAAGAGTCTAAGCAGATGTCACATTTAAACAAATTTGGACTCTTGAAGGTAACTCTGGAGGCATTGTGGAGGAAAGATTAGAAGAAATTAAGACTGGAAGTAAAGGGTCCTGTTGGGAGACTGGGCAGCGATCCAGATAAGATAGGCCTTGGCTAAGGCGGGGGGTCTGCAGGTGGAGGAGGCCAGGAGGTGGGAAGCAGTGCTGGGCTCCTGGAGGAGGAAACTGAGCTACCTCTCAGTCACAGGAAGACTGTGCCTGTCATGGCCTCCCCACCCCCATGCCCAAATGCCATGTTCCTTTCTATGCCTGTACCTTTCTCCTCTTCCCCCATCTGAAATCCTCACTCTTTCTTCCCTCCACCTGCCCAACAGTGGTCCCTTTGAGGACTTGATCTAGTTCACCTCTCCTAAGAAGCTGTCCTTAATCACAATTTCTGGATAACAGTCCCATTGTTTTAAGTTCCATAATACAACATACACTAGTACCTTGGTAGAATCTAATTACATCTTGCAAACCATTTCATGTACGTGGAGGAGCTTGGAACCTTATAATTCTTTGTATTTCCCTCAATACCTACCACAAATACTTTGCATATATAGGTCAATAGATGTCCAGTAAAGTTCAATAAAGAAGCACACTTTATTAGCTAAAAACTTTTATGAGCTCAGTTATTCCTTTAGATCAGCTGCTTGAACCATCTGTCTTTCTCCACAGGTCAACAGTGTTGCCCAGAACAAATGAATTTTACACCTTCTCAAACTCAATAGAGCAAAGATGGAACTTCATTCCCCCTGCAAGCCTTACTGCCCTAGAGAAAAGCAAAAACAACGTGTGACATCTAATTTTTTCTCCACATTCTCATCTCAAATTGCAACTGTTTTCCAAATGCTAACTGGTTTTCATTCTTAAAACTGACAGAAAAGTTTCTCATTATTTCCGTTTCTTTTTTTTTTTTTTTGTGAGGAAGATCAGCCCTGAGCTAACTTTCGATGCCAATCTTCCTCTTTTTGCTGAGGAAGATTGGCCCTGGGTTAACATCTGTGCCCATCTTCCTCTACTTTATATTGGATGTTACCACAGCATGGCTTGACAAGCGGTGCATCAATGCGCGCCAGGATCTGATCATGTGAACCTGGGGCCGCCGCAGCGGAGCGCGTGCACTTACCTGCTGTGCCACAGGGCTGGCCCTTCTCTTTATTTCTAAAGCTGAAATGTTTAAATCATTCTCCGGGCTAGTTGGAGTTTCCATAAAATGAAAATATACATTCCAGAAAAATCCTTAACTTTCCAGAATAATCCTTAATATATTATGGTAAACACCTTGGCAGAATGTCACTGATTTTCAATGTCAGTGCCTCCACAAGGGTATCCTTGCATTGTCTCCCTTCCCAACCACCTCTCACTTTGCCCCTCCCCAGGCTCATGGGCTCAAAGTGTTTACTGAGCACTAAGAATGATCAGAGTCTGAGGGAGACTTCAAGGATGACTCAGCCATGTTTTCTGACCCCAACCATCTCTCTCCATCTCTCCTTTAACCTCTATTTTTCTTATTCTGGTTTCTAATTTAGTTGTTTACTTGTCTTGTGAATTGATGTTTTGTGGTTTATAATTACCATGTAAATTCATATTACTTTTTGCCTTAGAGTTTAGAAAGAACTTACATTAAACAAGGTTTTTTCCCAGCCCTTTGATGTGTCTAATATCTTCCAATGCAATTCAAGTGGCTTCTTGTTTTTATGTCTCCATCATTATTCCTTCAGAATTATGTTCATCCCACACTTTTGATCTGACCAATGCTGCTTTACTCTTTAAACTTTTCTATGCCGAGACTCACGTGAGGAATCCCTCAAGCACCATCAACTAGGCGACCCCACATTCCCACATCTGTTTCCTTGATTTGTTCCTAAATAAAGAGTTTCTTTTTTGTGTGTGTGAGCAAGATCAGCTCTCAGCTAACATCCATGCTAATCCTCCTCTTTTTCTTTTTCTGAGGAATACCATCTCTGAGCTAACATCTATTGCCAATCCTCCTCCTTTTTTTTCTCCCCAAAGCTCCAGTAGATAGTTGTATGTCATAGTTGCACATCCTTCTAGGTGCTGTATGTGGGATGCAGCCTCAGCATGGCCAGAGAAGCGGCACGTCAGTGCACGCCCGGGATCCGAATCCGGGCTGCCAGTAGCTGAGCTTGCGCACTTTAGCGCTAAGCCACGAGGCTGGCCCAAGATGTTTCTGAAAATAATAATAAATTGTATAAAAAGCACTATCACAGATACCTTCAAGAGAACAAATGGAAAAGAATATTCAATTCCTCAGATAGGTTTGCAATCAAATGAGACATTGAGGGGACCAGGGGGCACTGATCAGAGCAGGATCCTAAGAGAAGAGTTTTTTAAATCAATTTCAAATGAGGTTAAAACTGGAATGAGATAGTATTTTACCAGTTAGCTGAAATCATACACATTTTTCTGACCTTTGAGAGTTTATTTGCATATAAACTGTACATGTGGGGTAAGAGAAGGCTGATATTGTTTAATTTCTTTTTATTATTCAGCACTTTGTAATAGATGCGGCTATTCACAATTAATAAATATCATAAAGTGGAGAGACCCAACTTTCAACTGCCTGATATTATCAATTCTTACACAAAGCTAGAGTTTTAAAGATCAAATTTCATTCTAGTTACCTGTCAACTAGTCCATTTATATCAGAAAGATGCTGAGTTTTAGGAAAATACTTCAAAACACAAATTTTATATGTAATTTCAAAAGCAAAAACTTAGTTAAAAACTGGGTGGTAACCCGTTTTGCTACCATATATTAATGTTTAGCATGGGAGCAAACATTTTTTGAGAATATAATTCATATTTGCCTGTTTGTATATTGTAGAATGTTAAAGGATTTACAGTTTTAATCGTATTTCAAATACCAGAGAATAAAAAACAGAATTGTTTCAGTTTTATGAAATAGTTTTTTAGACATAGCAGATTTTCATAGCATATTACTTGAAAATAAAATAATCAGTTAGTGAGGTTTAAGCAATGTGGTTTTATTTTAAACTTGTTCCTTCCATAGGAGCATCAATAAAAGCCCTCCAGGAGTAGTTGTCTCTCTTTCCCTCCACATGAGCACCAGGTGCGTTTGCTTTAAGCATCAGACTCTCAGGCAACACCATAGCCCTCAACTCCGTTTAGTTGAGAAAAGGCTTTATGAGTCGTGTGTTTTTTCTAGGGGTATGGAGCTCCCAGACTTATTAACTACAGAGAGAGAGTAAGAGTCAGAACACATTCAATAAACTCCAGTGTGCTCAGGTGAGAGGATAGGTGCCTGAACTCACATCTGAAGAAGAACTTAGAGGATGCTTTCTCACTCTGCTTCGTGCCCCTGACTAAGCAGTCCTGGACATCCCCGTTACGGCCACGGAATAACACAGGAAGCCTTGATGGACCAGAAATCCTCCTATGTCCATCATTTGTACAAAGCAAACTGGCTTAAGACCTCTCGTTTCCTGCTGTAGTGGTAATTTACAGACATACAGAACTGCCATCTAGTGACTAAGAAGAAAACAGCAAGGTGCTTTACATGGAAAATTAAATTGTGAGTTTTTTAAAAAAGAACAGTGAAGCACTAAAGTTGGTAAAGTTGACACAACGTGACACACGAAAGTTATAATAAAACTGAAAAATGTGTAGGTGAAGTAATCAGTTGTTCTCTCTGCCTCTAAAACATGTCTTGACATCTGACTCATAAATAGTATAAATATAATAGAATAACTTTGGAAATAAACTTCTCATCTCATCTCATCCAGTGATGCTGGCAAGAACTGGTATTAAATAGCCAGATGGTGAGTACCCATGTTGAAGTACCATTTTTATCACAGTGGAGAGAATAGAGGCATAAAACCCAACAGACTGATGTTCAGATCTTCCCTCTCACCCTTGATCAATTTTGTGAACATGGTCTTATTTTGTTTGTGAGGAAGATCAGCCCTGTGCTAACATCTGCAAATCCTCATCTTTTTTTGCTGAGGAAGACTGGCCCTGGGCTAACATCCATACCCATCTTCCTCCACTTTATACGGGATGCCACCACAGCATGCCTTGCCAAGCGTTGCGTTGGCGCACGCCCAGGATCCGAACCGGCGAACTCCAGGCCGGTGCATCGGAGCGAGCACACTTAACCGCTTGCGCCACCGGGCAGGCCGCTATACATGGTTTTCTTTATCAGTTAAATATGAATTGTAATAGTTACTTTAAAGGATTACTGTAAGAATTGCATGAGGTAATACAGTAAAGGAACCGGTGTAGAGTAATAGTTAATTCTCCTGCCCTGTCTCTCTTCTATGAAACATGCACAAATCATCTAAGAAGAGAACTTGTCTATACAATAAACTTATGACAAAGATTCAATGGTTCCAGAAGTAAGGGCCACCATTGTTGAGGGCTTAACCTCAACTGCTTCCAAATACTGTTAACTCTCAATTAATTTTATGTATTTTGTGTCTTCCAGACACTTCACTGGCTAGAAGAAAATGAGAAGGTGTGAAATTTAAATTGATGTATTTCACCCTTGAATGTCCAAGCTGTAAAATCAGGTGTTTTAAATCACCTAGTTCATCAGGTTTTCTGCTTATTATTATATATTTTACCATGGTTCACAGCCCGAGAAAAATAGAAAATCATTATAATTTTACACACCTGAATATATATCTTGACTATTACAGCTGGAATCTTAATATATAGAGCAATGTTGTACATGCTTTGTCCTTGTTGATAGTACAGAATACTTTTGTCCAGGTTTTCTTTGGCATTATCATATACAATGAAGAACTCAGTAATATATGCCCTGGAGATAAGGATTTAGAAAACTCTAACATACTATCCTAGTCATGCCACAAAATGTGCTATAAAAATAATAAGAGGATATTTTGAAGGCATTATTTTTCTTAATTATTTCCAACTTTATGTCCCTTTACCTGTTTTTAATCATTCTGCATCTTATTCACTATTGGCTAATCATCTCACAGTAATTAAGTAACCCTCAGTTGAGTCCACCATGCCTCTTCAAGTGCCCCAGCCTGATGTCGGTCTCAGCTCTGACAAAAGAAGCTGGGAAAACCTGTTTTGTGGCACTATTCTTAAGGATATCTTTACTCTTACAATAATAGCTATATTTTTGAAAGGCACCAGTGGATTATAAAATCAAGTACTCGACCCATGTTGTATCCTCATTTTCCCTCCAGGGGGAGCACAACTTTCATGTGTAACGCAGGGCTGCTGCTTTATTGTTTCCTTTCAAGATATTTTATTACTTGTAAAACATGTCGATGTAAATAATCCATAATCAATCTATAAATCAAAATTAGGGTGAGTTTATTATGAACTAACTTTTGAGGACCATGGCCCTGGGCCTTCCTTCCCTAAAGAAGGAAGGGCACCAAAGAAATGGAGAGTACAGAGTGGTTATATACCATCAAAGAGCATGTATCACATAGGATTGTAATGTACCTTTTACAATAACCACAAGATAGCCCTGCCAGTTTGCCCTGCTAGAATAGCTATTGATGGACACAGCAGGGAGCAGGTCTGCTGTCTCGATGGATGTGGCTGGTGTCAGGTCTGTTGTCTGGAGCTGGGCGGTCACAGGATGAATGCAGCAGTAAAATCACAGCCTAGGGAGAAATGCTTATCCTTAAGGCAATGCCAATGAGGGGGAAGCTGCATTGTTATCTTAAGGGCATTTATTCTTCTCTTGGAGACATGGCAAAGCAGATTCAGAATGCAGGCGACAAGACCTTTTGGAAAAACAAACTCAGGCCGAGTTAGATTTACTCCAAATCGCTTCCTCATATGCTCCAATATATCTTATTGCTTGCCATTTATTTATCAAGCTCAGGGCGTGTCTTTCAAACAGAAATCATCGAGAATAGCATGAAGTAGTCACTTACCTACAGATGTCACTGTGGTAACAGAATATTAACAAGTAGCTTTCAAATATAACCATTTTCCCAAATATTGTATTTCACTGAGTTAATCAAAAAGGCATTCTTCTGTCTTATACTCAGAAATCTCAACTCTGAACTTAACACTAGATGTAGCCAATTTTGAATAAAGACCTTTAACATCAAAGCCGGCCAATAGATCTTGTTAAAGCAAATCCAAACTTGGGAACACTTTTGTTTTCAGTCACATGTAAATCCTCTCAAACTCAAAATAGGGTCCCGGCTTTGTGCAGATGGAGAAAAGCTTCTGTTCCTCTTTTTCTATTCAGATAGTGCAGGGAAGAGCCCAAAAGATCTCCTGGTGGAACACGAACAGTTCTTTACATTAGAAACGCAGGCAGTGTTTCCTAGCTTCTTTTCTATAGGCCGAGACATGCTGACCTGCCCAGAGGAGCAAACTTCTGGGCTCCAACAGTAAATAAGACCATGTGCAGTTTACCACAACAATGAACTACAAAGATGTATCAGGAAATATTTTGAACATCAACACCTAAGCTTTCAGTTTCCCTCTGTCTAATTCCATGGCTACCTGAACTGAATTCATTCTCCATCCCCATCCCTTTCATGATAGTTTTTATCTCCTTGAATCAGCATGTTATAACATCTAAGAGAAATTTATCAAAACACTTTCTTCAAAATAGCTAACTGAAATATAAGAGTTGTAGAGGGTCAAGATTTTAAGATGAATGTGATGTACAGAGTAACTGTGCTACAAAATAAAAAGAAAATAAATGAGAACAATAAGAAAAGGAAGAAAAAAATGATAAAGAGAAGGAATATAACAGAGAGTAAAAGTAAGAAAGAGAGAAAAAAGAAGAAAGAAGGTGTAGGAAAGAGAAAGAGTCAGGAGAAGCATGAGAAATGGCAAAAAGGGGCACGAGCAGAGGGAAGACACCATGTTCAGAGGGAATGACAAGTGAACTGGCTTCTGACCAGGGCTCATGTCTAGAGTCACTGGCCTGCATTTGAGAACTCCACTCGGTTCTAACATCCACAGAATGACCACTCCTCATGCAAACTCTGATGACACTGATTACCAGCGCTGTCTTCTCCCGGGACCTGCTGGAGCTTTGGGAACTGCCTCTGTCAGCAGCTCTGGGACTGACAGAATCCCCATTAAATACTCATAAACTAGGATGGTGGTGTTTTTTTTAATTACTTTTTTAAAAAATTTTATTTATTTATTTTTTCCCCCAAAGCCCCAGTAGATAGTTGTATGTGATAGCTGCACATCCTTCTAGTTGCTGTATGTGGGACGTGGCCTCAGCATGGCTGGAGAAGCGGTGTGTCGGTTCGCGCCTGGGATCTGAACCAGGGCCGCCAGCAGCGGAGCACGTGCACCTAACTGTTAAGCCACGGGGTCGGCCCACAATGGTTGTTTTGAAAGAGTAACCCAGTAAGAGCTCTCTCAAGGGTACATTTAATCCTGCCAACTCCTTCACTCACCCATCTGAAGAATTAAGAAACTAAACTTTTTTTTTTTTAATTACTGTGAAGAAAAGTAAGACAAAACTTTTCTGGCAAAATTTTAAATGTTCCATCTGCTTTGAAGTTACCTCACAAAATTCTGAGCATAATCTAAAATTCTGGGCTCCCTACAGTTCCAAACATGTTTCAGAAATGATCTCTTTATCATCACAACGTAAGCCTATGCCTTATAAAACAAAATAAACTTGGATGAGTTTTATCTTGTAGAGAGTAGGCAGCAAGAAAAAGTAGGATGTGCCTTTCTACTATGAAGGAAAATAAATAAAATCATCAAAATATACAAAATATGCCTCTAAAACTGAATGAAACGGTCTCTAAAGAGTTTTACATTTTAAGTAAAAATGCACCTATATGAAATTATACATCAGTTTGTCTAAAATCTATTCCACTTAATAGAAGAATTCATTCAGTTTCATTTAAATAGCATGACTTATGATTAGCTGCATAATAAGTGGTAGATATTTTAATTCTGATATACCATGTACTTCCACCAATGAAGGTGGACTTAAACTTGTAATTTTCCTAAAAGGGGCCAACCAGATGTTTTGCTTATTTGATTATTTAATAGTATGGATCTGCTCCTCATTGCCAACGAAGGATGTCTACACACAGGCTTTAGCTTGCATATGTAATGGGAAATGCAGACTGAGTTTACAAAAAGAAAAATTGAAAATGCAGCATTGTCTTTAGGAGATGTGGTCGATCTGTTCAAGAACATTTTCTCCCTTGGTCAAGTGAGAAGCTGAGAGAGAATGCTGTCGGCCTCTTCCTTGGCCCCTTATAGAATTCTGCGTTACCTCAATTGAACGTGTCCTAAAGTGTTTGAACTAAACTCGGATATGAGTCGATGATACTGTATTTGCATTACATCACACAGAATCTCTTTCATTAGGCACCATTCAAACACTTTTGGGGACATTAGAGGCCAGAAAAGTATTGCTTCTCTGAGAGACTGTTGCTTTTAATCTCATGGACATGAGATGATACAGAATTGTTCCCATTTCCCTTTCTACTTGAAACCTGAGGGATACATTTCCAACTACCTTTAAAAACTGCAGGTCCTTCTGAAACACATTTCAGTGCACTGGCTTACTTCAGCTTCATTTCATTGTTCCATCCTAAATTCCTTTCAGTTTGATCTATTTTCCTTTCTAACCCTTTTGTATACCTAGATATTTAAAAGCTGCTCAAATCTATATTGGAGAAATGTTGGGTTACAGTTCTTTCAGACAGCATGTAAACCCAATTTTTAGGGTTTCTACACAAAAAGTTTCTGCCGTGTTTCTACCAGCTCTCCTTCTATATTTTTTCCTCCAGGATTTCCTCTGACAAAATTGCCTTTCTAAAAGCCAGTCCTCTGTTCATTCTCTTGGCCAGTCACATTTTCATAGAAAGATAAAGGACTGGATTTTCCAAAGATGCAACAAGAATGATCAAGTCCTGATCCACACCTAGATATGCTGTTCCTGTTCTCCAAGAATTTTAAAACTAAAGTTAATTATCTCTTTCATTTTATCTAAATCTATTAAGTAACCTTGGCACTGAGCCCCTAAACTGGTCCACAGGCTACTTCAGGAGACACAAAACTCTCTCTCAAATGCTTGCATTCATGTGCTTAGTAGATATTTTATTTATTTAGATCTTATGCCACAAAAGAGATTCATTTATTCACTCAAATACTTAAGTATACACTATGTGCCCAAAGGTCTTGAAATGTTGGCAGTCTGCAAGGAAAACAGATATATATGACCAGATAATTACACTACAGAAATAATTTGAATGAAAGAGATATGAATAAACTGCCGTGGGACTCCAGGAAAAGAACCACGATGGGGGGTGGACAGGGTTTGTACCATCTAAGTAAAGGAAAATGAAGATAGAGAACATAAAAAGAAAACAAGATAAACGAAAAGATTTTCTTCTTCTTAATGTTTCTGCCACCAACTTTTGGAGCACACTGCTTGCTGATGTCCTTTCTAGCCAATCTTATCCTTCAGCAGGCTTCTATAGACTTCAAAAATTCGATTGTACCAAGCTGGGTTTCTCCGTGGAGTCAATGCCAACTATGTAGGGAGTCAGGATGGGAGCAAAAGATTCACAGGACTCTGCAGGCCTTCTGCAGCTCACTGGTGGGGAGGGGCACCGAGGCTTCACCTTGGCCTCTGTCTCCAAGTTCACAGAAAGGAGGGTCCGTTCCTTCCTTGATATATGAAGGTGGAGATAAGCATCTTTCTCAGACGGGATTATAGAAAAATTAAAGTGAGAACCATGAAAAAGGCAGAAGAGGTAGCACCATGAATCTGAAGAAACTGGACATGTGATTTAGTAACCAATAGGAAGAAGAGCTGAAGACAAAAAAAAGGCAAAAAGCAAGTTCTCAGTTTTCTAAGATGGAAATGCAAGTCTTTCTTCTTCAAAAAGAAAAAAGTCATTGAACCTTTTCCTTTAAAATAAAATTGAAAGGGGTCACATGTTGCAAATAATGGTTTTAACCATGATGTCACTACACAATAATGTGTAGCAATCAGTTGTTAAGTGCACTGCAAATAGTTCATTACTTAATAATTATGTTATCAAAGTTTGCAATTGATATATATATTTTAGTAAATAGTAGACTGTGTGCAAAGTTGTCACTATATTACTGATAGTGTCACTCTTACAACTGAAAACATGACTAGGAGAGAGAAGGTGGTGTGACCTCAGATTGCTAGAGTCACAGCAAGAAAAGTCAAGAAAGTGCCATCAAGTCATTTGGACAAAATGATGTTATACAGCTGTTGGGTTTATAACAGATCTACTTGAGAAAAACAAGTCACTACATTAAATTATTTTCTAGTTACCTCCATCACCCTCTCCAAGAACACATATTTTAAAATGAGACAATATATTACATGAAAAATTACTTGCTCTGTCATTTTGAAAACTACATCAAATAAAATGAAGAAAAAACTAGGTTACAAACATCCTGTTATCAATTCCAACTACCATCCTTTACCAAACTAAAACTCTAATTATCACTAATTAACTTTCAATCTAGATCTCCTCCAGTATACAAAATCAATAACTTAAAATGTTTGATAACTTTTTTTAAATTGCCCTAAAATTTTAGAGGATAATATAAATATATCTCTTGGAAAAGTTGAGAAAGATAAAGACACTAGGAAAGGAAATGATGAAAATATTACCCTAATCAATGATGTAAAACACAAGATATGAACAACTGTTAAAAAAAATTCTCTGTGAAATTGATCAATTCTACTATCTCTACATCTGGCTATTTCCTATCAGTAATTTGATGCATAAACAAATAGAATAGTGTATTTAATGGGATCAATTCTTCTAGTTGTGTGCTTTTCCTTTTAAAACTTCATATGCTTTTATGTGCTTGCTTTATTTTCAGGTGGTGTCACATTAGAACACCCTCATCTCTGAATATCTTTGCATTAAGGGACTCTACCTTTGCCCTTGATCAACTGTACTCAGAGTTATGATAAACTCAGAGACCTACATGGAACAATGTTTCCTACGTCTTATCTCCCATGAGTTGTTCATGTCAGGGAGTATAGTCCACCAAGTAAACACTAAGCAGTGTCTGAAAAGCATCGGATACTAAAAGGAGGACATGCAGGGCTGGGTGTGGGCCCCCATTCAGTGCCTAAGTGCAAAGAAGAAAGAGATAAATGCATCCCTCCAGAGACTGGGATAAAAACAGGAGATTATGAGCACGAGGCTCCCTCTGAAGGCCTTTAAGCAGGGACCTGGAATAAAACTGTTTACACTGTGGAATATTGTTGGTTTTACAGGGAACTCATGAGGAAGATAGGACATGAAATAATGATAATTAAAATAACAGCAGCAAACACTTCTACTGAAGCAGGCACTGCACTCTGAATGTTAATTCTGTGCTTGAACATACATGAACTCCCATAACCCTCAAAATATCCCGACGTAGTAGATGTTGTTCTTCTCTTCATTTTATAGATGAAGAGACTGGGTACAGTGGCTAGAAAACTCAACCAGGTTACAAAGCTGATACATGGCCGAGCCCAAGCTCAGTGCTCTTATGTTATGCTCTTGGACTACAACTCCAAGTGAAGTCTCTAACGACTATCTTTCTCTCTATAATCCAATGGGGGAAAAATCAAAATTCTTAACTCTAACACCCATGCTACCATTTAGGAAATGTTAGTGAGGAAGAGATTTATGAATAGTAATAATGTCCTTCTATTTACTCTTCACTTATAGATCAGACATCAATATTCCTGATCAGTCCACCAAGAAGAAACTGGGACATTATTATGCCAAAAAGAAGAAAAAACAAGGAATAAAACAACCAAATTCCTTTAAACATCATTACACAAATGTGATTCTTAATTCCATATGACAAATATAAAGTGCTTTCCTGGTTTGGGGCTCAATATAAAGCTGATGTTAATATCATGTTATCTTCCCAGCCAATAACACAAAATATTTTAAGACAACAAAAGGGAGAAAGACAAAAAACAACCCAACAGAAAAATAAATATTACATCTGAACGCTGTACAATTTTTTAAAGATTACCTAAAAGTTAGATTTAGTAAAAGTTGTATCTCTATCTTGCCTCTCCCAGTTATCTCTGAAGGTAAAGAAAAGGACTAAGAAAAGCACAACGAAGCCAGTTAGGGAAGCGAGTCAGCGGGAAGAGGTGAGGTGGCCGCCCCTCTGCAGACGACAGACAGAAATCTCCCCTGGGAGCCGTCTCAGGACTCACAAGATGTGGAGCTTTGACCTCGGGCAGTGGCTACAGCTAGACACCAGCAGCAGTGCTTCTCAGACTTCAGTCTACACGATAATAACTGGACAAGTCCAGTGTCCCTTCCCCGGAATTCTAACTCAGCAGCTTTGAAGTTGGGACACGAGAATTTTCCATTTAAGAAGCCTAAGAGTGATTTTCCTTGAGTTATTTGCAGATTATGACCAAAGGCATACCTTGAAGAGAAGCACAAACTCACTACCCAGTATGCACTGCACAGATACTTTGTGTCACACACTCTCAGAGCATTCCCTGCCCCAGGGGTCCCACCTGCTTCAGCATCCTAGGGCCTGTGTTCTTCATCAGGAGGTTCCGAGGGTGGCAAAGCCGACAGGACTCACCTGGGAAACTGCCCTTCTGTGTAATTCAGTGAGTGCGTGGGCTGCCTGCAGCCCAGGTGTAAAGTGGGTCTTGCTATATTTAAAAATAAATTTCTTTTTAATTTTATTGAGGTCATATGGCTTATAACTGTGTAAATTTCAGGCGTACATTACTATATTTCAGTTCTGTATAGACTGGATCATGTTCACCACCAATAGTCTTGTTTTCATCTGTCACCATACATATGTGCCCCTTTACACCTTTCCCTCTTTCCCTCTGGTAACTACAATCTGTACTCCTTATCTATGTGTTTGTTTATTTTCCAAATATGAGTGAACTCAATCAGTATTTTTCTTTGTCTATCTGACTCTTTTCACTTAGTATAATACCGTCAATGTCCATCCATACTTTCACAAATGGCATGAGGTTGTCTTCTTTATGGCTGAGTAGTATTCCATGGTATATATGTATATATATCACATCTTTATTCATTCATCCATTGATAAGTACTTGAGTTGCTTCCCAGTGTTGGCTATTGTGAATAATGCTGTGAAGAACATAGGGGCGCATACATTTTTTGAATTACTGACTTCATATTCTTCAGATAAATATCCAGAGGTAGAATAGCTGGATCTTATGGTATTTTTATTTTTAATTTTTTGAGTAATCTCCATCCTTTTTTCCATTGTGGCTGCAGCAGTTTGTATTCCCACCAGCAATGTATGAGGGTTCCCTTTTCTCCACATCCTTTTCAACACTTATTATTTCTTGCCTTTTTAATTATAGCCATTCTGATGGGTGTGACGTGATATCTCATTGTAGTTTTGATTTGCATTGCCCTAATAATTAGTGATGTTGAACATCTTTCATGTGCCTGTTGGCCATCTGTATAACTTCTTTGGAAAAATGTCTTTTCATATCTTCTGCTCATGTTTTGATCAGGTCGTTCATTTTTATGTTGTGGAGTTGTTTGTGTTCATTATATATTTTGGAAATTAACCCCTTGTCAGATATATGATTTGCAAATATTTTCTCCCAGTTGTTAGGTTGTCTTTTCATTTTGTTGACAGTTTCCTTTGCTGTGCAGAAACTTTTTAGTCTGATGTAGTCCCACTTCTTTATTTTTCCTTTTGTTTCCCTTGCCTGACAAGAGACAAAGACAGACATTACATAAGGATAAAAGGGACATTTCACCAAGAAGACATAATACATTAATATACATGCACCTAACACAGGAGCAACAAACTATATAAAGCAACTATTATCAGACTTAAAGGGAAAAATTGACAGCAACACAATAATTGTAGGGGACTTCAACACCCCACCCACATCAATGGATTGATCATCCACACAGAAAGTCAACAAGGAAACAGTGGCCTTATATGAAACATCAGACCAGATGGTCTTAATAGATATATATAGAACATTTCATCCTAAAACAGCAGAATACACATTCTTCTCAAGTTCACATGGAACATTATCAAAGATAGAAATACGTTGGGAAACAAAGCAAGCCTCAATATTTCTAAGAAGACTGAAATCATATCACGCATTTTTCTGACCACAAGTGTATGAAACTAGAAATCAACTAGAAGAAAAAATTGGAAAAGTCGCAAATATTTGGACAGTAAACCACATGCTACTGAACAACTATTGGACCAATGAATAAGTCAAAGGAGAATTCAAAATATACCTAGAGACAAATGAAAATGAAAAACAACATATGAAAACATATGGGATGCAACAAAAGTAGTACTAAGAGTGAAATTTATAGCAATACAAGCCTACCTCAAGGAATGAGAAAAAGCCCAAATAAACAATCTAACACAGTATCTAAAAGAACTAGAAAAAGAAGAATAAACAAAGCCTAGAGTCAGTAGAAGGACAGAAATAAAAATCAGAGCAGAAATAGATGAAAGAGAGGCTAGAAAAAGAACAGAAAAGTTCAATGAAACTAAGAGCTGATTCTTTGAGACGATAAGTCTCTTTCTTTAGAGGTAGAGATGGCATGTGGGCCGAGATTATAAGATCAGAAAATCCAGACACTCAATCGGAGATCTCCCTGAACTTTAAGCATCTTTTAAGCAATTTCTTAGCATCTTTACTACATTCAAATATGCTGTCCCTTTAACATCTGTTTGAATACGTGTGGCAAAGTCAAAGGACAGCGTATACTAGGCACCACAGGATGATAATAGCTTCCCTGCCTTCAACAACAAAAGGTCCAGGAAACCGAGTTATCGTGGGTCCAAGTTGGGAAGTGTTTTGGAGAAATATAGTGAAAAAGTAAATAAACCAGACAAGAATAAAAGAATTGGACAGGGATCTGCTGGCAAAGAAAACTTTTCCCAGCTACAGGCCAATAGAATCTGGACAGAATGAGACGGCTCACAACTACACCTGGCACCAGGGAATAAAGTGGAAATCTCACAAAGGAGGCCACTTTGAGGCCTATAAACACCTTGCAAAGCTACTCATTAGGGTTTCAGAACAACAACATGTTTAGGATGTGTGTGCTCAATATCCGCATGTCCCGGGTTCTCCTCATGATATCTGCCTTACCTATATGTAGATTCCGCTAAACCTTTGTTGATTATAAAGCAAAGTGAAGAGAGTAAGAGTGTGGCAGAGGTAAAGAGCAAATTAAAAGCAAAAAACATACTGTAGTCATCACGTTGAGACTATAAAGTAAACTGAATTAACTGATGGACAGGAGATGCTCTTTCTGTAATTTTTTTTAATAAATTAAGAAATTCATAAAATATTCTTCAACATTGACGGTAATATACAACGCATAGATGAGTTAGTTCAAGCTTTACCTTCAGGGACAGTCATTGACCCTAATAGAGAATTCAGATTCCAGGGGTCAGCTAGTCTTGTATCAGAAAGTGTCACATTTCAGACCTGGCTGTGCGTTTCAGCTATTCACGTCTCTTTAAGCTGTTTAGTCATATCTAGGGCCGGCCCCATGGTTTAGCGGTTGGGTGCACGCGCTCCGCTGCTGGCGGCCCGGGTTCGGATCCCGGGCGCGCACCGACGCGCCACTTCTCTGGCCATGCTGAGGCCGTGTCCCACATGCAGCAGCTGGAAGGATGTGCAACTGTGACATACAGTTATCTACTGGGGTTTTGGAGGGGAAAAAATAAATAAATAAAATCTTTAAGCTAGTCATATCTTGATAAGCACCACAGGCTTTGCTACTTAGCTTACTGAATATCAGAAATAGCTTTTCATTGGTGAAATGAGTGGTTCGTTTAATTAGCATGAATTTAGAAATGAGCTCTCATTGGTGAAACTGAAGGGATTCTGTATATGTGGATTGGCCAAAACATCAGAGAATATCCTCATACTTAGAGGAAGAAGGTAAGAGTCGGGCAAGCGAGGATGTCAGGTGTGATGTCCTGACAGTGCTGCGCCAGCTGCTGGTTTAGGAAAATGTCTCCCTGCCTGTTGCCAGCCATTAGGCACAAGATCTTGCCTCCTTCATATCTGTATCATGTGAACCTTTCATGGAAGGTGTAGCCGGGCATCTATCCGGGTAGCAAGCTGCACATCACCTGATGAATGGACTCTTGCCTAGAGCGCTTCATCATCCTAATACAATGCCACTCAGTCTTGGACATCTCTGCCTCCATGTAAAACAGGCGGCACCAACAGCCAAAGAGATAAATGGTTTCACTTAGGATTCCATGTTCACCCCAATACAATGTATGCTATAAGCACTCTATACAACCCCATGTAAACTATATATATATGGAAAGTTCAGTTGGTCCTCCAGGCTTTCAGACACGTCCCAGGGCTCTCACACATTACAGTGCCGTGATGTAATCTCAAAACCTCTCCTTCACCTCATGGCTCCAGTAGCAGAAAATAAGGAAAACACAATTTCTTTCATGGCTTTTTAGTGTCTACAGATGCCATCTCTTCAACCAGACTATCACTTATATTTTTCTACATGCCTCCCGTCCACCTCCCAAATTCGTCTCTCCCTGTTTCCTGAGTCAAGCTCCACTCCACTAGAAGGCCCTCCCTGGTCCTCCCCTCACAGAGTCTCATCAATCAGTAAAGTCACGTTGAAGCCCCAGCTCACCTGGACCCCTCTGGAATCAACACACAGACACGGCACACCTGCATCCCTCGTTTTGACAATAATGTTGTGCTGTCTGGAAGGGTAGGGGCTTAACACTTTCCTGAGTGTATCTTATCTTCCCTCAAATGCACTGAAAGTCTCTTCAGCATGAGAAGTGTGCACACTTGTCCTGTCAATCCCCCCACTCTTGACAATTTCATGATGACTGCATAACAGCCACTTAATGTCTATTGCATGAACACGCTTGTCAGGTAGAAAAAAAAATGAAATGGTTTGTCAATATGAGCAGCAGCTGTAGCTGGTAATCTAATTTTCCTCATTTGCTTAATAAGGTACCAAAAGATACCCACAAACTTTGTGGGTTTTATTTGAAAAACCAAGGTAGCAAGTTACCAATTATATCGAAATCTAATGGCAATTACAGAAGATAAAGAAAAATACATAGTAGATAAAAATCCTAGGATATCATCAATACCGGCGCCCGGACAGATCTCCTAACTTTACAAGGCCTCAGCGTTCTCATCAGGAAATCATGAATGATACCCGCCCTGGCCCTGTTCATAGGGCTGGTGTGAGGCAGGAGCAAACACTATACGGAAAGAGCTAAGACAATGACAGCTGTTATTCAGAAACAACACACCAGGAGTACCACTCATTTTGACATTTTAAAAATCTATGTTTAGGGCCAGCCCCGTGGCTTAGCGGTTAGGTGTGCGAGCTCCACTGTTGGTGGCCTGGGTTCGGATCCCGGGCGCAAACCGACGCACCGCTTCTCTGGCCATGCTGAGGCCGTGTCCCACATACAGCAACTAGAAGGATGTGCAACTATGATATACAACTATCTGTTGGGGTTTTGGGGGGGGGAAGGAGGAGGATTGGCAATAGATGTTAGCTCAGAGCCAGTGTTCCTCAGCAAAAAGAGGAGGATTACCATGGATGTTAGCTCAGGGCTGATCTTCCTCACAAAAAAACAGAAAGAAATGTAGTTATTTTCCAAGTAGGGTAATAAGCTTCTTGTCTACAGACACTATATCCTATAACCCCCGTTTTCCCCAGGATATTACATATTCTGTATACATAACAGACACACAATGAGTACTAAGGAACTGATAAATAAATGGCAAGCAATAGGATATATTGGAGTACATGAGGAAGCCATTTGAGGTAAAACTAATTTGGCCAGAGTTTGTTTTTACAAAGGGGCCTGTCGCCTGCATTGTGTATCTGCTTTCCCATGTCCCAAAGAGAAGAGAATATGCCCTTAAGATAAGGATGCCCTCATTGGCAGAACCTTAAGGATGAGCATTTCTCCCTAAGCTAGGACTTGGTTGCTGCAGTCATCCTGTGACCACCCAGTTTGAGACAACAGACCTGACACCAGCCAAGCCCATCGAGACAGCAGACCTGCTCCCTGCTGTGTCCATCAATAGCTATTCTGGCAGGGCAGTCTGACAGGGTGATCTTGTCACTATAGTAAAAGGGACATTACAATCCTATGTGATACATGCTCTTTGACAGCATATAACCGCTCTGTACACCCCACTTCGTTGATGCCCTTCCTTCCTTAGGGAAGGAAGGCCCTGGCCATGGTCCTCAAAAGGCGGCTCATAATAAACTCACTCCAATTTTGATTTATACATTGATTATGGATTATTTACGTAGACATTTGTTGGTGTAGTCATGGCAGGATTTCAGAGAAACCCACCAGAGACCACCTGGAATCTACACTGAACTGGCATTGGGTACCAATAGGGGCCCATTGTGCCCTCCAGATCACTGCATTCTTCAGGTGACCCCAATGAGTTCTCCTGAAACCTGGACCTCCTTATTGTAAGTCAACAGTTCAGAGTTTATTTGAGCTGTTTTCAAGGCTTAAGGCTAGGTGTCTTAAGGGGGTACTGGTACATTCCCTAGGTCAGAGGAACCTAGGGCGGAATTCCTAGGAACGAGAAACCCAGGGGGAATTTCCTTGACCAGGGGAGCCTAGGGGGCACTTTTGGAGTGAATGGGGGAGGCTGACCTTTTTAATTTGGCTTAAAATTGGGAAGAATTGTGTTTATAAGGTCTGAACAAAATTGCTTGATAGAGAAATGAGAGACTGAATCTGTTCAGCTCCGAAAAAAAGGGACATTGCTCCTCCCGGCCTTTTGGGCATTCTCAGACCTGAAGCTGTAAAACTGCTAGAAGAAAACATAGGGAAGAGGCTCCTCCACATTGGTCTTGGCAATGATTTTGTGGCTATCCCACCAAAACTGCAAACAGCAAAAGAAAAAATCAACAAATGGGACTACATCAAACTTAAAAGCTTCTGCCCAGCAAAAGAAACAACCAACAAAATCAAAAGGCTGGGAGAAAAGTTTTACAAACCATGTATCAGATAAAGAGTTAAATATCTAAATTTTATAAAAAATTTATACAACCCATAAAAAAATTTATAAAGAACTCATACAACCCAATAACAAAAAAGCAATCCAATTGAAAAATGGGCAAAGGACTAAGTAGACATTTGTCCCAAGAAGACATCTAAATGGCCAACACGTACATTATAAGGAGCTCAATGTCACTAATCATCAGGGAAATGCAAACCCAAAGCACAAAGAGCTATCACCTCACACCTGTAAGGGTGGTGATCATCAAAGTGACAAGAGATAATAAGTGTTGGCAAGGATGTGAAGAAAAGGAAACCCTTGTGTGCTGTTCATGGGGATTTAAACTGGTGCAGCCACTATGGAAAAGACAGTGGAGGTTCCTGAAAAAATTAAAAATAGATACACTTCACTGTATTTATCCGAAGAAAATGAAAACACTAACTTGAAAAGATATATGCACCCCTGTGATTATTACAGAATTATTTATAATAGCTAAGATATGGAAACAACCTAAATGTCCATCAATAGATGAATGGATAAAGAAAACGTGGTATGGGCTGGCCTGGTGACATAGTGGTTAAGTGTGTGTGCTCTGCTGTGGCAGCCCGGGGTTCAGATCCCTGGTGCGCACTGCCTCACCGCTTCTCAGGCCATGTTGTGTTGCAGTCCCATATAAAGCGGAGGAAGGTGGGCACGGATGTTAGCACAGGGCCAGTCTTCCTCAGCAAAAAGAGGAGGATTGGCACATGTTAGCTCAGGGCTGATCTTCCTCACAAAAAAAAAGGAAAGAAAATGGGGTATATACTTACAATGGAATATTATTCAGCCATAAAAATGAAAAAATCTTGCCATTTGCAATGTCATGGATGGACCTTGAGGTCATTATAGTAAGTGATATAACTGAGACAGAGAAAGACAAATACCATTTGATCTCAGTTATACATACAATCTGGCTCTGCAGTTTCTCACCAAATTGCCACTGGCAGGCCGAGTCAAGTACCGATTTTCTTTAGTGAATCCAAGGGAATGCCTCTCAGAAAAGGCTTTTAACTGCAGTGTGTCTTGGAATTTATGTGTGAGACAGTCTTAATTCCTAGAGCTGAGAGAGGTTCTGCACGGTCTCAGATCCAGAAATGGAAGACAGAGATAGTTTGGCTCAGCTCTAGGGACAAGACTCTAAGGGCTCTGCAGTTTCTTGCCAAACTGCCACTGGCGGGCCGAGTTGAGAACTGGCTTTCTTTAGTGAGTCCAAGGGAATGACTCTCAGAAAAGGCTTGTAACTGCAGTGTGTCTGGGAAGTTATGTGTGAGAGAGCCTTAATTCCTAGAGCCGAGGGAGGTTCAGGTCAGTCTCCATTTTAGGAATGGAAGACAGGGAGAGTTTGGCTCAGCTCTAGGACCAAGCCTGTAAGGGCTCTGCAGTCTTCCTGCCAAACTGCCACTACCAGGCTGAGTGGAAAATGGGCGTTCTTTAATGAATCCGAGGGCATGCCTCTCAGAAAAGGCTTGTAACTGCAGTGTTAGTGGTGGTTGTGTGCCTTGGCAGTTCTGGTGAATGGCTGAAATTCAGTGTTCAGATTATTCAATGTTATGATTTGGGATGTTCAAACAGAAACGGAGCCCCCTGTTCTGTGCCCAGATGGGAATTTATAGAGATATCATGAAGAGAAGTTCAAATTCAGATACAAAATTCAGTTGATTTTCTATATACCAACAAATAATTGGAATATGAAACAATACCGTTAACAACACACACACATACACAAAGAAATCCTCAAGTGTAAATCCAATAAAATATTTACAGATATCTGTGGAAAAAAATATGAGACACTCTTAAAAACAATAAAGGAAAAATAAATCGATTGAGATATATTCCTTGCTCATGATCAAAAGTCACAATATTATTAAGATGTCAATTCATCTTAAATTGATCTAAAGATCCAGTGCAATTCCAATAAAAATCTCACCAAGCTATTTTGTAGATATTGAAGAACTCATTTGAAACCTTGAGTGGTCTAGACAACCCTGATGAAGAACAAATTGATGAACTCACACTTCTCAATGTCAAGATTAATTACAAAGTCAAGAGACTGTGATATTTTACAATACTACAATAATCAAGAGACCGTGATTTTTTTTTATAATTTTATTTATTTATTGTTTTCCCCCAAAGAACCAGTAGATAGTTGAATGTCATAGCTGCACATCTTTCTAGTTGCTGTATGTGGGATTCAGCCTCAGCATGGCCGGAGAAGCCATGCATCGGTGCACGCCCGGGATCCAAACTGTGATATTTTAAAATGAATGGGGCTGGCCCCATGGCTTGGCGGTTGGGTACGCGCGCTCCGCTGCTGGCGGCCCGGGTTCGGATCCCAGGCGTGCACCGAAGCACTGCTTCTCTGGCCATGCTGGGGCGGCGTCCCACGTGCAGCAGCTGGAAGGATGTGCAGCTGTGACATACAACTATCTACTGGGGCTTTGGGGGAAAAATAAACAAATAAAAATTAAAAAATAAATAAAAAATAAAATGAATAGACATAGAGGTAAATGAAAAAGCACGGAAAGTCCACACACAGACCTCTGCAAATACAGACAACTTGATCTTGGTCAAGACAATAAATGCACTCCAACATAAAAAATAATAGTCTTTTAGGTCTTTAGTCATCATCAACCATGGTGATGATAAAAAAGGACGACCCTATGGAAATAAATGAACCAAGACACCAACTTTGCACCTTAGACATATATTTTCTCAAAATCACACATCAACTTAAATATAAAATGTAAAACTGTAAAAATCATACTGGGAAGCAGGAGAAAATCTTCATGATATACAGTTTGATGATTAGTTTTCATATACAACACAAAAAGCACAATCCATGAGGAAAATAATTGATCATGTGGACTTGGTTAAATTTAAACTGTCCAATCTGGGAAAGGCGGCATTCACAGAGTGGAAATACAAACTCCTGACTAGGATAATACATTTGTAAAACACATATCTGCAGAAAGACCTGTATGCAAAATATTCAAAGAACCAATCAAATGCTGCAACAAGAAAACAAACTCCCGAAATTAAAATAAATAGACCAAAATGTGAATAGACAAGTTACCAAAAATATATATATACATGGCAAATAAGCAAATAAAAATTGCTCAACAACAAGGAATTATTGGAAAATAAAATCTATTGTGCATTAAGAAAAAGCAAATTAAAACACCAATGAGATACTCTACTCTTCTAGTAGAATAGCTAAAAAACAAAAACTGACAATACCAATTACTGGTGAGGGGTTAGGACAATAAGAAATCTCATTCACTGCTGATGGGAATACACACAATACAACCTCTTAAGAAGACATCTTGCTAATTCTTGTGAAGCTAAATATAGTGTCACTATATGGTGCACCAATTGTGCACCAGTGTATTTCTCCAACTACTGTGAAAATATACATCCACACACAGAACCCTAAGAACATCTAAAAAGCAGCTTTATTCACAGTGGCCAAAACCTAGAAGGAACCAATATGTCCTTTAACAAGTGAATGACACCCAAGCGTGGGACACTGAGTGAAGACACTTGAGGCACACATGGGCTACAGGCACAGGGTAAGGAAACACACGAGTTCAGACAAGGGCTAGAGGAACAGTAGATGAAAACACTGGTTGTCTAGATAGGCTGGAGGCACAGAGAATGTAGACAAACACGAGCTGGCATGGGCTGAAGCACAGCGGACAGGCACACTCAGGGGTGGAAAGGGATGCAGACACATGGAGTGAGAGAGACATGTGAGGTCTGGTATAAAATGTGGGCACAGGAGATAGAAACACTCGAGGAAATGTGTGCGCTGCAGGTACATGAGAGAATTACATTAGTTGTCTGACATGGGTTTTAGAGAGAGGGGATGGAAACTCATATGGGTTGGCAAGGGCTACAGGAACAAGGAATGGAGAATTTTGAGAGGTGGTATGGACAGAGGGGAGAGAAAATCTTGACAAAACAAAAGGGCAGACATGGGCTGCAGTCATATGAGATGGTGACATTCGACACAAGATATGAGCTTCAGGTAGAGGGACGGAGACACACAAAGGCTGGCATGGTTGCAGACCATGGGCTGGAGACGTTATGGGGCAGACATGGCTTGCAGCACAGAGTTTAGTAATACACTAGGGAAAACAAAAGATACGAGCTACATCTGTGTGTAGCCTTAAATGAATGTATGAGTATGGAAGAAAGACAGGAAATCCACAATCTCAGCTTCTGTCCCAAGAATTAAAAGAGAATAACACTGGAAAAAATACAGATAGGAAACAATAATAAAGACAAGAATCAATGAAATAGAAAAATACTAAAGAAATAAATCAGGCTAAAAGTAGTTATTTTTAAAATATTAATAATGTTAATAAACCACTAGCAACACTGATTAAGGAAAAGAAAAAGAAGTGAAACACAAATGACCAGTATCAGAAATCAAATAAGAAGTATTGTCTACAGAGTGCTTAGATCTTAATGAGATACACCATTTTGTGAAATACTTAGCACTACGAATTAGACAGCAAAGGTCAAAATTCACTTTATAAAAAACCCATATACTGAAACTGACACACAAAAAAACATAAAATAGGAAAACTGACATATCTACTAAATAAATTGAATTGTTAGAACGTCAAGCCAACTAACCAACAAGAACAACAAACACTTTCCACAAGCAAAACTCTAGGTCTGGGATCATTAACTATTCCAGACAGTAGAGGGAGGGAGGAAGGAAAGGTTCAGATTCCAGATTAGACTGAACACAAAAGTAGTATAGATTTTATTCACATTGAGTACAGTACAAAGATGATTCTTTACCACACAGGACCTCTGAAGTCACCTTTCCACTATACTACCCAATAAATTGAACCTAGAGAAGAACTGGAGAAAAAAAGCACAACACTTAATAAATATTTTTAATACAGTAAAGAAACTGAGGTTATCTAAACAGAAGAGGAAAAGGTTAATAGGTGACAATTACCATCTTCAATGTATGAGGAAGTCCAGAGAAGGCTAACTTTAAAAAGTGGATATAAAGTGAAAATTATTTAAATAACATGAAGAAAAATTTTATCATATGGCAAAGTAATATAGCAGACAATCAACCAATCAATAAAAAACCAATTAATTAATGTATATCATTGATTAGTGATATCAGAACTGATTTCTGGAGGTTGTGGAGTTTTAGCATGCCAATGAGATCAAGAAAATAAGTATTTTAATTATTGTTATTGATTATAAAAATCAGAAGAAAACAAACTTCTTTGTCCAAAGACATTTCTGCAAGTGAAATTGTCTAAAAAACTGACAGCTTGCCTCCTCTTTTAACCACTAAACCATAAGAAATGTAATACCGTGGGCAAACACTTGAGCACTGTCACCTGCACAAGTCCCCAGCGCTGTCACCCCATCAAGGCCACAGATCAGGGTGAGGAGTTGGCGGAGGGGAGACGGCTTCACACTCAGCGTCTTTCCTTCCTGGGTCAGAACTCGGTCCCAGCTGCTCGCTGTCTAGTCTTCTGGGGAAGCAGAGAATTCTTCTGGGGACACGACACACTTCAGGTGTTAAGGATGTCATCATTCTTTTTTAAACAAATGTTAGATCATGTGACGCACTTCTCAGGACAGGAGGAGCCGCCTCAAGGGAAGGCAGATCTTCTCCAGGAGCTGACGGTCATCCAGGGAGAGCAGAGTCAAGGGCTGCAAAGCGCCAGCCAGCTCCTGCTCGCGTCTCATGGACACCTCGGTAACCACGCGCCCATGCCCAGGCTGTACCCCCCCCCCCAGCCGTTCTCATTGTAGCCTCAGAGGCCCGCGCATGCGCAGAACCGGCGCTCAGAGCGGCAGAGGGGCCGCGAGCTGGAGAGGTGCGTGACGCGTGCACTGGAGGCAGGGTCCCTGGTGCGGAGGTGGCGGCTGCGCTGGTTTGTGTGTGGGGATTGGCAGTTTCTGGATCCTTCTTCCAGGATTTTCAGCGCTGTGGAGCTCTCCTTTCTGCAGTGTGGAGGAGCGCTGGGCAGGAGGCGGCGCCGAGGTAGGCGGTGGGCGGTGGGCGGTGGGCGGCGGGCTCCGCGAGGAGATCTCCGCCGCTGATGGCGGGAGCGCGGTGGGGGGGGGGGGTCGGCGGATGGGGACGGGGCTGCTGGCGGGCTGCCTCAGGCGGGGGAGCCAAACCTCTGTCCCTTGGAGGAGCAGAGGAGCGTCGCCTGGCCGGCGGGCCCCTTTGCCTTGGCAGGGCCCCACCTCGGCAGGGCCTCCTGCCCACCCAGCAGAGGTGCAGGGGGCGGCAGGGAGTCGCCTGCCCTCTGTGTGAGCCCTTGAGTTCGCGCTCCCCCAGGACCCCGTCTAGGCCAGGTCGCGACATGCCGGGGTGAACACTTTCCTTCAGAAGACAGCCAGTGGTCAGCGCTCCTCTGCCTGACTCCGCGCAGGCTATTGGGCTCCTCACTGCGTTCTTTAAACAAATAAGCGTTCCTACTTCCTTGGGACCACATTTATAGAAAAACCTAATCCCATTAATGGTTTCTGATAATTGACTCTATATTTGCAAGGCGAACTTTGAAGCCTGTGAATTGTTGTAAACTGCATTTAATGGCAGGAGCTTCAAACAATCCTTGGTGAAAATTATGTAACTTCCTAATAATAACTCACCTTTGGTTAAGATAGATTGATGACTGATCAATTGATGATTGACATAATGTGTATGGAATTTAGGTTTCAGTGGAAAGGTTTTTCTTGGCAGTTGGTGCTAAAATTAAAATCGGATAAGGAGGAGGTTTTTAGAAGTAGTATGTAGTGTGTGTTTTGTCTCCGTACTCATTTAGAATCGTAAGAATTTAGATTTGGAAAGCCCATAGAACAAGAATTTTGAAATTTTGATTTGACTGACATGGTGAAAGGTCAAAAGGCCAAATACAGTAGGATTTCATTTATATGATATTCTAGAAAAGATAAACCATAAAGAAAGACAACAGATCGTTAGTTGCCATTAGTTTTAATATTTAGTTAATTATTTAATTTAATAGTTTAATCATTAGTTTTAATATTTCTGATTAAAAAAATACATTTTAATGATAACATCCTAATTATGCTTTTGGATGATTACAGAAGTTAATAACCTATTAAATTCTGCAGTAGGAACAAATAACTTGTTATTGGTGTCTTTGAAGTGTAAGTATTGGTGGTACTGAAATTTTTAACTAAGCTTTTTGGATTCTGAACTACTGGTTTTTTTACTAGATCATGTTGGACGTGGCATATTACAAGTTTCAAAAGGCTCTTTAAATTATTGTAGCAGGCTGAAGCTATTAAATTGTAATGTAAGAACTTTATAGATGAAACAGGCAAAATACAAAAAGCCCTTCATCATTTTATCTTTGTTAAAAAATCAAGTAAATCTTATCATATACGTGAATGACTTTTGGCTAGACAGACCTGAACTTGACAAGATGGACTCAGTAGTATGGGGAACTTGTTTTGGAATTTTAAAATAGGAGAAGACATATTAGTTTTAGCTGAGGGTGACCCAAGTCAATGTGGTGGGTTTAGCTGCTTATATGCTCTTGCTGAGTTACGATCTTGATTAAAAAGCTGGTCATAGACACACCAAGAAATTTGGACCATTTTATGTATCAACATACTAAGAAGTCCTATTTCTCTGATAGTTTCTGATTTCAGGGTATCTGGGAAGAACAGTTTCTCAACATAGGTACTTTGGAATATAATTTTTGATAGTTGGCTTATTGAATCATAGAATCGTGGAGATGGAAATAATTTTAGTGGTTGTAGAGCCTAAACTCTTCATTTTCCAGGAAATGGAAAGTGAGGTTTCTTGAGTTAAGTCATCCATAGTCTGACTGCTACTTAGTGACAGAGTTGGAAGTAAATGCTCGGATGCTTGTCTCCAGATTCTTAGTACAGTGCTCTCTGTGCTGTATACATACTATTAAGGAGACAAACTAATGAGTTGCCTTCTCAGATCATATATGTAGCCAGCAGGGTTGATTCTTTCCCATATGTATTTTTTCCTTTCTTTTTAAAATAACTACTAATTACAATTAATTCATTCTCCTACCATGTCTAATGACTATCCTTATGTGTGTCTCCTTGAGCACACATGGATTCCCTAGAATGGACACCTGCCTGTGAGTGGATTGCTGGGCCAAAGGCTGATGTGCATCGGCAACTTGACGAGCTGCAGCCAAATCATCCTCTGAAGTTTTAACAATTTCCATTCCCACCAACAGTGTATGGGTCATCCTTGCCCTGGGAATTGTCAGATTGGCATTGTCAGATTTTTAAAGGTTTGCCAATCTGATGGGTGAGCAATGATGTATTTGTTTTCCTCTTGTTACAACTGTTTTGACAAATGCAGAGAGCTGTGCCACTACCACATTCAATATACAGAACAGTTCCAGCACCCAGAACTCCCTTCAGCTGCTCTTTTGTAGTCAACTCTTCCCCCACCCTTAACCCCTGGAGACTAACGATCTGCTGTCTTTCCCTATGGTTTGTCCTTTCTAGAATATCATATAAATGGAATTCTACAGCATTTGGCCTTTTGAGTCTGGATTCTTTCATGTAGCACAATACATTCATTTTAGTGTTCATCCATGTTGTTGCCTGTATCAGCACTTCCTTCTGTTTTATTGCTGAATGTAGTATCCATTGTATGAATGTACCACAGTTTATCCATCCACCAGTTGAAGGACATTTGAGTTATTTTCAGTTTTGTCTTTTTTGACTATGAATAAAGCTGCTATAAATCTTTGCAAACAAGTTTTTGTGTGAACATAAGTCTTCTTCTCTTGGGTAAGCACTTAAAAGTGGAATTGCTGGGTCACATGGTATGTGTATGTTTAACTTTATTTTAAAAACTGTTTGTGTAGCAAAGTCATGGCCCACAAATGTGTCTTAATCCCTGGAACATAGGAATATATTAGTTTACTTGGCAAAGGTGAATTAAATTTGCAGATGGAAGTAAGGTTGCTAATCAACTGACTTCAAAATAGGGCGATTATCCTGGATTATCTAGGTGGGCCGAGTGCATCACAAAGGCCCTTAAAAGGGAAAGAGAAGCAGCAGAGTAGAAAAAGATGCAACAAGGGAAGCAGGGCCAGAGAGATGCAGAGTTTCTGGTTTTGAGGGTGGAGGAGGGGGGCCACAGCCTAAGGAATGTGGTTGTCTCTAGAAGCTTGAAAAGGCTAGGAAATGGATTAACCTTTAGAGTCCCCCAAAAAGAACCCAGCTCTGCCAACACCTTGATTATAGTCCAAGGAGACCCGTGTCAGACTGTTAACCTACAGAACTGTAAAACAATAAATCTGAGTTGTTTTTAAGCCATGAAATTTGTGCTAATTGGTTACAGCAGCATAACAAACTCCACTTTAAAACTGTTTTCCAAAGAGGCTGAACCACTTTGTGTTCCCACCAGCAATGTAGGAGTGTTCCAGTTACTTTCCATCCTCATTAACACTTGGTATGGTCAACCTCTTTAATTCTAGTCATTCTAATAGGTACGTAGCAGTATGTCAATGTGGTTTTTATGTGCATTTTTCTCATGATTAATGACATTGAGCATCTTTTCATGTGCTTATTTGCCATCTGTGTATCGTCTTTAGTGAAGTCTCCAAATCTGTGCCCATTTTAAACTTGGATTTTCTTATTGCTGAGTTTTGAGAGTTCTTTATAGTCCTGTCAGATATGTGATTGGCAAAAGTCTTCTTCCAGTCTGTGGCGTGCCTTCTCCATCCTCTCACCAGTGTCTTTGGAAGGTCTGTGTAATGTAACTCGAGAGGCTCCACATGAACTTGTCTTCCTTCCTTGGGAAACAGAGTGAGGTTGGAGCACCTGAGTCCAATCAGACGTTGATCAGAGTTGGGGCTGGGTCTCACTTTTAGTAAACCCAGCCCTTCTGCTTTCCCCGTTCCAGTTTGCTGTGCTCCTCTCCCCCGCACAAGGGTCTGGTTCTAAGTCTGGTAGATCTCTCTCTCTTCAGGTTTGGGAGCCCACAGAAAATTCAGCTACTCCCTTCAGATATCTCAGCGCAGCTCTGCAGCCTCCTACCTTACATCGCTTCACAATATGGCACATTCCCTGAAGGTCAGACTAGCAGTATGTTGGACTTAGGCCACTTCCACCACTTCTGGACGTTTCACTTTGTTTTGTGGAAGCTTTTGGCCTAGTTCCTCAGATTCCTGTGTGGAACCAAAACTTAGCACATGTGCTGTGAGAAAGAGTAGTTGTGTGTTTGCAAGCCCTCAGGTTTCCTCTGCCACACCAGTCCTGCAGAATCACTACAAGTTTGGCTAGTTTCTCTTTTCCCTAGCCGAAGCTCTGACTGAGCAAGCCAGATCCTCGGCAACCAGCTAGAATCAGAAAACGCCTCCAGGGGAAAGAAAGATAAATATCCTTGCTCACATAAAAGACTTTTTCTTCTTTCTGGAATTTTAGTTGGTTGATTCTGAAGTTGTCTGATGCTCTAAAAATATATTTATAATTTATCTGCCTGTGTCCAGTTTTGCAGCAAGTGTGCTTTCCTGTCCTAGTCTCCTCTAAAACAGAAGTTCTCTTGTCATTAGTTTTTAACTCCATCTGTTATACATTGTCAATATTATTATTGTTTGGTAAAGTCATGCTTTCAATGATTTATTCAGATGTTACCCTTTTTTATCCTCAAGATCCATTTTTACCTCTTAGCAAGTTCTTCTATCAGTTTCTTTCTTCTTAAAGAAGAAAGTTTTCACTTTTTAAGTTTTTTTCCTTGAGGAAGATTAGCCCTGGGCTAACATCTGTGCCAGTCTTCCTCTATTTTGTATGTGGGTCACCACCATGGCATGGCTGATGAGTGTTGTAGATCCACTCTTGGGATCCAAACCCACGAACACAGGCCTTGGAAACGGAGCGTGCTGAACTTAAACCACTACACCAGGTGGCTGGCCCCCTTAAAGTATATTCTTTAGAAGATCCTTAATGAGCATTTGTTGGTGGTAATACCCTTAGTAAATGTTTGCATAAAAATATCTTTAAGTCACCCTAGTTCTTGAGGTATGGTTTGATTGGATATACACTGAAAGTTCTTTTCTCTCTGTACCTGGAAGATTTATTCCAACTCTCTTTTGCCTTCCATTGTTAAGAAATGTATCATAGGTCTAAATGTAAGTCTCTGTAAGTGTTCTGTTCCTCTGTGGAGCTTCGAATATCTTCTTTTGTATTTAGTGTTCTTTGGTTTCCCTGGATGGATCTGGCTCTAGATTTTTTTTTTTTTTTAGTTGTGCTTGAGATGTATTCAGCTGCCTGAATCTAGAGTAGGAGTCTTTTATCAATTCTGTAAATTACTGTTATTATGTCTGAATATTCCTTTAAATCATATATATATTTATATTATTTAATTCAAATATATATAAACATACTTATACATATTCATTATATATTCATTAAATATATATTTATATTATTTAACTCAATATATTATTCAGTCTAGTGATTTGTATTATTCAAAAAATATACATATATTATTTATATATGTAGATTCCTGTACTTACTGTTTGTACTGGGAGAAACACAGAAGAGATAGAAACAGACTGGATTAGTCTTGTCTGAACTCCTATCACGTAGGACTTGAATCATTCAACAAATGAGCCATTAATGGCGGCTATACCACTGGGATCACTTCTCCTTCCTTACCATCGCCTCCCCTCTGTGCTCCCACTCTAGTTCCAGGGCAAGTTACCTGTGGCTCCTGAGTGCTGCTCCTTGGCCTGGAAGGGCCTTCCTTCACCCCATCCACCCTGTGAGCTCACCTTACCCTTCAAGACTCGACTCCAGTGATGCCTCCTTGGGAAGCCCTCCCTGACGTTCTATCTCCCCAGACCTGCTCTAGGCCACCACCCTGCCTCCTGCCCACGTCCATCACTGCCTGGCACCTTGCTGGGCCCCCTTGTCTGGACTTCATGTCCAGCCCAGCCCCTCAGGAGGGGAGGAAATGCTTAGGCTCAGGGCAGTGGAGCAGATTCCTGGACTGTGGTGACACTGCCCACCCCAGGAGAGGTCATTCTTTGGGCCTCTTCCAGCTTGGGCCCAATGCAGCTCAGGGGGAACCAGGACACAGGGAGGCTGGCTCTGGGCTCAGCAGATCACAGGGTGGGCCTAGGGAAAAGGCACAGGGGGCCACACAGAGGGGCTCGGGGCAAAACTCCAAGTCGACGATACCCTTGCTAAGGGCAGCAGGGGCCAAAGGCAGCTGCGCAGGCCGCAGGACGTGCTGGCGAGCCATTCATCTGCTCAGAGAGTCCCAGGGCTGGATAGAAGGAACTCAGGAGGCCCATCTGAGGTGGAGGTCACCTCGGGGGCATGCAAGCAGAAGCTGAGGGTCCCACAGCAAGGGGAATCTGAAGAGGTGACCCTCAAACTCCTTGCGGCTCTAACGTCTCCGAGTTGGAAGTCAGTCCCCTCAGTCACAGCCTCTAGCTGCCCCCTCACAAAGCTGTGCCTCTCAAACACAGCTCCCAAGGAGAGTGGAGGCTGAGGGTGAAGGCAACCTCCTACCCCTGAGAACCGTTGTGATCACAGCCTCCCGCAAGGGGCCAAGGATGATGAGCAAGGGACAGAGGGACTGACCCACATGACTTCCCCTCGGATGCTGAACATGCTTGTGATTCACCAGGCCAATCAGTATCTGTCCCCATCCTCCACTCCTCTCTCCCCAAAAGGACATGTCAGTGTTTACTATGACATCCACAGACACATCAAGGGCATCTGGGAAGAATCATGTGTACATCTGGAGAGAAGGGCACTGTGAAAACCAGTAATATCTGCATCCATGTGTGCAGATACTGACATCCACATACACCTGTCACATTCCTCCAGCAGCCCTGGAATACTCTGCAATCACACTGGCAGATTTTGGCACATGGTAGCCAAACCAACTTGTGGTGTCCCCAAGTGCCACCACTGCTGGGGCCTACCATGAGGGTGAGAGGAGGCAGGGTGCCATGCCCCATCTCACAAAAGTCTGGCTGGTGTCCAGGAGGGTCTCACAGCCTTCGACAATCATGTCCCCCATGGCTATGTTTTCCTGGATGCTCTGTGTTTCATTTACTTCATTGTGCATTATCCTGTGGAGAGAGAAAATGTCAGAGACAGGCTGCCCCCACCTCTCAGCGAGAAGGTAATGCCAGGCCTCTGGCCAGACCTAGGAAGAAAGCCTAGGATTCTCAGGTGGATCCTGTGTTCACAAAGGGGGAGAGAGCATGCATATTGAATGCCCGCTCTGCAGGGCACTCTAGGGGCATGATCTCCCATCATCCTTTTGATAGCCCAAGGAGACAGGTGTTGGAAATGTAAATAGAGATTAATAGCTAGAAAGCAGGTCTGATTTAAAAGTGTGAACCACGTGGAACAGAGATGGCAGAACTGGGAGGACAGGAGTACTGGAAACAACCTTTCTTCATTACTCTGATCTCCACACCACTACTGGGCTTATCTCCATCCATAGAACTCCACCCACCCATCCTTCCTCAAGGCCTTTGCACTTAATGTCTCCACCCCTCCCCCAATGCACTTTATACAGTTGCTTCCTTAATGTTTGGGCCCTGGAATGACTTAGTTTTGGAGCACCTGGCAATCCAGCTGGCTCACGGAAAGACTGACTCCATTAGGCTCCAGCATGTCTTGGGGGGAGCAAGACACACCTTGCCCCTTAATCTAGAAAGAAGGACAACTCTCTTATTTGTCCTGTTCTGACTGCCGCAACACCCCTCCTCCAGGAGGTGGCGCCATTTAACTGCTTTTTAAAAATAGCATTGGCGGTGGGGCCGGCCCCGTGGCTTAGCGGTTAAGTATGCAAGCTCCGCTACCGGTGGCCCGGGTTTGGATCCCCGGTGCTCACCAACGCACCGCTTCTCCAGCCATGCTGGGGACGCGTCCCACATACAGCAACTAGAAGGATGTGCAACTATGACACACAACTATCTACTGGGGCTTTGGGGAAAAAAAGGAGGAGGATTGTCAATAGATGATAGCTCAGAGCCGGTCTTCCTCAGCAAAAGAAAAAAAGGATTACCATGGATGTTAGCTCAGGGCTGATCTTCCTTACCAAAAAAAAAAAAAATAGCAGTGGTGGGAAAAGAAGCCTGTGAGTTACCAACTTTGCTAAGAGCCTTGGTGGGTTTTCAGGAGTCTTAGGAGGTTAGTAATCATGTGGGGAGGAGCTTCTGGAGAAATTACCCCACCTACTCCAAGAAAAGCACAAAACCTCTTATTTGTCTGCTGATGCCTCAAATTCTACAACCACGACCAGATCACCAAGAGGGCTGGTTAATGTGTGTGGTAGTAGACACTGTCCAGTTTAACCCTCCCAGCAATGAGAGATGACACTGGTCGAGCTGCATCTCTAATTAATGAACTCAGCGTGATGAGCAAATTACTGGGCCCCTCCGACCCTCAGTTTGCTCACCTGTAGAAGGTCGGAGTGAGGATGGAAGAGAATGCATTTCACTTGCTGACCTCAGGCCCAGCACATGGCAGGCGCTTGAGTAAAGGGCCGTGATCGCTGTTGCTAGTATCACTGGTTGCAAAGGTGTTATTATAAAACTATTATTATCCGTTGTTTTCTGGTTATCAGACTGGGACATGGAGATGGGGTCTCTTCCTTAGGAGCCTCAGTCTGTCTCTCCCAGCAATGCTCTTCTCAGCAGCCCAGGCCCTAGCCCTCTTCTGGAAGGGACGGGGCACAAGGAGGCACCTTTCAAGGATATGCTAGTTCCCTGGATAGGGATTCATATTTGGAGGTGAGCAAAAGTAAGCAGAACCATTTCTTTTGACGAGGGTGGGGATTTTGCTGAGGAGGGCTGTATTTGCTACAAACAAGGGGGCGATCCCAGAGTAGCAACACTAGTTTCACTGTTAGACAAGTGCCAGCTGCAGCTGCTCAGGACTCCTGCCAGCCCCAACTGGAGTTTGTACTGAGAGCCACACCGTCCAGGCAGCTGGGGAGGAGTTCCCAGGGCCACAGGCTCCCGGGGGAACTGGAAGTGACGACCTGGGTTACAGTGAGCCCAACAGATGAGATTCAGGAGAAAAAGCGGGACAAAGGCCAGAGGTAGGAGAGACCCAGCCCCAGGCGAGGAGTGTTTCTGAGCACAGCCAGAGAGGGTTGGTTGTCTGATGGCTTCATGCCTGGCTGGGAGCTTTCCTCAGTCCCCCAAGGGGAGAGAGGAGCATGAAAGGGCTGCTGTCAGGGCAATGGGAAAACTCACTTCTGTGCCATTAAGGTTGTGTTCAGGTCAGATGCAGGTGATCAGGTGGAACAAAGGATGAGTAGGCTTTGGGAAAGGGGATCAGAATCTTAGGATAAATGCCTTGGCACCCATGTGCCTTCCTCGCAACTGCCCGCACCGGGACAGGGCATCCCACAGGGATGAGGAGCCTCGCTGGAGCCCCAAGTCTTCTCCTTGGGGAAGTGTGCAGGATTTGGCTCCTTGGGGTATGAGAGGACTGGGGTCCCCACCCCACAATGGTTTCTGTTAGTCTGCAATCACGCTCTGATTACATCTGCTCCCTGAATGAACCTCCACTCCGGGGCCTGTGCTCTGCCCTAGTCCAGGCTGGTCCTCCCACTGCCAGGCTGGGAGACATGGCCCTACTGGCTGCCTTTTGCTGGACACGGAAAGACATTTAGGGCACTGAGTGGTTGGCAGGGCTGGGGACTGTACCCCACATGCTGCAGAACCACACTCCCTTGCAGCTTCTGGCAGCCCATCACTGCGTATGAGGCTGCTCATCATCTCTTGGCCTCCATAAGGTGCAGACCCCAGGGCTCAGCTCTTGGTACGCACCTCGTTCCTGCCTAAACTCACTCCCCTGGTGATCGCACCACTCATGTGACTTTAAATAGCACCTCTGGCCTGATGGCTCCTGAATGGCTCACTCCCTTACACTCCAGACCCAAACGTCCTCCTCCCTTCTTGTCCTCTCCACCACTGTTGTCCATCTCAAGTTCAACACGCCCCCAGTAAAGCTCCAATGAAGCAAGAAAGACTTCCCCTCCATACCTGCCCCTCCTGCACCTTTCCCCATCTTGGTGAGCAGCAACTCCAACCTTCTGCTTGCTCAACCAAAAACTCTCGAATCACTCTTGACTCCCATCTTCTCTCTCCCCACATCTAATGCATCAGAAAATCCTGTTGTTTCCATCTTCAAAACACACCCAGAATCTGAACCTCCTGCTCACCTTCATACCACCACCTGGTGCAGGCCACCGTCAACTGCTGCCTGTGCTGTTGTAGGCGCCTCCTCCCTGATCCCTCTGCTTCTGACCCGGCAGAGGAAGTTTCCCCCTGGGCTTTGGGGACTGAAAGAGGGGCAGCAGAGGGGCCTTGACCAGAGGGCTGGGGCCTCTGACACTGGACAAGTCATGGGCTTGTCCACCCATGTCACTGCCTGCTGTTGACTGCAGCCTTTGGCACTTGAAGGCCCATCACCCAGGACCCCCTCTGGGGCTCCTATACCACAGGTTGTGACACACTGGCACTGGAGAACAGAGGAAGTTGGCAGAGTGCCTGTGAGTCCCTTGGCGGATCCCCACCTGGCAGGCGGGCCCACGTGAGTGCTCATGGCCCTTCCTCGAACCCTATCTGTGCCAGGGACAGCACACCACCCACACAATCCCACCAAGTGCCCCCTGGGCTTGAGCTATGAACTCCTCAGATTGCTCTGTGTCCGTGCTTCCAGGTGGGACAGGCTGGGGGTCCCCCAACACCCACCCCTTGGGATCCTAACCTGAACATGACATTTTACCATCTGGGGCTCAACAAACTCCCACTGGGGAGCATCCTCAGCCCTGGCCTGTCCACCAGGGGGGGCACCTGGGAGCTGAGTTCACCCAGACAGCACCCCCAGTTTAGCCCTGGCGTTCTCCAAGCTGTTGGCTCGATGTGCTCGTGAAAAGTGGGCCAGGATCTCGTGCAGTGTCAGAATATGCCTGGGAATCTGCAGCAGGGAGAGGCAGGGGGACAGGGACAGAGGCAAGGATGGGGAAGGACAGAGGGACAGGGAGACAAAGGCAAGGAGAGAGACAGTGATGAAACAAGTCAGAGATATAGCAACAATGGAGAGAGGGAGAGAGAGACACCAAGTGGACGGAGAATGGTACTCGCAGCTCCCAGCACTCCCATGAGCAGGGCTGAGGACGGACACCCACAGCACTTCTGATCTCAGACTCTAACATGGAGGCTCTTCCAGGGTCTTGTCTGGGCCAAGAGCCCAGAGCTTGAGGCTCTAAGCCGGCAAGCAGAAGGGCCTGGAGGTGGGCTCAGGACCAGGAGCTCCCCCTCACCTTCCCACACTGCCTGCTCTGTGAGGCTGGACAGGCCTGCGGTCCACTGGGTCAGGGGCTGGCTGTAACTTCATTCTCCAGGCAGCCCAGACCTGGGGACTGTTAGGGCCTGGGGCCTCCTGGCCATGGCCCCCTGGTGCCCCCAGTTGTGGCTTCCTCCCAGCTGGGGCCGTCACTGCCATGGCCCCCCAGCAGGCTCCCCAGCCATGCGCCCTCAAGGACAGGGCTAGGTGCCAGCTGGAGCATGGGGTCAGTGAGGAAGGTCTCCAGAACTATCTCCTTGCAGTCAGTTTGGCCTCCTAGTGCTTCAGCAGCTTGTCAAAGTCACTGTTCTGCTTGCAGTGGGCCAGGATCTGCAGGCTGTACTGGTGGCTGGAGACCAACTCCTGATAGAAATTGACCATGGGCAGCAGGATGGCCAACAGGTCTGCTCGGTGGGATGTCCCACAAGCCCTTGGTCACCCAGCCCCACCCACGGAGGTCAGGGCCAGGCTCAGACCTCCCACCCAGAGACACCCTTGCCTTTGTGGATGACTCTGGCACCACTGCCCTATCCAGGGCCAGATAGGTGGCCTCAGGCAACAGGACAACATCAGTGTCACAGATCTTTATAGAGATGGGGCCCCGACTAGTCTGACTCCTGTGTATTGGAAGGTCGGAGGGGGCTGTTGTGGGTGCTGTGGTGTGCCTCGCCGCCTGAAGGGTCTGAAGGGCCACCCAGCTCTGGAGCTTTGGGGGGGTTGGCTGAGGTCTCTGTGGTAAGTGAATTGCAGCTCCACATCCCCCTTGGCCCTTTCCCCCCCATGAGGCCTCCCTCCCAGAGTGCCCCGCCAGTGACAGAAGTGACCCATCCAAGGTCATAAGGTGAGTCAGTAGCTGGCTCGGAACCAGGTCTCCTGAGTCCCCCATTCCAGTGCTTCCCCCACATGACATTCCCTCCCGAGTCTCGTCCCCTCAGCTGCCTGTCCACTTATCCACGTGTCCCTGTCCTTCCATGCCTCCCAAGGTTCAGCAACTTGGGTCTGCTGCTAGCCTGCTCTGTCCCAACCTCTTGGAAACACAGTCCCCTGCCTTCCAGCCCCCGAAAGCCCAGCCAATCTCCCCAAACCTGCCCTTCAGTACTTGATTGGCAGGGATGGGTCCACTGAAACCTCTGCTTATAAACTCCATTGAAAAAGAGAAGCATGCCTCCTTTGCGATAAACTCTAAGTGGGAGCTTACACAGGGCATTCCACTACCCAAGGGACGGCACCTTCAACCACGTAACTACAGGAAGTGCAGACCTCGTCTTTCTAGGGCCGCTTCCCATTGTGACCTTGGGGAAAAGTGGGGCTCTCTGACTTAGGGAAAGTGAACAACAAAATGTCACACTCAGTGTGGGAGAGGCGCAATGCAGGGGTCCTGCTGTGCAGCCCTCGGGGCCGTCAGGGCGGTTCACCCCGCTCGGAGAGCAGTGACGCAGGGTGGACGGAGTGGGAGCCTTGACCGTGCTTCTACCTTTTGTTTCAGTCATTCTACTTTTGGAAACCTGTCCCAAGGAGACGCTCTCTCATATGAACATTTCAGATGCAGAGATGAGTGTTTCTAGTAACAAAAATTTGCAACAACTTTAAGAGCCAAGGATGGGAGATGGCTGCATGGATGATGGCATGCTCACAGGTACTGGGGCATCATACAGCCATCAAAAAGCATACTTTCAGCATGAGAAAACAATTGTGCTACAATCTTAAGTAAAAAAAAAAAACACATTACGATTCAAATTCAATATTCATATGTGTGACATTATGTAAATAAAACGGGGAAAAATCCCAAGATCTGTGCATAGAAAAAATTTGAAGAAAACACAACAAAGTGTTTACAGTGGTTATCTTTGAGAAACAGAACTATGGTTGATACAGCTTTTAACATTTTCTGCTTCTCTAGATTGTCAGATTTTCTCAAATGGGTTCATATATATTATTTTTAAAAGGGAAATGTAGATAAGAAACTAAAAATATATCTCTTCCTCCTAGAAAAACAGCTTTTGCCAACTTGTCTTTCCTCTTCTGCTCCCTCTGAGGGATTCTGTGTTTTTAAGGGGCCACTGTTACACTCGGGGAGGATGGAAGTGCCGCCAGCCTGGAGGAGTGGGCCCTGGAGAGGGACTTCTCAGGTGGAGGCCGGAGCAGGAGGCCTGGGGACCTCTGCCAGGGCTGCCTGCTCATCCAGGCCCCAGTGGGCCAGCTGGAGACGCAGGCCTTCAGGCCTTGGTAGAGATCTGGTGCAAACACACCATGGCCTCACTGACAGAGGAGGCACAGGGTAAGCTCTGGCCACGGAGTTCCTGCCCCTCCAAGGGGCCCTCACCCCCAAGTCCAGCAGAGCTGAGGGGACCAGGAAGAGGGCAGGGGCTGCCACCACCGGTGAGACTCTAGCAGCAAACACCTTTCTCAAGTGACACCTTATGTGAAAACCCCATCAGCGGGATGGACTATGTAACTTGTGAGGCCCAGTGCAGAGAAAATATGCAGGACCCCTTCTTTAAAAAATGACAAAATTTCAAGATGGTGACAGCAGACCACTAAACCAAACACAGACTTTTGTAAACATGGGTCACACGCCCCAGAAGCTGGCAGAGGACGGGAGCTGCTCTCACTGCCAGCCCTCCTGGCACCCTCAGTGCCCACCTGCTGGGGTAACCCTAAGGGATCTTAGAGGAACACAGGGCTCTGGAGAATTCAGAGGAAATGCCACTGATGATGTGAAAAGAGCTAGGGCTTGAGACCCACGCAGAGCAGGCTCAAATACTCCTTATGCTGCTTCTCAGCTGTGTGACCTCCAGCAAGATGCCTAACATCTCTAAACCTCAGGCCTTTCCCGTAAAATATGAAGGTGAAATGAGGTCACCCCTGTATGTAATGGGAAAATTTGAGGGCTTGGTGCAGAGAAGGTGCTTAGTAAATGCTAGCTCTCCACCACCCCCTTTTGGGGGAAAACTTAGGAAAGCAAAAACACCCAGATTCTCCCAAGCACCTGCCCTGTCACCACCTAAAGAGCCCTGGGGATCATGCCTCCTCACTGGCAGCTTAACACCAGGCTGGGTAATGGGTCTCTGAGCACCCTCCAGCCACATTGCTGTGGCTCCCCTCCCAGCACCCTTTTCCCCGCCCATGCTACCCGGCCAGCCAGCTCCAGAACACAGCCCGAGTCTCCTCTCCTAGGATGAGCTGTAAGGATGCCAGAGAGACTTTTGCTACTTCCTGCAGCCCCCTCCCCTCCCAACTGTTCCTCCTCTGCCCCTGCTCAACACCCTCAGCTCCTACCACCCTGGAGACCTGGGAACCTCCCCAATGTGTCTGGGATTTGAGCTGAACGACAGAATGGAAGCCAAAGGGACTCTGTCATACACCCCATTTGTGGACAGGCAAACAGGCTCAGAGAGAAAGAGTGAAACCCCTGGGAGTCAGGGCAGCCCCAGCCTAGAAGCCTGTCCCCCTCTTCCTGCAGTGGTCTCTGTCTTTCTCTGCGACATCAGATGCCCCTCCCTGGTCCCTTTCTCCACGTGTGTTCTCTGCTCCATCTCTCTGTGATGACCCAGCACTTTGGCTGTTGGAGGTCCCTGGTGTTGTCCTCCTTGGGGAGCTGTCACAGGGGACTGTGCCCTCTCCCAGCAGTTTGTGCACTGAGGGCAAACCCCCACCCTGGGGTCTCACTGAGTACAATAAGAGCAGGGGGTGGAAGGTGCTGAGTGGGCGCAGGGACAACCCTGAGCTGTGTGGCAGACGTCCAAAGATAGTAGCTCAGGAAATCACAAACATGCCACAGAGCCAACTCGCCTCCCTTTTCAGGGCATGTGGCTTTGTCCCCTCAAGACCACTTGCTGAACTGCAGGATGAATGGGCTCTGACCATTGAGCCTATGGAGCACTTTGAGAGCAAAATGGGACAGTTACCCAATCTCCACTTTCGGGTTGCTAAAACTACCCCGGCCTGTGCTTGAAGAGCTGCTGAAAATATCTAATGGAGAAATATTCAGGGCTGATGCAGGCTTTTCTGTTTTTTCAATTCTCTGAGAACCTTGGCACATGAAATAATGGCTGTTCTTGGATCTGAACTCTAAAGAGCTAAGGGACTCACACAAACACGCTTGTGGAGAGCTCAGAGACCCGTGGATGCCCAGTCAGCACCCTCACTGCCCTCATGTCAGCACCCTCATCCCAGTCTGCTCTCTTGGCCAGTTCTGGGATTTGCACGCGGTATTCTTTTCTCTTTAGGATGGCAGGGTGTGTGTGTGTGTGTGTAAATGTAGTCTGTATGTTAAACTGATGGAGCTCTTCTCAGAGACATCTACAGGACACCTACTCCCCAGGGACCAGAGCAAAAACCAGATGCAGTCAGGTCAGGCTCTCTGCTCCCTGCAAAAGCAGCACTGGCAGTCTGGGAGCCTAATTTAAGGATCGGGGCGGGTGGGCAAAGCTCTGGAAAGCTGTGACCCTGCGGACCCTGCAGAAGCCTTGGGACACGGCCCACTCCTGCTACGAGCCAGTGTCAGGTTGGCGGGAGGAGCGCCAGCCCCACTGACCTCGCAGAGGCTGCCTTTCCCTTATCCTGCAGGTCCCTTCTGGGGATGCATTTGCTTTGGATCTGGGTTGGCTTTGCTAACATCCAAGCCTGCTCAGTTGACCTTTGTCAACGATGGTCATGGAGAGTTGGGACTTTGGCTTATACCCCAACTCTCTGGCTACAGTCTAGCTCTGGCTGCCCAACCTGGCCCAATGCCTGGCATCTCAGCTGAGCCTTGCCCACTTGCCACCCCACAGTCTGGCCTTCTTGGCCCATCACAGTCGAACCCTCGTTTGCCACACCCCTTAGGTGCACTGCTCGTTGGCTCCTGCCCCACCCCGCTCCCCTCTCTAGAGACAGTGTCTTTAATCCAGAATTCATTTAGTCAGTGCAGTCATTGACGGAGGAATTAGTCCATGGTTTTCTCTCTTTTGTTAGCAGTCAAGGTTTTGCTAAAGATCTCTGTACTTCTTTCTTTTTAAACAGCTGCCACACAACTCAGTTCTCTCTCCTTCATTCTCGATTCCCTCTGACCTGTTCCAAGCCTAAGAGATGCCCATCTCTGTCTCCCTTTGTGCCAATCCTGTCAGCATGTCCTGATGGAGTCTCTGTGGTGGGCACCATGCTGGGCACGGGTGAAACACAGCCAGAGGTGGATAAGTCAGATCCCTTCCCTGGAGGAGCTTCCAGCCTAAGAAGCGGGTCAGATACCCACAGAGGTAACTTATACTCCAACAAGGTGAGGCCAGACCAGAGGTGCACACCTCCTGCAGTGGGAGGGTCTCACCATGGAAGCCACAAGCGCTACCCAGAGGTTTAGCAGGACAAAAAAGGAGCCCAATTGGGCTGGCCTTGTGGTGTAGTGGTCAAGTGCACACGCTCTGCTGCTGGCGGCCTGGGGTTCTCATCCCGGGCCTGCACCCATGCACCGCTCGTCAGGCTATGCTGTGGTGGCATCCCATATAAAAGTGGAGGAAAATGGGCACAGATGTTAGCCCAGGGCCAGTCTTCCTCAGCATCAAGAGGAGGATTGGCGTGGATATTTGTTGAAGGCTGATCTTGCTCATACACACAAAAAGGAGCCCAGCAGGTGTGTTATAGAATGGAAGGAATTGGAGCAGAGGGGATGGTGTGAACAAAGATGCAGAGTACGACAGGGTGTTGAGTGCAGGGCAGCAGGGGTGGGGATGGCAGGAGGAACATGGGAAACAGGACTCAAGGCACAGAGTGGGCCCTGCAGAGGGGCTGACTGGGGAGGGGTCAAGGCGGCCCTCTTCATGACAAAGTTGGTTTGCAAACCTGATTCCTCGGCTACAGTTTTACCTTAAACCCTGAATTAAGATCTCTGCAGTTTCTTGCAGAGTCAGGCTTCCAGGATTCTGAGTGCTTCCAAGCCAGGAAAATACCACGACCATCTCTAAACTCCTACCCTGCCTTCTAGGGTTGCTTGAGCAGTCCCAACTTACTTCCAATCATAAATGGGAGAAAAATAGCTATTAAAACAATGAAATGGTGCCAAACTGAAGATTCTAGAGGAGGGGAGGATTCTTCTCAGAGGAGGATGCTCCCTTTGTTTCAGATGGTCCTTGGAGCTTTCTGGTTACAAAAGATGAGGTCCAAGAGGCCTGTTAGGTGGGAGAGAAGAGACTGAGCAAAGCTGGATAGTTTTGCTTAATAAATTTTGTGCAGACTTTTATTTATGTGTCATCTCCCATTACCTCTAGGAAGAGATGGCTATGGGTAGAGGCTCCAGGGCTGGAGAATATAGAGGGAGTAGAGACAGGGCCGATGTCCTCGAAGTGTGACCTGTGAACAGCCCGCTTAGAAGGGGCTAATACCTGGTTTAAAGCTTCGCTGTTGCTGCCCTGAAATTCTTAAGAGCACTGCACTTTCATTTTGCACTGGGCCCAGCAAAGTATTTAGCTGGTCCTGAAAAAAGGTATAGAGAATCGTATATTGTTAAATGATTAACCACCAGCTCTCTCAAATAAAAACTCTGACTGGTAGCACCGGCCGATTTCCATGGTGTAAACATTCCTACCTTGGCCCATTTTAAGCTACCGAAGGGTGAATAACAAGCTTGCAAGATTCTTGAAAATTTCACAAGTGACTTGCAAGTTGGTATGAGCCAGCTCCAGCACATCATTGGACGGGGACGAGGGTCTTGGCAGATAGAGGGATTATGAACACCCCCACCACCAACAAAATGGCAGTTGGGAGCGTGTGGAGAGAGGCCAGTGTGAGGAGAGGAGGTCAGCAAGAAATCCCTGTAGCAGGAAAGGCTGAGTGACAGGAGGGCAGGTATGTCTTCTATTCACATTTAAGCTGTTTTCTGTTTCAGTACTGGAAAACCCCTTGACTGTATCTAAACCATTCAGAAAGTCTGGTCCATACTTGGCTGGTGTCAGGGGCTTGGGGACTGAAGGAGGAGCCAGTTGGGTGTCATTAGGGCTTTCCTGGATACTCTGGTTCTCCTCCTGGTACAAGGCAGCACTGTACAGCCCAGGCCCCTGAAGTCCGGGTGTGGTCATGTGACTCACTTTGTCCAGTGAAACATGAGCAGAGCTGTCAGGCATGATTTGTCATGATCCTTCCCCTGCCATGGGACTGGTGAATTTCCTGATGGTGGAGCCCCATCAGACTGAGTCCCTGTCTCTGAGTGAGAATGTTGTGGAGCAGAACACACAATGGACACACAATGTGAGAGAGAAAGCAATCTTTGTTGTTTATGCCACTGAGATTCGGAGGCTGTTTGTAATTGCAGCAGAATCTAGCTCCACCTGATGGGCACGTGGAGTGACCACACAGGGGCAAGGAGCAGTCAAGACTGAGTGAAGACAGCCACTGTGAGAAATGATATTAGAAGTCAGGAGAGCAGAATTGGAAACCAGACATGGCTAGGAAAATGGAAGACCCTGAAAATCCTCAGGAATATGTGGGATGGGGTTTGAGGAAGTTTTCTGGCTATCAGGTGGACCATGAGAGCTTGACGCCATCCAGGTGACACAGTGGTTCCTGAACATGCACCTTTTAGATGGCCTATCTCCCCAGCAAGGAAGGAATCAGTTGTGGGGCAGGTACAGGTCAAGGATCTAAAGCCAGGAGACCCAAGGTTAAGCCTGGATTCCAGCGCTGGAAGTGACCTTGGAGTGACCTTGGATAAGTCCCTTCCTCTTCTGTGGACATCAGAGTTCTCAGATCCCTCCCATCTCTGACGTTCTAAGACACTCTGTCTTTGTCATGGGCGTCACTCATCACTTACTTGTCTCCTTGGCACCTCCTGCCTACCTGATGGCCTACTTCCTGGGAAATGTGCTCTGTTTCACCTTCCTGGAGCCCCTCCAGAGCACACAGCTGCCCTCTGCCCTGCAGGATGTTTATGTGTGTGTGTGTGTGTGTGTGTGTGCGTGTGTGTGTGTGTTAGAGAGAGAGAGAGAGAAAGAGAGAGACTATAGCCAGAAAGCTTTACCAAGCTGATCTTTTAAAGTCTTGTTTAAAGAAATCGTTTGCCCTGGAGAGTAATGTACTCAGTTGGAAACATTGTTCCAAATTCCCACCAAAAAGGCCTCTGATGCCACACTGACACACACACACACACACACACACACACACACACTTTCACTCAAAACTGACCAGTTTGGTGCTCTCCAGCACCAGAGAGGGCCCTGCCCTTTGCACCCACCCCTTCTCTGGCCTATCAACCCCCGAAACCTTTCAAGGTCATATGCGACATGAACCCGCACCCTCTTTGGCCATAAAGTGACTCATTTTCTACCTGGGTTCACACCGAAAGCTCTATTATGGTGCCAGTCACACTTTACCACAATCAGACCTTAAGTGTAGAAACTTCCATCTCTTACTGCCTACCACAGAGCCTGATGTCCATTCATTCATCAAGCCCCTACAGAGTACCTACTATGTGCGAGGCAGAAGGGACACAGTGATAAAGGACACTCCTGCCTTCGAGGAGGTCCCACCAGGCTGGATGGGGGACAGACACCCAAGGACCTGGCTCTGACGTGGCATGCTGAGGGTGGGAAAGCCGAGGGAGCAGGGGACGTGGAGCACATTCTGGGATGAGAGTCCCCAGGAGGAGGCATTCGAGCTTGGTAGGATTCCACCAGGCAAGAAAGTGTGGGGGTGGCAGGAGCACTCCAAACAGAAACCCCAGCATGTGCCAAGGCCAAGAGGTGCACAGCTCATGACCAGGGACACTGGCTGGAGCCCAAAGTGATGCGGAAAGAGGAGCCTGGGGCAGAGGATGAGGCAGTGGTCAGCTGATCTTAGGCAGTTAGTGAACGAGTGATTGAGTGAATGAATGACACCCTTGATCATGAAGCCACTAATCTGGTGCTGGTCCCTAGACCTATTCCCTGGTCCCTAACAAGGACTCAACTTGGCTTCAGGGATATGTGTAGGGCTAGGATAGATCTCAGAGTGAACCAGATGGTTTAGACATGGGACAAGCCCTCATCCCAGGAGCCATGTGAGAAGAGGCTACGAGTGGCAAGACTGGCAAGTAGACACTCAGACCTGGGTTCTAGTCCTGGCTCTGCAACCTCCCAGCTGTGTGAGCTTGGGCAGGTGACTTGAGTTCTCTGAACCTGCTTCATCTTTTGATCTTATGAAGATGGCTATGGGGACTGACTAAGGAAGCTTGTCTGACAGTGCCTGGTGCAGGGTAGAGGAGGTGTGTGGAATCTTAAACTTTTGTTCAAGCTCAAGTTCCAAGCTGATGTGACCATTAGTTCAGAGCGTGGCAGCGGTACCATAAGGTGGAATTGGAAACTTTGGATCTTTGAACATTCCAGGCAGAGCTGGCTTCAAGGGCGTGTGATGGGGTCCTATGCTCAGAAGGCCCCATGCTTGGGGCTTCAAGTTCTGCAGTTGCCACCCTGAAGTTTTTAATCATTTCTCTTTGAATTTGTTTTCACGAGTAAAATCTGATGGAACAATGGAGCACTCCCCAGGGGCGTGGAGCCTCAGCCCTCATGTGTTACTGCCTCCTGCTGCCTCCCTGGGATGGTTTCTCAGCTGCTCGCTCCCCAAACCCCAGAACCATGACCTCGTCTACCCTCTGTCTGGGAGGAAATGGGTTGAGTCAGCCAGGAAGACACACCTCCCACTGTGAGTCACCCTCCACCCTCTGCAGGGGCCTCGGGGTAAGTGCAGAAAGGGTGAGTGCAGTGCACACCCGATGGTGTCTCAGGGCAGAGTGAGAAGACAGTGTCTGGCACTAGGTGGGTGACTCAGCACGGGCATCTTACCCACCCCTCATCTAGGTACCAATTGTATCATGGCACAGAGGTTAGAGGAGGTTGGAGGTTGAAATTGGGGGGTCGTCTGTCTGCCATGGGTGGGTTGGTGGGCTGTGAGAAGGAGAGGTCGACTTCCCCGACTCCACCCAGGGCCTTGCATTTTTCCCTTGCATCAGGCCCTACAAATCATGCATCCGACCCTCGTTAGAATCTATGTTTCCATTTTCCCATCCTCAGCTCAGAGTCCACGGTCCTCGTGTGATGTGGCCAAATGGCTCTGAACATCTGGTGAGCACGGTGAGATGAGGGGGGAGAGGCAATCACATCATTCAGTGCTGGGGTAGACAGCTGGTGAGGGGCGTCTAAGGGACAGAGAGCCAGCGCCTCCCAAGCTTTAATGTAAATGGCAATCGACTGGGATGTTGTGAAAGTGCAGATTCTGATTCTGGAAGTCTGGGCAGGGCCTGAGATTCTGCATTTCCAACATGCTCTTGCTTCATGGACCACACTTTGAGTAGTGAATTTCTACAAGGCTTAACCTAGGAGCAGCGTGGCCTCCAGACTCATGCGCGGTAAGCCCCTGTAGGAGCTCTTACAACAGGCAGAAGGAACGAATGCTTGGAACTGAGCCAGGATCCCACACTATGACGACCTACCTGGGACTCTGTGTCCCTGGACTCCAGCTGATAATGTGGGAATGCTTAGTCAATGTGGTCATCAGAAAAGTAACTAAAAACTCGCCCATAAATAACCTCACTCAATCCTCACAACCTGGCCAGGCAAGTATAAAAAGGCTGTTGTATAGATGAAGGAATGTAGGCACAGAGGATGGGGGGATGTACTCCAGGTTGCAACTGTCAAGTGGCAGAGGTAGGATCTGAACTCAGATCTAACTAAAGCCCTTCCCACTCTGCCAGCATCACTAAATTTAAGTTTCGAGGCTGGCATAGCTGTGACTGGAACCTGCTCCCCCTGCTCGTCATGTGCCCCCTGGTCCTGCAGGAGCCTGGAGTGTGAGGTGTTGGGCCTGTGCCCTGTGTCCCCTGGCCAGCCTCCTCTGCACCCCTAGCCAGCAGTCACCTCTGCCTTCAGCCGCTCGATATTGATCTCCCCATCCTCGATCTGCTGCCGTAGCTGCTTGGCCACTGTCTTCTCGCCTCCACGATCTGCAGCAGGTGCAGGTACTCCTGCATCAGCGCTTCATGCTCCCTGGCCAGGGTCTGGTAGCTGTGGACAGTCAGACGTGGTAAGACACTGTCTTCTTGTACCCCAGAGATCCAAGCAAAAGTGGGGCTCCCCCACTGACTGCTATTAGAAGATCCTGACTCCCAGACATGGTGCACAGGGCCTTGACCTGGCTGCTGTGTTGTTACCGACTGCTCTGGCCCCTTCTCCAACTCCTCTCTCACACTCTGAACTCTGGTCCCTCTAACTGATCCTGTTCTCTCTCCTCCCCATCCAATCCACCCCCAGGCCTTTGTACAGGCTCACTCTCTTGTTAAGGGTAATGCATCTGGTAACTTTAAGTTAAAGTCAACTCTCAAATGGAAGAACAAAGCCCAGAGGACAGCACATCTGTTTACAACACGGTTCACTGAGTATTTTGAGCCCACTGTTGAGACCTACTACTCAGAGAAAGAGATTCCTTTCAAAATATGACTGCTCACTGGCAAGTGCTGTGATTCCCATGGAGAGACTGATGCTGGTGTGTGCCCCCCTCCACACACACACAGAAGTTAGGAAAAGTCTTATGACTCGCATAATAGAGGTCTCTGAGGAGAGCAGGGCCAGAATCACATGCAGCTCTGAAATGGCTTGAGGGAGCAAAGAAAGGAGCCTGGCCTGGGTTTTTATTGTGGTTTGGGGTTTTAAACAAAAAATCTTCAATGAAATTTGTCAAAGATGGTAACGCATATTTTATTCAGAACCACTGTGATACGCAGAGACCCCTGTGATGTGATTCACAGCGGGGGAGAAATGAGGTTGGGCTTGACTCTAAATGCAGCATGGGCAAGTGGGTTTTCACAGCCAGGCAGCATGGTGGGGGTCAGGGGATGGAAAATTACTAAGAGAAAGTCAAGTGTTGGGGTTTCTGGCTAACCTGACCTAATAGGATTCTTACCAGAGACAGGCCAGCGTGATCAGACACCACCTGAGGGATGGTGGAGGAGGAGGAGGAGCCTGAGCAGATCTCAAGTGTGATCAGACATTCGTGTGTGGGTTCTGGTTAAACTGACTTTGCAAGGTTGTTGCTAAAACTGGATTTTACAAGGAAGTGCACAGACAGGCATACAAGAAGGTTCAGGGGCCTGACTAAAGTTTGGTCAAAGCGAAAAATCTTTGCCAGGGCTGAGACCAGGGCAAGACTTCTGCACACAGACAGGGATTGTGTGGTTGGATCCAAAGCCAATGTCAGAGAACAGAGCCTCCGGACTTGTTCCTCAGCTTGTCCAGGTGTGGACACGAGAGGAAGAGGGAGAGGAGAGGCGTAAGTTGTCAGCATACATCAAAAAGTGCGGAGTCTGACCGCTCATTACAAGGACAAACATGCGTACAAAAATATGCATTCACAATGGCTTGTTTTTATAGAAAGAAACACCAACAGGAAGCTCAAGAATGATCAGAACTGTGCACTGGGGGTGGCTGGAGGGGACCCAGAAGTGTTGGCAGTGACTCTTCTGAGGTTAGACTTTTCTATCTTACAGATTTATCTAATATAAATAGAGAAATTTACACATACCATGTTTTCCCATTTCATAGCTTTTCTTTAATTTAAACTTCTGTACATAGGAAACCATTCTAAGATTTAATTCCTTTAGCACACTAACGGTTACAAAAGAGTAACCATACGAAATGACATTTTCATATCTCTCGCTAAGTAAAAGGACAAGCTGCATCCTAGTTTGTCCTCCACTGCATCTCACACAGGCAGGATTTTCAAGAGTCAGTGGCACATTATAATGCAAGAGGGGTTTGGGATTAGCTCGTTAAACATAGTGGGATTAGTTTGATTAATTTTCTTCACATGAATTAAAATAGAAATTCCATTGTTTTAGCTTTTTAAATCTCAATGTTCTCTAGGGACAAGCACATGCAAACACTGATGTAAAAATGAAAATGCACCTGAAAACTTCAACACATTCATTTCACATCTTGAGATTCTTTTGCCTAAAAACAAAAACTCTATTTAGTTCTACAATTTTCTTGCCTTACTGACATTATATCTCTCCATCAATTCACATTTTTAATCCCAAGAAACTCAAAATGTTATTTCTCATACAGGAAATAAAATTACAAAGAGCTAAGGGAAACCAGAAATATAGGGCTGCACTGCTCAATCGATACAGGAATCCAAAGCAAAGAAACACAAATATTGGGATCAGCACAGATAAGCTGCCTGCTTCCCACAGGACAGAAGGAAAGCAATATGCAGAAAGTTAAACACATTCTAAACTCTCCTGGTAGAGACAGAAGCCCTGGAGTGGGTCAGTCCCTGGTGCAGAAGGGTGGCGATACCTGAACAGCCACAGGAATGGACTCTGGGAGCTCATACACCCTCCCCTGCCTGGGAAGGAAAAGAAGGGCTCCCTCTCTCAGTTTCCACTCTCACAAGTGAGGAGACTCTCGACAGGATGCAGTTTAATGTTGTAACTCAAATGAACCCTAAATTCATAAACTCTAATCCAGACACAGAACTCCTGACATTCACAGACTTTCTCAATGTGAACAAATTACACTCTGCGGGGCCCCTACACTGTGGGTGTAAAACTCCACCCTACGTGTAGACACAGGCTCAAGGGAAGCAAAGGGACAACCTCAGGAAGGGCAGCAACTCCCTCCCCCTGTGCAGGTGCCTTCCCAGCTTTCCAGGGCTCTGTAGCTTCTCTCAGCAGAAAGCCTCCTTCTGCAGTGAGTATGAGCAGGGAGGACACCCAGGAAGAACGTGTGGGCCTCAAGTACTTCTCTGTGCAGGCTCAAGGGGGGCTTATCTTAGAGACCCTGACCCCAGGCCTCTGCTCCCAGTCACGTTGCTTTGGACCACAGTGACCTTGTAAATGGCAAACCCAGTGTTTGAAGAATCCAGCAAATTCACACAAACCTACACTTTAATGGAAAGGAGAGAAGAAAGTTGTAAAGCATTTTTCTAGTTCAACAAGAAAAGCCACATGTATTTATTACTTTCAGAAAATAATGTTAATTAACTATTTCCGTGGAAAGACATTGTTTTATAAACAATTAATCATATTACAACTTGCTGTGCAATTGTAAGCCCTGGAATTCCATTTGAAAATACTGCATCACAAGGAAAAGAACAGAACTAACAATATGACTACACACGCTCAGGGGAGGCAGAAAGGGAAACAAGAATTTTTAACACATACAATGTAATACTAGAATCTTTTTTTTTCTGAAATTTACCTATTTCTTGCGTCTTTGGAAATATTTTATACTGCTTTTCAAGCCCACTGATTACATAAACTTTAACTTTTGAAAACCTGAGGCTCCACTAAGTGAGTAAATCTTTTCAAGGTGACAAACCCAGGGAGGGGCAGTGCAAACAGGCCAGAACACCCAAGAAAGTTGGCACAGAGGAACCTCCACTCCAAGGCCTTCCCATAGGATGTCTGTGCCAGGAGGGAGCCTGGGAGGGGCACAGGGAGTTCATACGACAGATTCCAGGTGGCCATTCTCTGCTCTCCTCTCGTGGAAAAAGCCACAGACAAACTATAAATCTCACAGTCAACTCAGCCAAAACCAAACTCCCACAGCTCCCCACCAAGCAGGACCTCTCCAAGTCTCCCCAGCTAAGTTTCTTGACTCAGGCCATAAACTCAGCACCGACTTCAAGTCCTCCCTCCCCAGCCCCACCCCTCCCCATCTGTACACAGTCCTACTGTCTCGATCTCCAAACACACCCAGAATTCAACCTCCTCTCCCCACCCTGACCTACATCTCCAAGGCCTCTTGCCTGGCTTATTGCAACAGCACCCTAACTGGTCTCCTTGCCTCTGCCCCGGCCCCTCTGTGGTATGTTCTCAACAGAGCAGCCAGATCAAGTCTGCTAAACCTATGTCCAGCCATGTTACTCCTGCTCTCAAAACCTTCCAAAGGGTCACCATCTCATTCAGAATAAATCAATGCCCGAGTCCTCGTTATGACCAACAAGGGCCAACGATTGGGCCAAAATCACAACTCTGCTTTCAGCTCCTGCTGCCGTCACCGGCTGTGCCCTGGCCACACTGGCCTCCTTGCTGCTCCCAGAGCAGGCCACCTGCTCTTCCTCCTGCACTGCTTTTGGAGCTTGTTCAAAATCTACCTCTGCGGTGAGACCTTTCCTGGCTCTCCTGGCTACAACTCCACCCCCCTCCAGCCTGGCACACATCACTCTCCCACATGAGCCACACCATTGGTGTCACATCTAGAACGTCACCCAGGGCATGCTTTTTGTGTTTTGCTCACTTCTCTGGCACCAGTGTCTAGGACAATGCATGAACCAAACCTTGCGCTCAATAAGAAATGTAGCTTAATGAATGGATAACTATAAAAACTACCAGGAACTGCCTAACCCTTGGGCAAGGGAGGCCGAATCTGTAAGAACACCAGGGGCCAGGAGAGGCTGATCCATTAATCAGCCCTAAAAGGACGCACAGCATCATGTTAGAAAGAAAACTCCCCACCCCATCCTACAAATACTGTACATGTTCTTATCAGCATCAACAGAGGCCTTCAAACACAAACACCTTTTCTACTTTGAAGCAGCCTTCCGTGTCTCATTACCACTCATCGCATGTCTTTTCCTGACTTTACCATGATGACTTTCATATCTAAGGTAATATGACTGATATTAAACTGTGTTTTCTACCTTAACCAAGTCTCTCCTGGGAATGGTCGTAGGTATGTAAGCGGTAATAACCTGAGAACAGATGGAGAAGTAAATAATTCTATTCCTTCCCCCACCGTGTGCCCCCAGCAAACAGTGCATCACTGTCTGATTCTTTATCTTTTTTAAACAAAAGTCACCAGAAATACATCTGCTGAACATGCTCCTTTGGAAGTCAGCCACCTCACGTTTAAGTGGCCAGATGCCACAAACCATTGAAATATTGCCTACTAGTCTACTGTACCGTTCCCAAACTGAGATTTCAGTAAATTTACGTTGCAGCTGCCAGGAAAAGAAAAAGGAATTAAAAACAATGCCACCCTGCCGCCTGGTCAGCCTGCTTCGAGGTTCAGCCTGAGGCAGGCGGCACTCTGTGCTCAGGCCCTCTGGGCCATTCCAGCAGGTGAGTCAGCACCGGGCACTGTGTGGCCTTGGTCTGTGCCACCATCTCTGCTCTGGGTGCCTCGGGCCACTACGGCCTCCCCATGGCCACCAGCACCCACCTTATGGCCTCCACCACCCTCTCAGTCCCACCCCATGACCACCGTGCTCTCCATTGATTTGGGCTGAGGCCTACAATGTCGGGAAACAGGGTATTCTGGAAACGCTCTTCCTTAGGTCACTATCTTCTGGCATTTGCTGTGACTTTTCTGCTCTTTTGATGGCAGTGAGCCTGCCTTGATCTCTGTGATCAGGAATGTGGCTGAGCAAAAGCCGCTTGTACCTCCGGGATGGACGCACCTCCCAGATGCTCTTACTAGACGGGTCCTGGCAGTGCAGGGAAAGGTGGCTCTGCACTGGAGGTGAGTCCTGGAGAGGCATCTGACAGTGGACTCTGCATTTGACAGCATCCTGGGTGGTGGAGGGCGTGGCCCACTCCTCACCCGGGCGTTTACCCTGGGGACTCGGGGAAGGGGCTCTCTCTTCACTTCTTCCTTGGGCTCCGACAGCATGGTGAGGAGTTTGCCTGTCCCCTGGCTTGGCTCCCTTCATGAGGGCTTCTGGAATTCAGCCAGTTCAGTGAGTCCTTTCCTGCGCACTCCGCACTGGAGGTCCCAAAACAGTGCACTGAACACATTTTACTTTGAAAATCTCCTGGCAGATCCTTTTGTTTTGCATTGCAGGTTCTTGTTGTATTTTGAAAGAGCTGAATGCCACTTGTCTGTAGAATTATTGAAGGTTTACAATGGTTTTTTCTAAGTCGGAAGTTGTTACAATCTATCCAAAGAACTAGTAATGTGAGCTTGTTTCAGAGGTCAGCCACCCTGCTTTCTTGACAGTTCCTTCAGAGCCTGTGTCCCATAAGTTTTGTTACTCTTTTTGAGAATGAGGCAAAGCACTGCAGTGAAGGTTGCTCTTGGCATGTGTCATTGTTTAACGTGGTCTGGGGGCAAAGGAGGTGGTGGTCCTTTGGTAACTAGTCACAAAGCATTGAGAAAGGTTAGAAGGTCATGTTGCTTGGAACTCCCTGAGGACCTAGTATCCACCTGGTCTGGTCCACAGCGGACTCAGGGGGGCTAGATGACCTCAGGTGGAGCAGAAAGCCCTTGAGAGAGACCCCCCAAACCCCCATGTGCAGAGTTTGGTCTAAATAGAGAATTTACCTTAATGAGGAGAAGAGATGATGAAGTGTCTTGGTCAGTACCTTGCAGGGGCTTGTTGCTTTGTACAGAGAACAGCTTTCCTCCTGGTAAGGGGAGGACAGGAGGAACACGCAACCACAACCCTTGGGGCTGACCTTCTCCTGGCGGCAGTCCTGCATACCTCAGCTACTTGAGCAGAGCTGGGGCCAGACGCCCCGCTGAGTGCCTGGGAGGCTCTGCTGCCCAACACCTGGCCTGGTTTTGAAATAGGGGGACCAACCCTCGCCATTTTAGCACTGCGTCCCATGGACAGCAGGAGGGTTGGGTAGCCATGAGCTTCTAGAAACTATTTCTGAGGCTTCCTGAAGCCTTTCCTGTTGTCTTGATGCCATCCTGTGCTATCTGCCCGAGTGTCTGTGTCCCTACAGGGCACTTACCACAGCCTGGGAGGAGGTATTCACCTTTCTTCCTCCTCTGCCTTAGATGGTCAGTTTCTTAAGGTAGACAGTGGGTCTTTCATCTTTCTAGTCCAGTAATAACTTGCAAGCAGAAGGTGCTTCTTAAATCTTTACTAAAGGTTTAAATGGGTAAATTGGCTACAGGTGTCGGTGTTCCCAAAAACACTTGTTTTGTTTCTATACTTGATTATTTTAGGGGTAGACATTTAATCCTTTCTTTCTAGTTACTTTTTCATTTATCCTTGCAGGCTCCACATAAAGTGCTCAATGTCTGGTTCAGTGGTTAAAAGCTGTTCACAGGGATGACTGGACCCCACTAAACATTCTTTCGTCTGTAGTGAACGTTTCACCAAAAAAAGCTCTTGGAAAGGCTGGATGGTCAGTATTACATGCTCAAGCCATGGCCGTGCCCTCCATCTTCCACCTGATTGAGAAGGGGGGGCTGAAGTCCGTGGCTGCCCCAGGAGAAAGGACACCAGGAAGGCCACCGGGGACCTAAGGAACATGCGAGTGAAGCAGATGGGAAAGGAGCTGCAGGTTCATCGTTGTCCTTGAGGGAAAACCTGAGGGCCTAGCAGGGCTCCCGCAAGTTGAAGCGAGCCACTGTGCAGGGTGAACCTGCACCCAGGGCTACCCAGGAAGCCGCCAGTCAGGAGCAGGTGCAGAGTCTCTGGAAGGAACTCCAGGATACAGTGTGGCCTCCACAGCATCAGGCAGCCAGGGAGATGCAAACATGTCTGCTATGGATGCTGACAATGAGACCCCCCTCCTCCCTGCCAGGGTCTCTTAGGTAAGAGTGGCATTTCCGTGGATGACTTTATCCCTCAGGATCTGGGGTGTGCAGATTTATTGGCTGGCAACTTTCTTACACTTTCTTCTCAGAGCACACTCGAGAAAGGTCATCTGTCCCCCACGAGGCTGTTGACCGAAAGAGGTTGAAGAGAGATGTGGAGCCCAGCTGCAGAGGGACCAGCCTTGTGCCTGACTAGGGCTTGGCCCAGAACCCTCAAGTTCATCATTCACAATGATGCCTCAGAAAGCCTCCCAGAGCCCCTCCACCCTCCAACAGATGTCACCTTAAAGCCAGACACAGAAGCTGTGCAGAGCAAGCACAGCAACACCGGCCCCACGTCTCTCAGAAAGGTCATCCTGTCAGCACTGGGGGCCCAAGAACTCCTCAACTCGCTGCACTCCTACTGCTTCTGCTCCCGGGGGAACAGGAGCACGTGTGCCACCTGTGGGAGCAGGTGGAGAAGAATGGCGAGCTGAAGAGGGGCAGCTGCCGACAGCCAGGTGCACACGCTGCAGGAGGAGCTGGACGAGCTGAAGGGAGGGGGCTCCCTGCCTTAGCAGCCTGGTGCCCCCCGCCGAGGTCAGTGCCCGTGCTCGGGGCTCCCCCACTGCCTGCTCATCATGAGGGGTTTCCTGCTATGCAGCAGACTGCCACTGACCACTTCTTTGTGCAGCATGCCTGCTGCTGTCTTGGGAGAAGGCTCTGCTGGTAGCTGCCCCTTGCAGACAGGGAGCCCAGGCTGCAGAGCTCGCCCCGCCAGTTCTAGGGTGCTCGAGAGGCAGCCGTAGTTGTCAAGGTTTAGCCGCTGGGAAAGGAGGCATTGCAGGTCTGCTGGGAAAGCCAGACCTACACAATGAACGGTGCCTGGATCCTTGTTTTTCCACTTGAACAGGAGAAAATCAGCTTCTGTTGCATCCCTCACACAAATGTAAATTCCAATGAGTTAGGATCTAAATGTGAAATAAAATCGACATAGTAACTATTAGAAAATTTATAGGAGACTCTTAAAGTCATGGGGAGGTTCTTTCCATTTGTGTTTTAATGAATATCCATGAACTGAAGTCATTTTGAACATTTTAATAATTTCTTTAAAATTTTAAACATCTTTTTGAGTAGAGTACATTCTCTTTTGTAAATATTAAAGCACTACAGAAATATATAAGCTAAGAAGTGGTAAAAACTCCTATTTCTCACCTACCTCCCAACTTTTATTCCTTGTTGGTAGTAAAATTTGTTGTGTAATCTCCTCAACTCTTCCCTGTGCTTTACATGCATATTTCTCCACCTGTACGAATAGATTGGATATATTTTTGGTGTGTTTATTGGCTATGTTTCTGATTTTCCCGCTCTCTTACAGTTTAGTAGTTGTAAACATTGGTTTCTCAATATTCCTTATGTATTGAGGGTACCATCTTTTGCCTGTTATACATCCATGGAAAACATTTCCCTACCACATAGTTCATTTAATCTGGATCAGTGCTCGTCTTCCCAGATGTCAGTAACACTTCAGGAGGGAAACGGCTCTATGTGACTGGCTGTTCAGGATCTCCGGGACCCCCAGGGCAACAACCATTAGGACAACACAAAACAAGAAACAAAACCCATCCTGCGTGTTTCCAGATGCATTCTGGTGGAAGGACAGCTCCAGTTGAGGACCGCTGATGTCTTGGTCAGAGTTATCCACTATGTTCTCCTATCACGTTAAAGCAGTTTCGGTAGTTTCTTGTACCTGATGGTACAGTTTGGTGCCTTTGTCTGTTCCTTTTGGTCAGACTGCGCAAGGTTTCTCACTGGTACAAGTCTTTCCAGAGAGCCAGCCCTTAACTCCATTGCTTAGGTCTGCATTGTTTTTCCCGCCTCGTGAATCCTCACTTCATTCTGCTGTTGTTGGTTTTATTGTGGTGTTATTCTGGCTCCTGGAGGGAAGTGCTCAGCTTCTTCATGTAGAGTTGATATTCCTTGATACCTGCAGTGGAGGCTGTGTCTCTTCTGTCCCTTAGTCTCCACACCATGGATTTGGCTCATGCTGCTCTCAGTGCTGCTCATTTCTAAAGAGTTTGTCCTGTCTGTCTGGATCCCCTCTGTAACCTGAGAGATTTAGAAGGGTGTGGACAGATTTTCAAGTGGATAAGTTGGGGGAGGGGAGCCAATATTTTGTGATTATTTTTTATTTTTATTGCTTTAAGGTCCCGTAATATGGTTACTTATAGATTTCTGCTTTTTGGACTCTTTAGAGATTTCACTGTGGCTTAGCACACAATCCATTATGATGACTGTTTCATTGTGGTTTGAGAAGAATGTTTCCTCTCCACTAGTTTCTTATGTTGTTGTCCCTCAGGCTGAGGCTAGATCTAGCTTTTTTGTGTTTGTCAACAGATCTGTTTCCTAACTTATTGTATCACTTAAGGGGAAGAGGAAAGTGACTGAATTGACTTAGTATAAGGAAATAGGAGGCTATCAGATAATGGACTATCTCATACACAAGATTTTTTGCCCAAACCTCAAGGTAAACACTAAACAAATAATCAAAGCAAAACCACATATGATAAACAAAGAGAAAACTAGAAGAATCATAAGACAGAACAACCAAACTGAATTGGCAGTCCAAAACAAATGGGACAAGAAACAAAGGAAATGCAAAAGAACCAGAAAATAAGTGACAAAACAGCAACATTAAGCCCTCATATATCAATAATTACCCTAAATGTAAATGGATTGAACTCTCCAATCAAAAGATACAGAGTGGCAGGATGGATTAAAAAGCAAGACCCAACAATATGCTGCCTTCAGGAAACACATCTTAGCACTAAAGACAAGCACAGGGTCAGAGTGAAAGGATGGAAGACAATACTCCAAGCTAATGGCAAACAAAAGAAAGCAGGTGTTGCCATACTCATATCAGACAAAGTAGACTTCAAGATAAAACAGGTTAAGAAAGACAAAGAAGGGAAATATATAATGATAAAAGGGACACTACATCAAGAAGACATATCACTTATAAATATATATGCACCCAACTTAGGAGCACCAATGTACATAAAGCAACTATTAACAAACCTAAAAGGAGAAATCAACAACAACACAATAATAGTAAGGGATCTTAACACCCCACTTACAGCAATGGATAGATCATCCAGACAAAAAGTTAATAAAGAAATATTAGACTTAAATGAAAAACTGGACGAGATGGACCTAGTAGACACATACAGAGCACTCCATCCAAAAACAGCTGACTACACATTCTTCTCAAGCGCGCATGGAACATTCTCTAGGATAGACCATATGTTGGGAAACAAAGCAAGCCTCAATAAATTTAAGAAGATTGAAATCATAACAAGCATCTTTTCAGACCATAAGGCTATGAAACTGGAAATGAACCATGAAAAAAAAACTGGGAAAGTGACAAAAATGTGGAGATTAAACAACATGCTACTGAACAACCAATGGATCATTGATGAAATTAAAGGAGAAATCAAAAACTATCTGGAAACAAACGAAAATGATAACATGCCATATCAAACCATATGGGATGCAGCAAAAGCAGTCCTGAGAGGGAAACTCATAGTGATACAAGCTGCTATTTTTTTTTTAAGTAAACACTCTTTTCCTTTATCCCTGTCTTCTCTGGTACTTTAATAATGCTTATCTATTTCTTTTCATGGTATCCCATAATTCACACTGCCTTTCCCCATTCCTATGCAGTACCGTTTTTCTTTTTGTTTCTTTGACTGGATGATTTCAAACGACACATCTTCTAGTTCACTAATTATTTCTTGTACATGGTTGAATCTGATTTAGAACCTCTCTATTAAATTCTTCAGTTCAGTCGTTGTGTTCTTCAATTCTAGGATTTCTGTTTGTTTTTCCTTAATGATTTCTGTTTCTATAATGAACTTCTCACTTGTTCATGCACTGTTTCCTTATTTCATTTAGTAGTCTATGTATGTTTTCTTAGAGTTTTATGAATTTCTCAAAGAGGGTTGTTCTGAAGCCTTTGTGTCATAGTTCCTATATCTCCATTGCTTGGTCGGTCATTGGAGTTTTATTCTTTTTCTTTGGTGGTGTCATGAGTCTTTGATTATTCATGATCCTTGTGGCCTTCCATTGATGTCTGCAAATTTGAGGAAGTAGGCACCTCTTCCACCCTTTACAGACTGGCTTTAGCAAACCAAAGCCTTCACAGTCATCCCATCTAGGGGTCCTGGGTAGGCCATCTGGTGGTGTCCAGGGGCAAGCTTGCTGCTGGAGTCCTTGGACAGCCTGGTCCTGGGGTGAGTGGAAAGCTTGGGTCTATGGTATTGTGTCTGGCCCTGGGCACAGCTGGGACCCTGAGATCATGAGTAGCCCCACTGGAGCCTGTTTTGGCAGGTCCTCTTTGAGAGCCTGCAGCCACAGGAGTCATCCAGGGCCATGAGAGTTCGCCAGTGCTGGGATGAGCTGAGAGCCTTGGTTCATGGGAGACTGCCAGGAGCCTGGCACCACGAGAGACAGTTTGTGCTGTGGTAGGCCAGAAGTCTGGATTCCTGGGAGCCTGCTGGGATCCTGGGGCCACAGGAGCTGCCTGAGGCTGCAGAAGCCAGCAGGCACTGGATCAAGATGGAAGCCTGGGTTCATGGGAACCTGCCGGTGCCTGGTGCCATGGGAGCTGCCTGGGGCCGCCTGAGTCAGCAAGCACCTGGGTAAACTGGGGGCCTGGTTTTGTGGGAGCCTGCAAGGAGCCTCGTTCCGTAAGAGCTGTCTACAGCTGCTGGAACTGGCAGATGGTGTGGTGATCCATGGGCCTGAGTTCCCAGCAGCCCCCTGGGAGCCTGGTGTCATGGAATCTACCTGGGTTGCTGGAACCAGCAAGTGCTGGAGTGACCTGGGGTCTTGGGTTTGTGGGAGCCCACTGGGGTCTTGGGTTTGCCCTGTTACAGAAGCTGCCTGTGGCTGTGGGTGCTGCCTGTGGCTGCCTGGCATACGCAGGACCTTGGGTGAGCCAGGGTCTGGATTCACCAAAGCCCACCAGGAGCCTGGTGCCAAGGACACCACTTGTGGTCACAAGAGCCACCTTGGGCTGTTTAAGATGGCAGCTCCTAGGCTGAGATGGGGCCCTGGGTTCCCAGGAGCCCGGTGGGAGCCTGGTGTCAAGGATGCTGCTTGGGGCCACCAGAGCTGGCATGCTCCAGGGTGAGCCAGGGGCCTGGATTTGCAGAAGCCTGCAGGGAGCCAGCTAGGTCCACAGGAGTCAGCCTGGCACTGGGGCAGGCTGGCTAAGGTCAGGCAGAGTGGAGAAGTCCCTTCTCATTGGGAGGTGTTTGATTACTGATTCAATCTGCTTATTTGTTACTGGTCTGTTCAAGATTTCTATTTCTTCATGATTCAGCTTTTGTAGGTTGTTTCTAGGAATTTATCTATTTTGTCTAGGTTATGCAATTGATGAGTGTACACTAGTTCAGAATAGTCTCTTCTGATCTCTTTCTTTCTGAAGCATCCGTTGCAATGCCTCCTCTTTCATTTCTGATTTAGTTTGAGTCATCTTTCTTTGTTTTCCTAGATATTTTATCTAAGGGTTTCTCAATTTTATTTTTTCCAAAACTCAACTTTTACTTTTATTAATCGTCCATACTGTCTTTCATTTTTTTTCCACTCTCCTCTTGGTGACTTCCATCCTTCTGCTAACTTTGGGTTTCATTTTTTCTTTTTTTAATGCTGTGTGTTGTAAGTCAGGTTGTTTCTTTGACATCTTTCTTCTCTTGTAATGTACAAGTTTATCACTATAAATTTTCCTCTTAGTACTATTTTTGCTGCAGCCTATAAGTTTTGGTGTGTTTATTGTTTCTTTTTTTTTTTAAAGATTTATTTATTTATTTTCGCCACAAAGCCCCAGTAGATAGTTGTATGCCATAGTTGCACAGCTTTCTAGTTGCCGTATGTGGGACGCGGCCTCAGCATGGCCAGAGAAGCAGTGCGTCGGTGTGTGCCCAGGATCCGAACCCGGGCCACCAGCATCAGAGAGCACGCACTTAACCGCTAAGCCACAGGGCCGGCCCATATTGTTTCTTTTTGTGTGTGTGTGATGAAGATTGGCCCTGTGCTAACATCTGCCAATCCTCTTTTATTTTATTTTATTTTATTTTTTGCTGAGGAAGACTGGCCCTGGGCTAACATCCGTGCCCATCTTCCTGCACTTTATATGGGATGCTGCCACAGCATAGCTTGCCAAGCGGTGCGTTGGTGTGCACCCGGGAACTGAGCCGGCGAACTACGGGCCGCCGCAGTGGAGCGCACGCACTTAACCGCTTGTGCCACCCGGCCGGTCCCTATTGTTTCTTTTTGTATGTTTTGAGCTGTTTTCTAATTTCCCTTTTGATTTCTTCTTTCATCTACATTTTTTGTGTGTGAAGAAGATCAGCCCTGAGCTAACATCCATGCCAATCCTCCTCTTTTTGCTCAGGAAGACCGGCCCTGAACTATCATCCTTGCCCATATTCCTCCACTTTATATGGGATGCCACTACAGCATGGCCTGACAAGCATGGGTTGGTGCGTGCCCAGGATCCGAACCCAGGCCGCCAGCAGCGGAACACATGCACTTAACCGCTACAGCACCTGTCTGCACCCTGATCTACTTTTAAGTTTAAGAGTTTTTGTTGAACTTCCACATATTATGAATGTTCCAGTTTTCCTTCTGTTATTGACTTCTAGTTTCATGCCATTGTGTTTAGAAAAGTTACTTGGTATTATTTCAGTCTTCTTTAATCTTGTTAAGACTTGTTTTGTGACCTAACATGTGATCTGTTCTGGAAAATAGTCTGTGTGCCCTTGAGAAGAGTGTACATTTTGTTGCTGTCCAGTAAAATATTCTGTGTGTGTCTGATAGGTCCATTTAGTAGTTAATGTTTTCATGTCTGCTATTTCCTGATTTTCTGTATGGATATTCTATCCGTTAAAAGTGGTCTTTGAAGTCTCCTACTATTTGCAACTTATATACGTGAGAGGGCTCTTATATTGGGTATATATAAAGATCTCTTAGAACTCAATTATAAAAGACAAGTCAATGAAACGGGGTAAGCAACTGGAATAGACATGTCTCCAGGAAATACATAGATGGCCAATAAGCACAAGATAGTTGCTCAGTATCATTAATTATTAGGAAAATACAAATTCAAAGCACAATGTGATACTATTTCACACTCAAAATGAAGGCTATATTCAACATAATGGAAAATAACAAGTGTTGGTAAAGATGTGTAGAAAGGGAAACCCACATACATTACTGGTGGGAAAGTAAAATGATGCAGCCACTGCAGAAAACAGCTTGTCATTTTCTAAAATCTTAAACTTAGAATTACCATTGACCTGGAGAGGCCCATGGTAGATATGTCCAAAAGAGCAAACTTGCCCATAGACATTCAAAGCAACAGTGTTCACAATGGTCCAAAAGTGAAACAAACCCAAATTTCTATCCAGTTATCACTGCATAAACCAAATGTGGCCTATTCATAATATAGGATATTATAAGCCATAAAAAAGAATTAAGTACTGCTACATGCTCGGCCATGGGTGAATCTTGAAACATGTGTGCTCACTGAAGCCATCCACAAAGGCAATAGATAACAGGATGCCATTTGAATGAAATGTCCAGAATAGGAAAATCCATAGGGGGAGAAAACAGATGAGTTGTTTCCATGGGTTTGGGTTAGCAGAAAATAGATTGTGAATGAGTATGGGTTTGTTTGGGGGTGTTGAAAATGTTCTGGAATTAGATAGTGGTGATAGCCACACGACATAATCATTGTGCTAAAAGCCACAGAAATGTATACTTTGAAATACTTAAAACGGTGTATTCTATGTTAAGCAGATTTTCCACATAAAATTTTTGAATTTTTTAAGTTAATCAGGGTATTGGTTAATTTTAAGTTGCTTAGTATATTTAATAAGTGTAATTAATGGAGTTATTAGGGGTAGGGCAAGTTGTAGCCAAGAGAGTAAACACCCGACGAGGGCTATAGTAACAAATCCTATGACTATACAAGCAACAGTCTAAAATCCAGTCCATTTCCATTGTCCCCAACTTGGAGAGACCAGCCATGAAAATAGGTCAGTGACCTCGGGGGCCTTTGGTATCTATTCAAAGATTTGGGTAATATTATGCAATATTTTAACCTCTTGGGCCATTTGGTGAAGGTAGGTTTGAACTTCTCTGTTGATGTACACTCAGCAAGTGTGGTTCTAGGAAAGGCACCAACCCCTCCTTCCTTGGCCGGTATAGACAGTCTAGGGCCAGACCATTTTCTAAAACCATTTAGGCGAGAGACTCATGAGAGTGTTGTTCAGGGGTTAGGATACGTTCCTATGGAGTTGTTGTCCATGTTCTGTTAAGGTTGTTGATACTTCTTAGTTGCCTCAGTTTCCTGATTTTGTGTGGGTAGGGCCACCGCACCTGTGCCCAGTCCAGTCAGTCAATCCTAGTAGAACTGAACACCCAGTGCTATAGGACTGACATTGTTTCTATGGGTTGGTGGTAGCCTGTCAGGGCAGGAAACTCAGGGGACCTGCGACCTGAGGGAAGCAGGCTGAGAGAGAAACAATAGTGCGTTGCACAATATAGCCTGGAGAAAGCTGCTCAGAGAGCTGGGGAAGAGAGACGCTCACTGGGTGAGAGCCTTGTGATATCAGCCCACAGTGAAACCCAAAAGTGGATGCTCCTGGTGTGAAATATTCCTTAGGTGTCTTGAGGTAAAATAATTTGCACCCATTCACTGGTTACCTGTGCTATATGATTTCAGGGGGTATGGTTAAAGTGTTTGTCGGCCAAGAGCTGTTTGTGCCTGGGCACAAAATCACCAAGGTGGCCTCGAAGGGTACCCCAAAATGACCCCTCAAGGAGCAGTTGGGGCAGAAAGTGGGTGGAGCATTTTGAAGGAAGCCTGGGGCAAAGATGTTGTTCGATGGAGTTGGCTACAACTGAGTCTCTCCGCAGGGTAAGCCCTTTAGCTGGGGTACAGTAGGTGATTGGAGGCCAAGTGACAGACCCTGTGACTCCTGATTCCCAGTGCACGGTTAGACCTCTAAGCCCATTGGACATAAATGGTTGTGGTGTTTGTGAAGCATCTTGCTGGCAGTGTGGAAAGTATAGGGGACGTGTGGTGGGAGACGTCATGATAGTGTCGGGAGGAGCTGTGTGTGAGATTACGGTGTTGAGGGGGAAGGACTGGAGGCAGGTGCAGTGGGTGTGTGATTAACAATGGTCAATGAAGGGACAGCTGGGGTGTAACTGGGGAAATCAGGGACCAGCAGAAGTAATGTGTTTAAAACAAGACACCAGGGCAGGCCCAGCTGTTAAGTGCGCACGCTCCACTACTGGCGGCCTGGGTTCGGATCTCGGGCGTGACCGACGCACCTCTTCCCCAGCCATGCTGAGACTACATCCCACATACAGAAACTAGAAGGATGTGTAACTATGACATACAACTATCTACCTGGGCTTTGGGGAAGGAAAAAAGGAGGAGGATTGGCAATAGATGTTAGCTCAGAGCTGGTCTGCCTCAGGAAAAAGGAAGAGGAGGATCAGCATGGATGTTAGCTCAGGGCTGATCTCCCTCACAAAAAAAAAATAAAATAAAATAATGAAACAAGACACCAGGCCCTAATAGAGCCACTTAGCCTAAGTCTCACATCAACAAGCCGAGATTTAATTAGACTTTTTGCCCTCCCAGGAATAGAATCATAAACCAGTCAATTGGGAATCGCCTGATGAGCAGCAGGTAGGTCACCTTCCTAATAGAGCCCTGCCATCCCCTAAAGGAAGGTAACCTTGCAGTAACCAACCCTCTTTTTGGTGTAGTGTAATTTCCTTGTTCCTGCTCCCTTCTGCCTATAAAAGTCTTTCATTTTGTACAGCTCCTTGGAGCTCCTTTCTCTCTGCTAGACTGGATGCTGCCTGATTCATGAACTGTTGAATAAAGCCGATAAGATGTTTAAAATTTACTCAGTTTTATTTTGTTTTGTACCAGTTTGGTGGCAGCAGTGGGATCCAAAGGAGACATCTGATGGCTTAGGGGATGAGAAACACAGGCATTGGTACCTGCAAAATTTTGAGTTCTCCATCTTTGTCAATGATTCTGAGAGCCGTGGGTAAGTTCCTCTCAGCAAGTGCTGTAGAGAAACACAGCAGGGGGCTGTGAGGGAGGGTTGGGCGTCACTTGGTAGGAGGGTCTGAAAGGCCTCAATAGGGTGATATTTGATGGGACCAGAATGACAAGAGGGAGCCAGCCCTTCAGGGGTCTGGGAGCAGTGTGTCAGGGAGATGGCACCACCGGTCCTGAGTCTCACAGGCAGAAGTGAGTTTGGCCAGAGGAGGTCAGAAATATGGCCAGTGCAGCTGGAAGGAGGCTGGGAGGAGAGAACAGGAGCTGGGGTGGAAGGTAGGGCCAGGGCCTGGTAGGCTGTGTCAGTTACCTTTCCCTCTCTGACTTCATTGCCCCTAACCTTGCTTTTCAAAACTACAAATGTTGACTATCTCACAATTTGTGTGTATCAGCAATGAGGCACGTTTTAGCTGGGTGCCTCTGCCTCACTGAGTTGAACAGGTTGGGGCTGTGGCCTCAACTGAGGCTCAACTGGGGGAGGACAAGCCCCCAAGGTCACTCTCAGCCTTCAGGATTCAGTTTGGACTGAGAGCCTGAGTTCCTTTCTGTCTGTTGGCCTGGGCACTCCCGTGCTTCTCTCCTCTATAGGCCTCCACATTGGGCAGTCCCAAAACACTGGTATTTGATTCCTCAGTTACAGGGATTCGACAGAGTGAGAGAGAGAGATGGAACATGAGAGAGGGAGTAAGAGGAAGTGAGAGACTTGTGTAGTTAAAATTTAGACAAGACATCCCATCACATTGGCTCTTATTATGTTCATAAGCCAGTTACTAACCACTTAGTGGTTCCACGGGGATGGCTATGCCATGAGTGGGGTTTACTGGGTACCATTGTGGAGACTTCCCACCTCATAGGCCAAGATGAGGCCCTTGGGTCTCATTCTCCATAAAACAGGAAACAGTTGAATGGTTTTATGCCACAGAAGGCAGTATCTAAATTTCCGTTAGTTTCAAACCCCTCATGATGCTGACCTGAAAATGAGGCCAAGTTGGGAAGTGACTGTTCCAATATCACATTGCTAGAATCCAGGCCTGTTTTGAGTGGTGTTCTGTGCTACATGTCACCCCTTCTTGTTATTCTTCCATCTCTAAGTTTGTGCCTTAGGTACATGTGACACCAGCCCACAGGGGTAATAGATATTATCTCATATACACCGGGTGAGGTCCCTAGGAAGTAGATTCTAGCCTGATCCCCATGGTGCAGGTTTGGAGACTAGGGAGGACCTGAGAGGCACAGGGACTTTCCCAGGATGCAGAACTGGTAAGAAAGAGGAGGTCTGCATTCATCTCTGTCTCCTCAAAGCTAGGACCTGAGTTAGGTTTCCAGGGAACTGTGGCTAGGGCTGTGTAGGCTCCTTGTGTACAGTTCAGGAAGTGACATGAGAGAGGAGGGTGAGCAGCCCGGGCTCAATGGGCAGCTCTGGAGAAATCTGATTGAGGTAAGGGTCCCAGGTAAAGGAATCTTGAAAAATGACCCCATCTCCTTGGTCCTAGGCCTCAACAGATCTTAGAACTCTGGTAACCAGGCACCCACAGCCCCCCATCCAGCTCACTTGAATGGAGACAGCCAAGAAGCAAAAATGTTTTGTTGTTGTATCCAAACTTTTGCAGGATCTGGCCTCAAAAAAACCCAGAAGGAGAATCTTTTTGATTGTTGCCGATGTTGGCTCAGCCCTCATCCCTGACGCCTCTGGGTGTCTGACAGGAGGCAGTGAAGGGTAACATGGGGGAGCCCAGGAAAGGCTAGTGCAGGCCAGGACACAACGGTGATCCCACCTGATCAACCCCACACTCCAGGCCCCTCATAGTGTGTGTGTGTTTGTGTGTCTGTGTGGAGTGGGGAAGGCAGGGTATGTGGGACAGGCCATTCCTAAGCAGGAGCTTGTTGTTAGGTGTCGGAAACCTGGTGGGTCTGTCACGTTCATACCCCAGATCATGGCTGACAGCATGAGAAGGTGAGCTCCTCTACTCATATATTATTGAGCCCTAGAGGTTTCATTTCCTTCCCTCCCTGACCAAAGATCTTTGCCAGGATGCCCTCTGTGCCTGAACTGAGGAGCAGACTTTCTCTTGGGGGTTGGCCTCAGTGGCAGTGTGCAGGCCACCCCTGATTCCCTCTGGCCCAGCTCCCAGGCAGTCTTTGCAGAACTCCACTCAGGAGGTCGTCGAGTAGCTGCCCAATGGTTTCAACTCCACCAACTCACTAGACAAGGAGCAGGTACATGAGGCCACCCACACCATCCAGTGCTGCTCTGAGATGACAGCAGGAGCAGAGGGCCTCCACACTCAGGACCTTGAGATGATGGGGTTGGACCAGAACTAGGGTGGGACCAGTCAGGGGCTGTCTCTTTTTCAAGCTAAAGGGGACGTACATGCAGGTAACCTTGTCTGGTTCAGAGCTGTGCTCCCTTGACCCTATTTCCCTTGTCTGTTGTGAGTTTAGGAGGCCACTGAGGCAGAGCCAGAGGCTAAAGGGGACTGCAGGCTGGCTATTCCTGGAAGAGAAGTGGGATCTTTCCTGTATTTAGAAGGACACATGGAAAGTCAGCTATGTGAGTGAACCTTTCTCTTTATCCCGCTCCAGAGTCAGCTCCAGAGTTTCAGCCAGCAGCAGAAGCAGAGCTGTGGGCAGTGGTGGAGGTAGAGCTGGCTCCAGCTCCGTTGACACCACACCCTCTAGCACTGGAGCCAGTGTCCCCTCTACCAGCAGTGTTGGAGGTGGAGCAAGGGCCAACATGGGCTCCAGCAGGAGTGGGAGCTGCTAAGTTGGAGTCACCTGGACCATCATTTCTAGTGGGAAGTCCGTCTCCACCTGTGGCTAAGAAGTGTGAGAAGAAGCCCAACCTACGGCCTTCCCTCCTAAGCTGGTGGTGGAGCAGTTGATCGTGATGGATGCAGTGAGCAGCTGGGCTCTGAGGGTGGGGTGGGGTAGGCCTTCCCTCTGCCATCGTTGCCCCAGACCTCATCCAGTCTCCTATGATCTGGGCCCGAATCCTGGCTCCACCCCTTACCAACCATACGACCTGGGCAACTTTCTGAACCCCTAAGCCTTTGCTTTCCACCTGCAGAGCGTAGAGGTGGACACTAACAGGACCTGCTGCACAGAGTGGCTATGCCGGCTCCTTGAAGAGAAGGAAGGGTGAGCAGGGCCTGGCACATCAGTAGTGGAGGGGAACTCACTGTATGCAGCCAGGTCCCTGGTGGCCCAACCGTCTGCTCAGGAAGCTCAACAGCCTCAGGACTTATTAGACACCTGATGTGTACTCCACTACAAGGGAGACAGACAAGGCCCGTGGTTGTAGCTGCCAGGGGAGAATGTGCATCAGAACGGGGAGTGTGACCAGAGGGGGATCAGTGTGTTGGAAGATGCCCCCTTGGGATGAGCCGAGGTGAGCCACCATCTGGAGCTTGGAGTTAGCCAGGACGGGCTGGATGCAAATGTCCCTCTCCCTTCCCTGCCAGTATTGGGTCCTGGGTCATCCTCTGGGTACCCTCAGTGGACAGAGAAGAAAAGCCAGGGACTCTCACAAGGCTCAGGCCACATCATGAGCTTCCTGAGCTCCAGCTCTAAACTGTGACCCCTGTGTGGGACTTTTGGGGATGTGGACACAGAGCTGGGGTGTGGCAATGTTGGGTGACACTCCCCCTGTTCCCCAGGAGCTCTTCCGGAAGGTGGTGCCCTCTCAGTGCCTGGGCTCCACCTGGGGCAAGAGGAACAAGCCCAGCAATGAGCACCTGGCACACACCGTCCGGGCCACCATCGACCACTTCAGAAGGGTGGCCAGCCTCGTCGTCACCACCTGCCTCGGGGACCCGAGCATGATGGCCCAGGACAGGGTGAGGGTGGTGGAGCGCTGGATCCAGGTGGCCCAGGTGTGCTGTGGGAGGCCCAGTGGAGCCCCTCTCTGGAGCCTTGGGAACTGCCTCCACCTTTATCAGATCCCAGGATTGCAGTGTGTGGTCTAAGCCCCTGCAAGTCCCTAGGCCCTTCTTGCCAGGGGAATGCTGACCTTGACTCCAGGTCCCACTGCGGGGATGCTCACTTCCTACCTGGCTCCCTCCCTGGGTTGAGCTAAAATCCTCCTCCTTGTGAGTGTTACTCTTTGGGTCCTAAATGTGCCCTTCTGGGGCTCCCTGAGCATCTGTCTCATCCAGGAGAGGAGATTTAAATAGAAGGGGACTGAAGCTAGAGCAAGCAGGGCTCCAGTACCCCACCTCACAGCTCATTCTCTTCCCTTCCCCAGGAGTGCAAGATCCTGAAGAACTTCTCCTCGCCCTGCACTGTCATCTCTGTTCTGCAGAAAACATCCATATGCCACCTGAAGAACACATGGGGGAAGTTTCCTGGTGGGTAGGCCTCTCTCCATAGGAGGACCAGGGTGGATGGGGGATCTCCCGTATGTCTGCCATTGGCCCCTCAGTCAGCTGGGAACTCCTGGGTGGCAGCAAATGCTTGGAACAGGGCCTGGGCCTCAGCGGTGTGTCTCTAAGTCTCCTGGTGTCCTTAGTGCACCAATTCTGCTTCAGGATTCGGTTTCTCTAAATGCCAGGTACTGGGTTGAGCCACATTGGAGATTTTCAAGTGTTTATAGCAACAGAACTCTATGCCCAGTTGAAACTGAAAGTGGTCAAAAGAGAGCTGCTCTGTATAGCGGGGGAATGGAGACCCCAGTGACCAACAGGAGAGCCCCCTCCCAGTCTCACAAGACCTTAGCCCTCAGAGGAGCCCAGTGAGAGCACTCCTCCAGGCAGTTTGAATCTCTCAGGTTGTCAAAGAAAAAGATTTGCACTCAGACCCCTCATATTATCCCTAAATTTATCCTTCCCTCTTTCTCCTCTCCTCAGGGAGCGCTCTGAAAAACTTAAGGAGCACTATAGCCAAGACGAGTCCTTGAGCAGAGAACTGATGACCAAGGTAGAGTGGAGGCTGGGGGTCTGGAAAGAGGGGAAGGGCCACGGGGGGAGGGGGACTGGGCAAGCTGTGGTTTTGATAGTTTCTCACTTGAACTTTCTCTGAAACGTTCCCATCTATCTTGTCCAGGTTAACAAGCTTAGGGATCTGTTTGGCCCATGGGCAGGTGGGGTGCCGTTTGTGGGCAGGAGGCCCTGGTCATGGGACACAGTGGTGTTGGCTGTGCTGTTCCAGGGCGAGTTGCCGAGCTGGCGCCATCAGCAGATTTCTGGCTTCCATGCACTTCCGTCCTGCTGAATGTAGCTTCTCCCAGACTGTTGGGTGGTTGGGTGGGTTTATCCCTCAGCCTAAACCTGTCCTCAGGAAGCCAGGCCCCTGCTGCTCCTTCTATCTTCACCATGTCTCCAAGGGGAGAGCACACTGCCTACCCCAGGGACGGGCACAGCAGAGAATTCCCCTGGCCCAGGTGGACAAACAAGATGCTCATCCTTGGATCTGAACAGCTGGACCAGAGACAGATATGTGTGCGTTCTGGGACCCCCCCTGGACGCCTAGAACAGTCATTCGAGTCAACAACGGAGTCTCACCTGAATGCCTGGTTGGCAATGACATATACCCCAGGTGGCTTATGAGTAGCGCCTAGGCAACTGATAGATTCTTAGTGGATCCTGCTGAAAGGAAGTTAGGAGCTTCATGTAAACAGGGAAGCAAAATGTCCTCTCACCCCTTCCCTGTTGATCAGAGGTGGCACCTTGGGGGTCCAGTTTCTGAGTGGATAAAGAAAGAGTTCAGTGCAGGGGAATATCCTGAGTGGTTCCTTGGGGGAGGAGAAGGGTTTGGCATTGCCTCTGTCCCAGCCTGGGGGCCAGACACTCCACGAGACTGGGGCAGGCAGGAGCCATTCAACCAGACTCCCAAGACACCACATCCTCTCCATCCACGCCTCGGCCCACGACCAAGCTTCGAGAGCTCGGGGGTCAGGACTATTGTCAGTGGTGGGGCTGGGGGTTAGGTGAGGATGTTGGAACAGGGTCTCTGGCTGGGAGGGCCAAGTGGCCTCTCCTCTGTGGCCCCTGAGCAACTCACTGCCCCTGTTTGGGCCTCTGTCTCCCCATCAGGGAAATGGAAGGATGGTGATCGTGTGGTGCAGGCCTCACATGGGGGTGATGAGGTAAGAGGGAGGAAAGGAATGTGGGAGCTTTCTGCCTGCTCCCTGGAGGGGTGAGGGCAAGAACAGCGATGACAGTCATGCGACAGTGAGTCCTCAGGAGAACCTGTGAAGTAGCTGGAGTTCTCACACTTTCCAGATGAGGAAACAGGCTCAGGGAGTCCAGGACGCAAGCCCAAGCTTACACTCAGAGAGTTGAAACTGGGCTTGTTCTGGAATCACAAGACCTTGGAGGGTGGAGTGGCATTGGTACCAGTTGACTCGAGTCAGATGTCCAGTGTCGGAGGCGAGTGGTGCTGGAGAGAAATGCAGTGAGGGGACTATGGCCTCACTGACACTGTCCTCGACCCTGACAGGAGGGGCCTTCCACGTTTGCCCTCCGGAAATCAACCCCCAGAGGGTGCAGGAGAAGGAGCAGCAGCAGCAGCAGGTGAGTGTGCCTGTGGGGGAGGGGCTCTGCGTTCCCAGCTGGAGGCCTCAAATCAAGAGAGGAGGGCCCTTTCTCTTGGTGCCACAGTGTCCGAATCCCCCAGTAGAAGTGACCGGGATGGCCTGGAAGAGCTGGTGCAGGATGGGTTTGTTGTGGGGAGGGACAGGGACCACATACCCTGTGATTTGCTAGAAGCCTGCCCTGGGAGAGGAGGAGGAGGAGTGTGGTGTTCTTGGGGTGTGAAGCAAGGAGGAATTGAGGGGAGGCTAGTAAGGGTCCTAGGCTGTTCCCCGTGGGAACCCTGGGGTGGGCCAGGAGGCTGTGGCTGTGGACTTTTCAGGGGAGGGTCTGCAGGGGGTCGACTTGAGAGCAAGGGCTCATCCCACCCGCACCCCAATGTCACAAGGTGTCGTCCCCTATCTTGGCACTTTCCTTGGTGACCTGCTTATGCTGTGTCTGGCGATGGGTGATTATCTCGAGGTGGGTGAACCTGAGGCCAGGCAGGAAGGACCACGATCCTGAACCTTGGGATGCGGGAGCCCCCGAAATGTGCTCCGAGCTCTCAGCACTTGACACATCTCTCCTGGGAGCCTCGCAGTGGCCCCTGGGAGCTGGGGCATCAGGCCCATCTTAGAGATGAGTGAACAGAGGCTCCACCTGAGACACCCATTCCGGTTCCCCAGGCTGGGGAAACTCAGAGCTGCCTGATGGCACAGCCGCGTGAGGTTTTATCTGAGCTGGACTCAGCCTCTAACTCCCATGTTCCCCATGGAGGGAGAGAGGGGTCGGCCCCCCCCCAAGTCAGGCAGCACATAAGTTGCTGAGCAGTCCCCTCTGCCTGAGGCCTCAGCCTCCAAGTCTGTCATCAGAGAGGGTTGTGCTGCCAGGTCCCTCAGCCTCCCCCCATGTCCTCCTTCTCTGGAGCCCAGAGCCCGGCCTAGGTCCAAGTCCTGTTTTCTCTGCATGCTCCGCCCCCTCTGGGGACCTGGCAGTCGTGCACCATGAGAAGGGGTGGACATAAGGGGCTAGTCAGTCTATGGCATTCTGTCTGATGGACTCTGGCTCTCCACCTTCCAGGGGAATGAGATCAACCTTAAGAAAGGGACTGAGGTGAGCAGCTGTGGCACTCCCTGCAGGGGAGGGGAAGGAGGTGGAAATCAGAGACCCTCTGGGCAGAACAGTCCCTGGTTCCACCCCCTGTATCTTACATTGAGTGGAAGACTTCGATAACAGAGAAGTGGGAGACCCATCCAATTGGCGGGTTGGTTGAGGGGAGGATGGCATCAAGGATAACTTCTTGGAGGAGGGGCTGATTATTCCCATTCTGAGAACAGGTAGAGCCTGGATAGAACTGGTGGGACGGAGCGTTGCCAGGACTGGTCCCCTGCCCCACCCCTCACCCCCCACAAGGCCCCTGCAGCATCCCCCACCCAGGCCCTGTGTGCATCCTCTCCTTCCCTCTGGTCCCAGGAATACTGAGTCATGAGGGAGATGCTGCTGCTCCCAGTGGTTGCAAAGAATTACAACCAGAGCTGGAGGAGTGATTTGGGGCCTGATTCCAGGACATGGAGCTGCTCAACGAGAATGATAGTTGAGGCTGTGCAGGAGTTGAGTGAGGGCAGGGGTGGACTCTCCATGTTGGCCAGTCCAGAGAGCCTGTCTCCATGGCCCCCTGCTCAGCCCCAGGCCTTATTGCTTGGCGAACTCTGGGACACCCAGACTCCAGCTGCTGGGAAGGCAGTGGGGGGACACCTGAGGTGTGGCTCCTGGTAGGCTCAGAGGTGCCTCTCTGCCCTGTAGCTACAGCCTGTCCTGCCTGCTGGATCCCCAGATCTAGTTGGCCAGCAGAATATTCAAGGCCAAGAAGAGCCCGCCATCATCAAGTTCAGGGGTGAGTGAGTGTCTGGGCTGGGGTGACTGACTCCTAGGAGTTCAGTAAAGCTTTGAGCTAAGCGTGTCCTTGGGGAGTCCGATAGCTGGCACTGGGATCCCACCTCCACTACTGAGCAGTCCTGTGACTGGGGTGACTCTCTTCAGCTTCCTGAGACTCCGTGTCCTCCTCTGTGAAATAGGTGATAGTAAACGATTTCTCCCGTGGCAGGGACAAGTGGGGTACTGGTGGCTAACAGCACTGAGCACAAGGTCTGCAGCACCCAGTGCAGTGGGGACAGGGTGGGTGGCCATGATTCTGAGGGAGGCCCCCCAAGATAACCCGACACTTCTACTCAGCCCCCAGGCCCCAATACCGAGCCCCATACCAGTGGCCGATCACAGCCTCATCCTCAGTAGCCGGGACACAGCTGGGAAGCTTGCGATGCACCGGGCCAGCTCCTCCCACCTGACAGGAAGGGGAGCATTGTAAGCTGATTCCTGGAGTCCCCTGAAGCCCAAGAGAGAGAGGACGACCCCATCTCAGCTCCCTGACATCCCCCAGCATCTATGAACCCATTGGGGAGGGACAGTAGTTATTTGTTGTAAATAATAAATGCCATGTTTGAATATTATATTAAAGTCCTGTTCCCTTTACAGCCTGGAACTTGTGGTGTGGTTCTGTCACTTTCTGTAGGCATGTGAGGGAGACACAGAATTTCACATTTCTCCTTGAATCAAGAACTCTTCCGGGTCATCAGCTTATTGTATGTGGGAGAAGGGAGAAGGGCCAGCCCCTTCTCTGGCTAGTGGGGACAATCCCAAGTCCCCCTAACACCGAGGACCAGTTCATTTCAGTATCATTCAGCTCCTCCAGGTGCAGGCACAGCCCACCACCCCTTCTCCTGAGATTTAAAGGTTGAAGGTAGTTTCACAGGCAGAGAAAAAAACCACTGAAATGTGGGTGACTTTAAAACAGCACTACGCAGGACCATGTCATGCCACAGGCAGGGGCTGCCTTCCTAATTCTGGAGGAAGAGGGAATGTTTTCTGCTTCTCTTCTTGAGGTTTCTTTTGACCAAATTTTAGGAACTTGTTTTCTAGTTCAATCTCTGGGAATATATCAGCTCTAAGTGGAGAAAACAATGGAAAAAGATCAAAATGTGCACGTTGAGAGGACAAGACCCGCGGAAGTTCATTTGCAGATGGACTAAAGGCAGGCAGGACTTTCCCTCCTGAGGGCCCTCTAGGGGCTCCATGTTCACCTCTGACCTAGATTTGAATCCTGCTGGAATCCTTGTCCAGGACCCTGAATTCCTTTTCCTGCTTGATTTGTATCCAGGAGGAAAGATTTGTGATGCAGCTTTTAAGGCTACAGCTGGGCCTTGTTACATAAACATTACTGCTCCCTGTGAACTAGGATTTTCAGCACCCCTGCCTTCCTTATGCAATTCCCTTTAGGACAGAATTTCCCTAGAAAGCCCCAAACCTCCTCCCTGACTTGGCCTGATGGATCCCGAGTGAGCTCTACTTTGCCAGGATAAGGGACCATAATCCTGGCCAGTCAGTGACCCCACATTGTCCCTTGCTGTCCAAGGTGACTTCTGAGCCCGTGTTCTTCTGAGGTCCATGGTCTTGGACAATCCTCAAGTTTACACACTCAGTGTTGGTGTTCCAAACTCGTCCAAATGGGGCAACTGGGCCCAAGCCCTTAAAGTGTGTCAACCCTGGGTGTCTGTGATTTTTTCCCCAGTCTTGTGTTGTGGTTACATTACAACCACCTGCTGGGGTGTGAACCCTGTTTGGAGCTTTGAAAGATCAGGTATGACGGGGTTGTGGGGGGCTCCAGCAGGGAAAGCCACGGAACTGATGATCCATGGACGTACATGAACACAGCCTTACCAATTAAAATACTGAAATGCTCCCCATCTGGTGGTGAATAGACACTGCTCTGAGCTCACACCGAGAACCCACCACATGACTAGAAGCTTTCAAAGGGTTACTAAGTGGCATTTTGAAGCTCTTCCCTTGGGAACACCCTGTAAGACGAGGGCCAGATGAATCGCTTGGCACTTGTGAGTTATCGCCTCCTTTCTGATGGCTGCAAGTGTCATCCAGACACACAGGCTGGACTCTGTCAGGGAAGCCTTCTCAGGACAGCCAGAAGCTGAGGATGAATTCTGGTTCCCGGCATCCCAGGCCCTTCCTGACACAGCATAACCACCCAGGAAAGTGGTTTGGTAATGAAAAAACTGGGAAGGCCATACTTTCCCTCCAAAGAGAAAGAGAAGTGCCAACAGTGAAAGATTGATCCCCTAAATAGACAATTGAATCCCAACAAGCAGTGGGTTCTTGTCAGATTACTGATGCTGAAAAGGCCTCTTTTGATAATAGCACGATCCCCCAACTGCCGTGTCCATCTACATGAATCAAATTTCCAACACATATGGATCTAAAAAACTGAGGGAAATCTGGTATTTCCTTAGATGCAACTCTGAAGTAGCATGCAACAAAGAACATAAAAATGGAGACTTAGAAGTAAATATCTAATTTGAGAACATAGACATCGAAGTGCTTTTGAAATATTTTGGAATCTATTGGAATATTACACAAAAAGAATAATCCACTTTAAGTAGGTTTTACTGTGACTGTGGGGAAAAACTGAATCATCCCGTGACGTTGATAACTCTCTGCTGACTTGAAAGTAAAAATAAATAATGTGCATAGTAAAGGAAAATGAGAGAACAGCATGAAAAAAGAAGATCTTTCTCTCCTCACCTGAAACTCAACCTCTCACCTCAGAAAGAAACCACTGTCTATATTTTCTATTTCACGCAGCAGAGTTTAATAAAAGAAACGTATTGGTATGTTTTAAAGTTTCAAGAGCTCAAAGCAAGGAAACATTAGGGACGCTGCCAAGAGACCTCACTGAGGTGCCTGCTCCATTTCATCTGCTGTCAGGACGTCCTTCTTGGCCCCTCACTTTCTCTGCCTCACTAGCAAGTCTGTCCGCCATCAGTGCTACCACCAGTCTCTCTCCTGTGCTCTTCACTGCCCTTTCCTCCTTCCTGATACCTTCCTCAGTCGCCAGAAATTGTTGGCAGTGGAACTGTGGAATGCCCAGATCAGCTCCTGGAATCATCTCTGCCAAATCTGAAGACCGGCAGGAGTGGGCATGGAACCTGGAGTGCAGACTACCTGCGAACACACCTGGCAGGGATTCACCTGTGTGACTAGGTGCAAGTTTTTGCAACGCTTTGGCAAGATTCAAAGGACTTACCAGTTTTCCTGCATTGCTGCAGGCCTGGAGTCCTTGCGGTCTCTCGGGCCAGCAGACCTGGTGAGGCTGGTCCAAAGTGTCCTCCCAGAGACCCGTCACAGCCAGAATGGGATGGGATTCTAGTATCCGGCCTCTTGAATATGTCACTGGACATCCTCAAAGGGTTGAAGATGCTTAAACCAGGCTTTGGTTTGGACTGGTTCCCACAGTTACACTGCTTCCTCTGTGAAGACGTAACTATCATCCTTCTTTTCTTCTTACCTTACAAAAATAAATCATGAAATTGGGTCAAATGACAAAGGAACCCTGACTTTTTAGGACAATTATCCTGGTTGTTTTGTACTTCCACCCTCCCTCTGTCCTCCAGGGATAGATCTGACTTGTGTCCTGGGATGTCATCAGGCAAAGTTGCATCAAGAACAGAAAGCTCAAGGTCAAAATTTAAGGCTACTCCAGATCATTTCTCCTCCCCCATCCTGTTAACACCCCTCCTTGTTTGAGTGTGTTTCTATTATATTCTTGTCCTTGTCACTCTAAACCGCACAAGTCCTGACACTCCCTCTCAGGGCAGTCGGTCCCCAAACCTTTACTAAATCCCAAATCCTACCATTTCTGTGTTTTCTGACTACTCATTTGCTTAATCCATTGACCACTTGGTGTTCATAGAAGTTAAATCAATAGCGACATTATCAACCACCCCCTGTTAACGACTTACTCCCATATCCCAGATGTTCACATAATCCAAACGGTTATGGTCAAAAGTAAATAATTCAGAAAACGTATTCACCCATCACAAATTCCTGATCTCTAATACTTTTATTCAAACACTCATACAGTAGATACCTGTCCCTCAAGATCAGAAGTAATGCCAGATCACCGATCCCCACCTTAAGTTCCTCCTACACCTATCAATCCTGGATTCCATGGACTATGATCTCAATACTTTCCTTGGAATAATAAAAAATTCCTTACCACTCATTTATGTTGTAAACCTCCAAACCAAGACGTTCCCAATTATCTGCCATGCAGTAGCTACTGCTGGTCTTATAACAAACTGAAGAAAAAACATGAAACATTATCTTTTGGTACCATTGTAAAAACAAAACCATCTGCATCAACTGGGAAGCACCCATAATGCCTGAAAATTTTGTTCTCTTTTTTTGTGTTGGGTCAATAACAAAAAGAAAAATCAATTAAAAAATGGGCAATGGACCAGAATAGACTTTTTCCAGTGAAGACATACAAGGGACCAATAGGTGTATGAAAAGGTGTTCAGCATCACTAATCAGGGAATGCAAATCAAAACCACAATGAGCTATCACTTCACACCTTTTAAGATGGTGATTATCAAAAAAACTAAAGATGGCAAATGTTGGTGAGGATGTGGAGAAAAGCAACCCTTGTGGGAATGTAAATTAGTACAGCCATTATGGAAAACAGTGAGCTTCCTCCAAAAATGAAAACTAACATATGATGCAGCAATCCCACTTCTAGTATATACCCACAGGAATTGAAATCAGGGTCTCAACGAGATACCTGCTCTCTAATGTTCATTGCAGCTAATTCACAATAGCCAAGACACGGAAGTAACCTAAATGTCACTGATGGATGAATGGAAAAAGAAATGCAATATTAATCAACCTTGAAAAAAGAAGGAATTTCTGCCATTTTTGACAACATGGATGGACCTGGAAGACATTATGCTAAGTGAAATAAGGCAGACAGAGAAAGGCGAATACTCACTTATATGTGGAATCTAAAATAGTCAAACTCATACAAGCAGAGGTTAGAATGGTGGTTACCAGGGGCTGGGGGGATGGATAAATAAGGAGCTGATGGTCAAAGGATACAAAATTTCTGTTATCAAGATAAATAAGTTCTGGAGATGTAGAACAAGCATAGTGCCTACAGCTGACAAGACTGTATTGCATACGTCACATTTGCTAATAGAGTAGATATTAAGAGTTCTTACCACAGAATAATAGTACAAAAGGAGTTGAGAGAAAACTTTGGGAGGTGATGGATATGTTTGTGGCCTTGATGGTGGTGACAGTCTCAAGGGTGTATACTTAGGTCCAAATCCATCAAGCTGTATATGGAAAAGTAAGACATAATCGTTGATTCCTCTGCACCTTGAAATACACCGTGTCCTCATCACAAGAGAAAAAAATTTGTAACTATGTATGGGGATGGATGTTAACTGGACTTATTGTGGTGATCATTTCAACATATATACAAACAATGAATCATTATGTTGTACCCCTGAAACTAATATAATGTTGTATGTCAACATTACCTCAATAAAGACAATATAACAGAGAAAACCATTTGAATATTGTAAATGAGTTCAGTGAATCCCTGAAACTGCCCCATTCCCATATGAGAGTTACTGGAAGCAGAGAGGATGAAGTAAGATGGAAGAAAGTTGTACAAAACAGTAATCAAATTAAAATCATTTAAGTTGCTATGAGCTCCTTGTGGCAAAGTTCTTTGAGCACTGATCATTCACCTTTTCTTGGAAAAGCATACTTTCAGATCCAACCCATAATAGTTTCATCATTTGCTCTAATAAGAAAATTTCAACTTAATAAATAAAACCAAAAGCATCCCTTATGTATGAATAAAGTTAGTGAACTTTACAGAGAAAAGAGCATATTTGCACACTCAATAAAGGAAACAGAAGAACTGAATGATGATTGATTCTCATTCAAGCTTATCTTTGAAAGCCAGTAAAACCAGGTTATCTTTTCAAGGATGTGTGTAGAGCTGTCAGCCTTGGAAGACAGAAATAGTGACCTCCTCTGGAGCAAAGGGCAGGCTTGCTTACTGCCCAGTATAATAGAAATAACACCCCTCTCTGGGGCAAAGGTCAGCAGACTTCCTGCCCATTATCAAAGATTTGAGTTCCTTAAGCTCTGAGTTCTTGCAACCCTCTGCATGTCACCCGGCACACTGTGTATCACCCTGTAAGAAGTGGGATTTAGTGAACCGGTGCAAATGCTGATACTCTGGCCACTGCTATTGCTGTGACATTAAGTCCTTTGTCTCTGACCCATGGGTCTCATGTCTTTTGCCAAGATCTATAAGACCATAGTAGGCTGACTTATTAACTTGCAGGTAAGGTAAAATATCAGGCCTTTCACAGTTCCTGACAAGCGCTTTAAGTAACTAGTAGTCCTAGGAACAGAGAGTTACCCAGAACAATATGCATGGATGGTCTTCATAGAAGACTTCATGCAACCAAAACTTTAATAAGGCTCTCTGACCTCTTTTATTTCTACCCCAATTAGAAGGAGAGGCACCAAGCTATTACAGACCTATGGCTTGTGCAAGCCACCTGGAGACCTAGTGACCAGAAACTTCCCATGGGGAGCAAAGACAGATGGGCATATTTCCAAAGTGGACCCATCTGCCTCCCTATCATCCAAAAGACAGTACATTATCTTAATTTATGATGATTTCATTCATTAAAATCTTGTGATGGGCCAAAGATACACTTCTAAGAGGAGTGAGGCACATGGCAGTTGTAAGTAGATTAACAGATTTGGTGAATATGAAACTCTAAACTAAACTTAGTGTTCTAATCAATTATAAGGTACAACAAATTTAATTAGATCAATTAAATGATATTTAATGGTATGCCTGATTATTACTCTGCAATAATGATCAAGAAGCTCATATAAATAACTATAATTGGTCTTACTTTAAAATATGATAGTCAAGACTTTTTGAGATAAGCTGGAGAGAAGGAAGGGGAGAAATAGATAGCTGCTCTAAAGCCACTTTCAAGACAGCTGGATCTACATGTAACCCAGGAGATCGAGGCAGATGGCTGTGTGCCTAGATCCTCCCTGAACTGTGGTTCTCAGGGATGTCACGGGGCTGAAGCAGCTTTCTGAATCGTGTTTACATGTCCATGTGTACAATACCCCTGACCATGAGGATGAAACACCATTCAATCATCCCTTACACCTCTCTAATTTACAATTAGATTTCAAAATCATTGTATCATTACATGATCATTTATTCCTCAAACCTGTAGGATGGCGAGCTAAAAGAAAATCAAATTTCAATGGCTTCTTTTCTTTCAAGGACCAAGACGTTCTTTCACAGTTGGAATACGGATTAGAGGATAAATCCAAGTCAATGGAAACAACTTAAGAAATGAACAGAGGAATATTTCATTCCTATATATACACAGTTTTCACTGTGGCAAAAACAGAGTTACATTTTAAAAAATGAGAATTTTTTGAAATTTTATAGATATTAAAGACATTGTTTTGCTTATATTCCCTTTGGTTTACCAAATGAAACTCACTCTTTAATGGGCATTTCTAGCATTGAGTGCTAATAACAGCAGCTTTTTAAAATTCTTATTTTTCCCCGGTCAAAGACCAAGGGCAGAGGTCATCAAGAGGTCAAGTCTAATCTACCTACAGATGTGGCAGGCTTAACTATGGATGTTCAAGCCAGACATTGCCAGCAGAACCAAATCTCTTCACCCATAGGTGAGTTTTTACTAGTAATCACAGAGACTTAAGAATATCAAAGGAAATTCTGTGGTTTTTTTGTGTGTGTGTGTGAGAAGGACCAGTCCTGAGCTAACATCCAATGTCAATCCCCCACTTTTTTGCTGAGGAAGACCGGCTCTGGGTTAACATCCGTGCCCATCCTCCTCTACTTTATATGGGACACTGCTACAGCATGGCTTAAGAAGCGGTGCATCGCTGTGTGCCTGGGATCTGAACCGGCAAACCCCGGGCCGCTGCAGCGGAGTGTGTGGGCTTAACCGCTTGTGCCACTGGGCAGGTCCTCAAAGGAAATTCTTTATTAAGAACCAAAGTTATAGATTCCTATCTTGGATTCATTACTTTGAATTTTTGACCCAAATCATATATATCGATTGGACCATGCTCAATTCTATGATCTTTGGAAGATTCAGCCTACAGCTGAAGAGAAACAGATGCGACACCAATATCTTATCCTCTCTGAAGTCCAACTGAGAGCCCCTGGAGTCAGAAGTTTTCAAGACAAGAAAAAGTCATCCTTCTGAACAGAGAGAGTAGAGGCTATTCAAACATTCAACTTTAAATTGTTAACATGACTCGTTAGAATGTGATGGAGCAAGCATAATACCTTCTAAGTTTCAAGATTTTTCTCCAGAATACTGAGATGGATGACCTTGAAGGCCAATTTCCCCATAAATGTATTTATTCAGTGATAAAATTAATTTCCCTATAAAATAATTCCCATAAAAATGTTAAAAATATATCATAGTCTCTCACTAAAAGGAAACAAAGCAAACTGAGCAGTTGAATAGCGGTGCAATAAATTCCATACAATGATCTTACTGCAGCGTTATGTACAATAGTGAAACTGGATGTAATCCCATTTCTATCAAAGAAGAAGTAAACAGATTATGGTATTCCTGTTCTTTGGAATACCTCTAAAACATTTAAAATGGTAAGTTAGAATGATGTGCACTGATAACGGGAAACGTCTATGATATATGGTTTGGGAAACAGCAAATTGCAAAACGATGTAGTTATGTAATTTATGTTAAAAAACTTTATGTGTGTTTATAAATACATAGGAAATGTCCAGAAGAATAAACCCCACCTTGTTAACAACAGTTCCCTCTGAGTAGAGCAGTGAGTTTTCAGGGAAGAGGATGAAAGTGGAGGGTTTCGTTTTCTATAGATCTGTGTAATTTGACATTTTTAACAGGGTGTATTTCTTTCATAATTAGAAAAATGAGTGATGTGGCCATTTTGTGCAGGGCAACAGTATTATGTTCACCAGTCTCTGTACTGTATGTTACTGCACAGCACGGACTGTAGGAGAAAGCCCAGGGGAGCAATGAAGACAAAGAAGACATGACACCCGCAAAAAGTCAGTGGAGTATTTCTACATAACAAACCTTCCAGGCGAGTGATGGTCAGTGTCCACTGCTCCAGCTCTCGCAATAAACCTAGAACCTTCCCAGGATAAGCCTGAGGACCACGCCCAACTAGTCCACTGCCTGCCCGGGGCCTGTATATGCAAGGTGACTGCCATCAAGCAGATAATGGACTCAGGATGGGGTGAGAGGCGGAGTTCCAAGTGGAGATTCAAAATGTACCAAGAAATTTTGTGAAGTGAAGGAAGCTACTCGACCTCTCTGAGCCTCAGTGTCCCCCCCCTGTAGAATGGGGATCACAGGTCTACTTCACAGAGCTGTTGGGGAAGATACATAAAAGTGCCTGTGACAGCCAGTGTCTACATTATTAACAAAGTTGTATCTGACTTCAGAATAATCGATGAAAAGAATAATGTTAATGAGACCAAAGACGAGATGCCCAGCTTCATAAGCAGCATGAGAATGAGAGGAGCTCTGACTAAGCAGGGTTCTTCACAGCTCCACTGGAGAGGACGAACACGGGCTACACCTGGATAAGTCAATGTTGTACAATGACTCGTGTAGTGAGGGTGGGTCCCTAAAGACACTGCGAAATACAGTTACACACAGTGGCTCCTAGGAAACAACTACAAAGCAATCAACACAGCAGATAGGAATAGGAAAGGGGCAAGCAGAGGAGGGCAAGAGCCACAAAATCTGATGGAAGACACTGAACCACGATGAGCTCCCAGCTCTGTCAACAGCTGTTGTGGTTGCGCTAGGAGATCAAACTTCTTAGAAAGCCATTGTGGGGACGCTGGGAGCACAGTGGTCACTGCAGCCACACCTCAACAGCAGTGCATCGGAGCACACACACCCCAAAACTTTCCTCTCCATTAATTCTTGTTTTAAGTTGATGAATATCCTCATGTTTCAATGTCTCCTTCCAACCCTTGTGGACGAGTGTTGTCAGAACCCCCTGAAAAATGCACAGGCCAGAGTAGGATGGAACACTGGGCGCTGGGGGAGCAGCGCTGCACCTGACCACACGCACTATCACCTGGGCCTATTGAACACGAGAGAAGAATCCGAGGATGCGGTCTAATGAGAATTCCCTGTCTTGCCACATTCAGAGACACCACAGAGTTTCTCGTCCATTTTACAAAATAACATTTTACAAAAATGTTAGAGAATTCATGTGTCATTTATTCATAAAGAGGCAAATTCTTGACAAAGTGACAGGGTCCAGTTTCCATGACCAGGTTTTTCAGTTATTTTGATAATATCCCACATTCAGGAATCGGAAATGTAACCTACTGGGATGTGTAATATAAACAAGGACTTTTTTTCATGTAGATCAATGCCCAGATTTTTGGGGAGGACATAAGTCGTGAAAGCTGCTAACCACTCCTCCACAGGTTTCAATAGAACTTTTAAATTAATTTACCAATCTCAGGAAAAGAGATTTTGGCCATTCAAATTTTTTATTTCTGCATTCAAGTGTACAGTATAGCCAAGAGAATAAACAGAAAAAAATTGACAAGAAGATCTTGCTTGCATTTCATCTTTTGCAAATAAGCAAGCTATTTTATGCTCTGTTCCTTTCACTATTCTAATCAATTTTTAAAGAATACGGTACATCTGACTATCCCTGGGCGTGTTTATCCGGGAACTTTGCCGGAATCCAAAGCAGAGATGTTAAAGCTGACGAATTTCAAATGCTGCCCAAGTGCTGTCTACCTTACACATCCGTCTCCCAAAGGTGGACCACCGGTCTCTTCCTGAGGGATCAGAGTCGTCACCTGTGTCTCTGAGAGACTGGCCACTCAGGCCTGAGCTGAGATTAGGTGATCAATCTAAAGGGCAAAATGCTTAAGCTATTCTCATCTTAAGGATGCTGTTTCAGAGGCCTCTGCACTGGAATGGGTTGGTGAAAATGGCCTACTAGATACTTTCCTGGGAATTGGCTTGTTCTCCTCTGCTCTTAGCGGATCCTGGGGAAACCAGTGATTAACATCAAGGATGCCTCAACTTCCACATCTGCAAAAAAGGCAAGCAACAGCCAATGTTACCACCCTGCAAAGCTCTTAAGTTGTGCTTGTAAGAGGGGCCACAAGGGCGAATTTCTCCCAAAAGCTAATGAAATGTTGGCACTTTGGCTGGAGAAGGCAGAGGGCAACATGCAAAGTGGAAAGTTTCTGGGATGTCAAACCAGTTCCCATAAGCATTTTAGAGAAGCACCTGGCCCTGGACTAGGTAGGAGGCTGTGGAAAGACCCACAGGCATGCAGGTGGGAGGAGGAATCAAGCCACGGAGGGAGGCGGTGTGGAAGAGGGATGAGTCTGGCTTCAACTTTGGACAAAAGCAGTTGCACGCTGCAGGCCAGAGGCTGCCCATGCAGCCTCCACACCCTCCTAACGCCCTGGTCCTTCTCGTCCCATCACATCCCTCCGGGGCTCAGTCCACGTGGAGCAGGTGCAGGACAAGTGTCTGCAGCCAATGACGGTTTTGCCCTCAGCCAAACACACACCACCCTGTTCCTCCCCCTAGGGCTAGGCACCGCCCTGTGCCCAGAGCATCCTGGGAGTTGTAGTCCTGCAGCCCTTCAGGCTGCCTGCTGGGAGCAGTTAAGAGACAAAAGCTCCCAGCATGCACAGCTAGGGGCCCCAATTCCTGCCTCGTCCCTCCGTCCCTGGGCCCCAATCCTCTGCTTCTCGACCCCACTCTCTACCCCGCCTCTTCTCTATCCCACACCCACCCTTCATGCCCTGTGCACCCCCCAGAGTATGCGCAGTGAGGATGGACTGCATCCCTTGAGCCCGGTACTCAGATAGGGGTGGGGCTCACCAGACTAGCTGTTGCTGAGGATGCTTGCAGCCCTATTGGAAGCACCCTGGTCAGTATTTGAAAAGTAAATTCAATATCTAAAATGGAAATACTGGGTGCCTGGGATCCTGGAATTTGCCTTTTCAAGGCCACCGGTCCTACCATCCCCTGCATCCCTCCAGGCTGCCATGATCCTCCCTCTGGACCCCGTGGTCAGGGTCGCTGCAGAGATCCTCCTTTTGGACCCCACCCACCTGAAGGGCCCATACCTTGGTCAGGCATCTTAGAAGGACTGCCCTGAGACATGTCATAAAAAGGAGAAAACATCACAGTGCACAGCCCCAATTCCTGCATTGTACAGACAGGAAACTCAGATGCACTGGTAAGTGACCCCTAAGCCACTTTGGGTAACCACACTCATGCCCCTTGTCCGACGCTGCACACAGGCTTGTTCACTGGACTTCTTTATCCCAGTGTGGACCTCTTGGCCTCGTTAACACAGACAACAGCACCAAAACTTCTCGTTGCTCTTTCCCACTATGTTAAGCAAGTTTGTGTAGGAAGGTAATATGCAATTTCTGCTCTACTATAGGGCTGGCTCCTTGGCAACCAGTTTTAATATCCCTTTTTAAATATACCCTCAGAATCACAAAATAATTAAGCAAAATAATTTGTTGCTGTTGGGGGTTATGGTGATAATTCTCTGAAGTCATTTTTCCATTTAGCTACTCTGACTCCAAATACTACAGCACCACATGCTTCTCAGACTGGTGGATGCACAGCTCCACTTCTTTGCAGAGAGGATGCACAACAGCAGAATATCCGTGGCCCGACTTTCTGGAGCATCAGTATTACTACAAGATTTAGAAGAAGCAAAGTTATGTCATTTCCGAGGTAAGGAGTTAAAAACTTAAAACTAAGATGAGGTGGGAAAGTCATATGCCATTAATAATTGTCAGTAATCTGTGCCTGAAATGTCAGACTGTCTCTGAGACCCTATTTCCCATTGTTTTCAATAGGAAAAATTAGAAAACATAGCAAATCTATCGAAAAACCCTACCAATTTCCTAAGTCATGATATGGCACCCAGACATAAGTTACGAACATCATGTGCTCCTCGTTTTGTTCCTCATTCAACCCAGTCCCACAGGTCTTGAATGCATGCTGTGAACACTGCACTGTGCTAGGTGTCGAGGCCTTGGTGAGCATCATCGTGGGAGTGGAACTTGCTGGAGAAAGATGACATCATAAAATCTCAAAACCATGCCAGTTACCAAATTGAGGCAAGAATGGAAAGACCCAGGGGACCACACAGGGTGAGGGCATTAATAGATACTTGGGAGTATTAAAATCCATCTGATGATGTCATGAGTGAATGTGTTCCACTTTAAAACAAAACCCTGCTGTTATTCTGAGATATTGAGTTAGGATCTTTGTGCAAATATGCAGGATTTAAAATGTTTATTGATGTATAACATGCGTACAGAAATATATGCAGAAGTCATCCATGTAAACCTCAAAGAATTATTATAAAGTGAACACACTTGTGTGACCAAGAACTAGCAGCAGCTTCACTCAGACCTGAACAATCCCTTTCTTCCTCCTTCCTCCTCAAAGGTAACCAATATCTTACCAAAAAACACTGTATATCAAGTTTGTCTTCTTATACAAGTGTTTTATTACAGAAAATTTCTGTTTTATTACAGAACAATATCTGAGAGCATTCTGCTCTGTGGATGCCAGAAAATTTTAAACAATATACAAAAAAACAAAATAGCATAGTAGGCCCATCACCCAGCTTCAACAACTACTAATCATCTGCCATTTTTGTTTCATCCACACTCCATCCCATTCCCACCTCACTTTATCATTTTTTTAGTCTTTTGTGTGTGTGTGGAGGTAAGATGTACAGTGAAAGGCACAAATCTCAATTCTACAGTTTTGGCAAATAAACATGCCCATATAACCTTCACCCCTTTAAGAATAGAATGTTTCCAACACCCCCAGAAAACTCCTTCCTGTTCATTCTCAGGCAATTTTTTCCTTCCCCTGAGGCAACCTCTGTTCTGGTTTTTTCACCATAGGTTCATCTTGGCTGAAATCATCCCACGTGTATTGTTTTCTGTCCAGCTTGCCTCCCTCGGCACGAGGTTGATGAGACTCACCCAGCATGTGTGTGTCAGCGTTTGCTCCTTGGCACGGCTTAGGGTGTTCTGCTCTGTGGATGCCCTACAGTGTGCTCGTCTTCCTCCTGGGGACTTGCAGGTCATCTCCTGTGAACATTCTTGTACAAAAGCTTTTTGTATGCTGTTTGATTCCTTTATTAGCATTTAAGTGACACACATTTTGCACTTTTTAGTGGTTGTTCCAGATTACAATATACATCTTTAATTTATCACAGCCTACCTAGACTTAATAGTGCACCAGTTTAATCAATGTAAAATATGGAAGCCTTGCTACAGAACAGTTCCATTTACCTCTGTCTGTCCTTTGTGCTATTGTATTCATAAATTTTACATCTACTCATGTTATAAATCCCACAATACAGTGTTATAATTTTTGCTTTAAATAGTCATAGGACTTTTAAATAAATTAAGAGAAAAAAGTTAAGTATTTGGAGGTAGATGCTTTGAGGTTCTGCAAATGTACTGTTTCTTCTTTAAGTTTCACCCACAGTTTTTGCATTCACCAGTCAGTCTTGCCCACAGTAATTATTACTGTGGTGTTCTAGTGGCAATTTTCTATTTCACGCTATCCAGCTGCGGTTATTATTTGGAATTCTGTGAGGAAGATTCCCCTCCTCCCTCTCCCTTCCTTCTTCCTCTCTTTCTCTCTTTCTTTCATTCTTTTTTCCCCCTTTTTTCTTTCTTTCTTATTTAATCTTTTTTATATCAGTATAGACTCATGGATATTTATTTTATTCTCTGGGTAATAATCCAATGCTACCATTATTTATTTTGTTGCTCACAGTTTTCCAACTTGAGCCATTGGGAAGTCTTTCAGATTGATTGCTTTTGACACATCTCATCATTTTCTGTGTTTTTTTTTTAAAGCACTTTCAGACTTCCTGGCACTACAAGATGCTCCAGGCTTATCTTGTATTTTCCATCTCCAGCCCTAGAAGTACCCATTTCTCCAAGAAAACCTGCTTATTTTTATTGGAAAATGATATTTAGAAACCAAGATCTAGGAGCTAGGTGTGCTCATTGATACTAGGGTGTCACTGCTTCTAGACCCTCTCAGCAGAGCTTGGAAATGTATGTATGAATATAAACTCAGGTATACACATCTATCAATCGATCTATCAGTCTATCAATCTGTCTATCTGGATAGATATATTAAAAGAGGCATGGATTCATACTGAGAATTCCAACTCCAATCCAGCACCACAGAGTTTATTCTAGCATTCTCCTTTTGCTTATTTGTAACTTCTTTCACCAACAGTGAGAAACTTAACTCCAGTTAGCTACAATATATTTACTAATGTGTCAACTACTATCAGAATTGCTAATCCATACCCTTATGAAAAACAAACTTACCACCTAGAGTACAGTGTTTGTGTCGAGTACATTAGTTTTACAGTATCCCGTCAAAACATTGTCTTCCACAGTTACTCAGGTCAGGACCTTTCATCTCCACACCTTCAGTGTGGTTATGTCACATGCTTATAATACAGTGAGATTCATTTGTCACTTCATTCCATCTGAGTTCCCTAGCATCCTGATTGATTTTTAAAATTTGCAGAGTAAAATTCACTGTTTGTGGTGTACAGTTCTATGGGTTTTGACAACTTTATGGTCGTATATCCACCCCCACAGTACCATACAGAGCTGTTTTATTCACCCCCAAATTTCTCTCATGCTGTCACTTTGTAGTCAACCCCTTCCCCCACTCCATCCGTTGGCAACCACTGATCATTTTCCATCCCTGTATTTCTGCCTTTGCTAGAATGTCATATAAATGGAATCATATACTATATAGCCTTTTGAATCTGGCTTCCTTCCCTTAGAGAAATGCATCCAAGATTCATCCATGTTGTTGTGTGAATTAAGAGTTTATCCTTTTTATTGCCAAGTAGTATTCTAATGTACCGATGCACCACAGTTTCTTTCTCCATTCACCTTATGAAGGACATTTAGTTTGTTTCCATCTTTGACAATTATGAATAAAATGGCTATGAAGATTCACACAAGGATTTTTGCTTAAACATTAGTTTTCAATTTGTTTCACTAAATACCTAGGTGTGGGATATCTGTGTCATATAATAAGTATATGTTTAACTTTATAAGAACCTGCTAAACTGTTGTCTGAATGCAACTATCATGTTGCATTCCCAGTTCTAGTTGCTCCTAGTCCTCACCAGCACTTTGTAGTTGCAATTTTATTGGTATTTGCAATTTTATTTTTTTATTTTAGCCATCTAATTGGTGTGTGGTATCTTGTTGTGGCTTCTGCTTCCTTTATGAAAGTGAGTTCTGCTAAATATAGGATCCTGTGTTGACTTTTGGGTTTTCTTTCTGTACTTGAAAGATGTGAATTTGTTGTTGATTTGTCTATTTTTTTTTTTTTATAATATATCATCCTTCATTCACGTTATTTCTCCTTCTATGTAATGTCTTCCCTGGTATGTATGTATTTCCCTGAATGCTTTCAGGATTTTCTTTTTATCTTTGGATTTTAACAGCTTGACTATCATGTGCCGAGGTATGGTTTTATTTTGTATTTTATTTTGTGGGTTTGTTGACTTTCTTAGATCTAAAATTTTAGATTTTCCACCAAATTTTGGAAGTTTTATGTTATTACTTATTGATTTGCCTTTCTGTCTCATTTAATTTTTCTGTCATTCCTCTCTCTGCTGGGGACTCAATCATCTCACAGGTTGTAAGGCTCTTTTCATTTTCCTTCAAAAATTTTACATTCTTTTCTTCAGACTGGATAATTTCTTTTGCTCTGTCTTCATGTTTCTTCTACTGTTTCTAATCTACTGGTAAACTCATAAGTACTTTTTTTTATTTCATCTTCCTATTTGGTTCGTTTTTATAATTCCCATTTCTCTGCTGAGTTTCCACATCTGTTCATTCATTATGAGAATATGTTTCTTTACCACCATTATCATCTTTATAAAAGCTAATTTCTTATCCTTGTCTGCTAATTGCAACAACTTGGGGATAGTTTCTACTGCCTGCTTTTGGTCATATATGGATTACATTTTCCTATTTCTTCAAATCTCATGCTTTTTTAAATTGTGTACTGGAAATCATGTATGATAGTTATAGAGACTTTGGATTCTATTGTATTCCTCTGAAGAGTGTTGTTATTTTTCTAGCAGGGAGTTAACTTGGCTGGACTGAAACTCCAATCCTATCTCCTTTACAGTGGGCATAGCTGAAATCTTCAATCAGATCTTTCATCTTCCAACTGCTGTTTTTACAATAGTCCCTCTGGGACCTACCCTGCATGTGTGTTGTTCAAAGATCTGCCAATTTGGTGTGTGTGGGGGGGAGACTTTCATACATATTTTGAGATTTTCCTCTTAGTGGCTCCCTCCTTTCCAGAATTTCTCCCCTAACTTTCCAGCTACTCTGGCAGCCCCAAAATACATCCTCTAACATTACAAGTAAGACTGTAGTTTCTCCCCTGTCTGGGCCACGTACAGATTTTGGAATGCTTTGAGTTAAAAGCCTCAAGCTTGCAAATATCTCCTGGTGCAATTCCCATCATTCAAGGGAAGACTCCCTCTCAGTTCTGCTTGCTTTGGAAGAGATTTATACATACACACATATACACATTTATTGTATGTGTATTACATATAGATACATGAGTCTATGTAAATATATATATATAAAGTATATATATATACTATATATATACAATATGTATATACTATATATATATATACAATATGTATATATAATAAATATATAAAATATTTTATGCAGATTTTATCACTGTTATCTGTGAGAGTGTTAGTTCAACAAGCTACTCCACCATTACTGGAAGCCAGACCTCGGTTTTGTTTCTTTTTTGGATTTTATATAAATGGAATTATACAATACATAGCCTTTTGAATATAATTTCTTTTATGTATCATTATGGTTGTGATATTCATCCATGCTATTGCATGTAGCTAGTGTTCGTTCATTTGTTGAAAATAATTAATTATTTAATGGTCATAAAATATGCATAACATAAAATTGACCATTTTAACCATTTTTATGTGTACAGTTCAGTGATATTCAGTACATTCACATTATTGTGTAGCCATAACTTCCAACCATCCACCGAACTATTTTCACCTTGCACTGAAACTCTGTGCCCATTAAGCAACAACTCCCTGTTATCCCTCCCTCTTGCCCCTGGGAACCACCATTGTCCTCTCTATTCCTATGAATTTGACTTCTCTAAGTACCTTATATGAGTGGAATCATACAGTATTTTTCCTTTTGTGGCTGGCTTTATTTCACTTAGAATAAAGTCTTCAAGGTTCATCCATGTCATAGCATACGTCAGAATTCCTTCCTTTTTTTTTTTGTTTTTTGGTGAGGACTATCGGCCCTGAGTTAACATCTGCCATTCCTCCTCTTTTTGCTGAGGAAGACTGGCCGTGGACTAACATCCATGTCCATCTTCCTCCACTTTATATGGGAAGCCGCCACAGCATGGCTTGCCAAGCAGTGCATCAGTGCGTGTCCATTATCCGAACTGGTGAACCCCTGGCCACCGCAGCAGAGCGCAGGCACTTAACCGCATGCACAACCGGACCGGACCCAGAATTCCTTCCTTTTTAAGGGTGATTGGTATTCCATTATGTTATAAACCACATTTTTTTTTTTTGTCAATTCATCCTTTGATGGACACCTGGCTTACTTCAAGCTTCTGGTTATTTTGAGTAATGCTGTTAAGAACACGGGTGTACATATATGTCTTTATACCTCTGCATTCACTTCTTTTGGAGGTATACCCATAAATGGTGTTTGAGATTCATTTTTTCACATGGGGGAGGGTTCCCCACACCTCCAACAAGAAATACTTGGAATGGCAGCTGGTCGTCAGATAATTCAACTCAATTTGATGCTGTCAACCCAGAGATACATCCGATTCCACAGGTTGAGGGCTCAGTCCTATAAGACTGCACACCCACCCAACCTCACTTCAACTTCATATGTTAGTTAGAAGCCCAGGCTGTTTCCTGTACTTCTGACTGACTGGCTGTAAACCAGAGCTTCCTACAACCTCTTCCTTGGGTTTGATTAATTTGCTAGAGTGGCTCACAAAACTCAGAGAAACATTTACTAGATCACCAGTTTATTATACAAGGATATAACTCAAGAACAGCCTGTTGGAAGTGGTGCATAGGGAAAGGTATGTGAGAAGGGACACAGAGCTTTCATGCAATCTCCAGATGCACCACTCTCCAAGCACTCCTTGTCATTGTCAACCTGGAAGCTCTCTGAACCTCCTTCTATTGGGATTTTTATGGAGGCTCCCTCACGTAGGCATGATCAATTATTAACTCAGTTTCCAGCCCCTCTCCCCTCTCTGGAGGATAAGGGGTAGGGCTAAAAATTCCAAGCTTCTAATGAGGGCTTGGTCTTTCTGGTGACCAGCCCCCATTTAAGAGCCCACCCAGAGTTGCCTCAATAGAACAAAAGATTCTCCTAGTGTTCTTATCACTTAGGAAATTACAAGAGTTTTAGGAGCTCTGTGTCAGGGAATGGGTCAAAGACAAATATTAGAACAAGAGATGCTCTTAGTGTTCTTATTGTTTAGGAAAGTAAAAGGTTTTCAGTAGCTCTGTTCCAGGAATTGGAGGCAGACACCAATAAATATATTTTCTATTATTTCAGAACCCATAAGTGGAAATTCTAGATCATATGGTAATTCTATTTTTAATTTTTGAAGGAACTGCCATACTGTTTTCCAGTTTTATATTCTCACCATCAAAGTATAAGGGTTCCAATTTCTCAACATCCTTACCAACGCATGTTATTTTCTTATTTTGTGATAGTAACTATCCTAATGGGTGTGAAGAGGTATCTCATTGTGGTTTTATTTTTGCATTTTCCTGATACTTTGTGATGTTGAGCATCTTTTCATGTGTTTATTGGCCATTTTATATCTTCTTTGGAGAAATGTGTATTCAAGTCCTTTGTGCATTTTTAAATTGGTTTTTTTTTATTGTTGAGTTGTAGGAGTTCTTTATATATTCTAGTTATTAATCCCTTATCAGATATGTGATTTGCAAATATTTTCAGCCATTCTGTGTGTTGCCTTTTTACTTTGTTGATTTTATCTTGTGATACAGAAAACCTTTGCATTTTAATGAAGTCCAATTTGTTTTTTTGTTGTTGCTTATGTCTTTGGTGTCATATTGAAGAAATCATTGTTGGCAATGGCATTTGGACCCAATGACATGCAGCTTTTTCTCTGTGTTTTCTTCTAAAGATTTTATAGCTTCAACTGTAACATTTATATCTTTGATCCATTTTGAGTTAATTTTTAGATATCGTGTGAGATAAGGGTCCAACCTCATTCTTTTGCATGTGGGTATCCAGTTTTCCCAGCACCATTTGTTGAAAAACTTATCCTTTCTCCAATGAATAGTCTTTGCACTCTTGTCAAAAATCATTTGACCGTATATGTAAAAGTTTATTTCAGGGCTCTGTATACTACTTCGTTAGTATATTGTGTTTATTTATGCGAGTACTACACTGTTTTGATTACTTTGTAGTAAGTTTTGAAATCAGAAAGTGCGAGTTCTCCAAATTTGTTCCTCTTTTTCTAGATTGTTTTGTCTATTCAGGGTCCCTTGAGAGTCCATATGAATTTTAGGATAGATTTTTCTATTTTTGTAAAAAACATCATTGGAATTTTTACCTCCTTGTGTAAGTTGATTCTTAAGTATTTTACTCTTTCTGATGCTATTGTAAATAAAAATATAATGATTGTAAATTTCTTTTTCAGATTACTTATTATTAATGTATAGAAGAACAACTAATTTTTTCATGTTTATTTTGTGTTCCACTAGTCTGCAGAATTTATTAGTTCTAACAATTTTTTTTTGTGGAATTTTTAGGGGTTTCAACGAATAAGATATTATTTGTAAACAAATATAATATTGCTTCTTCCTTTCCAATTTGGATGTTATTTCTTTTTTTAGCTAGATCTTCTAATATCATGTTGAATAGAAGTGGTGAATTTATGACAGTGTATTGTTCTGTTATGTATTTCACTTTTTTAAAAAGAGTGATAGGGCCGGCCCCGTGGCTCAGCGGTTAAGTGCGCGCGCTCCACTGCTGGCGGCCCGGATTTGGATCCTGGGCGCGCGCCAACGCACCGCTTCTCCGGCCATGCTGAGGCCGCGTCCCACGTGCAGCGACTAGAGGGATGTGCGGCTATGACATACAACTATCTACTGGGTCTTTGGGGGGAAAAATAAATAAATAAAATTATAAAAAAAAAAGAGTGATAGTTGAGGCCACTTAGATAATCAAAAGTTGAGAAAATAAGGAACTGATATACTCTGTAAGCTTCAAATATTTTCAAGCATAAGATACAATAAGAACTAAAACTAACAAAATGGTAGAGGAGATAGAGATAAGAGGATGAAATTGCAAAACTGAATCTATGATAATATCACAATGGCTAGCGTTGTGGTGCCAAGAAGGTGGTGAAGTCAAAGAATTCGTAAAGATGATAATAAACAGACTGCAAAGAAAAAGACTAAAATTTTTATAGAGAGAATTTTACAGCGATATTACAGATAGAGAACAGGGAAGAGAAGTTCGATTAAGAGACAATCTGCTTCTTAAATTACTTCCACAGTAGAGAACAAAAAATCAATTAGCTGAAATACTTATTCCCCTCTATGACCCTATCTTTATCTGCAAAATCTCAGCCCTGGATCAATGTCACAATCCTCCTTTTCCATACTTGGGGAACAGAGCAATTAAGCTCATCTGAAACCTCAACTGCCCAGCCTGTGAAATAAGGCCGGCCATCCATTCTCACAGAGAAGCCAACTGGAGGTAGGATTTTTGCTTCTGAATTCAGCTGAACATCTTCAAAGAATTGTATCTGGCCTTCCTTATCCAGGGCTATCAGTGAAGGGCTGGCTGGCTTTCAGAGAAGAGCAATTCACAGTCAGCTGAGACATTTTCCGGTGAGCTCTCCAGAGAAGGCTGCGGGGCTTGACAGTAAGAATTGATTTCTATACAGGTTATAATTTTTATTTATTCAGAGATTAATAAAGAAATTTACATGGTAAGTATTACTTGTTATCAAGAACCAATATTGTCTATTCTCTGGTCAGTTATGCAAAATCCTCCTCTCAGGGTCCACTCATGGACAAAGCCCAGATTTAATCTCCAACTGTCTGCCAGGCACTCTGTGGTCCGTGGGAAGCCCTCAAGTTGGCAGCCTCTTCCCTTGTGTCCTGTGCTGGTGTTTAATCTTCCATCTCTTCAGGGTGCAACTAGACAGAGGCCTATCAGATCCTCAAGGGACTTGACATTGGAGAAATATACTTTTCATTATCTTTAGATTTCTACACTTTTCAAAAAGACTTTCAGCATTTCCAGTAATTGTGCAGCAGTTTACCCAACACTAAGGTTCTCACTATTGAAAATTAAAATAAATAAATTTTGTAAAGCAAAAAAATGATCTTTGCAATTTTGTACAGAATCTATGTAATGGGTGCATCCTTATAAATGGAGGAAAGATAACAAATTTAACTATTTTGGTTAGTTAACACAGTAAGTAATATACTTTATATATTATCAATTTTGAGATTATTTGTATTTAAAAATACTGCTTCAAACCCCTAAATCATTGTAAGTGGTAGAGTCTGCCATCTGCTTTGGCTGAACAGTTATATACAACAAGTCAGCCAAAATTCCTCCATTCCTGTATAATCTTATATATGGGTGGTAATGGTTAGTTCTTATAGATTGTTCGAACACGTGCATATCACAAAACACAAGTGGCCATTAAAAATTAAAATATTCACCAAATACAAGGTTATCTGATTCCCAGAAAAAGAAAATATTACTGTAACATTAAGGCTAAAACTGTCAAAAAGGAAGCCAAGATACACTCAAGTCAAGCTTTTGCTGAAAAGTTAATTGTCTCATCTTTGAAAATTTATCATGTTTATTATGTAAGCAAGATACTTTCAGAGCTTAGAATATAGAAAGTCATTATTGGTAAGTCAACATTGTGATCATTTATTTTGTAAATGTTAATGCGAGAGATGTAATTCATTTTCTACTATATTAGGATTATCAAGTTCCGCTAAATCTAAGGCCACGTTACTGGCAAGTTGGGATACCTCTAGACATCTGAAAAATATGAGTCCTACACAGAAGCTTATACATTCTCTATTCATCAGGTTCTAAATTCTAAAACCTTCTAAGGTTTTGGAACAAACCAATGGCATTCCAAATTGACAGTAGGGCATACATGATCCTATAGGAAGAGAAATTCAGATTTTGTTTTTTTTTAAATTTTATTTATTTATTCATTTTTCCCCCAAAGCCCAAGTAGATAGTTGTATATCATAGCTGCACATCCTTCCAGTTGCTGCATGTGGGAAGTAGCATCAGCATGGCCGGACACGTGGTGTGTCGGTGTGCACCTGGGATCAGAACCTGGGCCACCAGCAGCAGAACACGTGCACTTAACTGCTAAGACACGGGGCCGGCCCAAAAATCCAGATTTTAAATAAAGGAGCTTGTGCACAAAAATAAAGTACGTATTCAAGTCTGAAAGGGGATTTCAAGAAGGAAGGGACCCTCAGAACATGTGGTAAGTGGTAAATAACTTACCAAGGGCTCTCTAAAGGAGAACATATTGTGAACAAAACAGCTTCACAGGCAGAGAGCTAAAATGGCATCTCTGGAACCCTTAAAATGAAACAGACGCTCAACTATTTTTTCCTAAAACTTAAAATGCGTCTTATCCTCCAAACAAATACCACCTCCCTGCCTTGCGGCTTACCTGGGCATGGTGACGTGTTGGAATCATTTCTTTAATTCCCTGGCTCTTAAACTTGATGGGCACCAGAAGCACTGGGAGGCCTTGTTGAAACCCAGATTGCCAGGCCCCACCCCAGAGTTTCCAGTTCAGCAGGTCTGCAGCAGCACCTGAGAATTTGCATTTCTACCCAGTTCCCAGGTGATGCTAATGCTGCTGGTCCAGGGACCCCACTTTGAGAACCACAGCCTAACTTACACCCTATATATGGTTACCAAATCCATTATTTCATCCTTTGGTTGCTACTTTTCATTTATCACATCAACACCTTAGCTCTGAATCTCCTCACCTAGTAATGGGAATACTTGGAGAGTTTCACAGCTGGTTCTCCTTTCCGGCTCAGTTCTCCCTCTTCCTCTCAATACTACATTCTCTTGCCAGGTAATTGTTCCTTAAACATCAGTTCATCATAGTTCTTCCTTGCTCAAAAACTCATGGCTAGGGGCCAGCCCCGTGGCGTAGCAGTTAAGTGCTCACGCTCTGCTGCTGGCAGCCCAGGTTCGGATCCCAGGTGCACACCAATGCACCGCTTGTCAGGCCATGCTGTGGCGGCGTCCCATATAAAATGGAGGAAGATAGGCACAGATGTTAACCCAGGGTCAGTCTTCCTCAGTAAAAAGAGGAGGATTGGCCATAGATGTTAGCTCAGGGCTGATCTTCCTAACCAAAAAAAGAAAAAATTCATGCCTCTTATGGTGAGCACAAGACATTTTAAATTCTCTACTTGGCTCATAAGGTCTTTAATAGCCTTACTTGAATAGTAAAATGTGGACACCCTGTTCCCTACCTATCTACTATAAAGGAGTATGTGAGGATTACATAAGATACAGTCAGTTTTCATTATGCACAGTGTGACATTCTATAAATTCACTGTGAACACTGAATCAGTGAATATGCTCCTACGGGAACACTGCTCCTACGGGAAATGCAGGGTTAGGTTCCTGCAAGCTTTAGTCACATTTTCTTCAACTGATCAATACATAACTTTGTTTTCTGTGTTTCTCTTTAAAGTCACCTTATTTAATATATATTGTTGATATATTAACATTGAACTCACACCAACAGCACTGTAACTCGTGACTGAAAGAAGCTTGTCTAACACACATACTTTCTCTGTAAAGGCACGTCACAGCCTCTTGCTCTGAGGAACACCAGGCAGCATTGCAGCACTACACATGGGGGACATATTAAACAGCAAAGTCACCAACACAACGCACAAAAAGATAAGAAATGGGGCACTAAATAGACTGCAAGAAGGACACTTGTTTACAGTATGGGCTGAAACAAGAGGGCAGAGCGTCACCTTGTTCCCCTCAGCTGGGACATGCACGTCGAGTGAATCAAATTTTTCAACACATTGTGCATATCTACAAATGGACATGAAAGCCCTGAGAGTGTTGATTTGGGGGCTGCCAGTTCATTTTAGCTAATGGGCAAGTGTGCAAACCCGGAATCCACAAATAATGAGGATCAACTATATTATGAAAGCATCTTTTCAAAACCAGAGTATTGCTCAGAAATAAGAGCAATTATGATAACATAACAGCTAACATTTAAGTGCCTACTATGTGCCAGGAGCTCTTCTAAGCACTTTATATTAGTTAATGCATTTCAATCTCACTAAAACCCTATGAGACAGGAGTTAGCAGTAGCCCCATTTTATAGATGAGGAAACTAACGCTCAGAGAGTAAATATTTTGCACAGATTCCCCAGTTAAAAGTGGAATAACTGGGATTGGTGCCCAGACAAACTAGTCCAAAGCCCACAACCTCAACTACTATGGTAGGAATGTGAGCGAATTTTCTATCACTCCCCAAAAAGCCCCTTCTGCTCCACCAAGTGTGGTCTCCCACATACTTATTCACTCATCAAACATTTTCTGAGTGCCCCAAATGTGTCAGGTACTGTGTTTAGATACTGGAGGGACAAATAGAATGTCAATGCAAATAATCTATAACCAATATATAAATCAAAATTGGGTTGAGTTTATTATGAGCCAACCTTTGAGAACCATATAACCCGGGGGAGTCCTTTCATGAAGAATGGGAGCACTCCAAAGAAGTGGGGTGTACAGAGTGCTTATATACCATCAAAGAGCATGTACCACATGTGATTGCAATGTCTCTTTTACAATAGCCACGACATTGACCTGTTGGCACGTTGATTGATGGACACAGTGGGTATCAGGTCTGCTGTCTCCATGGGCGTGGCTGTTGTCTCAAGTTGGGTGGTCACAAGATGAGCACAGCAATCAAATCCTAGCCTAGGGAGAAATGCTTATCCTTAAGGAAATGCCAATGTGGGGGAAGTTGCATTTACATCTTAAGGGCATTGTTCTTGTCTTTGGGACATGTTAATTGCTTAAAGTGGGTATATAATGGATGAACAGAGGCTACAGGCCCCTTTTGGAAAAAAAAATGGTCAAGCCCAAATAGTTTTACACCAAATTGTTTCCTCATGTGCTCCAATATATCCTATCACTGGCCATTTATTTATCATTTTCCCCCTTTTGATGTATAATCTTTCAACAGAAAGCATTGATGATCAAAATATTGTCCCTCAGAGCCAGGGTGGTTCCTGCATGCCCTGGGTCTATCAGGTCCCTCAGTGCCAGGCTTTTATCTCGTCTATTTGCCCAGTTGTTCACGTTGGGTGGAATTAGTTGGATATTGTAGACAAGCAAAGAGGTATATATATATATATATATATATATATATATAAACAGAGGAAGCATTTCATGGGTTTTGGATTAATTTTAGGTTGTTGCACAAACATTGTATATGCACTTCTTTTAATATTTTTTATATTTTATATTATATTTATTTTTATTTTATATTAAAAAATATATTTTTAAATATATATAGCCCCTTATGTTACATTGTGCACAATTATATAATAAGTACGGTAACAATGATAATAATTAAACATTTTTTTAAAAGATTAGTTTAAAATGGACAATATCCAGAAAAGGATATTTGTCCAGGGTTATAAGATTGATTGGCCATCTCAAGTCACTGAGCCACCATTACTCTAGTTTGCATGCCAGTCTTACAACACTAAGTAAAGAAAAAAATAATCAGTTTGAATATTATGATTAGTACAAGAATTCCAAGAAGTAATAGAAATAGGAATTGCAATCCAGTTCAAAAAAGGGAACCAATACCAGGAGGGAGCCAACCAAACAAATCAAGGCTGGGTATAGGATCGCTTAAAGCATTCACCTGTTTTTTCATGTGCTTTAGTAGAGATGACACATTGGAAGACTCGTCAGGTATAAACATACAGCATTCAGTTTGAATGATCGCACGTGTACCACCTTGGGTTGCTGTAAGAATATCTAAGGCCATTCTATTTTGAAGGACGGCTTTTCTCGTTAAAGACATTTCAGTATTTAAGAAAGCTATTCTTGCCTGACTATCGTTAAGGGCTTGTTGAGTAAATTTTGTCAGAGCCTCTATATGTGATATGACGTCTTCCAGCCCCAAGGAAGGAGCAAATATAGCTGCTAGGTGGTCATACCAGTGGAACACTGAACGAGCCCATCTGGCCTTAAGGAAAGGCAGATTAGCCACAGATATTAGCTCTGGTCAAATCTTTCCCTGTATCCAAGAGAAGCCAAGAGTGCAGCGCCCTAGCCATCCTGGTGGCAGCCAAGGCTAGAGATTTGTTCCACATAACCATTGAGTTCCATTAGGAGCCATCCAATAGATGCCTGGTCTTCGAGACCAGTCTGTTCCAAACCAATCCCTTTTTTTATGTATAATAGTATTCTGACATTACTCGGGGGATATCCAACCCATCTTTAGAGTGTAATTTGGTAGATTTTGTTTGGAATGATTTCTCTGTTCCCAACATAAAGGTGCTGGTATGTTTAAAGATCCATGGCTAGGAGTAAGCCAAACATACCCATCCAAATTTGTGTGAAACCTTCCATAGTTTTTACTGTAATGTCTGGTTTCTTTTGTTTATCTGCAATTTGTTCGGATAATTGGATGGTTTGAGTAACAGAAAAAGAATAACCGTGTCCTGTATTATTAATAGTATGGGCTATTGACCATGTTTCAGGATCATAATTAGTAATATCAGATGAACTGTGAACATTAGAACTAGATCTTTCTATCACAATAAATTGCTTTAGAGCTTTCCAATCTGTGCCTTGAAAGGGAAAGACCCACCAAGGCAACCCAGAGGTGTTAGAAAGCGGAAGTTGGCCACATAGCCAACAATTGGACTGATTTTTGTGAGTAGCAAAGAAATGTGCCCATTGCAGAAAAACATTGCCATCAGAGGTCCATTCAGATGTAGACTGGAAAAACAAAGCATTAGGGAAACCTTGAATGGCATTTTTTTTTGTAATCAACAAAAGGTTTTGTAATTAGGTTATGATCTATCTTATAAAGTTGAAGGGTAAAGCATTGGTGTAGGAAAATGGTAAGGCAATCTAGAAATTGATTATTTTAGCAATTACATAAAGCTTAAACACTACAAGGGTTTAAATGAGGAGATATAAGGTTAGGAATACGGGCCTGGTCCAGAGTCTCGGGACAGCTGTCTTCAACAGATGTCATCTTCTTCTCATCATGGTTTGGAGATATTCGTCTTGGTCAGTCGAAGTTGGGTGTCAGAGACTGGAGTTGAAGTCCATTCAGGAGGAGAAGACTATGTTAAATGAGAAATGTGAATCCATGAGTCTACGCCTTTTAATTTTGCAGCACATGGATTGGTTAAAAGCACCTGACATGGTCCTTTCCAACGGGGCTGTAAAGAGTCCTTTATCATGTGTCTTTTCCAATAAAGAAAATCTCCAGGTTGTAATCCATGATCCTTAAGGTCTTCGTCTCCCGGGAGCTTACTGTGAAAAGAATTAGCTACCAGTTTCTCATTTCTTTTAAGACCCTCAATGAGACCTTGACAATAATGTAAAATATCTCCTTTAAGTAAAGTTGGTTCATACATTTCTTCATCTAATTGCATAGGTTGTCCAGTTATTATTTCGAAAGGAGACAGTCGATATTTACCAAATGATGTAGATCTAAGACTAAGGAGCACTAACGGAAGACCTTTTGGCCATGAGAGATTAAATGCTTCTGAAAGCTTTGCCAATTGAAGTTTGATCCTGCTATTAGTTCTTTCCACCAATCCTGAGGATTGGGGATGGTAAACACAGTGGAAATGCTGCATTATTGGCCAAATATTACAAATAGATTTAATTATTTGTCCGGTGAAATGAGTTCCCTTGTCACTATGTAACTCGGTAGGAATTCCTCAAGCAGGAATTATTCTCTCTAACAGTAATTTACCTACTGTTAGAGCCGTTGCTCTTCTGCAAGGAAGGGCCTCAACCCAATGTGAGAACATACAGATCATTACCAAGATGTATTTATATCCTTGAGGTGGTGGCATTTAGACAAAGTCCAATTGCCATACCTCAAAGGGTCCCTTAGGAAGGGGAAAGTGACCTTGTGACCCATGAAGTGGTTTCCCTGGATTCTACTTTGGGCATATAACACAACGAATATAAGTTGTATGGGCCACTGTGGGAGAAAGTTTCCAAAAGTATTGTTTTCCCCATAAAATCATCTTTTCAGGTGCCCAGTGGGTTAGTTGGTGTATATGTTGGAGCAGGGGCAATTGTGCTCCAACAGGTACTATGGGTTTCCTATTGGGCCCAAACCACATCTGTGAGGGGAGTCTAAAATTCCCCCTTTTGACTGCCATATCTGTTTTTCTTCTTCCGTGGCCACTTCTTGGGCCTGTAGAAGGAAGTCTTTTCCTGGGTTAGTAGAGTTACTAGGAAGCAGCAGGCATTCTCGAGGCTGGGTAGGGCAAGACTTCAAGGCTGCTTGTTTAGCAGCTGCATCAGCAAGCCGTTTTCCTTTAGCTTCCAAAGTATCAGATTTGGAATGCCCTAGTATTTTAATAATCGCTAGTTGTCTCGGCAGCTGTATAGAATGTAATAATTCTGCAACCTGTTTCTCCGTCTTTATAGGCTGATCTGAAGAGGTTAAAAACCCTCGTTGTTTCCACAGCATTCCAAAGTCATGTGCTACTCCGAAAGCATAACGGCTGTCAGTGTCGATATTTGCTACCTGGTCTCTGGCCAATTGACAAGCTCGAGTTAAAGCAATTGACTCGCCTTGCTGTGCTGACTTTATCTCTGGTAAATTACGTCTACTGAGGACGTTACTGCATATCCAGCCCGATAACACCCTTGTTCATCCTTTGAGTAAGATCCATCTGTAAACCAAATTAGATCAGCATTATCAATGGGAGTTTCTTGTAAATCATTCCTAGGAGTAAGTAGGTAATTAGTTAATAAATGTAGTCATGGGCGTCTTCTTCTTGTGATGCTGGAAGTAAAGTTGCAGGGTTAAGATTATTACACCGGGCTAAGGTAATATTAGGAGCAGAGAGCAACAGAGCTTCATAGGAGGCTAGTCAGCTGACAGAGTAATGCTGAGTGTGATGAGATTTTAGGAGAGATTAGACTGAGTGAGGAACATAGATAGTCAAAGGAGATCCCATCACTATTTCTTCAGTGGTCTTGCATAAGAGCGCTGCTGCTGAAATGGCTCTCATACAAGGCGGAAGCCCTTTTGCCACTGAGTCTAACTGCTGACTATAATACCCTATAGGTAGATGTCGACCTCCGTGTTTTTGAGTTAAGATACCTAAGACATTTCCTTTATCTTCATGTACGAAGAGGAAAAATGGCAAGCTGTAATTAGGATGTCCTAAGGCTGGTGCTTGGGCCAAAACAGACTTAAAGGTAGTTACTGCCTTCTCTCCTTCTGGTGTCCATTCAATTACATCAGGCTGGTCAGACTTTAGTAATGTATATAAGGGCTGGGCAATAAGTGAAAAGTTAGGTACTCAGTTCCTGCAATATCCAGTTAGTCCTAGGAATCCTCAACTGTTTCTTTGTCTTAGGGAGAGAAAAAGCCAGGATTCCTTTAATCCTTTCAAAATCAATCAATCAACAGTCCATCCTTAGATATCAAGTGTCCTAGATATTTTACAACAGGCAGGCAAAAATGCAATTTGTCCTTGGACACTTTATGCCCCTTAGATGCTAGCTGTTGCAACAGATAAATTGTGTCCTTCTCAGAATCCAACTTAGTGTTTGAACACAAGAGAAATCATCCACATATTGAATTAAAGTGGAGTCATTAGGGAATTCTATATTCACTAAATCAGCCTGGCGTATCCGGGAAAAATAAGTGGGCATCTCAGTATAGCCCTGTGGCATAACTGTCCAGGTATCCTGACGATCTTCCCACGTGAAGGCAAAAAGATATTGACTATTATTTTCTACGGGAATGTTGAAGAAGGCACTGCATAAATCAGTGACTGAGAAATAGCAGCTGTTAGTTGGAATGGCCGAGAGCAAAGTGTGTGGGTTAGGAACCACAGGATGTCGGGGAATCACGATGTTATTTATAGCTCTCGGATCTTGAACAAATCTCCAGCCTTTCCCATTTGGCTTTTTACAGGCAACATAGGTGTATTACAGGGACTAGTACAAGAAATTATAAGTCTCTTTTCAAGAAATCCTGAATGATAGGGTTTATCCCATTTAATGCCTCTGGTCTAAGTGGATATTGCCGAATATTAGATAGAGGCTTAGGGTTGTCAACAGTCACCTTAATAGGAGTGGCTGATTTAATTTTCCCAATATCTGAAGAGGATGATGACCATAATTCTCTAGGCACTTGTAATAACAGGTCATCAATTTTCTCTTTTATTTGAGTCATTGATTTCACAATCATCAACCTTTCAGCAATTACAGTCTGGTCAGCATCCTGATTTTCTGAATCTAGAATCATTTTGCCCTTTCGTGAAAAGGCAATATGGACGTTGTATGGTTCTAGAAGATCTCGTCCAATCAAATGAATTGGAGCACATTTAACCAGGAGAAACACATTTTTACTGTGATGGTTCTTAATTGAAAAATTATTGGTTCTGATTTAAAAACCTACATTGGAAAATTCGAAACCTCTACCATTTCAACTGCCCGTTTACTCCGAGGGAGAGGGCAATGAATAAGGGTAGGGTTGAGGACAGATAAGGTAGCCCCGGTATCTACAAGGACCTTTAAAGTTTCTCCTCCATTATTTATCTAATTTCCCCTAAGGCATTTGTGAGGAGGAGGGGAAATGCCCTCTCGTAATCCTTGGAGCAGCCCTATTCCTGTGTTTTGTTGTCACCCCCTAAATCCCATTTGAGTTTATGGCAGTCTTGTTTGAAATGACCGGGATTTTTGCAATAGTAACAAACACGGTGATTTCGTTTCTGGTCAGATTTTAAAAGGATGGCGTTTGTTGGGCCACTAAGCTGTTGTAGCTGTATACTCATAACCTCAGTGGCCTTTTTTTTTTGCTGGAGGGTTTTAAAGATTTTATTTATTTATTTTTTCCCTCCAAAGCCCCAGTAGATAGTTTATGTCATAGCTGCACATCCTTCCAGTTGCTGTATGTGGGATGCATCCCCAGCATGTTCCGGAGAAGTGGTGTGCGCCTGGGATCCGAACCCGGGCTGCCAGCAGCGGAGCGCGTGCCCTTAACCTCTAAGCCACGGGGCCGGCCCTCTGGAGGGTTTTAGATAGTTTATCCGTAATAGTGACAAGAGCACTAGTGTGCATTAAAGTCCAATCCAGTTCATGTCTCTTAACTAATTTTGCTAATTCCTCATCTAATCCTTCCAAGGAAATTGAATTGAAAATTGAATCATTTTAATGATCCTCAAAACATTCGGGAGCCGCCCAGAGTGCTGTTTGAAGGCTCTCTCAAGCCTTTCGAAATAATCAAAGATAGAGTCCTCGGGTCTGTGCTTACATTGATGGACTTTAGCCCAATCTATCCTCCTGGGAAAAACTACTGGAATGGCTTTGTGTAAGTTTCGAGCAATATCCCTACACTCCTTAAGGTGGTGAGCCTCATGCTTATGGAAATCCTCCAGGGGGTCTCTCCAATCTGCCTCTTTTATCCATTCATTTGCTTTGTTCTCAGACACCAGCAAATGCACAAGCTGATATAAATCTAAATACCCTGTGCATATGTTCTAACAATAAAATCAAATTCTTGAGCAAACTCTAAAGGATCTTGCAAAGGGCCTGGGAAGTCCTTCGTCAAATTCTTAAATTCAGTTCTAGTCCAAGGAGTATACACAAGAGCAGGCTCACCTCACCCAGTAACAGGTTTCTCCTTAAAGGCAGCCACTATAACTTTAGGACTTTCAGTATCTGCTCCCTGAGAGTTACTTCTTGTTTTCTCTAGGGGTGGAGGAGGAGGGGAAGGTGAAGGAGGAGGAGGAGGTGAAGGAGGAGGAGAAGGTGACGGAGGAGGAGTAGGTGAGGGAGGAGGAGGAGAGGAAGGAGGAGGAGGTGTGGGAGGAGAGAGAGGAGGAGGAGGTGAGGGAGGAGGAGGAGGTGAGGGAGGAGGAGGAGGAGAGGGAGGAGGAGGAGGTGAGGGAGGAGGAGGAGGTGAGGGAGGAGGAGGTGAAGTGGATAGGTCAGGGTACGGAAGCTCAGAAAGGAAAGGATACACGGGTGCTGAGGGAGAAGGAGATGAGCTCTGAGGTGCTGAAAGCAGCGGTGGTGGAGGAGGTAGAGGAGGTGAAGGGGGTGGACAGCTTCTGACTTCTTATCTCTCTTTAATTCAGAAATATTCTCAGTCAGTTTATGGTTAGTCTCCTGTAAAGAGGTCATTTTATCATTATTACACTTTGAAGCCTCTAAATGCCAATCGTAATAATCTTCCCCTTCTTTTGTTTTGGTTTTATCGCCGGCTTTTTCAACATGGGCGTGCAAATACAGTAGTTTTCAGAGGTCAAACGTTCCCCATTTTGGCCATTTACGACCTAAGTCATCCTTAGTTAACCTTTCCCATTTAGTTAAATACTTGCAAGCATTGTTTCCGTCTGCAGTATACGGGAAACCAGCGGGAGTCCCCGTCGGGGGTTGTCCATCTGGAAGCCGGCAGGCTTTTGAAGCACGGTTTCCCATTTTTAGTTCTGTTTGTTCGTTTGTTTTTTCTAAAGTCTGAACAACTTCTTGAACTGTGTAGTGGGTCACAAGTGTGCTGCTTTGAGTGTTATTCCCTAAAGGAATGTCGTAATCACTGTCTTATTTGTCTAGGTTTCTCCCGCTGGCAGTCTAGGACCACTGTGGCGGTTCGGAGCGCGGGTGACCAACCCTCATGTGTGCATCCCCGGACGAAGCTATAATTAATTAACGTGAATGATAACGGAATGCCTTATAGGACGGCTACACATCGTGAGGTTCACCTCTGACACTCCTACTGAGGTTTTTCAGTCACCTGTAAAACGCCTTTTCAGCCGGGAGGAGCCATGTCTCTTTTCTTCATAGCTGAACAAGATCAGACTCTCATTTCTCTATCAAGCAGTTTTGTTCAGACCTTATAAACATAATTCTTTCTAATTTTAAAGCCAAATTAAAAGGACAACCAACCCAGTTTACTCCAAGCTTCCCCTAAAGTTCCTTGGCCTGGGAAATTCCCCCTAGGTTTTTCTCCACCTAGGAAATGTACTGGTACCCTTCAAAGCCTCTAGTCTTAATATCTTAAAACAGCTCAAATAAACTCTTGGACTATCAACTTAAAATAAAGAGGTCCAGGATTCAGGAGAACTCACCAGGGTCACCTGAAGAATGCAGTGATCCGGGTGGGGCTCAAAGTGCCCCTGCGGTACCAACTGTCGGTTCAGTGTAGATTCCAGGTGGTATCCGGTGGGTTTCTCTGAGATCCTGCCGCAATTACACCAAGAAATGTCGATGCAAATAACCCATAACCAATCTATAAATCAAAACTGGGGTGAGTTTCTTACGAGCCAACCTTTGAAGACCATATAGCCTGGGAGAGTCCTTTCATGAAGAAATGGAGCACTCTGAAGAAGTGGGGTGTACACAGTGGTTATATACTATCAAGGAGCACGTATCACATGTGATTGCAATGTCCCTTTTACAATAGCCGTGACATTGACCTGTGAGCACCTCAATTGATGGACACAGTGGGTATCAGGTCTGCTGTCTCCATGGGCGTGGCTGTTGTCTCGAGTTGGGTGGTCACAGGATGAGCACAGCAATCAAATCCTAGCCTAGGGAGAAATGCTTATCCTTAAGGAAATGCCAATGTGGGGGAAGTTGCATTTACATCTTAAGGGCATTGTTCTTGTCTTTGGGACATGTTAACTGCTTAAAGTGGATGTACAATGGATGAACAGAGGCTACAGGCCCCTTTTGGAAAAAAGTTATAAAAAATAGGTCAGGCCCAATTAGGTTTACACCAAATGGCTTCCTCATATGCTCCAATGTATCCCACTGCATGCCATTTATTTATCAAGAAGAAGGATAGTCTCAGCTTGAAGGAGCTCACTGTCTATGAGACATGAATAAAACAACAGTTATGGAAAAGCAGATAAGTACAGGGTCCCAGAGTGGGGACATCAAAAGGAGTCTCTAGATGGAGACCTCTCAGGAAAAGTGTCCAAGAGGAAGGAACATTTGATATGAGTTTAGATTAAGAAATAGGAATTAAGTTGATTAAACAAGGAGTGCAGTAGGAGTGCAGTAGACACACATAAAAAAGGCAGATATAAAGGATGCTAAAGCTTTCAGAATATGGGGGTATTTTTAAGGCTGGAACAAAGCGAACATGTAGGAAACAGTGGGTGATGAGGCTAAAGATGAGGACAGCAAGGGAAAGCCTGCGTGTCCAGCTCAGGAGTCTGAATGTTCTCTCCAATGCTCTGAGCAGTCATTGAAAGAGTATAAGCAGATGTCACATTTAAACAAATTTAGATTCTAGAAGGTAACTCTGGAGGCATTGTGGAGGAAAGATTAGAAGAAATTAAGACTGGAAGTAAAGGGACCTGTTGGGAGATTAGGCAGTGATCCAGATAAGATAGGCCTTGGCTCAGGCGGGAGGTCTGCAGGTGGATTAGGCCAGGAAGTGGGAAGCAGTGCTGGGCTCCTGGAGGAGGAAACTGAGCTCCCTCTCAGTCAGGGGAAGACTGTGCCTGTCATGGCCTCCCCACCCCCATGCCCAAATGCCATGTTCCTTTCTATGTCTGTACCTTTCCTCTCTTCCCCCATCTGAAATCCTCACACTTTCTTCCCTCCACCTGCCCAAAAGTGGTCCCTTTGAGCACTTGATGTAGTCCACCTCTCCTAAGAAGCTTTCCTTAATTACAATTTCTCGATAACATTCCCATTTTTTTTAGGTTCTCTAATACAACATACACTAAATACCTTGGCAGAATCAAGTGACATCTTGCAAGCCATGTCATGTATGTGGAGGAGCTTGGAACCTTATAATTCTTTGTATTTCCTTCAATACCTACCACAAATACCTTGCACATATAGGTCATGCCTTTAGATTAGCTGCTTGAACCATTTGTCTTTCTCCACAGGTCAACAGTGTTGACCAGAACAAATGAATTTTACACCTTCTCAAACTCAATAGAGCCAAGATGGAACTTCATTCCCCCCGCAAGCCTTACTGTCCTAGATAAAAGCAAAAACAACTTGTGACATCTAATTCTTTCTCCACATTCTGATCTCAAATTGCAACTGTTTTCCAGATGCTAACTGGTTTTCATTCTTAAAACTGACAGAAAATTTTCTCATTATTTCCTTTTCTTTCTTTTTTTGTGAGGAAGATCAGCCCTGAGCTAACTTCTGATGCCAACCTTCCTCTTTTTGCTGAGGGAGAATGGCCCTGGATTAACATCTGTGCCCATCTCCCTCTAATTTATATGGGATGTTACCACAGCATGGTTTGACAAGCGGTATGTCGGTGTGCACCAGGATCCGAACCTGTGAACCGGGGCTGTCACAGTGGAGCACGGGCACTTAACCGCTGTGCCACAGGGCTGGCCCCTCTCTTTATTTCTAAAGCTGAAATGTCTCAATCGTTCTCTGGGCTAGTTGGAGTTTCTATAAAATGAAAATGTACATTCCAGAAAAATCCTTAACTTTCCAGAATAATCCATAATATATTATGGTAAACACCTTGGCAAAATGTCACTGATTTTCAATGTCAGTGCCTCCACAAGGGTATCCTTGCATTGTCTCCCCTCCCAACCACCTCTCACTGTGCCCCTCCCCAGGCTCATGGGCTCAAAGTGTTTACTGAGCACTAAGAATGATCAGAGTCTGAGGGAGACTTCAAGGATGACTAAGCCATGTTTTCTGACCCCAACCAGCTCTCTCCATCTCTCCTTTAACCTCTATTTTTCTTATTTTGGTTTCTACTTTAGTTGTTTACTTGTCTTGTGAATTGTTTTGTGGTTTATAATTACCATGTAAATTCATATTACTTTTTGCCTTAGAGTTTAGAAAGAACTTACATTAAACAAGGTTTTCTCCCAGCCCTTTGATGTGTCTAATATCTTCCAATGCAATTCAAGTGGCTTCTTGTTTTTACGTCTCCATCATTATTCCTTCAGAATTATGTTCACCCCACACTTTTGATCTGACCAATGCTGCTTTACTCTTTAAATTTTTCTATGCTGAGACACGTGAAGAATCCCTCAAGCACCATCAACTAGGCTACCCCACATTCCTCACATCTGTTTCCTTGATTTGTTCCTAAATAAAGATATTTCTCTTTTTTTGTGAGGAAGATCAGCCCTGAGCTAACATCCATGCTAATCCTCCTCTTTTTTTTTGCTGAGGAAGACCAGATCTGAGCTAACATCTATTGCCAATCCTCCTCCTTTTTTTTCCCCCAAAGCCCCACTAGATAGTTGTATGTCATAGTTGCACATCCTTCTAGGTGCTGTATGTGGGATGCAGCCTCAGCATGGCCAGAGAAGCGGTACGTCAGTGCGCGTCCGAGATCAGAACTCAGGCTGCAAGTAGTGCAACGTGCAAACTTAACCGCTAAGCCACAAGGCCGGCCAAAGATGTTTCTGAAACTAATAATAAATTGTACCAAGTGGTCATTGTATAAAAAGCACTGACACAGATACCTTATAGAGAACAAATGGAAAAGAATATTCAATTCCTCAGATAGGTTTGCAATCAAATGAGACATTGAGGGGACCAGGGGGCACTGATCAGAGCAGGATCCTAAGAGAAGAGTTTTAAGTCAATTTCAAATGAGGTTAAAACTGGAATGAGATAGTATTTTACCAGTTAGCTGAAATCATAAGCATTTTCCTGACCTTTGAGAGTTTATTTGCGTATAAACTGTACATGTGGGGTAAGAGAAGGCTTATATTGTTTAATTTCTTTTTATTATTCAGCACTTTGTAATAGATGTGGCTATTCACAATTAATAAATATCATAATGTGGAGAGACCCAACTTTCAACTGCTTGATATTATCAATTCTTACACAAAGCTAGAGTTTCAAAGATCAAATTTCATTCTAGTTACCTGTCAACTAGTCTATTTATATCGGAAAATTGCTGAGTTTTAGGAAAATACTTCAAAACACAAATTTTATATGTAATTTCAAAAGCAAAAAATTAGTTAAAAACTGGGTGGTAACCCGTTTTGCTACCATATATTAATCTTTAACATGGGAGCAAACATTTTTAGAGAATATAATTGATATTTGCCTATTTGTATATTGTAGAACGTTAAAGGAGTTACAGTTTTAATAGTATTTCAAATACCAGAGAATAAAAAACAGAATTGTTTCAGTTTTATGAAATAGTTTCTTAGACGTAGCAGATTTTCACAGCATATTACTTGAAAATAAAATAATCAGTTAGTGAGGTTTAAGCAATGTGGTTTTATTTTAAACTTGCTCATTCCATAAGAGCATCAATAAAAGCGCTTCAGGTGTAGCTGACGCTCTGTCCCTCCATATGAGCACCAGCTGCGTTTGCTTTAAGCATCAGACTCTCGGGCAGCACCATAGCCCTCAACTCCATTTAGTTGAGAAAAGGCTTTATGAGTCGTGTGTTTTTTCTAGGGGTATGGATCTCCCAGACTTATTAACTAGAGGGTGAGAGTAAGAGTCAGAACACATTCATTAAACTCCAGTGTGCTCAGGTGAGAGGGTAAGTACCTGAACTCACATCTGAAGAAGAACTTAGAGGATGCTTTCTGACTCTGCTTCATGCCTCTGACTAAGCAGTCCTGGACATCCCTGTTACGGCCACAGAATAACACAGGCAGCCTTGATGGACCAGAAATCCTCCTATGTCCATCATTTGTACAGAGCAAACTGGCTTAAGACCTCTTGTTTCCTGCTGCAGTGGTAATTTACAGACATACAGAACTGCGATCTAGTGACTAAGAAGAAAACAGCAAGGTGCTTTACATGGAAAATGAAATTGTAAGTGTTTTAAAAAAGAACAGTGAAGCACTAAAGTTGGTAAAGTTGACACAAAGTTGACACAATGTGGCACAACAAAGTTATAATAAAACTGAAAAATGTGTAGGAGAAGTAATCAGTTGTTCTCTATGCCTCTAAAATATGACTTGACATTTGACTCATAAACAGTATAGTTTAAATATAATAGGATAACTTTGGAAGTAAACTTCTCATCTCATCTCATCCAATGATGTTGGCAGGAGCCGGTATTAAATAGCCAGATGGTGAGTACCCATGTTGAAGTACCATTTTTATCACAGTGGAGAGAATAGAGGCATAAAACCCAACAGACTGATGTTCAGATCTTCCCTCTACCCTTGATCAATTTTGTAAACATGGTCTTTTTTATTTTTTTTTGTGAGGAAGATCAGCCCTCTGCTAACTTCTGCCAATCCTCATCTTTTTTTGCTGAGAAAGACCGACCCTGGGCTAACATTCGTGCCCATCTTCCTCCACGTTATACGGGACGCCGCCACAGCATGTCTGGTCAAGCAGTGCATTGGTGCGTGCCCAGGATCAGAACTGGTGAACCCCAGGCTGACGCAGCAGAGTGCGTGTGCTTAACCGCTTGCGCCACAGGGCAGGCCCCTAAACATGGTTTTGTTTATCAGTTAAATATGAATTATAATAGTTACTTTAAAGGATTACTGTAAGAATTGCATGAGGTAATATATATCACTCCACAACCGGTGTGGAGTGATAGTTAATTCTCCCGCCCTGTCTCTCTTCTATGAAACATACACAAATCATCTAAGGAGAGAACTCGTCTATACAATAAACTTATGACAAAGAGTCAATGGCTCCAGAAGTAAGGGCCACCATTGTTGAGGGCTTAACCTCAACTGCTTCCAAATACTTTTAACTCTCAATTAATTTTATGTGCTTTCCGTCTTCCAGACACTTCACTGGCTACAAGGAAAGCAGAAGGTGTGAAATTTAAATTGATCTATTTCACCCTTGAATGTCCAAGCTGTAACATCAGGTGTTTTAAATCACCTAGTTCATCAGGTTTTCTGCTTATTACTATATATTTTACCATGGTTCACTGCCTGAGAAAAATAGAAATTCATTATAATTTTACTCACATGAATATATATCTTAACTATTACAGCTGGAATCTTAATATATAGAGCAATATTGTACATGTTTTGTCCTTGTTGATAGTACAGAATACTTTTGTCCAGGTTTTCTTTGGCATTATCTTATTTAATGAAGAACTCAGTAATATATGTCCTGGAGATAAAGATTTAGAAAAATCTAACATACTATCCTAGTTATGCCTCAAAAAAAAATGCTATAAAATAATGAGAGGATATTTTGAAGGCACTATTTTTCCTAATTATTTCCAACTTTATGTCCCTTTAACTCTTTTTAATCATTCTGCATCTTATTTGCTATTGGCTAATCATCTCACAGTAATTAAATAGCCCTCAGCTGAGTCCACCATGCCTCTTCAAGTGCCCCAGGCTGATGTCACTCTCATAGTTGACAAAAAGAAGCTGGGAAAACCTGTTTTGTGGCACTATTCTTAAGGATATCTTTACTCTTACAATAATAAAGCTATATTTTTGAAAGGCACCAGTGGATTATAAAATCAAGTACTTGACCAATGTTGTATCCTCATTTTCCCTCCAGGGGGAGCACAACTTTCATGTGTAATGCAGGGCTGCTGCTTTATTGTTTTTTCCTTTCAAGATATTACTTGTAAAACATGTCGACGTAAATAATCTATAATCAATCCATAAATCAAATTGGGGTGAGTTTATTATGAACCAACTTTTGAGGACCATGGCCCAGGGCCTTCCTTCCCTAAAGAAGGAAGGGTACCAAAGAAGTGGAGTGTACAGAGCTGTTATATACCATCAAAGAGCATGTATCACATCAGATTGCAATGTCCCTTTCACAATAACCACAAGATCGCCCTGCCAGATTGCCCTGCCAGAATAGCTATTGATGGACACAGTGGGGAGGGCGTGGCTGGTGTCAGGTCTGTTGTCTGGAGCTGGGTGGTCACAGGATCAGTGCAGCAGTCAAATCCCAGCCTAGGGAGAAATGCTTATCCTTAAGGAAATGCCAAGAAGGGGGAAGTTGAATCCTTATATTAAGGGCATTTATTCTTCTCTTTGGGACATGGCAAAGCAGATACACAACGCAGGTGACAGGCCCTTCTGGAAAAACAAACCCAGGCCAAATTTGTTTTACCCCAAACGGCTTCCTCATATGTTCCAATATATCCTATTGCTTGCCATTTATTTGTCATTTTCTCCCTTTTGATCTATAATCTTTTGATAGAAAGCATTGAATGATCAAAATATTGTCCCTCGGCACCAGAGTGGTTGCTGCCTGCCCTGGGTCCCTCATGTCCCTCGGTGCCAGGCTTTTATCTCATTTATTTGCCCAATTGTCCACCTTGGGGGGAATTAATTGGATATAGTGGACAAGCAAAGAGGTATATATATATTAATAGAGGAAGCATTTCATGGGTTTTGGATTAATTTTAGGTTGTTGCACAAACATTGTATCTGTGCTTTTTATGAATCCTTATATTTACGCTATTCACAATTATAGAACAAGTACAGTAACAATGATAATAATTTAACATCTTTGAAAAGATTAGTGTAAAATGAGTTCTTAGGCATAGTCCCTATGAAAAAAGGAAGTTGGTCCAAGGTTATAAGATCAATCGACCACCTCAGCTTTCATTACTCTAGCTTACATGACAGTCTTACAGCACTGAGTATAGAAAACAGCAATTAGTTTAAACATTATGGCTAGTACAAGAATTCCAAGAAGTAATAGAAATAGGAATTGCAATGCAGATGGAAAAAGGGAACCAATACCAGAAGGGAGCCAACCGAACAACTCAAGACCGGGTGCAGGCTCGCTTCAGGCATTCACCTGCTTTTTCATGGGCTTTAGCAGAGACGACACATTATAAGACTCGTCAGGTATGAAAACACAGCATTGAGTTTGAATGATTGTACATGTACCACCTTGGGATGTAGTTAAAATATCTAAGGCCCTTCTATTTTGAAGGACAGTGTTTTTATTAAAGACATTTTAGTATTTAATAAGGCAATTCCTGCTTGACTGTCTTTAAGGGCTTCTGTATGTGATGTGACACCATTTAGCCCTAAAAAAGGAACAAATATAGCTAGCTGCTCGGTGGTCATACCAGGGGAACACTGAATGAGCCCGTCTGGCCTTAAGCAGCGGCAGGTTGGCAGCAATTGTCACTGTGAATCCTTCGCTGCATTTAAGGGAAGATCGGGTGCAGAGTTTTAGCCATCAGGCCAGTAGTCAAGGCCAGAGATTTGTTCTATACAACCAATAAGTTCTATTAGGAGCCACCCGATAAATGCCTGGACTTTAAGACCAGTCTGTTCCAAATCAATCACTTTCCTTAAGTATGATAGTATTCTGAAAATCTTAAATGTAACAATTATAAAATAGGTATACAGTTTAAGCATAACAAAGGTTTAAATGAGTGGATGTAAAGTTGGGAATACAGTCCTGGTCTGGAGTCTTGGGACAGCTGTCTACAACTGATGTTGTCTTCTTCTCATCCTATTTTGGAGATATTTGCTCTCTTCCTATAAGGAGGAAGATACTAAACTTATTAGGCTTACTCAGTATGTTAAACTACATGGGAAGCATTGTCAGACAAGTGATGATAAACATGCTTAGGTGGTAGTTTGTGGGTAAATGTTATTGATATAGGCGTTTTAAAATTGTAAAAATTACTGAAATTCTGATCTGTCCTGGTTATCAGTCATAATTCTGGTTATTATTATTTTAAAGTGTCGTATGTCACAAAATTAACCAAATTTCTTTGTCAATTGCCATTTTGAGGTCTTGTTAGCAGACTTATTTCTTTGCTCTAATGCTTTTGCAAAATGTTTCAACTTCAGAAAAATTCATGGAAAGGACTGTGACAGTTACACTGGAGTACAGGCTTCTGATAAACTTGTTGATCATAAAACTGAACTGGGTAAGAAATTACAGAAATATGATGGAGAAACTGATGACTTCATGAGGCCACTAACAAAAAGATTGGGATCAAAAATGGATTACACAGGACTGAATGAACTGATAAGGATGATTATAATTTTTATGATTTTTTATTTGAAGTATTGTGGAATTTTTAATGTTTTGTTTTTTCAAATTTAAGGAAAACTTTTTCTCTTTTCTCCTGAGCTAGCTATGACTTATAGCAATTTGCTAAATGATACTTTTGTAAGCAATATTAAATATTTCTCTTTTTCTCTCTACCTGATCCCTCCAGAATTTAAAAACTCTTAGTAAGTAAGTATTGTTGTTTTCATGGCAATATAGTTATTCGCATAAGTTCAATAAGAATCTGTTCTCCTTATAACAGGACACAATTGGAAACACTGGTTATATTACCAAGGCTGTGACTGGAACATCATATTTGCGATGTAGCCATACAGTTTAGAGGAATGAAGATTGGACTTTATGGAATAAAGCCATGTGGAAATATTGGCCTGGTACCTTATGTTCAATGTTCCAAGCAGCATTTACTGGATAAGTAAAGAATGTCACTTATGTAGCAGGTACAAGGAACCTCGAAATATTTTGGGGGAATCTCGGAAGAGAGGAATTCACCCAAATGTGTAGGTATTGCAGGTGTGGGGAGAGAGGGAGAATCCCCCTATGCCCTTTTCCTTAAGGATTTTATGGCTGCCCAAATAATCAACAAGACAGGTTAACAGGAGAAAATAATACCAAGTTTAATAACATGTATACATGGGAGAAAGCAGGGACACTGCGTTTCTCAACACAATAGCAGAAATTCTCGTTTTACATACCATATGGAGCTAATGACAAAGGAGGATGTTGGGGGTGGGGGGAGTCAGTTACAGGAGATTACCACTAAAGCACAGTAAACAAGAGTAAGGCTGTTATGCAGATTTAAGGCCTCACTTTTCACATTGATAAGTTTCTAGGAATGAGTTCATCCCCCCTCTTCCCAAATACAGAGAGGGAGATACCTTTACAAATGGAGATTTCCCTTATAAATGTAAATGTCTGTCTGGCAACTCCTTGCAGGGCCATACAAAGAGACAGTTCTGGAGACAGAACTTCTGATAAGATGGGCTTGTTGGTGCCTTTTCTATTGTAACATCTATTTTACAATATATTACAGCCATTAGATAGAAGATCTGTTCCAGGAAGGAGTTACTACGTCAAATTCTTTAGGCAGTTAGTGGGGGAGGTCAAATGTTCTCAGAGAAAACAACCAAGGTAAAGAGATAGATTTCAGGGTGGCCAAATCTTGATCTCTCACATTATGAACTACAGTCCCTAAATTAAGGGTCACTCTTTATGTTGTACAGTTCCATGGGTTTTGACACACATATAGTGACACGTAGCCACCATTATGTACAGAACAATCTCACCACCCTAAAAATCCTCTGAGCATCAGATTAGCTCTTAGTGGCTTTTTAAAATATTAACAGTTGTCAGAATGACGTAAATTTTTACGACGAAAAATGTTCCACAGGTGCTAAGTTTTGTTAGTCTCACTATTATGATCACTATTAGAAATAATGAAAAAAATGAACCCCTATATAAATAGCAAAAATCACAGAATTTTAAAGATAAAAAAGATCTGGAAGTTTAGGAAATCCTACATTCTTCAAGACCCTGCCCTCCAGTCTCTCAGCTTTCTGTGTCATTTATCTGCTGACTCCGCTGAGCAGAAAGAAAGAAATCGATAAAGAAAAACAAAGCAAAAAACAAATTTTGGTTCTAAGTAGTCCTCTTGAGCCCAAGTTAATCAAGCATGGATTCTTTTTTACTTCCTATTTGCATCAGGAACATAATTACTAGCTAGAGCCTAATTTGAGAATATTCATTAGAAATGAAAGATGTCATATTTAAGAACAGAATGGAATTCACTGAGGTTTTATTCTTGGGATATTTGTAGGATTAAGTCAGGACATGCTGCGAGAGTGATAAATAAGTTCTATATATTTTTCTTCTCCAAGACCATGGATTTCAGACACATTTTATACCCATGTACTTTGCAACAATGAAAAACAATTGAACACTGACCTTGAATATTTTGCCCTCAGATTCATTAGTCTTTAAAATATAAATTGAGCAATTTTATCTAGATGAGTGAAAGACTATGGAGACTTCTAGAATGTCACGTTAGGTCCTTTAGAAGTGAAGAATTGACTTTATAAAGCATTTCTATTCCTTCTCATACCTTGACAATACTGCTACTGTGACTCTGTTTTAAAGAGGATAATGGCAGGCTTTACTCTGATTTGCACCTTTTTGTTTTAAGTGCATTTACTTAACATTTCTCAGCCTCTTTAAAACTTTTATCATTAAGCTCAACCTTCATTTAAATCACCAGACCTATTTGATGAAGGCGACGTGAATATTTACTTGTAAACTCCTCAGAAATTACTGATTTAACCTTACTTCAGATGATCCATTGTAGAACTCAAACTGGATTTCCCAGGCCCCTCAGAACGGCTCATAACTGTGTGTTTGTACATTTATCTGGGAAGATATTATCCAAGGGTAATTGTTCTTCCCAAATGCTTTCTTTACCTCAAACAGCAATACTTCCAAAGTTTTAATGAAAATGTGGCCAATTTGGTGAAAACCAAGTGACTTGTTTGTTTTAGCATGCCAATGAGATTAAGAAAATAAGTATTTTAACAATTGTTATTGATTACTAAAATCAGAAATTAAGAAAACAAACTTCTTTGTCCAAAGACATTTCTGCAAGTGAAATCATCGGAAAAACAGACAGCTAGCCTCCCGTTTTAACCACTCAATCATAAGAAATGTAATATGGTGGGCAAACATGTGAGCGTTGTCACCTGCACGAGTCCCCAAAGCTGTGTCCCCATCACGGCCACAGATCAGGGGAAGGAGCCAGCAGAGGGGAGACAGCTGTGCCCTCAGTGTCCTTCCTTCCTAGGTCAGAACTCAGTCCCAGTTGCTCGCTGTCTAGTCTTCTGGGGAAGCAGAGAATTCTTCTGGGGACACGACACGACACATCAGGTGTTAAGGATGTCATTCTTCTTTTTTAAACAAATGTTAGATCATGTAACGTGCTTCTCAGGACAGGAGGAGCCACCTCAAGGGAAGGCAGATTTTCTCCAGGAGCTGATGGTCATCCAGGGAGAGCAGAGTCAAGGGCTGCAGAGAGCCAGCCCGCTTCCGCTCTCCCTCTCAGGGACACCTTGGACCCCACACCCCCACCCCCCTCCCGGTGCCCCTCAGAGGTTCCCATTGTAGCCTTGGAGGCCGCGCATGCGCAGGACTGGCTCTCAGAGCGGCAGAGGGGATGGCGAGCTGGAGAGCCCCGGGGAACGTGCACTGGAGGCGGGGTCCCTGGTGCGGAGGTGGCCTCCTCGGAGGTTTGTGTGGGGGGATGGGTGGTTTCTGGATCCTTCCTCCAGGATTTTCAGCGCTGGGGAGCTCTCCTTTCTGCAGTGTGGAGGAGCGCTGGGCAGGAGGCGGCGCTGAGGTAGGCGGTGGGCGGCGGGCTCGGCGTGGAGATCTCCGCCGCAGATGGCGGGAGCGCGGTGGGGGGTCGGCGGATGGGGCCGGGGGCCGGGGCTGCTGGCGGGCTGCCCCAGGTGGGGGAGCCCAACTCTGTCCCTTGGAGGAGCAGAGGAACGCCGCCTGGCCGGCGGGCCCCTCTGCCTTGGCGGGGCCCCACCCCGGCGGGGCCTCCTGTCCACCCAGCGGAGGTGCAGGGGGCGGCAGGGAGTCGCCAGCCCTCTGCGCGCGCCCTTGAGTTCGTGCCCCCGGGGGCCCCGTCTAGGCCAGGTCTCTACATCCCCGGGTGAACACTTTCCTTCAGAAGATGGACTGTGGTCAGCGCTCCTCTGCCTGACTCCGCTCAGGCTATTGGGCTCCTCATTTTGTTCTTGAAACAAATAAACGTTCCTACTTCCTTGGGACCACCTTCAGAGAAAAGCCTAATCCCATTAATGGTTTCTGATAATTGACTCTATATTTGCAAGGTGAACTTTGAAGCCTGTGAATTGTTGTAAACTGCATTTAATGAAAGGAGCTTTAAACAGTCTTTGGTGAAAATTATGTAGCTTCCTAATAATAACTCACCATATGTTAACATAGACTGATGACTGATCAATTGATGATTGACATAATGTGTACGGAATTTTGTTTTCAGTGGAAAGGTTTTTCTTGGCAGTTGGTGCTAAATTTAAAATCGGATAAGGAGGAGGTTTTTAGAAGTAGTATATAGTGTGTGTTTTGTCTCCATACTCATTTAGAATTGTAAGATTGATTTGGAAAGCTCATAGAACAAGAATTTTCAAATTTTGATTTGGCTGAGAGGGTGAAAGGTTAAAAGGCCAAATACGGTAGGATTTCATTTATATGATATTCTAGAAAAGATAAACCATAGGGAAAGACAACAGATCGTTAGTTGCCATTAGTTTTAATATTTAGTTAATCATTTAGTTTAATAGTTTAATCATTAGTTTTAATATCTCTGATTAATAAAATACATTTTATTGATAGCAGCCTAATTATAGTTTTGGATGATACCAGAATTTAACAACCTATTAAATTCTGCAGTAGGAACAAATGACATGTTGGTTATAGGTGTCTTTGAAGTGTAAGTATTGTTGGTAATGAATCTAAATAAGCATTTTTGGATTGTGAACTACTGATTTTTTTACTAGATCCTGTTGGACATGGCATATTACAAGTTTCAAAAGGCTCTTTAAATTATTGTAGCAGGCTGAAGCTATTAAATTGTAATGTAAGAGCTTTATAGATGAAACAGGCAAAAATACAAAAAGCCATTTATCTTTTTATCTTTGTTAAAAAATCAAGTAAATCTTACCATATACATGAATGACTTTTGGCTAGACAGACCTGAACTTGACAAGATGGACTCATTAATATAGTGAATTTGTTTTGCATTGTTAAAATGGGAGAGGACATATGTTTTTCCTGAGGGTGACCCAAGTCAATATGGTAGGTTTCGCTGTTTATATGCTCTTTCTGAGTTACAATCTTGATTAAACAGCTTGTCATAGACGTACCAAGAAATTTGGGCCATTTTATGTATCAATATTTTAAGATATCCTATTTCCCTGATAGTTTCCAGTTTCAGGGTATCTGGGAAAAACAGTTTCTGAACATAGGTACTTTGGAATATAATTTTTGATTGTTGACATTGAATCATAGAATTGTGGAGTTGGAAATAATTTTAGTGGTTGTCGAGCCTAACCTCTTCATTTTCCAGGAAATGGAAAGTGAGGTTTCTCAAGTTAAGTTGTCCATAGTCTGACTGCTACTTAGTGGCAGAGTTGGAACTATATGCTCAGATGCTTGTCTCCAGATTCCTAGTACAGTGCTGTCTGTGCTACATACTATTAAGTAGACAAACCAATGAGTTACCTTCCCAGATCACATATGTAGCCAGCAGGGTTGATTCTTTCCCATATGCATATTTCCTTTCTTTTTTAAATAACTACTAACCACAATTAACTCATTCCCATACCATGTTTAATGACTATACTTGTGTGTGTCTCCTCGAGCACACGTGGATTCCCTAGAATGGAAACCTGCCTGTGAGTGGATTGCTGGACAAGGGGCTGATGTGAATCTGCAACTTGACGAGCTGCAGCCAAATCATCCTCTGAAGTTTTAACAATTTCCATTCCCGCCAACAGTGTCTGAGTCATCCTTGCCCTGGGAATTGTCAGATTGGGATTGTCAGATTTTTAAAGTTTTGCCAATCTGATGAGTGAGAAATGATGTATTTGTTTTCCTCTTTGTACAACTGTTTTGACAAAAGCATAGAGCTGTGCAACTACCAAAATCAAGACACAGAACAGTTCCAGTACCCAGAACTCCCTTGAGCTGCTCTTTTGTAGTCAACTCTTCCCCCACCCTTAACCCCTGGCAACTGATGATCTGTTGTCTTTCCCTATGGTTTGTCTTTTCTAGAATATCATATAAATGGAATCCTACAGTATTTGGCCTTTTGAGTCTGGATTCTTTCATGTAGCACAATACATTCATTTTAGTGTTCATCCATGTTGTTGTCTGTATCAGCAGTTCCTTCTGTTTTATTGCTGAATGTAGTATCGTGTGAATGTACCACAGTTTATCCATACAGCAGTTGTAGGACATTTGAGTTATTTTCAGTTTTGTCTTTTTTGACTATGAATAAAGCTGCTATAAATCTTTGCAAACAAGTTTTTGTGTGAGCATTAGTCTTCTCCTCTTGGGTAAGCACATAGAAGTGGAATTGCTGGGTCACATGGTATGTGTATGTTTAACTTTATTTTAAAAACTGTTTGTGGTAGCAAAGTCATGGCCCACAAAGATGTCCTAATCCCTGGAACCTGGGAATACATTAGTTTACTTGGCAAAGGTGAATTAAGTTTGCAGATGGAATTAAGGTTGCTAATCAACTGACTTCAAAATAAGGAGATTATCCTGGATTATTCAGGTGGGCCCAGTGCATCACAAAGGCCCTTAAAAGGGAAAGAGAAGCAGGAGAGTAGAAAAAAGATGCAACAAGGGAGGCAGGGCAAAAGAGGTGCAGAGTTCTTGGTCTTGAGGGTGGAGGAGGGGGGCCATAGGCTAAGGAACGTGGTGGTCTCTAGAAGCTTGAAAAGGCTAGGAAATTGATTAACATTTACAGTCCCCCCAAAAGAACCTAGCTCTGCCAACACCTTGATTTTAGTCCAAGGAGACCCGTGTCAGACTGCTACCCTACAGAACTGTAAAACAATAAATCTGAGTTGTTTTAAGCCATGAAATTTGTGTTGATTTGTTACAGCAGCATAACAAACTCCACTTTAAAACTGTTTTCCAGGGGCCGGCCCCATTGGTTAGTGGTTAAGTGCGTCCGCTCCAATACTGGCGGCCCAGGTTCGGATCCCGGGCATGCACTGATGCACCGCTTCTCCGCCCATGTTGAGGCCGCATCCCACATAAAGCAAATATAAAGATGTGCAACTATGACATACAACTATCTACTGGGGCTTTGGGGAAAAAAAGAGGAGGATTGGCATGAATGTTAGCTCAGGGTTGATCTTCCTCACAAAAAATAAATAAAACTGTTTTCCAAAGAGGCTGAACCACTTTGTCTTCCCACCAGCAATGTAGGAGTGTTCCAGTTACTTTCCACCCTAAATTAACACTTGGTATGTTCATCCTCTTTAATTCTAGTCATTCCAATAGGTACGTAGCAGTATCTCAATGTGGTTTTTATGTGCATTTTTCTCACGATTAATGACGTTGAGCATCTTTTCCTGTGCTTATTTGCCATCTGTGTATCTTCTTTGGTGAAGTGTCCAAATCTGTGCCCATTTTAAACTTGGATTTTCTTATTGCCGAGTTTTGAGAGTTCTTTATAGTCCTGTCAGATATGTGATTTGCAAAGGTCTTCTCCCAGTCTGTGGCGTGCCTTCTCCATCCTCTCACCAGTGTCTTTGGAAGGTCTGTGTAACGTAACTCGAGAGGCTCCACATGACCTTATTGTCCTTCGTTGAGAAACAGAGTGAGGTTGGATCACCTGAGTCCAATCAGACGTTGATCAGAGTTGGGGCTGGGTCTCACTTTTAGTAAACCCAGCCCTTCCGCTTTCCCCGGTTCCTGTTTGCTGTGCTCCCCTCCCCCGCACAGGGGTCTGGTTCTAAGTCTGGTAGATCTCTCTCTCTTCAGGTTTGGGAGCCCACAGAAAATTCAGCTACAGCCTTCAGACATCTCAGCGCAGCTCTGCAGCCTCCTACCTTACATCGCTTCACAATATGGCAAATTCCCTGAAGGTCAGACTAGCAGTATGTTTGACTTAGGCCACTTCCACCACTTCTGGAGGTTTCACTTTGTTTTGTGGAAGCTTTTGGCCTAGATCCCCAGATTCCTGTGTGGCACCAAAACTTAGTACATGTGCTGTGATAAGAGCAGTTGTGTGTCTGAAAGCCCTCGGGTTTCCTCTGCCACACCAGTCCTGCAGAATCACTGCAAGTTTGGCTAGTTTCTCTTTTCCCTATCCGAGGCTCTGACTGAGCAAACCAGATCCTCAGCAGGCACCCAGAATCAGAAAACGCCTGCAGGGGAAAGAAAGATAAAAATCCTTGCCCACATAAAAGACTTTTTCTTCTTTTTGGAATTTTAGTTGTTTGATTCTGAAGTTCTCTGATGCTCTGAAAATATATTTATGATTTATCTGGCTTTGTCCAGTTTTGCAGCAAGAATGCTTTCCTGTCCTAGTCTCCTCTAAAACAGAAGTTCTCTTGTCATTAGTTTTTAACTCCATCAGTTATACATTGTCAATATTATTATTGTTTCATTAAGTCATGCTTTCAATGATTTATTCAGATGTGTAACCGTTTTTATCCTCACCATCCGTTTTTACCTCTTGGCATTTCTTCTTCTGTCAATTTCTTTCTCCTTAAAGTACATTCTTTTATAATTTTTAAGTTTTCTCCTTGAGGAAGATTAGCCCTGGGCTAACATCTTTGCCAATCTTCCTTTATTTTGTATCTGGGTCGCCACTATGGCATGGCTGATGAGTGGTGTAGGTCCACACCTGGGATCCAAACCCACAAACTCAGACCTTGGAAGCGGAGTGTGCTGAACTTAAACCACTACACCAGGTGGCTGACCCCCTTAAAGTACATTCTTTAGAAGATCCTTAATGAGCATTTGTTGGTGGTAATACTCTTAGTAAGTGTTCCCATAAAAATATCTTTAAGTCACCCTAGTCCTTGAGATATGGTTTGATTGGATATACACTGAAAGTTATTTTCTCTCTGTACCTTGAATATTTAATCCAACTCTCTCTTGTCTTCCACTGTTAAGAAATGTATCATATGTCTAAATGTAAGTCTCCGTAAGTGTTCTGTTCCTCTGTGGGGCTTTGAGTATCTTCTTTTTTATTTAGTGTTCTTTGCTTTCCCTGGATGGATCTGGCTCTAGATTTTTTTTTTTTAATTGTTCTTGAGATGTATTCAGCTTCCTGAACCTAGAGTAGAAGTCTTTTAGGAATTCTGTAAATTTCTGTTATTATGTGTCAATATTCCTTTAAATCATATATATATTTATATTATTTAATTCAAAAATATATAAACATACACATTCATTATATAATCATTAAATATATATTTAATTCAATATATTATATTATTCAATATACTGATTTATATTATTCAAAAAATATACATATATTATTTATATATGTAGTTTCCTGTACTTGACCAAACTCAAGCCAGGCTCCTTTGAGCCCTATTCTTGTCTAGGCCTCGATCTTGGCCTATAATATCTACAGCCTCTCAGCACAAATGATTTCACCTCCCCACACACAGTTTATAAGACTTAAAAACTGACATAGTTTCTAACAGCTCAAATCCACATCCTTAGGATGACCACTGCCCCCTTAAAGTGCCTGCCTGAGAAAGCTCAAGGCAGCAATAAGGATTGACTGTTCTGGCCAACACTCGATCATTGGACCCTGACATTCCTTTCTTAGAGCATTTACCCAAAAGTGCTTACAACTGTGAATCTTTCCTCTGTCCTTTTGAGTTGTATGTGTGTCTCCTATAACTCAGGAGTGCATTTCTCAAGGTCCTGAGAGCCATTGGAGGACAGGGTGTCTGTCTCCCAGACTCTGTGAGAGCAGAGAAGTGAAACTTTGATCATTTCCAACTAGCAGACACAACTGGCCAGATCACATTGCACTGACCAACACTCTGTAACTTTCCCCTCCCTGACTCTACTGAGCCCCTGCTCACTCCTCTGCCTGCTTCCTCATTCTCCCTTTCAAATGCCCAGTCACCTCTGTACAAATCAAATTGAATTCAGTTCATCCTGTTCCTTCTTCCCTATTGCAGTGGTATATGCCTGATTAAAATCTGTCCTGACCACTTTAACTAGAGCCTGGCTTTGTGTATACTGTACATTTAACACACATACAGATAATCCCATGCATATGCATACACACGCATATACAAACACAACCTTGGGCCCTCCAGGACCAGTTAAACTGACCCCATCTTATCAACAGAGTATTTAAGAGTTTTCTTTCAGGAACTGAGACCCCTCGTCCAGTTCAGACCAGTTGGGACCACCAACTCATCAACTGGGAGTTCACAAATGCTTTATATGTGACGTTTTTGACATCAAGGAGCTAAAAACTCCATTCTCCGATCATGGTAACACTGCCAATTTGTGAACACACATCCGATGAAGAGCCATGAAGCTTGACTTTGCTTGTGCAGATCATCAATTCCCTCACTTCTCCTTACTTCCAATCATGTACCTCCACATGTCAGACCACCCTGCCCTTCATCCCATAAATTGTGCCCCAAGCCCTGGATCAGGGCTTGAGATCTGAGACAGACACATGCCCTCTGTCTCCTTGCAGATCAATCTCACAAAATAAAGCTACACTTCATTTCCCAAAAGCTGATGCCAGAATAATTGGCTTTTTTAATGTGTATTGGGCAAAAGAACCCCAATATTGTGCAGTAACATCAATACATATATATACACTTACTGGTTGTTTTCTCTTTTTTATTTTCTTTGCTGAGGAGGATTCACCCTGAGCTAACATCTGTTGCCAATCTTCTTCTTTTTGCTGAGGAAGATTCACCCTGAGCTCACATCTGTGCCAGCCTTCCTCTATTTTGTATGTGGGTTGCCACCACAGCCTGGCCACTGATGGGTGGTGTAGGTCCACGCCCAGGAACTGCACCTGGACCACTGAAGTGAAGTTCTCTGAACTTAACCACTAGGCCATGGAACTGGCCCATCTCTAATTGTTTTGAAGATGTTACTAGATATGCAGTTGAAGTTTCACTATGATCTCTGGATTTCCTTGCTGCTCCTTTAGTCCCTCACTTCAGTGTATGTGTTTTTTGCTCCATCTTTCATGCTAGAGAAATTCCTCAAATATCAAGTGGTCCTTGGCTACCTGTTCATATGTTTGTGATGGGAAGAAAACAGCTGAGTAGGATCTCTGTGGGCCTGATGGAGCCTGTGAATGTCTGGACTCAATGTTTCTTCAGGGGTGTTGAGTGTTGAACTAGTAACAGGCAAACAATGTTGGTGCCCACACTGATCTCTAACAACTTACTTATTCCACACATTCCCACAATGACAGACATCCTCTGAACATGTGGAAATGCTGACAACACACACCCACACCCACATACACACTATTTGCAAATGACCAGCAGCATTCACACTGTAAACTACACGATAATGAACACTGATACTCAGAAGACACACACAGACACATACAGACCACTCACTGTCTCAGAGACCACAGTGACTTGAACTCTCTAAACACACACACATCAACAAAACACACTTTCACATAGATGCCATAATAGCCATGCACCCTGTGACCATACAGAATTGCTGAACACACACACATCCACACAACAAGGAACGTGGTTGTGCACGAGTGGGCTTGATCAAGAGGTTTTTCACACCTCAGCATCAACATGGACACCCCAGGGCGAGAGAGAGGGGCAGAGGGCACAGGGAAAAAATGTGGGGAGCTGTCAGGAGGCACTTGCATAAAGCACATATGATACCTACAAAGCTGGTTGCTAAATGACATATGACTCAAGGGTATGAGGACCCAAAAGGATCTGAAATGGTACAAAAAAGGTGACTGATACAAACCCATCACAAGATATTTAAATGTAAGGAACAGTGATATTTTAAAAGGCACTGAAGAGAGTGCATCAAAGCTTAGATATAATTCCAAACAATTAATGACATGGAATTCTGGCCAAAGAACAGCCATTATTGCTGTTAAAATTCCTATTTAAATGTTTCTTATAAAATTATAGAAATATTCCTTGAAAAATGACAAATATTCATTGGTTTAAAATATTTAAAACATTTCAGGATAAAATTACTGCAGGTTCCACTTTTTTTTTTTAAAGATTTTATTTATTTATTTTTTCCCCCCAAAGCCCCAGTAGATAGTTGTATGTCATAGCTGCACATCCTTCCAGTTGCTGTATGTGGGACGCGGCCCCAGCATAGCCGGAGAAGTGATGCGCGCCCGGGATCCGAACCCGGGCTGCCAGCAGCGGAGCACATGCACCTAACTACTAAGCCACGGGGCCGGCCCCAGGTTCCACTTTTATTGAGTAGCTTTTCTTGGGCAGCTATAAGAGCTGGACAAAGCACACAACAGCTGTTTGGAGGGTTGTAGAACATCCTGTGCAAACAGGACTTGGGGGTCTACAATCTCTGAGACAAAGGAAACACAAGATTGTGAGCACCAGCTCCATGCGGCTTCTCCCCTAAGGCATTTGCTATTTCAGTGGTGAGAGAAGAGAGTCTGAGCAGAAAGAGGAGGAAAAATGAACTGAAATTTGGTTCCAGCCAAGTCCAGTAACTTCTGCTTCCAGTCAGATGTGGTAAAGGCAGAGCAACAGTTAAACATTGATTTAATAAATACTATATGTTTGAAAACACCAAAGGGATGTGGAAGCAAACAGGACTAGATGAAATAAAATTTCAAAAAGGAAAGAGCCTTTTTAGGTGAGATTGCCAGACATGCCCTCACCCGGGGGAATTTGCTTAATCTGGACTCTGATAATCAGACCTGTCTTACCAAAAGACAATTGTAAGTACAGTCTGTCAGAATTGATCTATGTTAGCTTTTAAATAGCACAAGTTTTCTTTGACTGTTAATTTTTACTGCCTCCACTAGGAGACTCTATGTAGGGAAAGACATTGTATCATTTGCCACATGATCTCCAGAACATTCTTCAGTTTGGGCTGTATGACTTCTATAAATATTTGTTAATTGTTGGTTTCATGAATGCTATGGACTGAATGTCTATGTAATCCAATTTCATAAGTTAAAATCCTAATCCCCGACGTGATGGTATTTGGAAGTGGGGCCTTTGTGAGTTAATTAGCTTAGATGAGGCCATGAGTGTAATGCCCCCATGATGAGATTAGTGCCCTTACAAGGAGATGGAGGGCCAGAGCTCTCTCTGCCAGATGAGGGTAGAGCAAGAAGCTGTCCTTCTGCAAAAGAGGAAGAGAGCTATCACCAAAAGCCACTCAGCTTGAACCTAGATCTTGAACATCCCAGTCTTCAGAACTGTGAGGAATGCACTTCTCTTGTTAAGAGTGCCCAGTCTAGGGATGGCCCGGTGGTGCAGTGGCTAAGTGCGGGTGCTCTGCTTCGTGGCCCCAGGGTTCATAGGTTCAGATCCCGGGCATGCACTGATGCACTTCTTCTCAAACCATGATGTGGCAGCGTCCCATATAAAAAGTAGAGGAAGATGGGCAAATACGTTAGCTCAGGGCCAATCTTCCTCAGCAAAAAAGAGGAGGATTGGCATCAGATGTTAGCTCAGGGCTGATCTTCCTCACACACACACACACACACAAACACACACACACACACACACACACACACACACACACACAAAAGCCAAAGATGCCCAGTCTAGGGGTCTGCCCCATGGCCTAATGTTTAAGTTCAATGAGCTCCTCTTCGGTGGCCTGAGTTCGGTTCCTGGACACAGACCTATACCACTCACCAGCAGCCATGCTGTGGGCATGACCCATATACAAAATAGAGGAAGACTGGCAAGGATGTTAGCTCATGGTGAATCTTCCTCAGAAAAATATAAATAAATAAAGTGCCCAGTCTATGATATTTTTGTTACAGCATCCCATACTGACTAGGACACTGACTGTGTGAATAAGTTCATTTAGATTGACGATCCTTCTTCTACATGACACGTTATTGTCAATCATTCCTAAATTGATGTGAGTCAAATTTCCCTTAAGGATCATAAAGATGTTAAGACCCTTCTCCCTAGTTATGCACATATTGATACACATGAAAACATGTTGCGTCAAGTGCTTTATTGACAACTTAGTCTCACACTAGATCTTATTGGCCTTCAGTGAACCTCAGTGTTACAGTCAGTGTATTCCCCAAAGGGCAATAAAGGAAAGTCCCTGGACTGAAGAGGAGTCGGTATCCATCGTGCAGCTCCTGCCCTCTGCCCAGTCAGCTCCAGGGCAGGGTCAATTTACAAGATAGGCTTTTTTCCAGGCAGCTCTGTGTTTCTCCCAGCCTGTTCTCATTTAGGATGATCTCACCAGGAGGAATGAGTGGAAATTTGGAGGGAAGAGCTACAGAAGGCATCTCCCAGGGGAAATTCTTTGTGGTTACATGACCTAGAATATGGACACCTGACTGCTCTAATGTGTCCTGAAAATGGAACCCTTCCCATGTCTGCCATATCCTTCCATGTCCTCTTTCCCCTCCATCTCTCTGTTCTTGGTGGAAAAATTCCCTTGGCAACGACAATAAAAAAATGAAGGTAGGGAATGGCCCATTTCCAGTCTCAGAATTCTGTGAAATTTTACTGCCTATCCCCAGTCTCCCAGGACTGACACTCTTTTTATTCTTTTAAGATTAGATTACATTTTAATCTCCTTTAATCAGAGTTTTCTCTCATCCTTGTTATGTATATACATGTTCTAATACATAATATTGAAAACATTATTTTTGGCCCTACAATTTCCAGATTCACTCATAGTTGTTTTCTGATGGAAGCATGCATTTGTAATTATGTTTATAACTCCATTAACTATAGAAATGACTAAATGATGAGTAGTAATGTACTAATACAGGAAAATGGTCCATTTTTATTCAACATAAAGTTTCATGTTTTCATCAAGACAAATACATGAATACTTAATTGTTCAGCAAAAACTCTGTGTACAAGTAAGCAATTATAAATCTATTGGAGTTGGTTTACCTTGTCGATTATTCCTTGTTTCCGAATTGTGCATTCAGAATTTCCATGAACCCATTAGAATCCTGCATCTTTATCCTACCATTTTATTTTTTTTGTTATAATTTTTATTTATTTATTTTTTCCCCCAAAGCCCCAGTAGATAGTTGTGTGTCATAGCTGCACATCCTTCTAGTTGCTGTATGTGGGACTTGGCCTCAGCATGGCCGGAGAAGCGGTGTGTCGGTGTGCGCCTAGGATCCGAATCCGGGCCACCAGCAGCGTAGCTCTCGCACTTACCACTCAGCCATGGGGCCAGCCCTATCCTCCCGTTTTAAATACTAGGTAATTGACAAAAGTCCACATGACTTGTTCAGTTGTGTGCTAGTGGATCCTTTGTAGGGTGTCTTCCCAGTTACGTTTTCAAATGATCATCGACAAAAGTCCACATTACTTGTTCAGTTGTGTGCTAATGGGTCCTCCGTAGGGTGTCTTCCCGGGTACGTTTTCCAATGTGAACTCCAGCTGATGGCCTTGTGACACTGATATAAATACTGGTGTCTCCACAGATCATGGGGCCAATGATGTGTGGTCCTTTAGATAGTCATATATAACCTAATACTTTTCATCCTATTAGTGTAAGGAATTCTATGGTAGGTAGATTGGTGACAATTAACAAAAGATGATTGATTATGAACATGCTGTTAGGGAGAAAAATTGAACCTCTGGGTATAAAGGTTTACTTTTTATACAATTAATCAGCCGCCCTAACAAACCCTGTTTATAGGCAGGTCTATATACATATATATATTAGATTAAGATTATGTCACCTATTAGTTTGAATGTGCTTTTGTAAAGTATGCCTTGTTTCTCTTGCCCTTTCGTACTGGGAGAAATATGGAATAGCTAGAAACTGACTGGATTACTCTGGTCTGAACTCAGATCATGTAGGGCTTGAATCGTTTAACAAATGAGAGATTAATGGCGGCTACACCACTGGGATCTCCTGATCCAACATCGCGGTCATACACCCTATAGTGGATATGGACAGTAAAATAGGACTGTGCTGTTTTCCCGAGGGTAACTTGTTCTGTTGATCAATATTTTGGATCAATAAGTGATAAAATATTTTGACTAGCTGGTCTAGATTTTAATCACTCAGAGGTTATTTTATTCTCTGAGGTCACCCCAACCAAAATTGTTAGTCCCTTTAAGTTTTGTTAGCCCTTGATTTGGCTTACCTTTGATTTTTTTAAATTAATTGGAGCTCCATAGGGTCTTCTCGTCTTTGTCATTCCCGCCTCTTCAGGGAAAGGTCAATTTCACTGATTAAAAGTAAGAGAGAGTAAAACCCTTGAGTGGCCGTTCATACAAGTCCTCATTTAGACAACAAATGATGATGCTGCCTTTGCAGGGTCCAGTCACTGTGGCCTTTACACCGTGTCACTGGGCAAGCAGTGCCTGTAACACCAGAAATGCCAGAGGAGATGCTTTTGGTAAACAGGTGGGGGTTGTGTTTGCCGAGTTTCTTTTACTTTTTTAAATCTTTGCTTGAATGCCTACCTGTGTTGGGTTAACAGTTAATGTAATAAATAATTATTGGGTTGAATTTATTTTATTGTTAACTTTCGGTGATTATCTATCTGTTCTAAGATTATGCAAGGAGAAATAATTCTTGTTCCTCATAGTAACAGTACTACTTCTATGAATTAATAGATTAATGCAGTATTAGATTAGGAGTTAGTTTCTGAGATTGAAATTAAGATAAGTATATTGTTGCACCTGAAGGCTTTCTTAATTGGTGGCTGAATTTAGGCCAACTAGTGTATTGTTTGTACTCCCTCTCTAAGGAAGGTTGTATCCTGTATCTAAAAGGCTGTACCTCTTTAGGGCTGAGTCTGGGGAAGGCAGGAGGCTGGACAAGTGTGGAGCTGGCTCTGGCCCAGAGGGATGAGCAAGAGACACAGGACACCTGCTGCCACACACAGCCACAGCAGACATCACCAATCAGTCACGACATGCTGGGCTGCAGAGCCCAGAGAGCCCACCAGTCCTCAACAAGTTGCACACGGAAGCCACTCCCGGGCAGAGCAGGGGGCAGTGATGAACCCATTTGCCATCCCAGCTCCCCTAAGACGTGCTCCAGGCCTCCTTTCCCCACTTACTCCGCCAGCTCCTCACTGTCCTCGGGACTCAGGCCTTCAAGGCCCGCCAGCAGGCTGCTCCAGCACTTCTCCTTCCTTACCATCGCCTCCCCTCTCTGCTCCCACTCTAGTTCCAGGGCAAGTTACCTGTGGCTCCTGAGTGATGCTCCTTGGCCTGGAAGGGCCTTCCTTCACGTCATCCACCCTGTGCATGCCTACTTACCCTTCAAGAGTCGACTCCAGTGATGCCTCCTCAGGAAGCCCTCCCTGACGCTCCATCTCCCTAGGCCTGCTCTGGGCCACCACTCTGCCTCCTACCCACATCTGTCACTGCCTGGAACCTTGCTGGGCCCCATTCTCTGGTCTTCACGTGTACCCCAGCCCCTCAGGTGGGAAGGAAATTCTTAGGCTCAGGGCAATGGAGCAGATTCCTGGACTGTGGTGACACTGCCCACCCCAGGAGAGGTCATTCTTTGGGCCTTTTCCAGCTTTGGCCCATTGCAGCTCAGCTGGAGCCAGGACACAGGGAGGCTGGCTCTGGGCCCAGCAGATCACAGCGTCGGCTTAGGGAAAAGTTACAGGGGGCCACACAGAGGGGCTCGGGACAAAACTCCAAGTCGATGATACCCTTGCTAAGGGCAGCAGGGGCCAAAGGCAGCTGCACAGGCCACAGGAAGTGCTGGCGAGCTTTTCATCTGCTCCGAGAGTCCCAGGGCTGGATAGAAGGAACTCAGGAGGCCCATCTGAGGTGCAGGTCACCTCGGGGGCATGCAAGCAGAAGCTGAGGGTCCCACAGCAAGTGGAATCTGAAGAGGTGACCCTCAAACTCCTTGCGGCACTAACGTCTCTGAGTTGGAAGTCAGTCCCCTCAGTCACAGCCTCTAGCTGCCCCCTCACAGGGTTGTGCCTCACAAACACCGCTCCCAAGGAGAGTGGAGGCTGAGGGTGAAGGCAACCTCCTACCCGTGAGAACCGCTGTGATCACGGCCTCCCACAAGGGGCTAAGGATGATGAGCAAGGGACAGAGGGACTGACCCACATGACTTCCCCTCGGATGCTGAACATGCTTGTGATTCACCAGGCCAATCAGTATCTGTCCTTCTCCTCCACTCCTCTCTCCCCAAAAGGACATGTCAGTGTTTACTATGACATCCAAAGACACATCAAGGGCATCTGGGAAGAATCATGTGTACATCTGGAGAGAAGGGAACTGTGAAAACCAGTAATATCTGCATCCATGTGTGCAGATACCGACATCTACATACAGCTGTCACATTCTTCCAGCAGCCCTGGAATACTCCACAATCATGTTGGCAGGTTTTGGCACATAGTAGCCAAACGAACTGGTGGTGTCCCCAAGTGCCACCACTGCTGGGGTCTACCTTGAGATTTGGGGGAGGCAGGGTGCCATGCCCCATCTCACAAAAGTCTGGCTGGTGTCCAGGAGGGTCTCACAGCCTTCGACAATCATGCCCTCCATGGCTATGTTTTCCTGGATGCTCTTTGTCTTGTTTACTTCATTGTACATTATCCTGTCAGGACAGAAAATGTCAGAGACAGGCTGCCCCCGTCTCTCAGGGAGAAGGGAATGCCGGGCGTCTGGCCAGACCTAGGAAGAAGGCCCGGCACCCAGGATTCTCAGGTGGAGCCTGTGGTCACAAAGGGGGAGAGAGCATGCATATTGAATGCCCGCTCTGCCGGGCACTCTATGGGCATGGTATCACATCATCCTTCTCATAGCCCAAGGAGACAGGTGTTGGAAATGGAAATGGAGATTAACAGCTAGAAAGCAGGTCTGATTTAAAAGTTTGAACCACGTGGAACTGAGACGGCAAAACTGGGAGGACAGGAGTATAGGAAACAACCTTTCTTCATTACTCTGCCCCCCACACCACTACTGGCCTTATCTCCATCCATAGAACTCCACCCACCCATCCTTCCTCAGGGCCTTTGCATTTACTGTCTCCACCCCTCCCTCAATGCATGTTATATAGCTGCTTCCTTAATGTTCAGGTCCTGGAATGGCTTAGTTTTGGAGCACCTGGCAATCCAGCTGGCTCAATGAAAGTCTGACTCCCGTAGGCTCCAGCATGTTTGGTGGGAGCAAGACACACCTTGTCCCTTAATGTGAGAATAAGGACAACTCTCCTATTTGTCCTGTTCTGACTGCCGCAACACCCCTCCTCCAGGAGGTGGCGCCATTTAACTGCTTTTTAAAAATAGCATTGGTGGTGGGGCCGGCCCCGTGGCTTAGCGGTTAAGTGTGCACGCTCCGTTACTGGCGGCCCGGGTTCGGATCCCGGGCGCGCACCGACACGCTGCTTCTCCGGCCATGCTGAGGCCACGTCCCACATACAGCAACTAGAAGGATGTGCAACTATGACACACAACTATCTACTGGGGCTTTGGGGAAAAAAAGGAGGAGGATTGGCAATAGATGTTAGCTCAGAGCCGGTCTTCCTCAGCCAAAAAAAAAAAACAAAAGGATTAGCGTGGATGTTAGCTCAGGGCTGATCTTCCTCACACACAAACAAATAGCATTCGTTGGAAAAGAGGCCTGTGAGTTGCCAACTTTGTTAAGAGCCTTGGTGGGTTTTCAGGAGTCTTAGGAAGATAGTAATTTTGTGGGGATGAGCATCTGGAGAAAGTACCCCACTTACTCCAAGAAAAGCACAAATGTCTTATTTGTCTGCTGATGCCTCAAATTCTACAACCACGACCAGATCACCAAGAGGGCTGCTTAATATGCATGGCTTCCAAAGTTCTCTAGTAGACACTGTCCAATTTAACCCTCCCAGCAAAGAGAGATGACACTGGTCGAGCTGGATCGGTGATTAACGAACTCAGCGATGAGCCAATTACTGGGCCCCTCTGACCCTCAGTGTGCTCACCTGTAGAATGTCGGAGTGAGGATGGAAAAGAATGCATTTCACGTGCTGACCTCAGGCCCAGCACACACGGCAGGTGCTTGAGTAAAGGGCCGTGATCACTGTTGCTAGTATCACTGGTTGCAAAGGTGTTATTATCCAACTATTATTACCCGTTGTTTTCTGGCTATCAGACTGTGGCATGGAGATGGAGTCTCTTCCTTAGAATCCTCAGTCCCTCCCTCCCAGCAATGCTCTTCTCAGCAGCCCAGTCCCTAGCCCTCTTCTGGAAGGGTCGGGGCACAGGGAGGCACCATTCAAGGATATGCTAGTTCCCTGGATAGGGATTCATTTTTGGAAGTTAGCAAAGGTAAACAGAACCATTTCTTTTAACGATGGTGGAGATTTTGCTGAGGAGGGCTGTATTTGCTACAAACAAGGGGGCGATCCCACAGTAGCAACACTAGTTTCACTGTTAGACAAGTGCCAGCTGCAGCTGCTCAGGACCCCTGCCAGCCCCGGCTGGGTTTTGTGCTGAAAGCCACACCGTCCACGCAGCTGGGGAGGAGTTCCCAGGGCCGCAGTCTACCGGGGCAGCTGGAATTGACAACCTGGGTTACAGTGAGCCCAAGAGATGAGGTTCAGGAGAAAAAGCGGGACAAAGGCCAGAGGTAGGAGAGAGTCAGCCCCAGGGCAGGAGTGTTTCTGAGCACAGCCAGGGAGGGTTTGTTATCTGATGGCTTCCTGCAGGGCTGGGAGCTTTCCTCAGTCCCCCAAGGGAGAGAGAGAGGAGGATGAAAGGGCTGCTGTCAGGGCTATAGGAAAACCCTCCTCTGTGCCACTAGGGGTGTGTTCAGGCCAGATGCAGGGGATCAGGTGATCAGATGAGTAGGCTTCGGGAAAGGGGATCGGGATCTTAGGATAAATGCCTTGGCACTCATGTGCCTTCCTTGCTATGGCCCGCACCGGTACAGGGCATGCCACAGGGATGAGGAGCCTCGTTGGAGTCCCAAGTCTTCTCCTTGGGGAAGTGTGCAGGATTTGGCTCCTTGGGTCATGAGAGGACTGGGGTCTCCACCCCACAATGGTTTTTGTTAGTCTACAAACACACTCTGATTACATCTGCTCCCTGAATGAACCCCTACTCCGCGGCCTGTGCCCTGCCCTAGTCCAGCCTGGTCCTCCCTCTGCCCAGCTGGGAGACGTGGCCCTACTGGCTGCCTTTTGCTGGGCTCGGGAAGCCATTTAGGGCACTGAGTGGTTGGCAGGGCTGGGTACTGGATCCTACATGCTGCAGACCGACCCTCCTTTGCAGATTCTGGCAGCCCATCGTTGAGTACAAGGCTGCTCATCATCTCTTAGCCTCCATAAGGTGCAGACCCCAGGGCTCAGCTCTTGGTACGCACCTCGTTCCTGCCTAAACCTACTCCCTTGGTGATCTCACCAGTCTTGTGACTTTAAATACCATCTCGAGCTGATGGCTCCTGAATGGCTCACTCCCTTACACTTCAGACTCAAACGCCCTCCTCCATCTTGTCCCCTCCACCACTGTTGTCCATCTCAAGCTCAACATGCCCCCAGTCAAGATCCAGTGAAGCAAGAAAGATTTCCCCTCCACACCTGCCCATCCTGCCAGTTTTTCCATCTTGGTTAGCAGCAACTCCAACCTTCTGCTTGCTCAGCCAAAAACTGTCGAATCACTCTTGCCTCCCATCTTCTCTCTCCCCACATCTAATGCATCAGAAACTCCTGTTGGTTCCATCTTCAAAACACACCCCGAATCTGAACCTCCTCCTCACCTCCACTGCCACCACCTGGTGCAGGCCACCGTCAACTGCTGCCTGGGCTGTTGTAGGCGCCTCCTCCCTGGTCTCTCTGCTTCTGCCCCGGCAGAGGAAGGATCCCCCTGGGCTTTGGAGACTGAATGAGGGGCAGCGGAGGGGCCTTGACCAGAGGGCTGGGGCCTCTGACACTGGAAAAGTCAGGCGTTTGTCCATCCATGACACTGCCTGCTGTGACTGCACCCTTGGGCACATGAAGGCCCATCAGCCAGGACTCCCTCTGGGGCTCCTATACCACAGGTTGTGAGACACTGACACTGGAGAACAGGGGAAGTTGGCAGAGTGTCTGCGAGTCCCTGGGCGGATCCCTGTTCTGGCAGATGGGCCCACGTGAGTGCCCAGGGCCCTTCCTCAAACCCCATCTGTGCCAGGGACAGCACACCACCCACACCATCCCACCAACTGCCCCCTGAGCTTGAGCTGTGAACTCCTCAGATTGCTCCGGAGACCCTGCTTCCAGGTGGGGCAAGCTGGGGGTGCCCCAACCACCACCGCTTGGGATCCTAACCTGAACATGATATTTTAGCATCTGGGGCTCAGGAAACTCCTGCTGGGGAGCATCCTTAGCCCTGGCCTTTCCACTGATGGGGGCACCCCGGAGCCGGGCTCACCCAGAGAGCTCCCCCAGTTTAGCCCTGGCATCGTCCAGTCTGTTGGCTCTATGTGCTCGTGAAAAGTGGGCCAGGAGCTCATGCAGTGTCAGAATGTGCCTGGGAATCTGCGGCAGGGAGAGGCAGGGGGACAGGGACAGAGGCAAGGAGAGAGACAGTGATGAAGTAAGTCAGAGAGAAAACAGCAATGTAGAGAGGGAGAGAGAGTGACCAAGTGGACGGAGAATGGTTCTCTCAGCAACCAGCACTCTCATGAGCAGGGATGAGGACGGACACCCACAGCACTTCTGATCTCAACTCTAATGTGGAGGATCTTCCAGGGTCTTGTTTGGGGCAAGAGCCCAGATCTTGATGCTCTAAGCCAGCAGGAGAAAGGGCCTGGAGGTGGGCTCAGTACCAGGAGCTCCCGCTCACCTTCCCACACTGCATGCTCTGCGGAGCTGGACAACCCTGCGGTCTGCTGGGTCAAGGGCTGGCCCTAACCCCATTCTCCAGGCAGCTCAGAGCTGGGGCCTGTTAGGGTCTGGGCTCTCCCGGCCATGGCTCCATGGTGCCCCCAGCTGTGGCTTGTTCCCAGCTGGGGCCCTCACTGCCATGGACCCCCAGAAGGCTCCCAAGGCATGTGCCCTCAAGGACAGGGCTAGGTGTCAGCTGGAACATGGGGTCAGTGAGGAAGATCTCCAGAACTCTCTCCTTGCAGTCAGTTTGGCCTCATAGTGCTTCAGCAGCTTGTCAAAGTCACTGTTCTGCTTGCAGTGGGCCAGGATCTGCAGGCTGTACTGGTAGCTGGAGACCAACTCCTGATAGAAATTGACCATGGGCAGCAGGATGTCTAATGGGTCTGCACGAGGAGTGGCTCCACAAGCCCTTGGTCACCCAACCCCACCCACAGAGGTTGAGACATAGTTCAGAGCTCCCACCCAGAGACACCCTTGACTTTGAGGATGATTCTGGCACCACTGCCCTATCCAGGGCCAGATAGTTGGCCCCAGGCATCAGGACACCATCAGAGTCACAGATCTTTATAGAGATGAGGCCCCATCTTGTCTGACACCTGTGTATTGGAAGGTCGGAGAGGGCTGTTGTGGGTGCTGTGGTGTGCCTCGCCGCCTGAAGGGTCTGAAGGGCTACCCAGCTCCGGAGTTTTGGGGGTTCAGCTGAGGCCTCCGTGGTCACTGAATTGCAGCTCCACATCCCCCTCAGCCCTGGCTCCCCCAAGAGGCCTCCCTCCCAGTGTGCCCCACCAGTGACAGAAGTGACTCATCCGAGGTCATAAGGTGAGTCAGTAGCTGGCCTGGAACCAGGTCTCCTGAGTCCTCCATTCCAGGGCTTCCCTCCACAAGACATGCCCTCCCGAGTCACGTCCCTTCAGCTGTCTGTCCCTTTATCCATTTGTCCCTGTCCTTCCACACCTCCCCAGGCTCAGCAACTTGGGTCTGCTGCTGGCCTGCTCTGTCCCAACCTCTTGGAAACACAATACCCTGCCTTCCAGCTCCCGAAAGCCCAGCCAATCTCCCCAAACCTGCCCTTCAGTACTTGATTGGCAGGGATGGGTCCACTGAAACCTCTGCTTATAAACTCCATTAAAGAAAAACATGCCTCCTTTGCAATAAACTCTAAGTGGGAGCTTACACAGGGCATTCCACTACCCATGGGACGGCACCATCACCCACACAACTACAGGAAGTGCAGACCTCGTCTTTCTAGGGCCTCTTCCCATTGTGACCTTGGGGGAAAAGCGGGGCTCTCTGACTTAGGGAAGTGAACAAGAAAATGTCACACTCAGTGTGGGAGAGGCTCGATGCAGGTGGTCCTACTGTGCAGCCCTCGGGGCCGTCAGGGCGTTGCAGTCAGCTCAGAGAGCAGTGACGCAGGGTGGAAGGAGTGGGAGCCTTGACCGTGCTTCTACCTTTTGTTTCAGTCATTCTACTTTTGGAAACCTGTCCCAAGGAGACGCTCTCTCATAGGAACATTTCAGTTGCAGAGATGAGTGTTTCTAGTAACAAAAATTTGCAACAACTTTAAGAACCAATGATGGGAGATGGCTGCATGGATGATGGCATGCTCACAGGTACTGGAGGATCATACAGCCATCAAAAAGCATACTTTCAGCATGAGAAAACACTTGTGCTATAATGTTAAGTAAAAAAACAAGCACATCAAGATTCAAATTCAACATTCATATATGTGATATTATGTAAATAAAGCGGGGGGAACATCCCAAGGTCTGTGCATAGAAAAAAATTTGAAGAAAACACAACAAAGTGTTTACAGTGGTTATCTTTGGGAAGGAGAACTATGGTTGGTATAGCTTTGAACATTTTCTGATTCTCTAGATTGTCAAATTTTCTCAAATGGGTTCATATACATAATTTTTAAAAGGGAAAAGTAGATAAGGAACTAAAAATATATCACTTCCTCCTAGAAAAACAGCTTTTGCCAACTTGTCTTTCCTCTTCTGCTCCCTCTGAGGGATTCTGTGTGTTTTAAGGTGTGTTTTACACCCCGGGAGGATGGAAGAGCTGCCAGCCTGGAGGAGTGGGCCCTGGAGAGGGACTTCTCAGGTGGATTTTGGTGCAGGTGGGGCTGGGGACCTCTACCAGGGCTGCCTCCTCACCCAGATCCCAGAGGGCCAGCTGGAGATGCAGGTCTTCAGGCCTTGGTCAAGATCTGGTGCAAACACACGATGGCCTCACTGACAGAGGAACCACAGGGTAAGCTCCGGCCACGGAGTTCCTGCCCCTCCAAGACCTCGCCCACAAGTCCAGCAGAGCTGAGGGGACTAGGGAGAGGGCAGGGGCTGCCACCACCGGTGGGACTCGAGCAGCCTTTCTCAAGTGACACCTTATGTGAAAACACCATCAGCGGGATGGACTATGTAACTTGTGGCCCACTGCAGAGAAAATATGCAGGACCCCTTCTTAAAAAATGACAAAATTTCAAGATGGTGACAGCAGAGCACTAAACCAAACATAGACTTTTCTAAACATGGATCACACGCCCCAGAAGCTGGCAGAGGACGGGAGCTGCTCTCGCTGCCAGCCTTCCTGGCACCGTCAGTGTCCACCTGCTGCGGTGACCCCAAGGGATCTTAGAGGAACTCAGGGCTCTGGAGAATTCAGAGGAAATGCCACTGATGATGTGAAAAGAGCTAGGGCTTGAGACCCACACAGATCAGGCTCAAATCCACCTTATCCTGCTTCTCAGCTGTGTGACCTCCAGCAAGATGCCTAATATCTCTGAACCTCAGGTCTTTCCTGTAAAATATGAAGGTGAAATGATGTCACTCCTGTAAGTAATGGGACAATTTGAGGGCCTGGTACAGAGAAGTTGCTCAGTAAAGACTACCTCTCGACCACCCCCTTTTGTGGGGACAACTTAGAAAAGCAAAAACACCCAGATTCTCCCAAGCACATGCCCTGTCACCACCTAAAGATCCCTGGGTATCATGCCTTCTCACTGGCAGCTTAGCACCAGGTTGGGTAATGGGCCTCTGAGCACCCCTGGCAGCCACATTTGCCGTGGCTCCCCTCCCAGCACCCTCTTCCCCGCCCATGCTCCCCAGCCAGCCAGCTCCAGAACACAGCCCGAGTCTCCTCCCTCAGGATGAGCTGTAAGGATACCAGAGAGACTTCCTGCAGCCCCCTCCCCTCCCAACTGTTCCTCCTCTGTTCTTGTTCATCACCCTCAGCTCCTACCACCCTGGAGACCTGGGAACCACCCCAATGTGTCTGGTGTTTGAGCTGAACGACAGAGGGGAAGCCAAAGGGACTCTGTCGTGCACCCCATTTGTAGACAGGAAAACAGACCCAGAGAGAAAGCGTGAAGCCCCCGGGAGTCAGGGCAGCCCCAGCGTAGGAGCCTGTCCTCATATCCCTGCAGTGGTCTCTGTCTTTCTCTGCCACATCAGATGCCCCTCCCTAGTCCCATTCTCCACGTGTGCTCTCTGCTCCCTCCCTCTATGATGACCCAGCACTTTGGGTGTTGGAGTCCCCTGGTGCTTTCCTCTTCTGTGAGCTGCCACGGGGCTGTCTCCTCTCCCAGCAGTTTGTGCCCTGAGGGCAAACCCCCACCTTGGGGTCTCACTCTCTCAGTACAACAAGAGCAGGGGTGGAACGTGCTTAGTGGGCACAGAGACACACTTGAGCTGTGTGGCACACGTCCAAAGATAGTAGCTCAGGAAATCACAAACATGCCACAGAGCCAGCTCCCCTCCCTTTCCAGGGCATGTGGCTTTGTCCCCTCAAGGCCACTTGCTGAAGCACAGGATGAATGGGCTCTGACAATTGACGGAATGGAGCACTTTGAAAGCAAAATGGGACAGTTAGCCACTCTCCACTTCCGGGTTGCTAAAACTACACCAGCCTGTGCTTGAAGAGCGGCTGAAAATATCTAATGGAGAAATATTCAGTGTCAATGCAAGCTTTTCTATTTTTTCCATTCTCTGAGAACCTAGGCACATGAAATAATGGCTGTTCTTGGATCTGAACTCTAAAGAACTAAGGGACTCACACACAGGCTCATGGAGAGCTCAGAGACACGTGGATGCCCAACCAGCACCCTCACTGCCCTGATTTCATCACCCCCATGCCAGTCTGCTCTCTTTGCCAGTTCTGGGATTTGCACGTGGTAGCCTTTTCTCTTTAGGATTGTGGGGTATGCGTGTGGGTGTGGGTGTGTGGGTAAATGTAGTCTGTACGTAAAACTGATGGCGCTCTTCTCAGAGGCATCTACAGGACATCTACTCCCCTGGGACCAGAGCAAAAACCAGATGCAGTCAGGTCAGATGCTCTGCTGCCTGCACAGGCAACACTGGCAGTCTGGGAGTCTGATTTAAGGATTGTGCTGGGTGGGCAATGCTCTGGAGAGCTGTGAGCTTGGAGACCTTGCAGAAGCCTTGGGCCACGGCCCACCCCTGCTAGGAGCCAATGTCAGGATGGCCGCAGGAACCCCAGCCCCTCTGAGATCACAGAGACAGCCTTTCTCTTATCCTGAAGGTTCCTTCTGAGGATGCATTTGCTTTGGATCCAGGTTGGCTTGGCTGACGTCCAAGGCCTGCTCAGTTGACCTTTGTCAATGATGACCACGGAGAGTTGGGAATTCGGCTTATTATCCCAACTCGCTGGCTAGAGTCCAGCTCTGGCTACCCAACCTGGCTCAATGTCGGGCGTCTCAGCTGAGCCCTGCCCACTTGCCATCCCACAGTCTGGCCTTCTTGGCCCATCAGAGGCAAACCCTCATTTGCCGCATCCCTCGGCGGCACTGCTCGTTCGCTCCTGCCCCACCACAGTCCCCTCTCTGGAGACAGTGTCTTTAATCCAGAATGCATTTAGTCGGTGCAGTCATTGATGGAGGAATTAGTCCATGGTTTTCTCTCTTTTGTTAGCAGTCAAGGTTTTGCTAAAGATCTCTGTACTTCCTGTTTTTCAAACAGCTGCCACACAACTCAGTTCTCTCTCCTTCCTTCTCCATTCCCTCTGGCCTCTTCCAAGCCTAAGAGATGCCCATCTCTGTCTCCCTTTGTGCCAATCCTGTCAGCATGTCCTGATGGAGTTCGTGTGGTGGCACCATGCTGGGCATGGGTGAGACAGCCAGAGGGGGATAAGTCAGATCCCTTCACTGGAGGAGTTTCCAGCCTAAGAAAAGGGTCAGAAACCCACAGAGGTAACTTATACTCCAACAAGGTGAGGCCAGAACAGAGGTGGGCCCCTAATGCAGTGGGAGGGTCTCACCATGGAATCCACAAGTGCTACTCAGAGGTTTTGAAGGACAAAACAGGAGCCCAATTGGGCTGGCCCCGTGCTGTGGTAGTTAAGTGCATGAGCTCCGCTGCTGGTGGCCCGGGATCCAAACTGATGCACCGCTTGTCATGCCATGCTGTGGTTGTGTCCCATATAAAAGTGGAGGAAAATGGGCACAGATATTATCCCATGGCCAGTCTTTCTCAGCAAAAAGTGGAAGATTGGCATGGATGTTAGCTCAGGGCTGACCTTCCTCACAAAAAAAAAAAAAAGAAACTCAACATGTGTGCTAGAGTATAGAAGGAATTGGAGCAGAAGGGATGATGTGAACAAAGATGCAGAATACAACAGGGTGTTGAGTTCAGGGCAGCAGGGGTGGGGATGGCAGGAGGAACATGGGAAACAGGACTCAAGGCATGGAGTGGGCCCTGCAGAGAGGCTGCCTGGGGAGGGTCAAGGTGGCCCTCTCCATGTCAAAGTTGGTTTGTAAACATGATCCCAAGGCTACAGTTTTACTACAAACCCTGAACTGAAGATCTGTGCAGTTTCTTGCAGAGTCAGCCTTCCAGGATTCTGAGTGCTCCCAAGCCAGGAAAATACCATGACCACCTCTAAATTCCTACCCTTCCCTTTGGGCTGCCTGAGCCGTCCCAACTTACTTCCAATCATAAATGGGAGAAAAATAACTATTAAAACAATGAAATGGTGCCAAACTGAGGATTCTAGAGGAGGGAAGGATTCTTCTCAGAAGAGGATGTTCCCTTTGTTTTAGATGGTCCTTGTAGCTTTTTGGTTACAAAAGATGAAGCCCAAGAGGACTCTTTAGATGGGAGAGAAGAGACTGAGCAGAGCTGGACAGTTTTGCTTAATAACTTTGCTTTTGTTTGGGTGTGATCTCCCGTTACCTCTAGGGAGAGTTGGCTGCTGGTGGGGGCTCTGAGTGTAGAGGGTATAGAGGGAGTAGAGACAGGGCCAGTGTCCTCGATGTCTGACCTGTGCACAGCCTGCTAAGAAGGGTCTAATGCCTGGTTTAAGGCTCTGCTGTTGTTGCCTTGAAATTCTTAAGAGCCCTGCATTTTCAATTTGCACTGGGCCCAGCAAAGTATTTAGCTGATCCTGAAAAAAGGTGTAGACAAGGGTATATTGGTAAAGGATTAATGACCAGCTCTCTGAAAGAAAAACTCTGATTGGTAGCACTGGCCAATTTCCATGCTGTAAACATTCCTACCTTGGCCCATTTTAAGCTACCAAAGAGTGAATAACAAGCTTGCAAGATTCTTGAAAATTTCACAACCGACTTGCAAGTTGGTGTGAGCCAGCTCCAGCACATCACTGGATGTAAGGCGAGGGTCTTGGCAGATAAAGGGATTATGAACACCCCCGCACCACCACCAAAATGGCAGTTGGGAGAGTGTGGAGAGAGGCCAGCGTGAGGAGAGGAGGTCAGCAAGAAATCCCTGTAGCAGGAAAGGCTGAGTGACAGGAGGGCAAGGATGTCTTCTATTCAGCTTTCAGCTGTTTTCTGTTTCAGTACTGGAAACCCCCTCGAGTGCATCTAAGCCTTTCAGAAAGTCTGGTCCATACTTGGCCCATGTTGAGGGCTTGGGGAGTGAAGGAGGAGCCAGCTGGGTGTCATTAGGGCTTTCCTGGATACTCTGGTTCTCCTCCTGGGTCAGGGCAGGACTGTACTGCCCAGGGCCCTGAAGTCGGGTGCGGTCATGTGACTCGCTGTGTCCAATAAAACTTGAGCAGAGTTGTCAGGCATCATTTGCCACATTCCTTCCCCTGCCCTGGGACTGGTGAATTTCCTGATGGTGGGAGCCCCGTCAGCCTGTGTCCCTGACTCTGAGTGAGAATTTTGTGGAGCAGAACACACAATGGACACACAGTGTGAGAGAAAAAGCATTCTTTGTTGTTTTAAGCCTCTGAGACTTGGGGGCTGTTTGTAATTGCAGCAGAATCTAGCTCCACCTGACGGACACATGGAGCGACCACAAGGGGGTAAGGAGCAGTCAAGACTGAGTGGAGACTGGCACTGTGAGAAGTGATACAAGAAGCCAGGAGAGCAGAATTGGAAGCCAGATGTGGCCAGGAAAATGGAAGACCCTGAGAATCCTCAGGAATACGTGGGATGGGGCTTGAGGGAGTTTTCTGGCTATCAGGTGACACAGTGTTTCCTGAATATGCACATTTTATATGGCCCGTCTCCCCAGCAAGGAAGGAATAACGTGTGTGGCAGGCACAGGCCACGGATCTACAGCCAGGAGACCCAAAGTTAAGCCTGGATTCCAGCGCTGGAAGTGACCTTGGAGTGACCTTGGATAAGTCCTTTCCTCTTCTGTGGACCTCTCAGTTCTCAGATCCCTCCCAGCTCTGACATTCTATGACCCTCTGTCTTTGTCACGGGCATCACTCATCACTTACTTGGCTCCTCAGCACCTCCTGCCTACCTGATGGCCTACTTCTTGGGAAATGGGCTCTGTTTCAACTTCCTGGAGCCCCTCCAGAACATACAAGTGCCCTCTGCTCTGCAGGGTGTGCGTGTGTGTGTGTGTGTGTGTTTGTGTGTGAGAGAGAGAGAGAGAGAGAGTGAGAGTGAGTGAGTGAGGGAGTGAGAGAGAGAGAGAGAGAGAAAGACTACAGCCAGAAAGGTTTACCAAGCTGATCTTGCAAAGTCTTACTTAGGGGCCGGCTACATGGCTTAGTGGTTAAGTGCACCCGCTGCGCTACTGGTGGCCCGGGTTCGGATCCCGGGTGCGCACTGACGCACCGTTCGTCCAGCCATGATGAGGCGGCGTCCCACATACGACAACTAGATGGATGTGCAACTGTGATATACACTTATGTACTGGGGCTTTAGGGAGAAAAAGGAGGACTGGCAATATATGTTAGCTCACAGCCGGTCTTCCTCAGCAAAAAGAGGAAGATTGGCATGAATGTTAGCTCAGGGCTTATCTTCCTCACACACACACAAAAAAAGCCTTACTTTAAAATATCGTTTTCCCTGGAGAGTAATATACTCAGTTGGAAACGTTGCTCCTAATTCTCACCACAAAGGCCTCTGCTGCCACGCTGACACAAACACACACACACACACTTTCACCAAAACTGACCAGTTTTGTGCTCTCCAGCACCAGAGAGGGCCCTGCCCTTTGCACCCACCCCTTCTCTGGCCTACCAACCCCCGAAAACTTTCAAGGCCATATGCGATATGAACCCATACCTTCTTTGGCCATAAAATGACTCGTTTTCTACCTGGGTTCACACTGCAAACTATATTATGGTGCCCATCACACTCTACCACAATCAGACCTTAAGGCTAGAAGCTTCCATCTCTTTGCTGCCTCCCACAGAACCTGATGTCCATTCATTCATCAAGTCCTTACAGAGTACCTACTATGTGCGAGGCAGAAGGGACAGAGTGATAAAGGACACCCCTGCCTTCAAGGAAGTCCCACCAGACCAGGTGAGGGACAGACACCTGAGGAGCCGGCTCTGCCATGGCATGCTGAGGGTGGGAAAGCTGTGGCAGCAGGGGTCATGGAGCACATTCTGGGATGAGAGTCCCCAGGAGGAGGCATTTGAGCTTGGTAGGATTCCACCAGGCAGGGAAGCGTGGAGGTGGCAGGGGCACTCCATACAGAAGCCCCAGCATATGCAAAGGCCAAGGTGTGCACAGCTCATGACCGGGGACACTGGCTGGAGCCCCGAGTGATGGGGTAAGAGGAGCCTGGGGAAGAGGATGAGGCAGTGGTCAGCAGATTTTAGGCAGTTAGAGAATGAGTGAGTGAGTGAATGACCCCCTTGATCATGAAGCCAGTAACCTGGTACTGGTCCTTAGACCTATTCCTTCGTCCTTAGCAAGGACTCAGCTTGGTTTCAGGGCTATGTGTAGGGCTAGGATAGATCTCAGAATGAACTAGATGGTTTAGACATGGGACAAGCCCCGATCCCAGGACCCACAAGTAGAGTGGCAAGACTGGCAAGCAGACACACAGACCTGGGTTCTAGTCCTGGCTCTGCCACCTCCCAGCTGTGTGAGCTTGGTCAGGTGCCTTGAGTTCTCTGAGCCTGCTTCCTCGTTCCAACCTATGAGGATGGTTATGGGGACTGACTAAGAAAGCATCTCTGACAGTGCCTGCTGCAGTGTAGAGGAGGTGTGTGGAATCTGAAACTTTTGTTCAAGCTCAAGTTTCAAGCTGATGTGATCATTAGTTCAGAGCTTGACAGCGGCACCATAAGGTGGAATTAGCAACTTCAGAGCGTTGAACATTCTAGGCAGAGCTGGCTTCAAGGGCGTGTGATGGAGTCCTGTGCTCAGAAGGCCCCATGCTTGGGGCTTCAAGTTCTGCAGTTGCAACCTTGAAGTTATTATTTCTCTTTGAATTTGTTTTCATGAGAAACATCTGATGGAACAATGGAGCACACCCCAGGGGCTTGGAGCCTCAGCCCTCATGTGTTCCTGCCTACTGTTGCCTCCCTGGGATGGTGTCTCAGCTGCTTGCTCCTCACATGCCGGCACCCCCAGAACCCATGACCTCCTCTATCCTCTGTCTGGGAGCAAATGGGTGGAGTCAGCCAGGAAGACTCACATTCCACAGTGAGTCACCCTCCACCTTCTGCAGGGGCCTTGGGGTAGGTGCAGAAATGGCGGGTGCAGTGAACACCCGATCCTGTCTCAGGGCAAGGCAAGGAGACAATGCCTGGGCACTAGGTGGGTGACTCAGCAGGGGCATCTTGCCCACCCCTCATCTAGGTACCAAGTGTATCATGGCACAGAGTTTAGAGGAGGTTGAAGGTTGATATTGGGGGGTTGCCTGTCTGCCATGGGTGGGTTGGTGGGCTGTGAGAAGGGGAGGTCGACTTCCCCGACTCCACCCAAGGCCTTGCATTTTTCCCTTGCATCAGGCCCTACAAATCATGCAGCCAACCCTGGTTAGAATCTGTTTCCATTTTCCCATCCTCAGCTCAGAGTCCACGGTCCTTATGTGATGTGGCCAAATTGCTCTGAGCATCTGATGCGCACTGGTGAGATGAGGGGGGGAGAGGCAATCACATCATTCGGCGCTGGGGTAGACAGCTGGTGAGGGGCATCTAAGGGACAGAGAGCCAGCGCCTCCCAAGCTTTAATGTAAATGGCAATCGACTGGGATGTTGTGAAAGTGCAGATTCTGATTCTAGAGGTCTGTGCAGGGCCTGAGATTCTGCATTTCTAACATGCTCTTGCTTCATGGACCACATTTTGAGTAGTGAAGTTCTAGAAGCCTTAACCTAGGAACAGCGTGGCCTCCAGACTGATGCCCGGCAAGCCCCTGTAGGAGCTCTTATGACAGGCAGAGGGAACGACTGCTTAGAACTTAGCCAGCAGCCCACACTGTGATGACTCACCAGTAACTCTGTGTCCCCGGACACTTCAGCTGATAATGTGGGAATGCTTAGTCAATGTGGTCATCAGCAGAGTAATTAAAAACTCGCCCATAAATAACCTCACTCAATCCTCACAACTTTATCAGGCAAGTATAAAAAGGCTGCTTTATAGATGAAGGAATTGAGGCACAGATGATGGGGGGATGTACTCTAGGTTGCAACCGTCAAGTGGCAGAGGTAGGATCTGAACTCAGATCTGGCTAAGGCCCTTCCCACTCTGCCAGCATCACTAAATTTAAGTTTCTAGGCTGGCATAGCTGTGGCTGGAAGCTGGTCCCCCTGCCCATCATGTGCCCCCCTGATCTTGCAGGAGCCCAGAGTGTGAGGTGTTTGGCCTGTGCCCTGGGCCCCCTGGCCAGCCTCCTCTGCACCCCTAGCCAGCAGTCACCTCTGCCTTCAGCCACTCGATATTGATCTCCCCATCCTCGATCTGCTGCCATAGCTGCTTGGCTACTGTCTTCTCGTCTCCATGATCTGCAGCAGGTGCAGGTACTTCTGCATCAGCTCTTCACACTCCCTGGCCAGGGTCTGGTAGACGTGGACAGACAGATGTGGTAAGACACTGCCTTCTTGTCCCCCAAGAGATCCAACCAGAAATGGGGCTCTGCCACTGACTGCAATTAGGAGATGGTCCTGACTCCCAGATATGGTGTGCGGGGCATTGACCTGGCTGCTGTGCTGTTACTGACTGCTCTGGCTCCTTCTCCAAATCCTGTCTCACATTCTGACCTCTGGTCCTCTAACTGATCCTGTTCTCTCCCCTCTCCCTCCGATCCACATCCTAGGGCCTTTGTACAGGCTCACTCTCTTGTTAGACATAATGCATCTGCTGACTTGAAGTTAAAGTCAATGCTCAAATTGAACAACAAGGATGTGACAGCACATCTGTTTACAACATGGTTCACTGAATATTTTGAGTCCACTGTTGAGACCTACCACTCAGAGAAAGAGATTCCTTTCAAAATATGACTGCTCACTGGCAAGTGCTGGGGTTCCCATGGAGAGACTGATGTTGGTGTGTGCCCCCCTCCACACACGCACCAAAGTTAGGAAAAGTCTTATGACTCGCATAATAGAGGTCTCTGAGGAGAGCAGGGCCAGAATCTGAAGTAGCTCTGAAATGGCTTGAGGGAGCAAGGAAAGGAGCCTGGTCTGGGTTTTTGTTGTGGTTGGAGGTTTTAAAGAAAAATTATTTAATGACACCTGTCAAAGATGGTAAGGCATATTTTATTCAGAACCACTGTGATACGTAGGGACCACCGTGATGGGATTCACAGCGGGGGAGAAATGAGATTGGACTCGACTCTGAATGCAGCATGGGCAAGTGGGAATTCATGGCCAGGCAGCATGGTGGGGGTCACAGGATGGAAAATTACTAAGAGAAAAAACAAGTGTTGGGGTTTCTGGCTAACCTGACCTAACAGGATTCTTACCAAAGAGAGGCCAGAGTGATCAGACACCACCTGAGGGATGGTGGAGGAGGAGGAGGAGCCTGAGCAGATCTCGATGGTGATCAGACATACGGGTGGGTGTTCTGGTTAAACTGAATTAGCAAGGTTCTTGCTAAAACTGGATTTTACAAGGAAGTGTACAGACAGGCCTACAAGAAGGTTCAGGAGCCTGACTAAAGTTTGGTCAAAGCAAGAAATCTTTGCCAGGCGTGAGACCAGGGCAAGAGTTCTGCACACAGACAGGGATTGTGTGGTTGGATCCGAAGCCAGTTCCAGAGAAGGGACTTCTTAATCCTGGTGGGGAAGGAAAAAGCCTCCCAAGAACCATTGCCCCAGCCCCGCCCAGCACGCCCCTCCCCTCCCTGACTCCCTGCTGCCCCTCCTGCCCCAGCAGCCATGGGCTTGTCAGGCCAGCGCCAGAGCACCGAGGGCGGATGGAAAGAGCGTCCAGACCCGCAGGGACCTGGTTGTCAGACGCACCGGTCTCACTATGGGAGCTGCCCCCACCCGCTCCACCTGAGGAGCTGCTCCCCCCGACGGCCCCGCCCCAAACCATGCCAGCCAGTCCCAGCGGCTAAGAGTCCAGGCGAGCACAGTCTTCCATGCTGACCGGTGCAGGTGCCCCTACCCGCGTCCCTCTCCCCGCTGCCCAGGAGAATGAGCAGAATGTGATGCTCAACCACTGGGGCCAATCCAGGTGAGCAACGTGGGCAGGGCCAGAAGTGTGGGCGGAAGTGCATCGGTCGCCATCTTGGCGTCCGGCGGGGCCCCTCTCGGAGGGCCGGCCACATTCTCCCTCCCCCCTCGGTCTGGGTCATTTGCTATGAACACCGCAGCAGCGACCCATCAGGGCAGCGGAACAGACGCGTTTTGGCAGCGCTACCCCAGGGTGGGTGCATCAGGCAGCAGTTTGCCTAGGCCCACAGATGTGGCCATCTTGCTTTACGGAGGACAGATGGGCACGCGCCGCCATCTTGCCATCCTGCGGGGCGTGGGGACCAGCTCCCACTTGCTGCACAGTGTCGCTTTGAGCCCTACTCTTGTGGCAGTCCCACTGTGGGGCGGAGAAGAGGGGGCCGGAGCCTGGCAGCATGACAGCCTGAGGCCCGGGATGGTGATCACTGCACTGCCACGAACTGCTCCCACCACTGGGCAACGAGGAGAAACAGCCATCTCATTCCACAGGTAACCAGCTGCTGCCGCCCAGTCAGACCCCTGGTGTTCCAGCCCAAGGCAGGCAGCACTCTGTGCTTGGGGCCTCGGGGCCGGTCCAGAAGGTGAGTGAGCGCCGGGCGCTATGTGGCCTTGGTCTGTGCCACTGTCTCTGCTCTGGGCACCTCGGGCCACTGCGGCCATCCCATGGCCACTGGCACCCACCTTATGGCCTCCACCACACTGTCACCCCCACCCCCTGGCCACTCTGCTCTCCACTGATTCAGGCTGGGGCCAACAATGTCAAGAAACAGGGTATTCTGGAAACACTCTTTCTTAGGTCACTATCTTCTTGCATTTGCCATGACTTTTCTGCTCTTTTGATGGCAGGGAGCCTGCCTTGATCTCTGAGATCAGGAATGTGGCTGAGCAAATGCAGCTTCTACCTCCAAATTGACACGCCTCTCAGATGCTCTGTTGCTAGAAGGGTCCTGGCAGTGCAGGGAAAGGTGGCTCTGCACTGGAGGTGAGTCCTGGAGAGGCGTCTGACTCTGCAGATTCTGCATGTGACAGCATCCTGGGTGGAGGAGGTTGCAACCCACTCCTCACTGGGAGGCTTACCCTGGGGACTCAGGGAAGGGGCTCCTCTCTTCACTTCTTCCTTGGGATCCCACAGCAAGATGAGGGGTTTGCCTTCCCTTTGGCCTGGCTCCCTTCATGAGGGCTTCTGGAATTCAGCCAGTTGAGTGAGTCCTTTCCTGCAGACTCTGCAATGGAGGTCCCAGAACAGTGCACTGAAGACATTCTACTTTGAAAACCTCCTGGCAGATCCTTTTGTTTCATGTTGCAGGTTGTTATTGAATATTTAAAGACCTGAATGCCACTTGTTGTCTTTAGTCTTATTCAAAGTTAACAGTGGTTTGTTTTAAGTCGGAAGTTGTTACAATCCATCCAAAGAACTAGTAATGTGAGCTTGTTTCAGAAGTCAGAGAACATGCTTTCTTGACAGTTTCCTTCAGAGTCTGTGTCCCAAAAGTTTTGTTACTGTTTTTGAGAATGATGCAAAACACTACAGAGAAGGTTGCTCTTGGCATGTGTCATTGTTTAACGTGGTATGCGGGCAAAGGAAGTGGGGGTCCTTTTGTAACTTGTCACAAAGCATTGAGAAATGTTAGAAGGTCAGGTTGCTTGGAACTCCCTGAGGACCTAGTATCCACTCGGCCTCATGAGGGTTAGATGAACTCAGGAGGAGAAGAAAGCCTCGAGAGAGACCCCCTTCCTCCCCATGTGCATAGTTTTCTCTAAATAGAGATTTTACCTTAATGAGGAGAAAAGATTATGAAGTGTCTTGGTCAGTACATTTCAGGGGCTGGTTGCTTGGTACAGGAAGCAGTTTTCCTCCTGGTAGTGGAAGGACAGGAGGAACACAGAACCACAGCTCTTGGGGCTGACCTCCTCTTGGCGGCAGTCCTGCATCCTCGGCTGCTTGAGTAGAGCTGGGGCCAGGCGCCCTGCTGAGTGCCTGGGAGGCTCTGCTGGCCGACACCTGGCCTGGCTTTGAAATAGGGGGACCAATCCTCCCCATTTTAGCACCCAAAGTCCTGCATCCCAGGGACAGCAGGAGGGTTGGACAGCCATGAGCTTCTAGGAACTATTTCTGAGGCTTCCTGAAGCCTTTCGTGTTGTCTTGGTGCCATCCTGTGCTCTCTGCCCGAGCATCTTTGTTCCTACAGGGCACTTACCACAACCTGGGAGAAGGTCTTCACCTTCCTTCCTTCTCTGCCCTACAGATGGTCAGCTCCTTAAGGTAGACAGTGGGTCTTTCATCTTTCTATTACAGTAATAACTTGCAAGCAGAGGTGTTCCTTAAAACTTTACTAAAGTTTTAAATGGGCAAAATTCCTAAGTGTGGGTGTTCCCAAAAACACTTGTTTTGCTTTTATAATTGATTATTTTAGGGGGAGACATTTAATTCTTTCTTTTTAATTACTTTTTCATGTATCCTTGCAGGCTCCACATAAAGGACTCAAAACGTCTTGTCCAGTTGCTAAAAGTTGTTCACAGGGATGACTGGACCCTATTAAGTATTCTTTCATCTGTAGTGAACATTTCACCAAAAAAAACTCTTGAACAGGCTGGAGGGTCAGTACTACATGTTAAAGCCCACGGCCTTGCCCTCCATCTTCCACCTGACTGAGAAGGAGGAGCTGAAGGCCACTGCCGCCCCAGAAGAAATGAGACCAAGATAGCCGCCAGGGACAAGAGGAACATGCCAGTGAAGCAGATGGGAAAGGAGCTTCAGGTTCATCCTCATCCTCGAGGGAAAACCTGAGGGCCCAGGAAGGGTCCCGCAAATTGAAGCGAGCCCTTCTGCAGGGCAAACCCGAACCCAATGCCACCCAGGAAGCCACCAGTCAGGAGCGGGCAAAGAGTCTCTGGAAGGAACTCCAGGAGACAGTGTGGTCTCCACAGCGTGAGGCAGCCAGGGAGATGCAAACAGGTCTGCTGTAGATGCTGGCGATGAGACCGCCTCTTCCCAGCCAGGGCCTGCTGGATAAGAGTGGCATTTCCGTGGGTGACTTTATCCCTCAGGATCTGAGGCATGCAGATTTATTGGCTGGCATCCTTCTTACAGTTTCTCCTCAGCACACACTCAAGAGAGGCCATCTGTCCCTCGAGAGGCTGTTGACCGAAAGAGGCTGAAGAGAGATGTGGAGCCCACCTACAGTGGGGCCAGCCTTGGGCCTGATGAGAGCTTGGCCCAGAGCCCCCACGTTCATCATTCACAATGATGCCTCAGAAGCTCTCCCAGAGCCCCTTCACCCTCCAACAGATGTCACCCCGGAGCCAGCCGTGGAAGATGTGCAGGATGAACACAGCAACACCGGCCCCAGGTCCCTCAGCAGGGTCATCCTGTCAGCGCTGGGGCCTAAGAACTCCTGGACTCGCTGCACTCCTACTGCTTCTGGTCCCGGGGGAACAGGAGCACGGGTGCCGCCTGCAGGAGCAGGTGGAGAAGGACAGCGAGCTGAAGAGGGGCAGCTGCCGACAGCCAGGTGCACACGCTGCAGGAGGAGCTGGACGAGCTGAAGGGAGGGGCTCCCTAACTGAGCAGCCTGCTGCCCCCAGCCGAGGTCAGTCCTGGGGCTCAGGGCTCCCCCACTGCCTGCTCCTCATGAGGAGTTTCCTGCTCCACAGCAGACGGCCCCTGAGCACCTCTGTGTGCAGCATGCCTGCTGCTGTCTTGGGAGAAGGCTCTGCTGGTAGCCGCCCCTTGCACACAGGGAGCCCAGGCTGCAGAGCTCACCCCGCTCGCTCTAGGGTGCTCAAGAGGCACCGGTAGTTGTCAGGGTTTAGCAGGTGGGGAAGGAGGCATTGCAGGTCAGCTGGGAAAGCCAGACCTACTCAATGAATGGTGCCTGGATAGTTGGTTTTCCACTTGAACAGGAGAAAATCAGCTTCTGTTGCATCCCTCACACAAATGTAAATTCCAATGAGTTAGGATCTAAATGTGAAATAAAATCGACATAGTAAACTATTGGAAAAGTTATAGGAGACTCTTAACATTATGGGGAGGTGCTTTCCATACATGTTTTAATGAATATCCTTGAACTGAAGTCATTTTGAACATTTTAATAATTTCTTTAAAATTTGAAACATCTTTTTGAGTAGAATACATTCTCTTTTGTAAAAATTAAAACACTAGAGAAATACATAAGCTAAGAAGTGGTAAAAACTCCTATTTCTCACCTACCTCCCAACTTTTATTCCTTGTCGGTAGTAAAATTTGGTGTGTAATCTCCTCCACTGTTTCCTGTGCTTTACCTACATATTTCTCCACCTGTACAAATAGGTTGGATATATTTTTGGTGTGTTTCTTTGCTATGTTTCTGATTTTCCTGCTCTCTTACAGTTTAGTAGTTGTAAACATTGGTTTCTCGATATTCCTTACATATTGAGGGTGCCATCTTTTCCCTGTTATACATCCATGGAAAACATTTTCCTACCACATTGCTCATTTAATCTGGATCAGTGCTTGTCTTCCCAGATGTCAGTAACACTTCAAGAGGGAAACGGGTCTATGTGACAGGCTATTCAGGATCTCCGGGACCCCTGGGGCAACAACCAGTAGGACAACCCAAAACAAGAAACAAAACCCATCCCGCATGTTTCCAGATGCATCCTATGGGAAGGACGGCTCCAGCTGAGGACTATTGATGTCCTGGTCAGAGTTATCCACTATGTTCTCATATCACGTTAAAGCTGTTTCTGTAGTTTCTCGTACCTGATGGTACAATTTGGTGCCTTTGTCTGTTCCTCTTGGTGCCTTTGTCTGTTCTTCTTGGTCAGACTGACCAAGGTTTCTCACTGTTACAGGTCTTTCCAGACAGCCAGCCCTTGACTCCATTGCTCAGGTCTATGTTGTTGTTCCTGTCTGGTGAATTCTCCCTTCATTCTGCTGTCATTGGTTTTATTGTGGTGTTGTTCTGGCTCTTGGAGGGAAGTGCTCAGCTTGCTGTACAGGTGATATTCCCTGATACCTGCAGTGGAGGCTGTGTCCTTTCTTCCGTCCCCTTGTCCCCACGTCATGGATTTGCCTCATGCTGCTCTCATTGCTGTTCATTTCTAAAGAGTTTCTCCTGTCTGTCTGGATTCCCTCTTTAACCTGAGAGATTTAGAAGGGTGTGGACAGATTTTCAAGTGGCTATGTTGGGGGAGGGGAGCCAATATTTTGTGATTATTTTTTACTTTTATTGCTTTAAGTTCCAGTAATATAGTCACTTATAGATTTCTGCTTTTTGGACTCTTTAGAGATTTCATTGTGGCTTAGCACACAGTCCATTGTGGTGACTGTTTCATCGTGGTTTGAGGAGAATGTTCGCTCTCCACTAGATGCTTACGTTGTCCCTGGGGCTGAGGCTAGATCTAGCTTTTTTGTGTTTGTCAGCAGATCTGTTTCCTAACTTACTGTATCACTTGACCTGTGGCTTTTTAAGAGAGGTAAGGTAGGTTTCCCTGTGGAAAGGGAAGGCACTTCCCTTGGGGTGCCTGTGTCTTCTTGTTTGTCCAGTTTTGCTTTATGTTTCAAGACCATATTGTTAGGTGCATAAGTGTCCCTGACAGTTATCAACACAGAGAACCCCTTTTTGTCCCATTTAAAGTCTTATTTCTTTATCTCCTTATTTTCAACCATATTATATCCCTTTATTTTATAACAATATTTTAACTCAACTTGAGAACCTTCATGTTTTTATAGAGCAATTTGATCTATTTACAATTGTGATTATTGATAAATTGGAATGTGAGTCTACCATTTAATTTAATTTTTAATTTGTTAGGTTTTCTCATGATTTTTCTATTCCTTTAGTGGGTGTCTTTCAGCTTTTAGGAACAACCATTTCTGCCTCTCTTTCTGTAAATGCTTAGAGTTGATCAGTTCCTGTGTTTTACACTCCCAACTCATCACCTTCCGGTCCCCGGCTTGAGAATATCTGATCTTAGTTCTGTGTTCTTATTTTCCCCATCAAGCAACCATGATTGGATGTAAGTATACGTTTTATTGGTTACTTTGTTCACAACTGTTTATTGTATCCAAATTTTTCCTCCTTTTGGAAAGATTTGATGCTATTTTGGAACTCATATGACAGTGAAATTTTGAGACGAATCGAGTCTGAGATAGTCCTTAGGTACTGATGCTGGGGAGCTAGCACCTAACCTCTTAAAGTTGCATCAGTGTGTCAGCAGAGTCGGGATGAGGTCAGAGATATTTAAAAACGTGGAATTGAATGAGGTTTCCTGGAGACACTGTAGCTGTGGAAGGGCCCTGGGCCCAGCCTAGGAGCAGGCAGTGTTTGCAGAGGTGTAGCTGAAGAGGGTCCAGGAAAGGGGCCTGAAATGGTGGAGCATGAAGTTGCAGGAACCATGAGGGGAAAGGGTATTGCAGAAAGGAAGGGTGCTCAGCTGGATGGGATACAGCTCTGATCAGAATGGAGAAAAGATGGCTGGACTCGGCCACATGGGATCACTGGTGACCTCAGTCTCCTTGAGAGGGTGAGAATAAAGCTGGGTCTAGAGTGGGGGAAGGGAAGCCATGGGAGGGCAGTAGGTATGAGGCACTTTATTTAAGAGGTTTAGCCATGAAGGGGAGTTGGGAAAGT